>NC_045429.1:175753710-176389603 GCF_902635505.1 Sarcophilus harrisii | reverse complement strand
TGGCAACTTCCTTTCCTGGTGGTCAAAGAATGTTTTCCTGAAATGCAAAATGTATTTTGAAATAAAAAAATAAAAAACAAAAATACCATGAGAATCTCTAGTTCAACTATAGGTAGATAGAATAGATAAGGGAATGTCTCAAAGATCCTTCCTAAATTTTCAAATGAAGTAAACAAATATTTGTTAAGCATCTGCTATGTTGTAGGCACAAAGTACCAGGAATACAAAGAAAGGCAAAAATTGTCCCTGCCCATTTTACCACACTGGTTTAAGATATAGTCTTTTTATTTGTCATACAGCATTCAGTAAAGGCCATCTCACTAGCAACAGCAGGTCCTTCAGAAACAAGATCACCATCCAGAGCTTCGTCAAATGGGAGAAACAACATATAAACAACTACATAAAGACAAGATACACATTAGACAAATTGAAGATAAATGCTGAGAAAAGGTGCTAAGATTAAGAAGACCTAGAAGAGACTTCTTATAGAAGATCGGATTTTAGATGAAGACTTAAAAGGAATCAGGACATAAAGATTAAGAGGAAGATAATTACTGGCATAGAGTACAGCCAGTGAAAAGGTCTTGAGTAGAGAAATAAGAGTGTCCTGTTTGAAGAAGAGTAAGGAGAGATTAGTGTCACTGGATTTCAGATTATTTGTATAATACCTGTATTTGTATAAATCAGGTAGCAGAGGATCATAGGTTATCAGATTTAAAGTTAAAAGGGATCTGATTCAATCTACTCATTTTACAAAAGATGAAGCAATGAATTATAGACAAAATTATTTTTATATATAGTTTTGACAATATGGCCACTGATGTCACTTCTGACTCTGAAAATGTGACATTCTCAAATCTGGAAACAACCTTGAAAAATGACCTGTACCACTCACATACTATGTCTCTCTTAGCTTCCTTAGAATTAAGTCTACTATTGTTGTTTGTCCTTTTTTTTCCCAAAGAGGACCAAAGAAACATGGATGATTGTTAACATCTGGGCTAGCTCTCTAGAGGACCTTGGGATCAGCCAGAGTCCTTTGTCTTTAGGTGGAGAAGCGATGAAGGCAAGATAGCCACCATGAGGCTGGTCAAAGATAGAATGTCTCTTTTCCAGTCTTTCTCAGTCCTTATATGCCTTAGTACAATTACATCATTACAGCATACTGAATATGTGTGAACTAGAGAACCATTACATCACCATACTAAGTACTAAGTATATATGTGAACTAGAGAACTAACATTTCATCAATTCCACTGAGTTAACATCTTGTTTCAAATATACTTCTCCAGAGATCCAGCCCTCTACAGGTGATAATGATGAAGATGAATTGAATTTAAATGAGGCAGAGTTGCACAAATTTATCGGTCCTATTCTTTCTTCTTGAGTCATTAAATCCAGTGGCAGGACAAAATTCAAGATGACCGACAATGGCTCAGGATACAATGATGACCTTAGGGTCTTTAATGCCTGAGCAACCTTTAAACATTCCAAAGTTCCTGCTTCAATCATCTTCATAGCCATTGAAACAAATTGTTCTCATCCAACCATTCTACCAGGGGAAATCTTCACATGCTTGGGGTAGACATCCTTCTAACTCACCAAGAGGTTTGAGCCTGTCAAGTACCCTCAACCAGACTGAGCCTGCCTGCCAAAATGGTTTTACTGGAGTATGGTCAGTGCTCATGCTACAGCTTCTTAGAACCATTTGTGAGAGTGGGGTGGATTAGATAGACACAAAGGGGAAAAGCAGCCCTGAAAAGGGTTTGGCAAGCCTTCACATTAGAGGTGCTAATCTTCCTGAAGACCCTACATACCCCAAGTGTACTATTACTGATAGCAAGAATCTTACCAACTAATTTAAGACGTGGGATGTTCATTTTTCATGCAGGATTCAGTAAAGTCATTTCACTAGTAACAGCAACAAGCTCACCATCCAGAAAACACCCTATATATGGACTCAGTAAATGAGTCTTACACGAATATTTGTCATTCCAAGTTTATCCCCTCTGCTTATAGGTAAGACTACGTCTAAAAAAAGCTTAGTGCAATGAAACTTTACCCTATTTTTTAAAACAAGTCATGAGAAAATTTCACAATCTCCCATTATAAGTCATTTTGGTGTTTAACAGTACTGACAGGAATTCTTCATTTGATCTAACCTAACTACCTCATACCGCAGTTTACTCCTTTTTCCTCATGCTCTGACTTCAGTAGAGATGTAGAACAGATGCTCACCATCCTTGGTGTTAACAAAATAGCTTATGTACTTAAAAACTATTATTGAAGCTTTCTTTGCCTTTTTTTTCCCACATGTTAAATAATCCTTAAATATCATGTTAGATAAAAGCAGACATCTGTCAGACATCAAAAAAAAAAGCACCTCCATCACCATTAGATAAGTCAATTTGGTTGTTTTCAAATTGGTATTTATTTCATATAATATCATAAAGCTAAATGTAGAATTAGAATCCCATAATTTTTAAACAAAAAATGGGCCTCAAGAGCCATCCACTAAAACATTTTTGAAGTACCTAAACAAATCCCCAATAATATTATAGAGCTAAATGTAAAATTAAAATACCATAATTTTCAAGTAAAAAAATGGACCTCAGGAGCCATCCACTACAACATTTTTGAAGTACCTAAACAAATCCCCAATAATATTATAGAGCTAAATGTAAAATTAGAATACCATAATTTTCAAGTAAAAAAATGGACCTCAGGAGCCATCCACTACAACATTTTTGAAGTACCTAAACAAATCCCCATTATAACATAACTAATTATAACATAACATAACACAAATAAGTGATGACCCAGCTTCTTCTTAAAAACCTCCAATGACAGGGAATTTTATTCAGAAATATAATAATAGCACTTGAGGATCATTTCCAGCTGTACACAGAACATTCCCCTCAACAATCTTATGAAATTAGAAAAGTATAATCATCCCCAATTTTACACACTGGGAAACTTTAAGTGACTAGCCCAAAGTCATACAGCTAATAAATATAATAGTCAATGCAAGCACAATTCTCTTTCTAATGCACATGGCTTCCTCAATAAGAAAAAGCCAAAAATGTGAAATGCTTTAGAAAGGAAGTATCATGGTAAATAGAAAGAAGACTAAGCCAAGAGTCTATCCAGGTTCTAATTTGGACTCTGATACCAACTAACTGTGTATTTTTAGGCAAATCATTTAACCACTCTGAGCCTCAATTTCTTCATCTGTAAAATAAGTGAATTGGATTAAATTGAGCATGAATTCTTTGGAGCTCAAAATTCTATGAATATCTGTACATCAGACTTGATTAATTCCACATGATTAAATTAATCCTACAGCCTACAGAAGAACTATAAACTTTTAAATAACTTTATCCAAATGAATGGGTAAGACACACACAGAGATACATTCCTCTGTATGTATATGTGTAGGTATGTAAGTATGTATGTGGGTGAGGATAGATAGATAGATGGATGGATAGATGGAGAGATAGATAGATAGAAATCAACCATGAGATTTTAAGTATGAACACAACATTACCTTTTTAACTCTCTTTTCTATAGAGTCCTATAAAGGAAAAAGCAGAGTTAGCTAACAGGCCACAACAGTTGAGGGAAATTGAGTTTTAAAATGGTTAATTGTTTTCCAGAAAAAAAAATAGAATGTTTCGCTAAAACACAGATAGTTGGCATGCATAGATATTACAGAATATTTCTGAGAACAAAAGCAGGCTTTCTGGCATAGAAAGGAAAGTTCATCTACAGGGACTGTATTGTGTCAAATCTAAATTATTGTTTCTTTTTCCTATGTGTATTTTTCTAATGTAATGGAATTTGTTGTAGTAGTTTTTCTTTTTTTTTTTTTAAGCTTGACAAACATTTCCAGTGACTTAATCATTATAAATTGAAAACCAAAATTGCAAAATTTACTAGGTTATAATTAATTCTTAAAAGCTAACACATTATTTTAAAAATGAATTATTAGAAATTAAAATTTTCCTACTGGTATTACTATCGATTCCTTAAATTATGAAACATTTATAATATACAAAAATATGAGTGACCCCTTTTTCTCTTCTCAGATTTTGGATTCAATGAATTGACATCAGTTTTTGAAAATAGTAATCTAAGGTGACCAAACTAGATTGGTCCTCAAAGGATGGATCAATCCCCACAAGGGTTTTCACAGAATGGCACGTTGTATTTCCAGAAGTTTACACTCAACAAAATCAAATATATTGCTCCAATAGAAGAACTTAGTTATTGAAGGGACAAACAAAGACAACAAATTCTAATCTCCTTGTTTTATAGATGAGGAAATTGAGTTCCAGGGAAATATGATTACCTGAGTCACATGACTAATGTTCCTTATTGCCTAAGCCTATGTCAGTTTATGGAAGAAATGTAATACAGTTATCAGATGTAAAAAATCATTTTCATTTCTTATCAACTATTCTAAAGCAATTGTTAACCATAAAGTTTGATAATATAGATGTATATAATATATTTCATGTTCAAAAATCTTAAAAGTTGTAATTTTCTTTTAAATCAGAAAGTTGCCATTTGCCCTACAGAAAACAAAACAACATAGAGAATTCTAGATGTACAATCATGAGAGACCTAGATTCAAATCCTATTTCTAATATTTACAACTTATCTTACACAAAGCAAGCATCTTAATTCCTTTGATCCTTAATTTCTTCCTATATAAAGTAACAGTAAATAAAGGGAATAGTAATAATTATATATGTGTGTAATTATATTTATAATTATAATTTTTACCTTACAATCAATAATCAACTCATCAATAAATAGTGTACTAAGTGATGGTTGGGATGAAGGACAAATGAGAGAATATATATAAATTGTTTTACAGATATTAAAGTCCCTTAATAAGTATAAACTATTATTATTCTAAAATAAGTATAATGCCCTTTTCCTCACCTGGTTATTGGTTCACACAATTTCATTATATTTTTATAGAGTATCTTGCTGGATGCTAAAACAAAAAGATAAATAAAACACAATCCCTTCTTTGTTGCTTGATGCTCAGTTTTCTGTAAATTGTGTTCTAAGTTTTTTGTGCTTAAAAATAAGTTTTTTTTATTTAAAAAAGTCAATTCTACTTCAAAGAAAATGTATCTGAGGTTGGATTTCAATTTAGTTCTTTCTGATCTCCAGTGATAAAGCACTACACCACATTCCTGCCCCTGATGACCTCTCAGGTCCCTTTACAACTCTACATCTCAGTAAATGAAGTTAAGATCCTTTAAATTTTAACATTTTAACTAATTTTTAATTGCTATAAATTACAATACTATGTCAAGGATTTGTTTATCTTATAAGACAAGCTATGTGTCCTGTGTAAATAAGGATCAATACATAATGTAGATGTTATACAGGTGTTCTACTCTATATATGATACTTTATTTTGTCCTCATCATGTCTATTATAACAGAGGAAGAGATGAAAGTCATCAGCTGTCTTCTCTTCACAAAAAAAAAAAAGAGTTCCTCTTGTACAAGCATCTTTGACTCATCCTTTCTCTCTCTTAGTCTTATTAACCATCAGTATTTACTTGGACTTAACCTTTCAACTTCTGAACAAGGTGTCCTGCTTCAAAAAAATATTTATTTGGATTTCTGCCCAGTGATAAATGAAGAAACAGATGTCAGAAACCAGCGTGGGCAAGAGAGCAATGTTGAAAACTGATCTGACCAGCAGACAGAGAGGGGGACCCTTGGAAGTTCAGTTTTACAAAACACTTCCCTCTGTTTCTTTAAACTGAAACCCTGTTGGGAAAGGGCCACAGAGGCCAAATGTGTTGGGGCCAGATTTTCTATTAAGATTCATTAATTGGAACCATCCTTTCTCATCAGTATCATCTCGGTCAATCCAAAGGGAGCAAATCACAAGGCATTATCAAAAGGATAGCAATCTTAATATCTCTAAGCATTGTAAAAAATAAACAGCTGCCAAGATGTTTAAATAATTCCACTTGGAAAGACTTAACCATGGCAATATGAATGATTTTCCCCCTGATCTCTCCAATTAGTCCTTCCAAATCTTTGTAACTATTGCCATTGTGAAGGCCTTCAATTTGTACAATGCTGGGGGAAAGGCAAATTTTGTCTTTCCTTAAAAAAGGAGGTAAATCAGAGCCTCAATCTGTACCCTGACCACAGTGACAGTTTGAAGAGACCACAGGCAGGAGTCAACTTCAGGTGTAAATAGATTACAGAAAGCAAATTTATTGGTATACTTAGTAAAGATATTAGATCACAATTTTTTTGATTTTATAAATCTTAAAGGTCATGGTCTTTAGGAAAATTGTGTAATAGTTTAAATATAATGCCAAAAGAATGATGACAAAATTCTTGGTGATATTGACTGCCTTTGTTGATAATACACTCCATTTGGTACAACCCTTTCCCTTTGAGACAAAGGCCAGCTAGTAATATCACACCCAGATTTACAAGAGTGTTTGATTTCAAAATGAATACTCCCTAATTCTACACTGTATAAATAAGAATGTGTGCATGCAATTGTTCAATTAGGGAGTGGAGTGGGGAGCTTTCAAATATAAAACCCACCTCCATTTGCTTAACTCAAAATGCATCCACCAGCACCCATTGTAATAACCACCCCAAATTTCAATGCACTCTCCCTCAATCCAATAGTTTCATAATGCAAAACTCCATAAACAGAAAGTTGCTGCCACCTACAGGCTTAATTGAATATTAATGTAATGTTGTGGGGGAAAGGAAGGGAAGGGAAGGAAAAAGAAGGGAAGGGGAGAGGAGAGGAGGAGAGGAGAGGAGAGACGGGGGAAAAGTAACTCCAAAAGTCAGACAACAATGAGCAATAACCCAAACCTGAAACAGCCTCCCCTGTTCATGTCATTACTAGGACATGTTTGTATAATTTTATAAGGTTTCTCTTCCTAGGTTGAACTATGTTACTAAAATATGAACAGATTCCATGATACCAAATGTTTTCAACATAGTATAATTTTGATATCTTAATTTCTCTACATATAAAAAACTATGACAATTGTAGACTCATTTCATGTCTTTATTTTTATGGAAATCTATTACATAATTAAAATAACTTTTCATATATAAATCATCCTATATAATTAGTCTTAAAATACTTATCAGTTACCATTAAAATGTATACATCTAAAAATTTTCAAATGGAGTTCTTGTCTCTTCTTTGACTTGCTTTCATTTACCCTCTGTTCATACATAACATATGTGTGTATATGTATATGTCTGTGTGTATATTATGTGGGTCTATATATCTGTGAGTTTACTAATATATATGGAATTCCCAATGAGGAACTTTACCTTACCAATGCAGACTGGCCCCTTTTTCATAGGAAAATTACCTATATTATAAAAAAGACATATAAAGTAAGGCCAAAAGCCCAAATAAAACCCTTCTCTTTTATAATAAAATAAACACATGTAAAAAATTTAAATAGATTTTCTTCCATACTTATATTAAATGAACTCATCATTTTGCTACTCTTCCACTATCTGTCAACTTTGAACTGCTCCTGTACACATTCCTTCAGTAGTTTCCACATCATATCAGCTTCTTTTTAAAAGATAAACACAATTTCTCTTCTATTTGCCCAAAGATACAGCCAAGCAAATTTTTAAAATGAGCTTCATGTTTTCTACCCACCAGCAACAAATCTGATCAAGATTCTGCAAATCAGAATTTACCTGGCAATTTGGTGAATGACAATATAGAATGCAATTCAACTTGCTGCTGCTGCTGTTGCTACTTTTTTTCTGAAATAAAGCATAGAAAGATTTGTAAGCTTGATTCTCTTTTCTTCACTAGGCCTAGTTCCCATCTGGGAAGTGAGTCGGAGAAAGGACTAAGAAATTATTGTTAGTAGTCTGATCAGATAAAACACAAAAGACCAAAAAGACAAAATCCAAAGTGGATACATCTACAAAGATAAAGCCTTGAAAAACCAAGGTGGAGAGGAATATACCATAAATATCATCTCTATTTCTAAAAAGATACTTTTAAACATTTACTTTATGGATTAATTTCTGTATTAATTGTCTCTCCCAGGGAGATTTTCAGGCTAAGCTATTATGCCATAATGGTTTTATTTATGTACATTTCTACCTCCCAAAGTGGTTGTAAAATTGAAATGAGATAATATTTGTAAAATGTTTAGCACAGTGACTGCCACATAGTGCTATATAAAAGTTATTATTATTATCATGATCCCTATTATTATTATGTGAATGTCTTCCTTTGTAACCTTAGCATTTTTAAAGGCTACCATATTATCTAAGCTCTAGAAAAGCTTCATTGTTTATTATCTTCTGAAATAATGCCTATTATTTTCCCACTTCTGCTCCTTTTCCAATTCTAGGAATTAGCAGATGATCACAAACAAGAGATACAGACCCACAACTTGTTGGGACTCTTTTTGCATTTTCACACTTAACATAGTGCCCAACATGGAGAAATAAATGTTGATTGATTGGTTGAATTCAGGTAGACAACTGTTCTTACTTGAAGCTTTAGAGACTAGCAAGCTTTAAAGGCTTGTGACTTAGGTGAAAAGTCTAAGGTCATATAGGCAATAGTCAAAAGCAGAGCTTGAACCTGAGTCCCTGATTCTGAGAGCAGATCTCTACCCACTCCACCACACTGCCTCTCAGACAATATACAAATACATTACCCCACAATATGTGAATAGTCCAACCAAACTAACCTATCTGCTGTTCCCTTTTATGATATTCAAAACCAACTGTTGCACCTCTGAACAATCTGTGCCTCTTTGCTGAATTATTCCTCACCTCTGCCAAATAAAAATCTTAGGTTTCTTCAAAGCAGAATTTAGAAGTACCCTCCTACCAGATACTTTCCATGATCCTTCTAGTTGCTAGTGTACTCTCCCTCCATGAAAAAATTTTGTAATTGCTTATCTGTATAAATGTTGTTCCCTGCTTCCACTGCCATAGTCCCCTCTCCTCCCTTAAAATGTGAGCATTTTGAGAGCAATTACTATTTCCTATTTCTCTTTGAATCCCTAGCACATGTAGCAGATGCTGTTTATGTATGTATGTATGTATGTGTGTGTATATATATATATGTATGTATATTTGAAGGGAAGAGTCATATACTTCAAGAATCAAATGAGATCATTTTGTTGTTTAATTGTTTCCATCATGACCCCACTTGGGTTTTCTTGGCAAAGATATTGGAGTGATTTGCTATTTACTTGTCCAGATTATTTTACAGATGAGGAAATTGAGGCAAACAAAGTTAAGTGATCTATCCAGAGTCACACAGATAGTAAGTTTCTAAGGCCAAATTTGAACTCTTAAATGTCCCCAAAAAGGGACCATTGCTAAGCATTTAATCAAACCTGTTTATTATATAAATGAATAACCTGTGACCCAGAGACCCAGAGTACTTAAGCATTCAAGTATTTAGTAATTTTCTGATCTTATTCATCTAGTTAGAATTGAATTTCCTCCTAAACTTTATTCTATATCAAGCTAGACCTCCTACCTTCATTTTTAAGTCAAATAAAAAGGAAAATGAGAAGAAATTAGGTAATTCATAAGTTTAAATAAAAAAACATCCAAATCTTCACTTATGTCTAGGTAGTGCTTTATAACTAGGAAAAGTTTTTTTTAAAAAACTCTTTTCAAAAGAACAGCCATGTACATAACCTATTCTTCCCATAGATCTCCTAAGATTCTGTTAACAGAACTTTTTCTTTCCATAGTTTTTTTCTTTTCCATACTTTCCATAGTTTTCTTTTCCATAGTTCCATCTCAATTCCAAGATGACTCCCAAATCTATAAACTTAATTCAGTCTTTCTCCTAAATTCCTATCCCACATGAACAGCACCTATTGGTCATTTTCACATCAGATTCGCTGTAGGCATCTCAAACTTTTGATGTCCAAAGCAGAGCTCATTTATCTTTCCCCAAAAAAAATCCTCTTTGCTTTCTAATTCCCCAGTTTCTGTCAAGGGTGACATCATCTTTATAGTTATCTAAGTTCATGATATCACACTCTTTCTCTCTTCCCTCTCCTTCATCCCTATTGTTCAATGAGTTACCAAGCTGTGTAGAATCTATCATCACAATATTTCTTTCATCCGTCCCCTTCTCTCAACATTCACATCACCTATCCCTTGGATTATTGTCATAACCTCCTAATCAGTTTCTCTGCCTTAGGTACATTCTTTCTCAAATCATGCACATGGCTGCCAAACTGATATTTCTACAGCACAGTCCTAACTTCATTCACCTGTTTAAAAAACCTCTCTGTTGACTGATAGTCAAATGAAAACACCTCGGTTTAGTATATTCTCAGCCATTCATAATTGGACTCCAGTTTACCTTTCTAGGATTATTGCATATTACTTCTCCATTCACTCTATATATATAATATTCTCTCTTCTTTCTTCATGGTTTTGCATAGACGGTGGAAGGGAAATGTCATCTCCTACACAAGATTTATCCTTATCTCCCTCCATCAGCACTCTCTAATATTCTTCTCTTCTTCCCCATAGTGTTGAACTTCAAGACAGGAAAGCCTAGATTTAAAGCTGGCCTCAGACATCTACATGTGACCATGAAAGTCATATAATCACTATCTGCTTTAGTTTTTTATGGAGATAATAATAATAATATCTACTTCACAGGATTGATGTAAGGAACAAATGAGTTTGCTTTGCAAACCTTTAGTTGTCTATAAAAGCAATTACTATGCAATTATCTTCTATTTACATATAAGTAATGTATTTAAGAATTATACGAAATAATGTATATGAGATGAAGCATCTAGGCGACTCAGTGGATAAAGCATTGGACCTGGAGTCAGAAAGAAATAAATTCAAACCTGGCTTTAGACATTTACTAACTATGTTAGCCTGGACAAGTCACTTAACTACTGTTTGCCTTAATCCACTGGAGCAGAAAATTACCTCAGCATCTTTGCCAAAAAAACCTCATGGACAGTATTGGCATGCTATAGTTCACAGGATTACAAAGAACCAGACCCAACTGAATGCCTGAACAGCAATGTATAAAAGTAATAAGCAAATAAATATATAAGTAAGTAAAATATGTATTTATTTATGTATATTTTATTTTATCTAAAAGAATGTAAGCTTCTTGAAGACAAGGACTATTTCATTTTTGTCTGTGTCTCAATAATAAGTACAGAACCAAACACATAATAGTTTCTTAATAAATGTTTATTGATAAAATGATGAATTTGGAATATGCTTCATTTTAGCACTTAAGTCAGACCACTTTAAGTTAAGTTCCTATGTAAAAATCTCTAGTTTTCCTAGTAGAACAAGACTAAGTATTTCTGACTAAGAATATAAAAAGTTGGAGGAAATGAAGAACTCAGAGGAGAATACTATACTGAAGAAAAAAATGTTATAGGAAGTGGTCCAACTTACTAAGTAGAATGCCTATGATTCTTTATAATATGGTATTTCTTTCACATTTCCCCAAAGTTTGAAGATATACTTGGTAACATTTTATAATCCAATTGGTTGTTTTTATTTGCTTCTTAATTAGCAGCTTTCTATAAAGAAATAAAGCTTGGCTAGTGACAATTCCACATTTCAAGACTTTACAGTTGTTTGAACACCTTTTTCTGAAAATATCCACCTGTAATAGGGAATGAACTGGACATTTCATTAACAACAACAAAAAAAAATCAAAGAGCTTCAGGGGATTTAGTAATGGAGCTATGACACCCTAAAGAATAAACAGAATGTGAGTTGACAGCTGTAAAGGACTTAGACTCTGAGTTTACAGTCTGTTGCTTGATGAAAGGAACCAATATTAAAGAAATTGGGGTTTTAAAAAACAATGACTATTCCTTCCTCACATAGACATTCTTCAATCAAACAACCCACTTAAGATTATTTCTGGAAATTGAATCGTCTCCCCCAAATTACATGTTTATGTGATCCTTAAATGAGACTTCCCAAAAAATAGGTTGCAATTTTGTTTAAAAGCTACCCAGTATTTTTAGTTTTCTCTACACTTTATTATTTCCTGTGAATGTAATAGATGGTATTGTGCATGAGTAAGTACCTCTAATTTGAGATTTGGTTTCTAGACTAGCAATTAGATCAATTTAGGATCATATAACCAGATTGTGAATTTACTATTGATGATGAGAATATAAAATGATTTTATTAAAACATACCACCAGTGCTATGTAACACACTCCAAGGGCCTTGCCAATTTGATACAAAATACCATATCAATAGATATTAAAACAAAGTTTTGTCTAAAAGCCATTCTGTTGAATAATTTAACATCTGTCAAGTTTCAGTTATTCCTACTAATTAATCAATTGCCAAATTTCAGAATTGAAAGAAAACTTGGGTGCTATCGACTTCAATCTCTGTCACATTAAGAATTCCCTCTGTCATGTGCCTGATAAGAAGTCATCCAGACATTGTTTAGTAAGGCATGAGCAGAGTAAAACATATTACTAACTAGGAATTATGTAAGAGATGTGATATAAAAAAGGTCATCAAATTATAATCTTTGTTCTAAGAAAAGATTCTCTCATGGGGAAAGGGAAGAAGTAGAATGTAAAAACAATAAGCCTCAATAACACATTTTTATTAGAGTAGATTAGGAGTTTGGACCACATAATTTCAAAGACATTATTCAGTTTTTAAGCCCATATGAACCATTTGACCATGTGAAAATAAATATTAATAGATCTTTTTAATAATAATCTTTTTAATTTAATAGATTTAATTTAATTTAATCTCTTTAATTTTAATTGCACATATGCAAGTGGGTGGGGAGGGAGGGGAACCACCTTCTCATATACCTGACTAGTAACTAGATTATTAAATTGATGAAAACATTTGCTATGAAAATTTTTATCCCATCAAGCAACAAATCAAAGTTTAAAAGTAGTCATAGTTAAAATGCTCCATGATGATCGAAGAAGAAGTTGAATGCCCAAGATTCTTGCTTGGTAACTTAGGATTTGGGGCTGAGGCATATGTCTACCAAAGAGAAAACAGGAAAAAGTTTATCAAAACATAGGAAAAGAGTCATTTGGTTTAGAGGTGGTAGGAAACAGGTGTAAAATATTGCAGACATTGTCAAATAAAGCAGATGTCTGTTTCGCTTGGTTGTCATCTTTTTTACAAAGCAGGATCTGTTGAAGTGTTGTTGAGAAATAATTGTAATGTAAAAAGAGCACTGAAATTTAAAAAAAAAACTGTTTCCATTACATCTTGGGCAGACATGGCAAATGGACAATAACTTGTGCCTAGAACTAAACAAGAGGAAGAAAGCTAGCTTTTGATAAATTGTAAGGTTCCCAAATTTCTCTCTTTAACAAAAGTTCATCTTTTTAATATTAATATTATTCCAATAAAAATGACTATGAGTAATGAAATAATATATTCTCCAAGGAATCAAAGTTAAGTATCACTCAAAGGTCAATGAAAAGACATAGTGTAGGTGTGGACATGCTGCCAGTATAAATTATCTTACATTTCAACTAAAAAAAAAAAAAAAGAGAGAGATGATTGAAAGAGAATATAGGCTAGTTTCTCACACGTAACTACGTGTTGGTCATGTGCTCTACTAGCACCTTCAAGAAGTGAAGGAAACATGAAGAAGGATCCCAACATGTGAGTTAGATGCCTCAATTGCAAATTTGTGAAAGGGCATGAATAGTAGTAGCATGGCATAGACTAGAATGAACAACATGATCTACAGAGCTACAGAGAATACTGATAATGATAAGATAACTGATTCAGTGTAGTATTAGGATACTGTCAAAAGAAAGAAACCACTATCTCACATAGCAATCTGTTTCATTTTGGGAGAGTTGTTAGAAAGTCTCATTTTGTAACAGCCATGCCCCAATTGATAAATAATCAAAAGATATGAACTATATCCAAAGGAGTATAAAGTCATGCATATCTTTTGACCTAACAATACCACTACTAAGCATGAATTACAAAAGAGATTTTTTTTAAAAAGAAAAGGACATACATGTACAAAACTATTTATGGCAGCTCTCTTTTCAGAGAAAAATAAAAACTGAAAACTGAAAGGATGTCCCTCAATTGAAATGGCTGAATAAATTGTGGTATGTAATTATGTAATTGATCCATGGAAAATGATAAGCAGAATATTCTCAGAAAAACCTAGAAAGTCCTCCACGAACTCAAGCAAAATGAAATGTACTGTGTGGAAAGTAATAGCAATGTTCTGGGATGATTAGTGAATGACTGCTATTCTCAACAATACAATGATCCATGATTACTCTGTCTGAAGTGTACTTATCATGAAAAATCCTTTCTATACCCAGAGAAATACATGGTTGTGTTGGAAAACAAATTAAAGCATATTCTCTCCCTGTCTTTGTTCCTGTCCTTGTCCCTCTTCTCTCTCTCTCCCTCTCCTTCTTCCTCTTTCCTTCTCCTTCACCCCTTCCCTTCCTCCTTCCCTCCCTTCCTCCTTTTCTACTTCTCTCTGTCCCTCCTTTCTTTCCTCCCCCCCTCTCTATTTTTCTTGAGGATTTTTGAAGGGGGAAAAAGTTATGTTTTCTTTCACAACATGACTCTTACGGAAATATTTTCCATAAGTTCATATGTGCTTTCTTAACGGGGATTGGGGGTGAGCATAAGGGCGAGAATCTGAAACTCAATGTTTTAAAAACAAATGTAAAAAATTGTTTTGAATGTAACTGGGAAAAAAAGAAAAAGATTTTTTTAAAGTCTTATTTTGTTTTGGTTTTTTCCTTACAGAAAGCTTAAATCTATTTCTTTGTGATTTCCACCCACTGCTACTAATTATTTTCTCTAAAGTCAAGAGGTAAAAGTTCAATTCCATGTACATGTGATGGCTCTGCTAATATGCATACATACCTATCATGTTTCCCCTAAATCTTTTCTTCAGACTAAAGATCCCCAGTTCTTTCAAAAAAATTATAACATGAACCTAAAGCTCCTCACCATCTTAATTATACTTCTCTGGACAGCTCTAATTTTATCATCATCATTATCATCACATTTATATATCACACTTAGTGAGTTATAAAATGATTTACATGTATTATCTCATTTAATTTGATCTTTACAATAACCCTATGAAGGAAGTACTATTATCGTCCATTTTATAGATAAGAAAAATGAGTCTGGAAGGTAAAGTGCCTTGTTCAGTTTCATACAGAGAATATCTGGGACAGAATTTGAACAAAATTATTCCTGACTTCAAGTTTCATAATTTAACCACTGTGCCACCTAGCTTGTCAATTCCCTTCCTAAAATGTGGTTCTTCAGGCTTAAAATCCAAAAACAGCTAGTTGATGCAGTTGATAGAACACTGAATCTGTGTCAGGATAACTGAGTTCACATTCCACCTCAGATATCTATTATCTGAGTAATTGTGAGCAAGTCATTAAAGCACTGTGTCTTATTTTCCTCATCTTTTGTATGGGAATAATTATGATAACACCTATCTTTTAGTGTTTTTGTTGGGATAATAGGAGATAATATTTGTAATGTAGATTTAAAGCTTTAAAAAAATTTAAAAGTGCTAGGTATTATTGTTGATTCTTGTTATTGTTGTTGTTGTTAAATGTAGTTTGACCAGGATAGACTAACATAAAACTATCATCTCCTTAATAATAAGCACTTTGCCTTCTAAATGAAGTCTGGTCAGATTAGTCATTTTCTGGCTGCTATTTTACATTATTGATCCATATTGGACTTGTAATCCACTAATACCATAAGATTTTTTTTAAGAGATTGCTTTCTCAAGATCCCTCTCTCATCTTTTACTTGTAAGTCAATTTTCTGAACTTAAGTATACTACTAGATATTCATCTCTATCAATTTTATCTTGTGAAACATGCCATCTAACTCCTGAGAGAGAAATGGTAAACTCAGGGTATAGACTGAGGCATCTATTTTTTAGACATGGTTAATAAGGGGATTTTTTTCCTCAGTTATACATATTAGTTCAGAAAAAAGAGGGGGATATTTTTTTCATTTTAAATTTGTCAATTTAAAAAATGAAATCAAAATTTTAGAAGCCATTAATAAATAAATTGAATACAAAAACTAATAAATCTCATTGTTTTATTAGCCTATCACTATAATCTGTTAAGATCCTAAATCTGATTTCCAAGTTAGCTATCTTTTCCAGTTTTGTGTCAAATATGAAAAGCAAGATATTTATGCACTTAACCAAATAATTGGTAAATATATTAGACATAGTAGATCCTTGGAGCATTCCATTAACTTTTATTTTATTTGAGATAATCTTTTTAAGTGTTTAGCACAGTGCCTATATGCGTAGGTACTGTATAAACACTTGCTCCCTCACCTTCTTCTCCTCAATTAGAGTTTTCATTTTAAAATGACATTGAGTAGTTAAGGAATAAATTCAAAACCTGACCCCAACATAAGTCTTTTTTATACCTTTTATACCTTTTACCCCTGTCCTACTACATCTCCTACTTTCCAGTAGGACAGTAGAATTCCTTACTGTTCCTCTAACAAAATCCCAACTAAAAATCCCAGTTGATGCAGAAAACCTGTCTTAATCCTCTAAATTATAGTATCTTCTCTTTGTTAATTATTTCCCACTTATTTTTCAAATATCTTATTTCTGTATTATTACTTTTATGTTGTCTCCTCAACTAATCATAAGCTCTTTGAGTGAAGGAAGTGTGTTTTGCCTTTTTTATTATTCTCAGCACTTAGCAAAGTGCCTGATACAGCAGGCACTTTTTGCCTTATTTGACTTACTACCTGACTTTGGATTTAACCATTTCAACCACTTCTGAATCCACCTCAATGTGCTTTTACATAGATATTTCTCCATCTTACCCAAAAGAATAGAAGGAAAAGTTTTGCCAAATACTTTGCTAAAAATCTGTTTAAACTATCTCTAAGATTCTTCTGATCTGCAGACTAAATCTATAAAAAAAATAAATAAGGTAGTCTGATGCTCTTAGCAATGCCATGCTAATTCTTCATAATTACTACTTCCTTTTCTAAATGTTCACCACTATGCCTTAAAAAATATTCAAGAATTTTGCAAAGAATCTAAAGCAATTTATGGAAATGTTTTGCATAATTTCACATGCGGCTTCTTAATTGTGGGTCAAGATAAGGGAGAGAGCCTTGAAGTCAAAAATGTTAAAAAAGAAATGTAAATTTTTTTTGTTTTGAATGTAATTCAGAAAAATATTAAATAAATAAATCAAATACTAAACTGCAAAAAAAAATCTAAGTCAAATTTTAAAATATATATTTTCCAATATGTACCTTTTTTTAAAAAATTTTGAAAATCAAAAAAACTTTTGTTCATCTCTAAATCTATAGAATTTCTCCAAGATCTTTCAAAGAACTCTGAGTTACTCAGTCATCACAACTGTTTTGCAAAGAAGTAGTCAACATTAAGTTATGTTGATTAATAAAGAGAAAATAAAGATCAATAAAACAAACTAGTTAAACATGTATCAAAAACAATCAAAGTAAGTATCCCAGTATTTGGTAAACTTAAGAATACAAAATATTCCAGAATGTCTTTATATTGATAAGAATTTCTGGGAAAAGCAAAAAATAGGTTTAGATCAGCACCTTACACTATATACAAGTTCCAAGTGCATATGAAATTTAAAAATAAAAAGCCACATCACTAAAAAATAATTAGGAGATAATAGAAAGAAATATCTTTCACACACAAAAATTGCTGTGAAAAGAATTCTTTACAAAAAAGCATATAGGAAAAGCAATAGCATGGAAAATAGATAACTGACTATGTGAAATGTAAAAGCTTTATCACAGACTCATACATATAAGTATACACACACAAAAAGAAATCAGCCAATCAATCCATCCAAGATAAAAAAAAAGTGCATCAGATATCTCTGATAAAACCTAATACACAAGTTATGTAGCAAATTAACCTGAGATTAAGATCCATTTTCCCCAGTATTTAAGAGTCAAGTAATAAGAACAGAATTATCAAAAGAAAAATCATCAACAATCACATGAAATATTGCTACAAATCACTAATAATGAAATAATTTTCTAGTTGCACTTCACATAAAGTAACAAATATGACCAAAAAAAACCAGAATTAGTCAACATTTGAGAGGATACAGGGAAATTAGAACTAATACACTCTTATTGGGTATGGAACTGTTAAATTAATCCAATAATTTGAGAAAACAAGTGAGAATTATTTGAGAAGAGTCACTAAACTATTTATACGGGAATATTTACTCTAACCATGTGAAGACTCCCCCTACTATATTGGGTGAATGTGAATAATTTGTTCTGTCAGCCATGAAGGCAGATGAAGCAGGCACTGTGGTGTGCTTAGAACTTGGTCAGACATCAAAGATGACAAGCTCATTCACTGAATCCCAAGCCATCATCAGTCGTCTGACTTTTATCTTGCCACTGGACTTTGATAACTCTAGAAGAAAGAGTAAAGCTAATGACTTTGTGTAATTCTGCCACACTTAATTCCAATTCATGCACAATGAATCACCCCATAATTTCATTAGTCTAAACAAAAGGTGAACAACAACTTGCTCTATCCCCATTAGAATGAAAGTTCTTCAGGAATAAGAATTATTTTACTCTGTACTTGTATCTTTGATACTTAATCCAGTGCCTAGAACATAGTAGAAAATGAAGCTATAAATTGGAAGAATTAAGTTTACATCTGGTCCCAGACACTTACTTGCTATGTAACTGTATATAAGTCATTTAATTACTGTTTGTCTCTTTTCCTCACCTTTACAAGTGGATGGGGATAACAATAGCAACTAACTTCCCAGGGTTTTATAGAGATCACATGTTAGCTATTATTAATATTAATTTATGTTAGGTGATTTTAATGGATTGATGATAGAAAGCATAGGCTTTGTAACTTGATTCAGATGACTATAATTTACAATTACCACCTGGTGGCAGTATGCCTAACATCTTGAGATATTTGGAATGAGGTGAATAATCCTTTATAAAAAAAAATTAATAATGTGAACTATTGAACTATTGAATCATTGAACTATTAAAAGAATATCTGATTTGTATGTGCTGAATAAAGAATTATGTATCTATAGCAAATGTTGTGGGATGGAACTTTAAAACATAGAGAAAAATGCTAAAAAGTGAATGAATTATTCCAAAGTCAACAATAATGATAATTGCATGTCATATCTACTTCTACTATAGTCATTGGATGACTATAGAAATTTTCTAATACTGAATGAATCCAGTTACTCAATAGAAAATGATGCTTAATTCTAATGCTAGCTGTTTCCATCAAAATTCATAATATTTAAAAGTTTAAGGAATATACTAAAGGTAACATTTCCTAAATTTGGAAACAATCCATTTCTAGCTCCAAAACATTAAGGTCTTAGGCTGCTGTCTGTCAGGTTCTGGGGAATAGCCATATCAAATAATAATTAGCTATAGAGCTCCCATATAAGAGCTCTCAACAGTACAAGTTGAACTTTACTAAGACAACAGAGGATAATTATATCAAATTTTAATTATATGAAACTGCCTATCTGGAGAACCTTAGTAAAAATTAATTTTATACAGATGTAGTTCACTTTATGAAATATACACATTCTTGAAAACTCTATAAATTTAATTTTTATAAATTGAATTATCTTCTCCTCCACCCACCCACTCTATCATCACTACCATGATCACCAAACACCACTAACTTACACTGGGAAAACCAAAATGCTTTATCCTGATTTTTTTAATCAATCTTAACTTAGAAGAAACTCATAATAATTTAGTTTTTTCTCACTACCAGCAACTTTTATCATGAAGTAAATGATTTATAAACACTGACAAGATCATTGCTTAAAGAATATGATAAAAAAAAATTGGAAAGCAAACTAAAATGCTGGTGCTGATAAGAAATACAACATCCCTCCACCTTTAAGCTAACAATATTATATTTAGGATTTTGCCATCCATGATGTTATTAGAAGAAATATGATTTGATTTTTAAAATAACTGAATCCATATTATAATGAGCTTCTGATTTCAACATGCAACTGAAATTGGTCTATCCCAAATTATCAGTGATCTCTTAGTGGCCAAGTCCAATGGCCTTTTCTCAGTTCTCATTCTCCTTGATCTTTTTGAAGTCTTAGACACTGTTAAACTTTCCTGAAAATTATCTTTCTGTGTTTTTGTGATAGTTATTTTATCTAATTCTTCTATTTATGACTGCTCTTTCTCATTTTCTTTCATTGTATGACCACTCGTGTCATGCTTCTAAACTATGGTTGTACTCCAAGGCTTTTTCCTAAATGTTTTTTTTCTCTCCAATCTCTATTTAGTAACTTCATCATGAATTGTATCTATGCAAATGATCCCAAATTTATATATCTAACTCTAGTCTCTCTCTTGACTTGTAGTCCAACATTAAAAAACATATAATGGACTTTGAATTAGGATATCCTATATGCTTCTTAAATGTAGCATGGCCAAAATTATCTTCCCCCAAAAAAAACATACCTTTTCCAAACTTTCATGTTTCTTTTATAGGCACCAGCATACTTCCAGTCATCTTGAATCACATTTTCTACTTTTCTATCTAACCTCACATAACTGATCAGATTTCAAATCTTACCAGTTGTATCTACACAACATATTTCCTATATGTTCCATTTTATTTATGTAACCATGGCCTTAGTTCAGACTCTCATCACCTTTTGCCTATATTGCTGCAATAGCTTTGCAAGCTTCTCTTCCTCAAGTCTCTCACATATACCCACATGGCTAACAAAAATTTTTCTCCTGAAGTATAGCTCTCATCATTCCACATATTCAACAAATTTTAGTGACTCCCTATTACCTCCAGGATAAAAAAATAAACTCCTTTATCATTCTAAATCCCTCACAACCTGGTGTAATCTAAGCTATTCAACCAACCTGGGCTTCTTTGCTAGTTTTCACATGTGCTGTCCCTCACTCCATCTCCCCACACTATTATCTTCCCGTTGGCTCTCCACATGCCTGGAATATACTCCCTTATCACCTCCACTGGTTTCCATCAATTCTTAGCTCAAAAGCTACTTCTATTAGGGGGCCTTTTGAGGGTTTCTCATCATTAGTCACAAGTCTGAGGTTCACCTAAGGTTACCATATATGTTTTGTATATATCTACCTATATGTGTACATCTTTTTTTTTTTTCCTGTTTTACTGTAAGCTCTCTGAGGATAAGAACGATTTCATCTTTCCTTTTTGTCTTCCTATCTCTGGAGTCCAACACAGTGATTAGCACATTGCTTAATAAAGACTGATATGTGTATGTATGTGTATGTGTGTGTATACACATATGTGTGTGTTTACATATGCATATGTGTGTGGTTGGAGATATTAAGATATTATGTTGGTCAACTGATCCATCTCATAAGGTTCTCTTTCAGAGTAAGAATTCATTCCTAGCCCCAGAAATTCCCACTGATTTCAGTCATACCAACCCATGACCTGTTCTGCTTTCTTCTCATTTGGTCACACTTTTTCTTATGCAATCCTCTTCAAACCACTGGATGTGTATTAAGCAATTGGGGGGATGTTTTGGCTACAATCATCTATGACTAAGAGATTTACAGATCTTTAAGAAATATTTTAAGAACTTTGTCATCAATTGAGTTATCATATTCAAATTTCAAAATAATTTTTGAACAGTTTTATGATGTAAATATTTTTTCATTTTCCCAGGTCATAGACATAACAATCATAGTATAGTATTAAAAATAACACTGAAGTTGGGATCAAGAGGAACTTGGGTTTGAACTATGGAACTATTTATGATCCTTCTAGTACATTCCTGATGAGCTCAAGCAACATTTATGAAGGAATACAGAAATGTGCTAGTAAATATTTAACAACCGAGATTCCTAGGAACTGGTGGTAGAAGAACATATAAACACACATTTAAGTTTAATCTGAATGATTTATACTTTCTTAAATCTAGACCAACAATGAAACAATAGATCAAGCCCTGATTTGTTAACCATTTTTATTTTTAAGGTGTAAATGCTTACATTGAAAATTTAACAATTGGCTAGAGCTGATTAGAGCTAGCCTCAGTACACCTTCCTGTTTACAATGCTAAAGTGGAATTCTGTTCTGATAGAGACTAAAACACTTCAGTGATTGAATGAATTACTTCTGAACGAACATAACTCTTTATTCAGAGTGTTCTTGTTTTATTTACCTAGGGATGAAAATAATATTTAGTGTTGTGTGAATTTGGGGAAGGATAAAAGAAAATTGACCTAGAACTATTATTTAATTGACATAGGAAACTCCAGAAATTAAGAAACACTCTCTATTCTATTACTGATTTAACACACTACTATTCGACAAGACATAAAATAATAGCAACTAATTTAAAATGAAAAGGTTTAAATAAAAGCTTTATTTTGGTTCTCTGCAACAAACTAATGGCAACTCTTATTAGTATGACAAAATATTTCTCTTTTTCAGGTCAAGTCTAATTGTTGCACCCATTTTAGAAAATTCCTTATTTGTCATTCAAAATGGATACTCAGAACTCAACAGTGAAAACAATATAGGTTTCTGAGAGCAGTAGTTTGTTGGGAAAATGTGGGAATACCAATACCATGGATATTCTGATGAGTTACCAGGTATAATTGGAATTAGAGTTAATACTTCTCTAGGAAATAACATCAAAAGACAAGCATTTGCCTTGACTTCAAAAAATAGAGGGATAAAAAGGGGATTTTTCTGTTCTTTAGAATTTTGTTGAAATACAATACCCGGAAAAAAAGAAGGAAAATATGACTCTTCACTTTTGCTTACTATGGAAATGGTAGCTGTGAAGGGAGGAAGACAAGCTTACAATATGAACTACTGCCAGAAATTTGCTTTTCATAAATATTTCAGTAAATTGCTGCTACATGATGAACTGTCATTGTTTGGAAGAGTGCCATTCCAATCATCTCTCTCCTACTCAGATATGCTTTTCTTTGGCCATGTTGTTATCCTGGAAAAAGCAAAAGAAGGCCCCTTGCTCAAGAACTGCCTAAGTAGACCATAAATAAAGTGATGTCTCCCAGATTCATTAAAATGTCTTCAATTTTATGATTCTTTTGGAAAACTTGCAAAATCCAAGGCAAACAAAACTTTCCAAAGTAGAATAATGCTCTCCTTAATGCATGTGGGTATAGAGCAGTATTTTGAAATCATGTCAAAAGGCAAGGAATTGAAAGCAGCATTGGTTCTCAATACACGGGGGCCAGCAAATTATCTACCTTTATAATTTTGGAAGAAAGCACAAGGCACAGAGTTGATGTTAAGTATTTAATGCAAAACTATAGACCTTTGATTAATGTATTCTCATTTTATTGACTTAGGTATGAAAGTAATATTTAACGTTGTTTTAGTGTGGGGAGAAGGATAAAAGAGTTGACTTAGATCTGTTATTTCATTGATGTAGGGAGTTCCAAAGTGTCTCACTAGGAAACTCTTTCTATTAATACAGATCAGCATTTTCTTTGCAATTTAGAGTTTTAGAGAGTTGTCTTGCATATTGAGAAACTATGTATCTTGCTCAGAGTCATAAGCACAGGACTTGTTGCTGGTGGAATTTGAACTCAGATCTTCTCACCTTGAGGCCAGCTCACTAACCATTGAGCTCCTGCTTCTCCTACTTGATTAAACTATTTTAAACCAATTTGTTATATTGCAAAATATATATGTGTGTATATGTACATGTATAAAGATACTAATGTATATGTAATTTTGAGAATTAAACTGTTAGAGCCTAAAGATAAAATTAGTCAGTGATTTATGTATCTCTTCTGAGAATGGAGTTTGAAAGTATATAAATTATTTTTATGTCCCTGAATATGACAGACTTTTGAGATTTAGTTCTATAGCACAAGACATGGAACGTGAGTGGTTTTATTAGAGTCTATGTATGGAGTGATTATATCTCAGTTGCAAGTGGTAATTTTTGAAACAATCAATCAACTGGCATTTATTAGATATCAACTATGTTCCAGTACTGTGATGGTCTAGTGGAAATAAAAGTGAATTTACAACTATAAATCAACTGAAATTCTGTCACATACTAAGGCAGGGATTAGTTTATTTTCATTTCTATATCTCCTGCATCAAGTACAATGCCTAGAACATGGAAGATATGTCACAAATACTCATTTAGTGATTTTCTGAACCTTGTTGTCTCATCTATAAAATGGGAATGATGTCTACACAACATAACTGACAAGACTTTTGTGAGGATCAAGTAAGAGCATGTATGTAAAACACTTTGTAAAATAAAGAATAACATGTGTCAATAACTATTATTATTATTATTATTGATGACAGTTGTCCTAGAAAGTTCAAACACTTCATTTGCTCCAGCTTTGAGGAACTAGAAACTCTAAGTGTGAATCACATGACATTAAATGGGGCATTGGTATGACCCATAGAATTACTGATCATATACTAATATATATTACATATAATATATTATGTATGTTATATATATACTAATCATTTAATTACTGAATGAGAAAATTTAACTCAAGACTTTAAATGGACAATTACCTTTGTATGTTCATTCAGCAGTAATTGATCCCAGTATTTAACTTGAGAAATAGGTTAGGTACTTAGGTCTATAAATTTGCAAGTATGGTTTTAAGGAATGACAATGTTAGGCACCTCAGGAAAATATGTGACAGAACAAAAAAAATGGAGAGTAACATTAGAAAAAGAGAGAGGGGGAAAAAGATAGAGACGGTATTATGTGCAATCCATTCTGTTCCACAAGGACTCTCCAGCAAGCTGTCTATTGTATACTGATACTTGTAATTATAAAAAGCACCATATTGCTCCACAGTTCCTACCTTGTTAATTAATTAGGATTGTTGGCTTCCTATTAAAATTGTAGCTAGGGCAGAGAGATTGGGACCAAAATTTAAAGGATACTGATGACCTATCAGAAATAACAGCACTTTACACTTAGCAAAAATAATTAGTCCAAACAGAAGCTACCAGATACTAGTTATCCTCCACAACCACATCCTCTGTGGCCCATTTGACTTTGTTTTCCTTCTACCCAGGATCGGTCTTCCTGAGTCACTGTTTCCTTTATCATCAGGTAGTGTCCCCCTGTCTCTAACTAAATCCACCCCAAGTGTCAAAATTGCTAGCAATATCTCTTTCAGTCAGCTATATTTCTGCTTCCTATTCTACTATGCCTTCCTCAAAACACACAGGAAACAGAAGCCTGTCCATGTCTCAACAGACAAGTCAGCACTATACCAGCACTAACAACATAAAGATTGTTTATAAACTATGCAAATAAAAGAGAAAAGCAATGTTTTAACAACTACTAATTCCAATCATCATTATTTTACTCTGGTAGACTAATACTTTCTTTTCTAAAAACATGTTTGTCAATACTCAAATAATTAAAGATCTATAGTTTTGACATTTTTTAATAAATTATCTCTTCCTCAAAGTAACTTTTCCAATTCTGCATTAAAATGTCAAAGTATTAAAGAATTTGCCATGAAAGAAAAGAGGAGAGAAAAATGTTATTTTGTAGCTCATAAAACTAACTATACAAAGCTGGACAAAACATCAAATCAAATCAATTTCAGATGAATAGCATATTCATATCATTAAACCGAAACTATTATTTTTATCCATTAACTATAAAAAAGATATTTCATAATAAGACCAAGAGAAAAGAACAAATACATTTGAGTTTGTTGAGATATGCATTTCTCCTCACTTTGATGTTTGCTGTTTCAAGATTGAAATGTATAACATGTTAACAGATGGATGCTTTTTCACATATTGCTAGTGCATCATTTAATCAAGAGAATAATCATCTTCAAAATGTAGACTAATATACACAATAATAGCATTAATAATAGCACTTTAAGGTTTATACAGTACTTTACAGATATCTTCTTTTGTCTTCACAATAAGGCTGTACAATATATAATATATATATATACATTTATATTATTATCCTCATTTTACAAATGAGAAAACTGAGTCAAACAGAAGGTAAACAATCTTCCCAGTGTCACATAGTTAATAAGCATCTGAGTGGGATTTGAACTTAGGTCTAGCCTGACTCTAATCAATATGCCTTCTAGCTGCTTCCAACCAATAACCTCAAAATTGTACTTTGACAGTTTCAGCTTCAAGATAATAGTGAGAATTATAATATATAATTTCCATGATTCAACTGCTCTATGAACAGATATTCTGGCCTCACAATTTAAGGCCATGAAAAAATGGAGTCTTTTCACAAGCATTAATAAATAAGATTCAATTATTAAAAAGGCAGGTAGTATATTATATTGTTTGCTATTTGTGGGAAGGGTGGAGAGGAAGGAGGGAGAAAAATTTAGAACACAAGATTTTGCAAAAGTGAATGTTGAAAACTATCTTTGTAGGTATTTGGAAAATAAAAAACTATTAAGGAAGAAAAAAGGCAGGCAATGCAATGGATAGAGTGCTGGACCTGGAATTCAGAATATCTAAGTTTAAATTCAAACTCACACATTTACTAGCTGTTTTGATTGTGGGCAAATATTTCACCTCTGTTTGCCTCAGTTTCTTCATCTGCAAAATGGGGATAATAATAGCATCTCCCTCCCAGGAGTATTGTGAAGATCAGATAATAATATTTATAAAGCACTTATCATAGTACCTGTCCCATAGTCAACATTATATAAATATTATTTATTACTACTACTATTATTATCACCACCACTATCACCACAGGATCATTAAAAGAAGGAACTTTAAAAAACAATCTAGTCTAAATGTGGATTACAACGTAGTATTTTTAACTTTGCTGTTATTGTTGTTTGTTTGCTTTTTTTTTCTTTCACCTTTTTTCCCTTTTGATCTGATTTTTCTTATGCAGTTTGATAAATGTGGAAATATATTTAGAAGAATTGCATATGTTTAACCTACATTGGATTATTTACTTTCTAGGGGAAGAGGGAGAAAAATTTGAAGTACAAGATTTTGCAAGGTGAATGTTGAAAATTATCTTTACATGTATTTTGAAAAATAAAAAGCTATTATTACAAAAATATAAAGTCAATTTAGTCTGATCTCCTCATTTTAGAGACAAGGAAAGTGGAGCCCAAAGAGTCAGAAAGATTCACTCTACATCACACAAGAAATATAGCAGAGTCAATATTTGAATATTTGTCTTTTAATTCTAAATCCAGTATTCTTCCTCACTTCACTGACAACTCCTTTCAATTTAGCCACCACTGCTATTATTATAATGAAGTTATACTCAAGAAGAACTTTCTAAAGGCAAAACAACATTCGACTAAATAGTCTTTTCCAAAGATCTTCAAAAGTAAAATAGGGATTCTTTCTACCTTGGCATGTTCAATCCTATATCCAGCAAGGACAGAAATACAAAATGAAGAATATTTCAAGCTTATTCTATAAAGAATAAATGAATAAAATATACATTAAACACTTACTATGTGCAATCCCTTGTGCTAAGAGATACTTGTCTCAAAGATCTCCCATTCTAATAGAGGAGAAAACAGGTAGAGAAATTTTAGCAGTAAATCCGATGGAAAAATCCCATGGTCTCTAAGATACAATAGTAAAGCAATTGTTAATAACTCTTCCTTCATATAATTTCCATTAGGGGAAAAAATCATATCCATTTCTAATGTTGAACTATCTGACAGTGCCAGGAATTTTAATGGCAAGAACTTTTTTTTTTTTCTAGATCTCTGGTAATTATGACTGTAACACATGCAGAAACAGTTGCCAGGCTGCATCCCCTCAGGGGGTTGCTTTCTAGGATGATAGCTAAAGGGACTGGCTACAAACATTTCCATTCCTAAACCTCTTGGATTCCAGGTCTCCACTGGGAGATGGTAGTCAAGGTGGTGGTGGTGATTTGACATATGCTCTTTCTTGTCTATCTCTTGGGATGCCTTGATGCTTCAGTTAGGTTGGATTGCCTACCCTGCTGTGTGGTAGTTAAATGGAATTTGGTAGAAATGTCTGACCAAGGGGTAACAACTGTGAAAGCTAGGCTGGAAACAGGACAAGTAGTTTGGGAGGTACTGCCATTCCAAAGAAGGCTATGCTATACAAGAACACTACTTGAAGATAATGAATGAGGTTCCATAATGCATCGGTGGCAAAAAAAAAAAAAAAAAAAAAAAAAAAAAAATGAAGGTTAATAGTTAAGGTCGCTGACATTACAATCCTCCCACCTTGAGAAGAACAGAAAATCAAGAAGAAATAATCAAGCATTTCCAACAGTCCCTGGCTCATGCAGGAAAAAAAGTTAACTTATTTTTCTTACTTTGACCACTATTCCCAGGATGTTCCTTTATGTAAGAACTTCAATTGCAGAATTGTGTAAGGACAAAAACAATAACATTTCTGAGGCCCTGTAAAACCAGTCAAATTCTGTATGTGCCAGAGTTACACTTGAATAATGTGACCCACATTTTGTTTTCTCAGCTGCAGTCTCCCATAACGGGTAATTCAGCTTATGGTACGTGAGTAATCCCAATGTCCTGCCGGTGGAATCATATTAGCTTCTGCTCTCACTGAGGGACAATGATCAAGATGGCTTTGCACCATTTAAATTGAAGCATTCTGTAAAGCTTTATAAACATCCTTGTCCGATGAAACATCTTCCCTACCCATTCCACTTTGGCCATCTGCAATAGAGTCACTTCCGGAGACAGAAGCAAGGGATGGAATATATCAACTAGTCAGAACACAAATATATATTCAATGGGTCTGCATTTATCATTTGGCATACAAAGAATACATTTAAATGAGAGAGCATTAAATGTAATGAGAATAAGACAAATATTTGAAGATATTGGCAGGAGTACTTCTATAGAGATTTCTTTTTATTCACAGGGAGTGAAATGAATGTTACATTTAATTTACAAAAATGGGATGATGTCCAACTTTGGCTTGAGAGGCTGTCTAGTAGCCAATATAAAATATAAAAGAAAGTACCAAAAAAGATTCCCTTGTTGTACAAAGACTGCTTCAATTGAACAACTATATTTTTTAATAATTAACAGTATTAGGTAAACTGTGCATAGCTCAAAAGATGCTAATTTGTAATGTTTTGGTTTATGTTGAACATCACACAGCCTCCAAGCTATTGACTATTGTTGAACATTAGCTGAAATATACATACATCCACAATTAGATTATGATTAATCTCAAAATAATAGAGGTGATTCTATAAACATCATTGACCAATTTTGATCCTCATTACTAAATGTAGAACCAGCATTATACAAGAAATTTTGTACTATAAATAAACTTATTCTTTAATAATAATTTGCTATTTTAAAATGTGAAGTTTTTCACAGGATCATAAATTTAGAATTTGAAGGAACTTTAAAACCAAGTTAAATGAACTCCTCATTTTAGAGACAAGGAAAGTGGAGTTCAAAGAATTGGAAAAATTTATCCTGTGTCACACAGCTAATAAGTAACATAAGAAGAACAAGGAAGAAAAAGAAGGAGAAGGAGAAAAAAGAGGAAGAGGAGGAGGAAGAGGAGGAGGAAGAGGAGAAGAAGGAGGAGGAAGAAGAAGGGGAAGAAGACGAGGAGGGGAAAGAAGAGGAGGAAGAAGAGGAAAAGGAAGAACAAAAAGAAGAGGAAGAAGAAGAAAAAGAAAAAGAAGAGGAAGAGGAAGAAGGAAGAAGAAGAAGAAGAAGAAAGAAGAAGAAGAAGAAAAAGAAGAAGAAAGAAAGAAGAAGAAGAAAGAAAGAAAGAAGAGAAAGAAGAAAGAAGAAGAAAAGAAGGAGGAGAAGGAAGAGAAAAAGGAGGAGGAGGAGGGAGAGGAGAAGGAAGAAGTGATATTTAAAGCAACTGGTGCAAGAAAAAACTCTTACAAGACACTAAAAAACAATAAAGGCCACAATGAGGAATTTGGAATTCCTACTGTTGCACTTAATCCCCTACATTCCTTTGTTTTTCCTTTCCTCCCTCCTTCTACCCTGATCTCATACCACATTTAAGATCCTGCATAAATGCATCTCTATCACAGTTTGACAAGTCATAGAGAGAAATTCTAAAATTCAGAAATCATCCAATCCAACCTTCCCACTCCTTTTTATAAGCAATGAAAGTGATTCCCAAAAAGATTGGATGATTGTATGATAGTCACACAGGTAGTAGCAAGTAACAGAACTGAGTTTGGATCCAGATTATTTGAATCCAACTCCAGCATTCTTTTCACTATTCCAGTAATCCTTTGAGAGTCTTCATCTTCCTTTAAAAATCATTTCCAGAAATGGCTGGCTTAGTTTGCATTGCCTTATCTTGCAAAGCTTTGGCTTAAGAGACAGAACACATTCTAAAGCCAAGGATAATAGAAGTAGTCTCTAAGTAATATGGTGTAGTGATGGGAAGAGCATTGAATTTGAAGTCAAAGGAGCTAGATTTGAATGCTGGCTCTACTACTTACTACTTGTGTGGTCTTGGATGAATAAATTTTGGGGGACTCATTTTCCTCATCTGTCAAATGAAAGGATGGGAAGAGTGATAGTAGGCTATGGGTATGGAATGTTGCATTCTCAAATGCAATTATGTCAGTTGCTTTGGTTTATTTATAAGAAAGAACACTGAAAGAAAGAATATTGAGAAGTAATTTTTTTTAATATTTTCAATGAAAATGAGGACATTTACTTTAGAGATGATTTCAAGATGTGTTATAGCTTTCAATTCTATGATACCCATAAAAATGACCTATCCTTAAAAGAAAAAATTATTTTAATAATTTTTAAAATTTTAGTAATATCTTGTTTTTCCAAATACATTCAAAGATAGTTTACAACATTCATCTTTGTAAAACATCATGTTCCAAATTTTTATTCCTTTCTCCTCCCCCCCCCCCGCCCTGCCTCCTAACATAGTAAGCAATTTTATATAGGTTAAACATGCAATTCTTCTAAACATATTTTTCATATTTATCTTGATGCACAAATAAAAATCAGATCAAAAGGAAAAAAAACAAGCAAACAAACAACAAAAAGGTGAAAATATTATGCTTTGATCCACATTCAATCTCCATGCTTCCCTCTCTGGATGTGGATAGCACTTTCCAACTGAGGTCTATTGGAATTAAATTGAGTTTTGTTTTGCCTAACAATGATTTTTTATTTGAAAAAGAGAAAAAAAATCTCTTTTTTATATATGCCTAGCCAATAATTTCCTAGATTGCCCCTTCCCAGGCTAACTAAGCATAGAATATACTCTTTTCCTCTTCTCTGCTGCATTCCTATCCATTCTCTAAAACTCAATTCAAACACAATTTCCTTCAAAAATGTTTGCTTAATTGAAGAAGATATTCACTATTAAGGTATTTTTTAATTACAACAAAACAATGTAATCACATGAAGTTTTTAAATAATCAATTTAGATATCTCACAATAGAGAAAAACACCACCAATGTCTCAGTGAAAGAGGATTTGGAATTTATGAATATACTAACTCAGTAGAAAATACCAATTTACAAACCACTTTACTCATAATAACCCTGTGAAATAGGTAATTCAAGTATTTTTGCCTACTTTTGTACATGATCACATTGTCAGTTAAGTGTCTAAGGTGGAATGTGACCCAGGTCCCAATGATTCCAAATCAAGTATTCCTTCCAGATGAAATGCAGTCAAAACATCTAGTATATGTTATAGAGTAAGAGAATTCTAGGTCTGAAGTATTGAATATATTATCCGATTTAGTTGCAGTCAGTTGGTTTTGCCAGGAGAGCCAGTAGGAGGGCTCCCATTAGGAAATAATTATAATGTGAAAACAATAAAAATTATAATGTAAAACTAATAAAAAAAACTTCAAAAAATAAAAAGACACAATGAATTTTATTCAATTACCTCACTTTTTCTTCTTGTATTATCAGCATAATGGAGAGAAAATTCTAATGATTTTCATAAAACTTCATACTAGGTGCAAGAGTTTTGAGGGAACAATGTGAAGTGCTTCAACTTAATAAATATATTATATTCAGAAAACCAGACTCTGGTTCAGGCGATATTTTTTGGATATGAATAAACATAGAAGAATTTTTAGGGATAAGGTTCTTACTATCAAAAAAAATGGCACATTAAGATTTCCTTGCTTTTTGCTTATTTGAAAATCATCATCAGTCACACACCACTGATTTAAGGAGATGAATCTTCAAGGGGGAAAAAATGACATGGAGAACATATTGGGATTTTAAAAAGGATCATATGAGATCATAACAACATTCTAAACTAATGCATATCATATACCTTCCCATTCACATAATCACATAATGACAAGATCATTAACTGAGAGTAGGAAGGGACCTGATAATGATAGTAATTCACATTTATAAAACAATTTCAGGTTTGGAAACCATTTTACTCATGACAACTCTGTGAAATAGATAATGCAATGTATTTTAATCTCTAGTTTTGCCCATGATCATAACTGCTAATAAATGTCTGAAATAGAAATGGAGTCCAGATCCCATTGACTAAAAGTCTAATATTCATTCCTCTACACCACAAAACTGTCTTTTATAAGACATAAAAGTTTCCTAAAGTGAAAATAAACTACCTTTGTTTTCAGAGAGTTTATAATTAAATGATATGATCTTTTTGTAACCCAGGCATTTTTTTACCTATTGTCTAATAGCGCCAAAAAAAAGTTCATTGATTAAAAAAAAAAGTTCTTACAAGTTGCTGGATAACCCTCAAGAATATCACACAAATTTCAAAACATGACTAATAAGGAAATGTATTTTACATGACTATACATGTATCACCTATATCATTTTGTTTCTAGTCTTGGGGTAGGGGGCAAAGATTGAAGGAAAAAGAAAAATTTGGAACTCAGAATCCTATAAAAATGAATGTTGAGGGGCAGCTCGATGGCTGAGTGCTCAGTCTCTAGTTAGGAGGACCTGAGTTCAAATCCAGTCTGACACTTAACACTTCCTAGCTGTGTGACCCTGAGCAAGTCACTTAATTCCAATTGTCACACACACACGCACATACACATACACACACACACACACACACACGCACACACACACACTAAATGTTGAAAACTACCTTTACATGTAATTGAAGGAAAAAAATAAAGTACTATGAAGTGAGAAAAACATAGCAGAAGACTAATGATCATAGATCATTATTTGTCTTTACATAGATATTTATCTTTACTTAGATCTAAAGATAAAAATAAAGGAAAATAATACTAACATCTCCAGTCTAAAGTCTGTAAAAGAAAAAAATAGAGCTGGAATTACAGACCAAAGGGAAATATTCTCAGATCAAGAATTTGCAGAGCTCAGTCTATAGGGCAATAATGAGATGTTGCACTGAAACAGAACACTTTGGGATCACTCAAAGTTTTCAGAAAAAAAGCCTGATTTATCTCTGCAATCCTGGAATAATATAACTCTCAATATGTCCAAGAAAGCCAAAGCAGAGACAGACAAAATACTCTAGAAGTATGTAGAATCTGATACCAATATGAAGTCCAAAGTCAGAAAGTAGGATAAAAGAGTGAGCAAAGAATGCCACTGTAAAAAACAATAATGGTGACAGAGATGCTCAGGATACAAACCCAGAAGAAGGGAATGATTTCAAAATATCTACAAGTAGTACCTCAAAGAAAAACACAGCTTGAACACAAATTCAACTATAATTCTTAGAAGATTGATGCAAAAATTTGAATTTATATAAATTAGATGAGAGCTTTAGAAAATAAAACTGGAAAAGAAGTAAAAGTTGTATAAAGGAATTAGAAAGGAGATTCAAAGATTGGCACAAAAGATACAAAACCTTACTAATCAAGCAACAAATTTCCTAAGATTTAGAATAGAACAAATAGAAGGTAGTTATCACAAATAAGAATATTAAAACAAAATTTAAAAACTGAAAAATAGAAGAAAATGTAGCAAAAATCAATGACCTAAGAAAACCAGCTCAAGCAGAAATAATTTTAAAATTACTATATTACTATAAAGCCATGATCAGAAAAAAGAACTTAGACATCATATTTCAAGAAATTATTGGGGAGGGGAGGCAGAGGGACTTCCTATTATCTCTTAGAACCAGAGGGCAAAATGGAAATAGAAAAAATTCACCTCTCACTTCCTAAAAGAAACCCCAAAATGAAAACTCTCAGGAATGTCTTAGACAAAATACAGAGTTTCAAGTCAAATAAAAAAATACTTCAAGTAGCCAGAAATAAGGAGCTACAACCAGGATCACACAAGATTCAGCAACTACCACTATAAAGAAGGTGAGATATGATATTCAAGAAGGCAAAAGGCATATGCTTACAACAAAGAATAACTAACCTAGCAAAAGTAAGTATAATTAAACTAGAGAAAAATGGACCTTTAATAAATATAGGACTTCCAAGAATTCCTGAAAAATAGACCAGAGCTGCATGGAAATTTTGAAATTCAAGGGACAGAGTCAAGAGGGCAGAATAAGACATAGTATTTTTGCCTTAGCCATTCCACAATCTCTTCTACAACAACATGGACTGTGCACTAAACTAAATTCTGAACAGGAAAGCTAAGAAAAGTCACAATGAATCAGTTTTCAAACTCAGAGCAGCTTAGGAAAATAGACAGGTCTACAGACCACTAGACTGTCTAGGAACACATCATAGCTACTGTGGCACTCCTAGGCTAAGCCCCATTTGATCTTTGTTTGAGATCCTAATTGACTCACATTAAATGTAAATAGTAATCATTTTTGCTTTGGCCAGAGAACCTGAGGGTCTTCCCCTCCCAGATTAATTCATTCATTTATTTATTTGTTGGTTTTTTTGGGGGGAGGAGGATTAGGTGAAAGAAATTCTTTGCCTCAATAACTACCTTAATCACTAAATGGGTGCAGCCTCAGTCCAAATGAGACTTACTGAAGACCTTAGCTTAAAAAGGCCAAGGTCTCCCACTGCATCCAGGACCATCTCCAATCGTCTTGATCTTTAGCTGGCCACTGGAGCCAGATGGATCTGGAGGGGAAAGTGAGGCAGGTGACCTTGCCCAGCCCTCCCTCACTTAAATCCAATTCATTTTCATGTCATAGCATTACCTCTCTAATGTCATGGTCCTCTTGGAGAACAAAGGACAAACAACAACAACAAAGACCCAGCAGTGAGCAAAGGCAGTGACAGAGGTATCAGCAGGGAGTATTTCGATTCGAAGGGATAGAAGTAGATTTAATAATAGGTCAACAAACATCCCTGCTAGTAGCACTGAGAGCAGGAATAGGTGCCATCTGGCAGCTCTGTCACCCATTATCCTATCCTGGGTCACAGGAAGGAGGGAAGGTGGGAAGGAGGGAAAAAAAGGAGGAAAGGAAGAAGGAAGGAAGGGAGGAAAAAGGAAAGAAGAGGAGAGGAGAGGAGAGGAGAGGAGAGGAGAGGAGAGGAGAGGAGAGGAGAGGAGAGGAGAGGAGAGGAGAGGAGAGGAGAGGAGAGGAGAGGAGAGGAGAGGAGAGGAAGAGAAAGAAGTACTAGGAAACATAACTCCATCCCCCTAAAAAGTAAGCAAAGAAATAGTAGGGTTTTTTTGTGGTGGCAAAAAATTTGAAGTTGAGGGGATACCCAACAATTGGGGAACAACTGAACAAATGGTGGTATATGGATATAATGAATACTATTTTGCTATAAGAAATGATGAGCAGATGGATTTCAGAAAAAATGGAAAAACTTACATGTACTGATGCTGAGTAAAATGAGCACAACCAGAGAACATTGTATAGAATAACAACAACATTGCACAATGATCAACTATAATAGCTCTTTTCAACATACAATGATCCAAGACAATTCCAAAAAACTCATGATAGAAAATGTTACCTACATCCAGAGAAAGAATAATAGAGTCTGAATGCAGGTTGAAGCACAAAATTTTCACCTCTTTATTTTTTCATTTTTTGTGGCTTTTCCCATTTGTCCTGTTTCTTCTTTCACAGCATGACTAATGCAGAAATGTGTTAACATGATTTCACATGTATAACCTATATCAAATTTCTTGCTGTCTTGGGGAGGGGTAGAAGGGAGGAAGAGAATAAAAATTTCAAACCCCAAATCTTATAAAAATGATTTTTTAAAACTATCTTCACATGTAATTGAAAAGATAAAACACTATTTACAAAGAAAAGGGAATAATATAAATATACACACAGTTAGATACAGAAATTCAGATTTTCCACCAGGGAAGTAGAAAGTAAAAAAGACAAGGATAACAATAATGATTTAAGACAAAACAAAAGAAAAAATAGATCTAATTAAGAGATAAATAGGGAACTAAATTCTACCAAACATTTTAAAAAAATTAATTAAAAAAAAGCTTTTTGAAAAAATAAAAGACACCTAACAAATCCTTTCTATGACACAATAACTAAACCAGGAAGTGCCCAAAATAAAGAAAACTAGAGAGCAATTGATTAAAAAAAAAAGTTTTCTTAAATACTAGGAAGGAGATTGCAATAACATATTACAAATGCCATACACTATGACCAGACTAGATTTATACTAGGAATATAAGACTAGTTCAAGACTAGGAAACCTATAAGCATAATTGATCATATCAATGATAAAAATACAAAAAATTATATGGTAATTTCATTTAATGCAGAAAAAGCTTTTTCAAACTATGACACTCATTCCTATTTTTAAAAAACCATTAGAAAGCATAGGAATAAATAAATATTTCATTTAAATAAGAAGTAGCATCTAAAATCTAAAACTAAGAGCATTATCTGTAATGAGCATAAACTAGAAAAAAAATTTTCTAATAAAGATCTCATTTCTCAAACACATAGGTAACTGAGACAGTTTATAAGAATAAGGTTTATTCCCCAAGTGATAAAAGGTCAATGGATATGAACAGGATAGCTAGGCCATGCAGTAAATAGAAAACTAGGCTGGGAATTAAGAAGACTTCTCTTTGTGAGCTCAAATCCAGCCTCAGTCACTGACTCTATGTGACCTTGAGCAAGTCACTAATTCTCAGTTTGCTCAGCTGTAAAATGAGTTGAAGGAAACAGAAAATCACTCCAGTATCTTTGCCAAGAAAATATACAAGAAGACACAAAGAATCAGACACAACTCAAAAATGACTGAACTAAAATAACAACGGATATGAACAGACAGTTTTCAAAGGAAGAAATTAAAATTATCAATAGACATATTCTTAAATGCTTCTAAATCACTAATAATTTTAAAATATAAAATGTAAACTGTAAATAAACCACTTTATACCTATAAGATTAGCTAAGATGACAGATCATTTTCTTTTCTGCAATAAGACATGGAAAAATGGGTACACTAGTGTACTACTAATGGAGCTGTGAACTAATCTAACCATTCTGAAAAGCAGTATCCAATTATGCCAAAAAGCCACTGAACTGTATATGACCTTTGATCCAACAATACCGCTGCTATGTCTATATCCCAAAAAGATCAAAGAAAAAGGAAAAAGACCAAGATATACAAGAATAGTTATATTTAGTCTTTTTGTGGTAGCAAAAAATTGGAAACTGAAGAGATTCTCATCAATTGGGGAATGGCTAAACATGTAATGGTACATGAATGTAGTAGAACACTATTGTGCTATAAGAAATGATGGAATGTAATGATTTCAGAAAAAAAATACCTGAGAAGACTTTTTTAAACTGTTGCAGAGTGACATGACCAGAACCAGGTGAACAATTTGTATAGCAACAGTAATATTGTAAAGCTGATTGTGAAAAACAGCAATTCTGATTGACACAATGAGCTACCACAATCATAAAGGACTCATAATAAAAAATATTCACTTCCAGAAAGAAAACTGAATGATTTTTTATGAACTCATTATGAACATGAAACATTGAGTTGTATTATATTCACTACATTTTATTACCGTATTATGCCAGTTATGTGTTTTAAGAACAATCTTATCATAGTGGAAAGTCTGTGGGCCTTGGACATTAGGAAGATCTGAGTTCAAATATTCAGATATTTTCTAACTATATGACTTTGAATAAGTCACACAATTTCTCTCAGTCTTAGTTTCCTCATCCATAAAACAGAAAGAATAATAGCACCTACCTCACATAATTATTGTACATATGAAATGGTATAATGTTTACAAACCTTAAAGTGTTATATAAACTTAACTTTTGTTGATGTTGGGGGGTTTATGGGGGATAGAGGAAAAATGGAAAAAAGATATCTGTTCAGACCTATGATTTTATTATTTTAAGAGAAGAAATTAAATATCTTGTACAGGGTCACACTTGAACTCAAGGCTTCCTTACTTCAAGACTAGTTGCCTATTCACTTTTTCATGATGTCTCTCATAAATATATATATATATATATATATATATATATAATTTTAGATACACATACTATGATCCAATGTTTTCATGATCAAACAATTTCTTCATCCTGATTTGCCATCTTTTGTGTGTTTCAATCTTTTGCAACTTAATTACATTTTTATTTTAATTCTTATTTATAATTCATTCCATTGACAATTTGCAAAAGGACTAAAAATTATGGAACATTTAAATAGGTTATGTAGACCACTGGGGAATGATATTTAAAATCAAGCTGTATCAGAAAATTTAGGATGTTTTAGGTCACCATATATAAAGGGATTTTGAGCTTTTAAACTTTAATTCTTGTCATTTATATTTGTCCTCATTGTTAGTAGTAGTAATCTATTACAGGATCAAATGAATATAATAAGTAAACAAAATTATATTTAATCAACAGCTACAGGAGAAAAATGAGGGGAGAGATTAAACTAAAAAGAACAATATAGAAATGTATTATCTTAGAAAAAGATATATTCCTTTTATTTCCATTCAGTTCTTTCCAGGTATCTATCATATCTAACATTTAAAATTCCTTTTTATTTATTTTTTGGTTAGATTTATCTACTTCTGAGTGAAGAAGACTTAGTCTTCCATTTAACTTTTCTTTTAAAAATTTAAATGCTATAGTATTTGGTGCACATAAGTTCAGTGTTGATTATGCTTCATTTTCCATGGTATGTTTTATCAAAATGCAGCTACCCTTTAAACTCTTTTTGTGAAACAAATATGTTACTAATATACCTAAATCAGGAAGCATAAAAACAGAAAGAAAAATATAGGACTTTTTTATTAATAAATATGAATGCAAAACAACTATATATTACAAAGTTTATTGATTATGATCATGTGGGATTTATACCAAAAATTCAGGGATAGTATAACATAAGAAAACTTAACATAATTCATTATATAAGTAAGACAGTAAGAAATATTCTATTTAAAAATAACTCTCAATTGTATAAAATACCTAGCAATAAACCTGCCAAAACAGCCCCAGAAAGTATGAAAACAAAGTTATGAAAAAAATACTTTTTATACAAGTAATGTTAAATTAAATAGAGAAATATTAATTGTTTGTGGCTAGGCATAGCCAACATAATAAAAAACGGCAATTTTACCTAATTTATATGTTCAACATCATCCTAATTATTTTACTGAATTAGAAAAAATAACAAAATCAATTTGGAAGAACAAAAAGTCAAGAAAATCATAGGAATTTTTTTTTTAATGTAAAGGAAGGAGATTTAGCAGTTCCGAATCACAATTTATATTATAAGGCAGTGATTATCAAAATTGCCCAAATTACTGGCAAAGAAATAGAAAAGTACATCAATGGAACAAAGTATATATACAATTGAAGCAATTAATAAATATAATAATCTTGTGTTTGACCAAGTGCAAAGTCTTAAGATTTGGGGATAAGAATTCAATATTTGGTTTAAAAAATTGTTGAGGAAACTAGAAAGTAATACACAGAAACTGAACATAAATCAATATCTACACCATTTACTAAGGTAAGGTCAAATAGGCTCATGACCTAGAAAGAAAGAGAAATATTACAAGAAAATTAGAATAACATAGAGCATATTATTTACCAGACTTATAGATAGGTGAACAATTCATGAATAAACAAGAGACAGAGAGCAAAGTTAGGTGGAAATGGATAATTTCAATTACATTAAATTTAAAAGTTTTAGTACCAATAAAACAAATGTCTCTGAGAAGGAAAACAGCAAATTGGGGGAATATTTTTACAGAGAGACTTCACATAAAGATCTTATATTTCAAAATATAAAGAATTTTGTCAAATTTTTAAGAATATGAGTCATTCACCAGTTGATAAATAGCCAAAGGAGTTTAACAGGCAGCTTTCCAATGAAGAAATCAAAACAATTTATAGTCACATGAAAAAATGTTCTAAATCATTATTGATTAAAGAAATACAAATTAAGACAACATAGAGGTATCATTTTACATCTACTGGACTGGGTAAAATGATTGAAGAGGAAAACAATAAATGTTGGAGGGTAATGTAAAAAAAAAAAACTGGGACATATTCATTGTTAGTGGAATTGTGAAGTGAGCCAACCATTTTGGAGAGCAATTTGGAATTATGTCCCAAGAGTTATTAAGTTACCTATATCCTCGAACCTAGGAATACCACTTCTATATCTATTTTCAAAAACAATTAGGGGAAAAGGAAAAGACACTATATGTTATAAAATGTTTATAGAAGATGTTATGGACATGCTTATTTTATCCCACAAATTTAAAATAAAATAACTTTTTTAAAAAATAGTATTATCTAATGATGGAAAAAGATATGATTTTTTAGCAATCAGTAGTGTTAAATGACTATTTAAATTGAATTTCTGCAAACAATTAGGTACCTACTATGTGCAAAGCCCAAGAGGCATTATAATAGAGAGTTGGCCTTGGAGTAGAGACAATCTGTCTTCAAGTCTTACTTCTAAAACTTAATGGCTGTGTTATCCCTAGGCAAATCACCTGAACTCTGAGTTATTCAATTTACTCTGAGTGTACAAATTTCAGGGTAGCTGTTGATCTGCATTCTTGGAAGGAATTTATTCACTGAGAAATTATGTCAATGAAATCACAGACACAGTCCAAAAAAAAAAAAAGGAAAATGCAGAAAGCATTGTTCTGGGAAAAGGAGAAATACCAGAAAATATTTTCTGTACTCAAGAAGACTGAAATCAAGTAGAGTAGATATGATAGATACATCAATAATTGTAATGAAAAATGGGGGAAATGCCACAAAAAGAGGTATAAAGTGTTATGAAAATTATAACAAAGATAACTTCCAATACAGGCAATCAAGAAAGACTTTATAGAGGAGGTAGCATTTGACCTGAATCTTTAAAGAATAAACACAGAAAAGTTATTCTATAAACATTAGAGGGAGGTTGTAGAATGAACAAATAACTGAACAAGCAATCAGGAAGAAAAGTTCAAATGCAGGCTCAAATTCTTACAAAATGTGTGATCTTGAATAAATTACTTAACCTCAGTCTTCTTATCTGTAAAATAGAAATAACAACCTCCCAGGGTTATTGTGAGGATTTAATGAGACAGTTATAAACTTTATAAGCCATGTAAATGCTAGTTATTATTCTTACTATTATTATTGTTACTATTATAGTGAGAAATTTAAAAGTACTAGAAAGCAAATGACACCATTTGATTTGAGTGAGTCAAAGAATCTCAGAACTACAATTTCATAGTTGAGAGGGATTTCAGCAGCCATTTAGTCAAAACCTAACCTGAAAAAGAGGCTTAATTCACTTGAATATTTTTAATGGCAACCCCGTTACCTCTTAGAACACTAATGTTAACACTAATTATTAGGAAGATTTTCCTGATATAAAGATTAAATATCCTTCTCTGAAATCAAGAAGAATGTGAACTAAGAAAAGGCCATCCAATTTGGCAATTAAGAGATCACTGGTAATCAAGAGAGCAGCTTCATTTGATTGATAAGGTTTAAAGTTAAATTGTGAGGGGCTGTAAAATGAATGATAGAAAGCAAAATAAAAGTTATGAATATAAAATAGCTTTTTTTAGGTATTTAGCCATGAAAGAGCAAGATAAGTCGGATGAAAGTTTGAAGGAATGGTAGAATCAAGTCAAAGACTTAGACATCATATCTGCAAATAGAAGTTGGAAAACCTCCTCATCTACAAATAAACTAATTTCCCTTTGCTCTTATTCAGGATATCTTCAACAGTGAAAGGCTACCAGTTTTGGGAGTATGTCTTAGTATTATTATTAGTTGTTGTTGTTGTTCAGTCATTTCAGTCCTGAAATGTCCTTGGCTCTTCATAAATCCCATTCAGTTAGAGCCGTTCTTAAACCTTCTTAGTGTCATGGACCCTTTTGGCAATCTGATGAAGCTTTATGGGAGCTTTTTCAGAATTTTTTTTTAAGTATATAGTAAAACACACAAAATTACAAAGAAAATCAATTCTGTGGATATATAATTATGAAAATATTAGCAAATGCAACTTAATAGATCCCAAATTAAGAACCTTTAATGTAAAGGTATTAATTAGATAACTTGACAAGACATTGAAGATGAGGAAGAGGAAAAAGAATATAACATTAACAAATAGACAAATCAGAAAGAAGTTTGAGGGAAAAATCAATAAATTCTATTTAGGGTATGTGGTGTTTATTTTGCAGATAGACCTAGTATAAGTACCTTGTGCTCATATTAGGCACTTAGCAAATATTTATTGAATTGAATTAAATCCAGTTTTGTTGAATTGGCCTGAGCCAATTTGTAAATACTTACAAATGCAAATCCAGTCCTGAGAAACAGAGTCAGAGCTGAAAATGGAAGTCAACTCCATAGAGATGTCATTTGAAGTAAAAAGAGGAATCACCAAAAGAGCATAAAAGGGGAAGAAAAAAAGAAGGTCACTACATTACAAATATGGTAAACCATAAAAATATTAATAAATCTCATTCTTATTAGGAAACCAGTCAAGACTATCCATCTACCTAACATGAACCACCAATTCTGAATGGTTCTATTGTAAGGTTCCACTGTAAGACTGACTTATCTACCTTTTTAGCCAGACAAACAGCATGGAGGCTACATATATAAAATAACAGTTTTAAGCTAATAGCTTAAGTCTCTAGCTCTGCAGAAAATACAAAGATTATGTGATAGAAGAGGGAGGAACAAATATTAAAAATATACTCCATATCCACCAACTGTCAGAGGTTAATAATGTACTTGAAAGGAATAGTAACTAGTAACTCTATGCCTCATAGTAACCTGGGTAACCTGTTTTACAACCAGGAATAAAGTAATCTGATGCTTCCAATTTTCTATGGTGGGGATGGGAAAGTTTCCACTTTAATTACAAATTTCTCCACAGTAGAAACTGTGTAGCTTTTCATCTTTGTAATTCCAACATTTAGTAATGCATCACATTATAAGAGTTTAATAATTATTTATTGTCAAATTATTGAATTGATATTCCCAAGTGGGTGGTCTTTGGTGTGAGTAAATTAATGCTATTTCTTTGGCATTGGTATTTAATTTTCTAATTAACTTACAATCAGAATCAAGAAGCAGGAAATCCAGTGGAAAGTTCCAAAGAAGATAGCATTGACCTTTTTAGCTAACTGGAAGTGCTTAGGAGACTATAAAGCCCTTCCCTTAAGCTTTAACAATCCAGGCAATAGAATGCCTGTGATCTCTTAGCGTAAGAAAAATTCTTGCTAGTCAGAGAAAAAAGCCCAGAGGTGTTTTTTTTCTTTTTTTCCATAAACCAAGTCTTATATGTAAAAAAAAATTTCTGAAAAAGATTTATTCAGGGTCATCTGTTAAAGGAAGAGTTATAAATTAGAGATAAATGTACTAAATTATTTCTTTACTTTTAAAAATATCTTAAATGGATATGGTGGATAATGTTATTTGACTATTTCAATAAATCTACTTCTAATATTTATGAAAAGGTTTTTGTTTTGAGTTTATTTTTAGTATTTCTTTAAGAAAGTTAGTCCCAATAAGCATATGGCTTAGATATTGCCAACTGGTGACAACATACCTGAATTGCAACTTTTTTTTAAAGTTAATTAAACTTTTTTTGAAACTGGAAAACCAAAATAATCACTCTGTAGCAACCCTCTCTAGAAGTGAAGGGAGTTGCTTTAATAATATTTCTGTAAAGATCCTTTTCCATCTTTCTCTATGCCTCAGACTTTAACCTTGGGTTATAATAAAACACAGAATGATCATATAGATATAGATACAGTCCATGTGATCCCTAAATATTTATGAATCTAGGAACTGAATGCTTCAGAAACCAATAAGTAGTGAAATTAATGTATTGACAAGGGAGATTGAGAATGATTATCAGTCTCTAAATCTTCTGTATTTATATAATTCATTGATTTATATAAAATAACCATTAGACCTAAATTTTCTGATCCAGTTCACAGATGATTAGTTCAGTTTATTGGAAGGTAGTTAGAAACATGACTTTGATATGCATAGGGAAAATATAAAAGTCAAAGGTGGATTACTAAGTGTAAGCCTGGATTCAAGCCTGAAACATTTTTAATAAAACTCTTCACTGGGTGGTATTGAGGACTCTTGATTGAGCTGGAAGGAAGGGTATAGAGCATTACATTTTCCAAGCAGTTTGTGGACTATAATAACCTCACTCTCAAAGGAAGATTTCATTATCTCTTGGTACTCTCTGGTACTTCTGTAAAACTTCTGTGATTTATGTTTTCTATTTGTTTAGGTGAGTGGATTTACTTGCTATTCACTATTTGTGATAATCTTTTCTGTGAGCACTTGGTGGAAAAAAGTCAAATCTTTTGATATAAGCTCCTTAGGGTATAAGGCTTCCCCTTTAAGGCTTAGTGATCAGAAATATAGTTTAAACATAAGGAAAAATAATAATTTCTCCTAGACTATATATATCAGAAAGTAGATAAAATTCTTGTTTGGTATTCCCTATAAAAAGAGAATAGAGCATCAATAGCCCTTTCTCCCCCTCTCGTTCAAGCAGAAATTAGTATCCTTTGGAGAGGTAAGGCAAAATTTCCAGAAATTTCTCTTCATGCCCTTACTTGAGCTACATTTAGACAAATCCAGATGAATATAGACATAGCCCACATGGGCAAAACACACATTACAAAAGCATCATAAGAAGAAAAAAAAAAGATCCATTTATTTCCTTTTTCTTTGCTATAAGTACCACTAAGATAACCTTTATTTTACAAGAGATTAAGATATGAGATCCTTTCTGAAATTTTAGATTGGGGGAACCTACATTTCTACCTATTCATGTGATGGTGGTTTAAATCTAGGGACATTAAAGTAGCCTCAAAAATAGTTTTCAAAATTCATCAGATATGAACATTTTATGTTGGATTCCCTGAGTTCATGTTAATCTTTTTGTCTTTACTACTGCCATTCATTCTGTCCAAGCTATCACAACTCACCAAAAGTTTCTTATAAAAAATAAAAACAATATGTTAAAGTAGACAAGAAAAAATAGCCAAATACATTCATATCTTATTCATCCTGCTCCCCAAGTCTTTTTAGAGACACATTTCTCTTAAACTCTAAGTCCATGTTCTCAGGCTGTTGAAATTACATAGTTCGCTCTATAAAATGAAAGTCAAAAGGAACACAACTTAGGTTGTCAGAGACTGTTAGGAATTCCTGTTATGCACAAACAATTGTGCAGACAATTAGCTAAAATGGAGTGAGAACCATTTCTTGTTTGACCTTAAGAAAAAGAAAAACAAGGCAACTTTAAAAATAGAAACAAGAAGCTTCTTGGAAACAGAGTATTTACAAGTTTAGGTCACTCTATGAGATAGACTCTCACCTACTTTTCCAGAATAATTCCTGTTTGACTATTAGGAAAGAATGCTAATTTCACTGATTTTGACAGGAGAATGTGCTTCTAATTTGTACTTTTCCAAAAGAATTTGGTTCAGAATATTATGTCCAAATTTTGACAATTTGTACTTCATTGTAATTTTCCTATGTTTTTTCCCTAAGTTTTCCTCTGATTTATAAATACATTCCCTCTTTAGTATTATTGACATCAAGAAATTTCTTCTGAAATACAAAGGGATAAATAGGTCAATCTTATTAAAAAAATATTTTCTTTAAAATCTTCCATCATTCCTCATTGTTCCAAACTCTTCAACTTCTCATACAAGGCCCTGGACAGCAAATCCCAATATTCCAAGTTTACAACTCAGAACTGCTCCAACATAAAGTCTTCCCTTCATTCCTACCATACTCATCAACTACTATGTACTAATAACAGGCATAAGAGGATTGTCCTTCCTTCATCCAAATCTTATCCATGTTAATAGGAAGTCATTGCATTTCTGTAAGTGTGATATAATAAAGACCTTTTCTGAACTATTTTGTTTTGAGAAAAAATATTAAACATACATGAACAAAGAACATTATATGTATATGTTCTACCTTTAAGCCCCTTAAGAAATGGTACTTATGGAGCAAAATTAAAGAAATTGTGTTTGTTTTATCCACAAAAATGCTGAAATAAAGCTCTGTCATTCAAAATAGAAAAGAAAGACATAAGGCATTTTGCCAGAAATGTCCAATATATTTAATAACTGATTAAAAGTTCACAAGTCATGGATTTAAAAGGATTAACAATTACATACTACGTTATATTATTATTAAATGTTTCATAAATTTAAGTTTCTTGATGGTAAAAAGTCTGTTTAACACGGCTTGTTTCCCTATAATTCTTAACAAATAATAGGGGCTTGTTAAATACCTTTTAAATAAATGAGAGTTTTCAATTTTTTCAAATTGTTTAAAAGATTGGAAAAATGGTTGATCTACATGCCTGTAATAGAACAAGTTAAGAAAAGATGAACTTTCCTGTGCTATTTTGTTTTGAGAAAAAATATTGAACATACATGAGCAAAGAACATTATGTATATGTTCTTTTGCCTATAATTCTTAAAAAATGATGGGTGCTTGCTAAATACCTTTTAAATAAGTGAGTTTTCAATTTTTTTCAAATTGTTTAAAAGAATGGAAAGATGTTTGATCTACGTGTCTGTAACAGAACAAGCTAAGAAAAGATGAACTTTCCTGAGCTATTTTGTTTTGAGAAAAAACACTGAACATACATGAGCAAAGAACATTATGTATATGTTCTACCCTAGAGTGCTATGTGACTGCTTAATAAATATTAAATAACAACAACATATGGTAATGGGAGATTTGGGATTGCAGAAATTTACTGGGTTCATTATTTGCTTTTATTTCATTAATATTTTTGCCCCATCAAAGAACTGTGAACAATAAACTTACTTTGGTGAACATATGGGAAGAATTAGACAGCAGAACTTTATTTCCCATTATTGTGCCCAGAATAATCACTTTGTTAACCAGAAAACTGTCATTGTCTTCAAAATTAGCAGTGATATGAAAAAAAAGTTAGATCGCAAAATAGTGTTTGGTCAATTTTTTTGTTTAATTTTTTCAATTTATTCCTATAGTAATTGTATCACAAAGCACTCTTCTACTTCCACCAAACCCTAAACTATAATTAAGTTAATGCTATATTAGAGGGTGTCATTGTTTTGTATAATATGAAAGAAATTAGAAGTTATCACATTCCAGCATTTAGGGCTAGGCCTAGATAACTTTGAGCTCCTTATATCTCACCCCAGTCTACAACTGTTATTTACCAATAAGACTGCAAGAAGAGTTCTTGTAGTGTTATGAAAAGAGCATTGAAGGAAGTCTTTAAAACTGATCAATGCAGCAACCTATGGAGTACAGATGGCAGATGTTGAAACTTTCCTCCAATTTTGGTAGAGAAGTTGTGAAAAATATATATATCAAATTAGGCATACATGTTCAGACATGACCAATGGGTAGTTTAAATTTGCTTGACTGTACTAATTTGGGAAGAAAAAGTTATATAAAAAAGCAAAAACAAGAGCACTTCCAAAACAGTTAAAGAAAAAAAATACAAAAAGTAAAGTGTACTAGATTTTGACCAAGATGATCTGGGCTTGAATCCTGGATCTTCTACTTATTTTCTGTTTAGCCTCTCTAACTCTTAGTTTCCCCATTTGTAAAATAAGGAGTTTAGATTGTATAATGTTTAAAGTTCTTCCCACTTCTAAATCCAGTGGTGTCATAATTTTCTCCCAGGGACCTTGGCCTGCTTACCTGTTAAAGTCTTTACATAATTATTTGGTTTGCACTGTCAGGCAGCAGAGAGCAAATTCCTATCTTTGTATTATGGGCCAAATACCTTACATTTGATTCATTTCTTATTAAATCCCTTCCTAACAGCTAGATAATGCATTGGGTAATAAGGATAGAAAGACAAAAAGAAAAAAGTGCCCTGCCTTGATGTTCTGTTAGATGTGGGAAAGGTAGGGTGAAGAGGAGGTGATTAGCAAAGGGAAAGTAGAATCCCATAGAAGTATTTGACAATATATGTTGATAGAGTTTGTGTAAGAAGCCAGAAGGAAGACTAAGGGACCAGAACTGAGGAAAATGCAGAGGACCAGATGGACCCCAGGAAGGACCCCACCATGAAGTGAAAGCAATCAAGTTTCCATACAATTCAGTCAGCCTTAGTTAGCCAGGGATAATGTATGGATATTCCATTCTGTGAGGTCTCCCTGTTAAGACTGGACAAAGTCCAGTAAAATGAAGAATGATTTGTATGGAAAGAACATTTCAACTTCCTAGTTAAAAGGTGACAAAGGTTTTTACCCCTTTCATAAAAGGCTTATGGTTATTATAGTCCACAAACTGCTTGGGAAATGTAATGCTCTATACTCTGAAAGCAGTCCATGCTCTAGAAATTCTTAACTAACTATATAGTACAGCAGAGGGAAAACAAATTGATCATTCTATCATTGTACTCAGTCTTTATTAAGACTAATTTACCATGAGAGACTCAGAAAAACCAAGGAGGGAATTTTAGAAATCAGTCAGTTTAAACCCTTCATATTATTGAAGGGGAAACAGGTCAAGTACAGAGAAGTTTTTTGCTCTGAGTTCTATAACTTGTTAATGAAGAAAGTTTAAAATTATATTCATATTAAGGCATCAAAGCATAATGCAGAAAAGCTCAAGAAATCTCTATGGAAGAACTAAATCATGATAAAAGGTGTTTTTTAAAGTGTCTATGTATGAAAAAATTAAACAAATTAAAGTTAATTTATCCATAAAAGTCTGAAGTAAAGTTCTGTCATTCATTGATTCATTTGTTCAACAAATTATTAAATATCTATTATATACTACTCTTGGAAAGAAAGATGAAAATGACATTAAAGAGTATATAATTATAATGACCAAACTTGACCTGAAGAGTTGAGAAAAATGTGTTTCCCTCACTTCATTCCAGAAGTGGGAAGACTATGGGTATGGAATATTGTATACAGATATAGATGATATGCTGGTTAATTTTAGCTGAGTTTTTTTTTCTTTTCTTTTGTTGTATTTGTGATAAAGAAAAGCCCAATAAGTAGAAGATAATATTCAGAAAAAATAGCATAAAAACAAAATTTAAAAGAATTTTTAAAATAAAAATATTCAGGTTTTTAACTATACCAAAAAAATCATCCACCTGTTTTCTCTCATTTGTATTATGTAACTAATCCACCTACCTCTTTTCTAATCATGCATTTTATGAATGATAAAATTTATGCCACTTCTTGTGCATATCATCATAAATAATATTTTATTTTAATTTATTCTTATATCAATTATGCATCTTTCTATTGTCTAAAATATTAACATCTTTAATGATTTATATGTTTCATGATTCAATCAGAAACCATCACCAGAAGAAAATACTTTAAAAATAGACTTTTAGGACAGGGAACAACTTGAGATTATTGGCAATACTGAAAAATTTTTTAAATACAATCCAGCCCTCTACCTGGACTCAGACTCTTGTCCATATGCAACATCTGCCCAAAACATAAATATTAATGAACTGACTCAATGAATTTCCCACTCAAATACGCATCATAATCTATGTAATGGGTAATCTTCATTCTTTGATTTTTTTTCTGTATGGATTATTAGCTTATGGTCTTTTAAATGGCTACAGTTCTCATTGAAGAAGCTCTATAACATTCAAAATATTGATGGATTTAAAGTGTCTTAATTTATTAACTAGAGTGAATAAGGGACTATAGTCACAACTAGTCATAACTGCACACGAAATTAAATGGGAGAGACAAAAATGAGCAGCAGTGATCTGTGCAAAGTACAATACAGTTTATAGGAGGCCTTTAAGGAATAGGGGACAAGTAGAACTTGAACCAGAGGTGCTAATCCTGAGGTCTCGGGCTATAGATAATTGCATCACATATCCCTGGAAAATTCCAAGACATGGAGATGGCAGTCACTGGGATGAGAAAGTCCCCTTCTAAGAAAAAAGCATGTACAAGGCTGCCCTAGGAGATCAGAATACTGGGTTAGTATCTGTACTAGTTGTGAGTCTTCAGAAGATCTCAGCAATTACAAGGAGTTTCTCTTCCATTCCTCTTCAGGGAACTATATCTCTCATAAAAACAACAAATAACTTTGGTGAGTATAATTCTCTGATTTGTGTCACAGTCAATTTTGATAATTGATTTGTACCTCAGTTAATTTTAATAATCACAGAGTTGTTGACCTGTTTTCTTTATGGTTACATTTATCAAGGACCCTCATATGTGTGAACATACTATGAGAGGCACCTTGTTGACATAGATTCTCCAAGGCTGAATTGTGCTCAGTGGTTTCAGTACTTCAATATATTTGTGAATTCCTCAGTGTGAGTATTTCCCTCTAACAGTGAAAATTACAAGCATACTCAAAGACTAAATAAAGTATTTATTGTATCCTCTAACAACTTAAAAAGAAATAGAAAAAGAAATCAGAGATGTAAAGAGATATGAAAAGGAATTTAGGGTCTTTAGAATCCTAAAAGGGACTACAAAATTCATCTACTCTAACCTTCCCCAGAATGAAAAGTCCCTTTTAGAGGATTCTTAACAGATGACCATTTGGTTTCTTCCAGTAAAAGTAATTCAGCACTTGCCAAGGCTATTGTTAGGAATCTTTCCTAAATTGAGTTAAAATACAGCTCTTTGCAATTTTCACCCATTTGTTCTTTGGGAATGATATCAAAGACACCTCTCTGCTTTTGCACGCCAATGATTGTGCTATTTGAAAACAGCTGTCATATTTCCCTTTAGTTTGAGGTAGCTAAGTGCCATAAAAAATGGGAAGACTAGACTTGGACTGAAAGTTAAGGAGATCTAAGTTTGAATCCTGCTTCATGCACTTATTAGTTCATTAACCCTTGACAAGTCAGTTAATTTCTCTCAACCTTAGTCTTCTCATCTGTAAAATAGGGTTAATAGTAGTACCTAGCTCATTGGGTTGTTGTGAGTACCAAATGAAAGAAAATATGAAAAGCGTCACGCAAATATCAAATATAATTATATTTAAATGGTAGCTTTCATTATCTTCTTTTCTGTTCCCTTAATAGACTCAGTTCCTTAAACTATCCTAAGTTCTCTCCATACACATGATATGATTTACAAACATTTCCCTCCTCTGGATATATTGTAGTTCGTCAATATATTTCTTGCAAATGTGACCACCCAGATGAGATACCATGTACCAGATCTCATTTGAGCCATGCAGAATATAATGAAATATCTACTTTCTATGATACATATATTATATTTCTATCAATATAGCCTACAACTTTGTTAGCTTTTTTAAGAAGCCACATATAACATGTTAAGTTTGTGATTCACTAAAATCTCATCTTTTCCCACATATTCTAGAACCAAGTCAGCCTAGCACCTGATGGATCTGTGAAATTATTGTTTTGAATTTAAATGCAAAATTTTACATTTATCTCTGTGAAATTGTCCATTCTAGCCAATCAAGACTGTCTCAATACAGCTTCTACCACCCTGTCTTCTGAAGATTTAATGAACATCTTCCCTATGCTTCAATTAAAGTCATCAAAATGTTGAATAACACAATGTCCAGAACAGAACTCAATAGCAGCCAGCTAGAAATATATCTCCAGGTTGACACAAGGCCATTGATTAATAATTAATCAACTATCTCCAAATGCACCTTATGGTATTATCACCAAGGTCCCATTTTATTCTTGAATACATGTTTTATGGAAGACTATGTCAAGGGCTTTGCAGATACATGGTGTCTGTAGCATTTCCTTGGTCAATTATCAGATTTTACCAAAAAAAATACAAGAAATTCTTTGATTCTTCCAAAAATTTCATAAGAAAAGGGGTTGGATAAATGGGTAAAAACAAAGTTTTCTTGGGATTCCAACTAATCTCCTGAAACTGTAGGCCTACAAAAACATAACAAATAGCCAGGAATAGGTTGTATGTCATTTGTTTAGCAAATCAACTAACCAAACAGCTGGGAACACACAAAAAAAGAATAAATGTACCAAGCCATTGTTCCTCTTCTGACCAAGTATAATAGTAGATACTAACTATATAACTATTCACTCCAAGTCATGATTGAAAACAAAAACTACTAAGTATATGCAGGACCAATACCTTGTGAGATATAGGCAAGATATGAGGAATATTAAATAAAGAAATGAATGTAAAGCATTTTATAAACTTTAAAGAAATGTCAGTTATTATTGTTATCATTATTATCACACAATCACCAAGCCTCCAGTGTGGTAATGACTTTATTCTGAGCTTTCTATTGTACTCCTGGTATGTTCAAATAATGTTTTTATAGCAGCTAATGTTCTAGAAAATGTTTAACATACAAGATCTCCAAAAAAATGTACGCAAAATTTATGTTTAATTTGCATTAACACTTGCTTAATTTTAGAAAATCACCAGAACAACATTGCCCTGATTTATAGTGATTGCTGGTTTTTGATGTGTTAATGTGCACACTAAAAACTTTTAACAAGGATCTATGAAGTTGATTAGAGCTGGATTCAACAACAAATAAACGTGAGTCTCAAAGACATCCATCCTTTATGCCCTACCTTCTAGTATTTTGAAGCTGTCAAAGTCATATCGAAATCAAAATCAAGGGCAGCCTTGAAAAGGTGAAAGTATTACAAAGAGGTAATGGCTTCTCTGGTGTCTAAAAAGACATGGTCTCATACTAGTCTCTTGGTTAATAGGCAGAGGAATAGACAGATTGAGATTGCTGGTTGTAAATTGTTTATATGTATATTAGGGATTGCTCCCACCAACCTGTAAATATTAATAACTCTGCCAATTTTTGTCTCTTCTACATGATTTCTGGCTTTCTTAATTTTTTTTACTCTCAGCTTAAATATAAAAAAAATTTCCATGCACACAATAAAACACAAAAAGAGGACTCTATATATGAAAACATAAATTTCCATTTTATTCTGCTTTGTTTTTTAAATATCTAATAAATTCTATGTATTTCTGTGGAGTTCCCATCTCTGTGCGTTTCCTTCTGCTTTTGTCCTTTTTTGTGTTTTTTTTAAATGTTACAATGGTCCCCTTATTTCTTGGAATCTCCCTTCAAAAACTTCCCTTCCAAACTTCCTATCCAAATTAAAATCTGAAAGAAAGAGAAAAAAAAAAAACAATAATGCTTCAACATAGGTCTTCTGAAGATATATTATAATCCCTGTATAAACTGTTCTCCTGGTTTTCCTCCCTTTTCATCAATTCATACTCTCCAGGATTTTCATTTGCCACATCTTACATTCTTATACTCATATACCACAATAATTTGTTCAGGTAGTTTCAATTATCAAGAGGCAATCAAAAGGGTAGCTAGGTGGTACAGTAGATTGAGCACCAGCCAGGGACCTGAGTTCAAATAAATCCTCAGGTAGTTGACCCTTATTACCTATGTGACCCTGGGCAAGTCACTTAACCCCAATTGCCTCTCCCCCCCCCCAAAAAAAAGCAATGGAAGTTACTTTCTTAGATTCTAGTTCTTTTCTTTCCCTAATAACTCCACTTTTAAGTCCATTTTCAAGATCAAAAAGTTTATCTTGATGGTGACTACTTGTATCTTCCCTTTTATACTCAAATCTCAACTATCCCCAGTTATTTTCCTGCTGCGTTTTTTACATTTATTTCTAGACCAATTGTTTATATGTGCATGCACAGGGTTCAAGTCTCTGTAGTATGTTTCAGACAATAATGAAATTTATCTGATACATATTCCTTCCTCTATGTTTGTATATTCTTTTCATATACTCCAATGATGAAAAAGTAAGTTCTTCTTCAATTTGCTTAGCATACTCCCTGGAACATAGTAGACACTTAATAAATATATGTTTCCTTCTTCCTCCTTTCTACACTGTCATATAATGTTTATTCTGACTTGTCTTTCCCTTTTACAAACCCTCCAAACAGAGAGCCTCTCTTTTAAATTCATTTAACTGCCTCAATATCTTTTGAAGATACTAAGTTTCTCAAGGAATACGTGTTACTTCCAACCCATTCTAATTAGAGTGTCAAGGCCAAAGAATTATGTAGCTCCTTGCAATTGCTCAAATAAAATTTACCTTTATATGTTTCCCTAGACTTGTTTTTTATTTAAAAGTTTCTATTCAGATCTAGGCTTTTAATCAAAAATGCTTATAAATTGTTTATTCTATTTATTCCATTAAATACATTCCATTTAATTCTATTTATTAGATTAAATATCCATAATATTATTCACTGATAAATTTTATTCCAATAAATGTAATCTTTTATTCTATATTGTTGTTTTGTTTTTGTTTTTTCATCTTTGTTGTCAAAATAAAAACTCTCTGATACTTAAAAAAGTGACTTGAAAAACATATTGAGGAGAGATCATTTAAAAACCACTGACAAGTTTTTCAAGTCAGTTTTTTGAGAGTTTTTTTAATATCAGATAGGTTTTATTCTGTTTTTTTTTGTCTTGATTTTTTTTGCCATATTTGGCTTATTAAAATTTTTCAAGGAATCACTTTTAATGTAAGATTTGTTACTTTCCTCTTTTACCTAAGAGGCATTCCATTGTTTAGGAAGAGATCCTTGAGAATTTTCTATGTTGAAACTACAGGAAACCTTTGAAAAATAATAATAACAGCCCACAGAGTTCTACAATAGCTATCACATTATCAGTTGAATCTCTTATTATATACCCTTACTGCTTCAGGACCAACTATTGGATAGGACAAACTATTGGCAGTTATATGAGATGAAGCCATAATGGTGACTTATATGGAATCAAAGCCACTAGTAAGTAAAAAACAATGAGTAGCAAACCTTGATCTTACCCCTTGCCGACTGTAAGTAATATTATGTATCATTAGAACTACATGGGTCTGTCTCCACATTGGATGAGGAAAGTGCACAAGAATATCAAATATTTAGGTACTTGAGTGAGTCCTTCCCTCATTCTTCAGTGTAAATGTAATTAATACTGGCCATCTTAAGGAGCATTAATAGGGATATGCCTAGATCCCCATCACTTTGAGAGATATGTGTAATCACAGGAAATAGGCAGATCTTAAGTCTGCAGCCTCAAGCATACTCTATCAGTTAGTTCCTATCACATAAATTATATTTGTTCCATGTTTGATGTATATGAATGTAATTGTATCCCCAAGCTAAAAAAAAAAAAAGGATTCTTCCTATATTTGTGTATTACTATATTTAATATTATTGTTTTTATCAAAAAAAATATTATCTCTTTTAAATATAAGATGTTAACAAATTTGGTTCCTTGATAAGTATAATTATTATGTCCAGAAACTGAAATGTTATCTAGACAAGCTTTCTTTCTGAATTTATAAGAGAAGTAAAAAGAAAAATTCAGCAAACAGAAATTTTCTTTAATAGAACTTATTTCTATAGTGCCTTACAATTTACAAGGTTCTTTTAACCCTTGGAAATAGTTGCTGCAACTATTAGTATGTCCATTTTACAAATGAGCATACCGAGACTCAAAGAAGTTAAAGGACTTGTCCAAGATGATACTATTTAATGGCAGAACTGAGAATCAAAATCCAGCACTTTGTTTAAGTAAACAAATGCTTTACAAAGAGTTTTCTGAATTGCAGTTATCTGGCTAAGTTAGGACTGTTTGTAGTTTTAACTGAGATTGAATGATAAATATGTATGCACAATATATACTATGCACAGATGATGAGAACTCAACAAGAAAACATTAAACGTGCTCCTAGCAGAAATACCTGTAATTCTTCACAGAGGTCAAGTTCTTTACCAGTGAGGATGGATAACTAGTCTGCATAAAGTAGTAAGTATAATGGGTTCTTCCAACTATGCCCTTCTTAACTGCTCCAAGTAATACATCTCGAACTAATATATGAGAAACTCTTTAGTTAAAAACAGATGGTCAATTGTTTTCTCTCTCCTAGAGCAGTCAAAATGGGCAAGAATATATTTGAGGTCAGTAAGTTGACAGGTCCTAATAACATGAACAGATACTAAAATATTTCCCAGTTCATCCATAATTAAATTATTTGGGTTAGTCTCCACCTTTCTTTTATTAAGTCACAGTTTGCTCTCTGAAAAATATTATTTTTCTAATACACTTCAAGATCATTTCTTCCCCATTCCCACCCTATGTAAGCTTAGACAAGACAGACAGCAGTCTCTGACAACCCTGCCAAATTCACAATGGAAAAGACCAGGGTCAAGGCATGATGGAATGAGGTCAGTTCTTGCACGGCAATAACGATTTTTTAATCCAAAGCCAGAGGATCTTCTCAGAGAAGCACTTGCTAGCAATGTAGAGAAGAGTCAAAAATGCATTGAAACTGACCATAGACCTGTTATATTTGAGAATGGCTTGTCAAATGGAATAATCTAATTACTCTTGAGTCTAATTTCCTTATCTGCAAAGTGAGGTAATGTCTGCCCTTTCTACCCTATAAGGAGAAGATGAAAATCAAATAAGATCAAGCATATAAAATATTTTAACCATATAATGATTTATGAATTTGTTTTATCATTATTATTATACACAATCACATCAACAGATATTTGTTCAAAGTCTATTCAAATTCTTCACCTATAAAATAAAGGAAATCAAATCACATGATCATCCCTTCCAAACCTAATAGTTTTCATATATGCTAGGTACAGAGGTTAAGTACTGTCACAGATTTAAACACATTAACCCTGGTCTCAGAAAGCTTATCTACTGGGCAGAATAACATTCATGTAATACATAGGTCCTATCATCACTAGTTCTTCACAGATGGGGATTCAAATCATGGGAATTTAGTGAAAATTTACTTCTCTGTTGGTTTGCTTTTCCTTACAAGGTTCAAAAACTAGGAACTTGCAAAGCTAATTCAAGCTTAAGTATTCAGCTATTCAACCTGTTAACTGACACACAAGTAAAGAAGTAAAATAATTTAATCAGTTCAGAAATGAAAAGTAAGGCAATTTAAACCAATATCAGCACACATTATTAAATGAGTACAGAGTCTACTTCTTCTAATTTGGGATATGAATGTCTCCAAAAAACCCATGCTTTAAGAGAACCAAGAAGAATAATACTTTAGGGCTCATTAAGTCGACCAGTTTGATTGGAAGAGGTAGATTTGTAGAGGGAAGAAATTAGAAATGAGGTTGGAAAGGTAGGTAAGGATGAGATTATGAAAGATCTTGAATGCTAAATTAATGACTGAATTAATTTGGAGATATTGTGTACTCACTGAAGATTTCAGATCAGTGAGAAGCATGTATTATACAAACTTATGTGCAAAAAAAGTTAGACAGCTACTACAATAGTTTGAGTATGAGATATGGGTTGAAACTATGATTATGACAATGAAATGAGAAATAAAAAATCAAGAATTCAGAAAACATACAACAGGAATTGACAACATTTTGTAACTGACTTGATTTGAAGAGAAGAAAAAAACTGACAAGTTAGGAGATTTCATTTGAGGAAATGGTGACAGGTTCAATTTTAGACATGCTGAGTTTGTGGAAACAATAGAATAGTCAATTGCATTATTTTCAAGAGACTAGGTGGTACAGTGGACAGAGCATCAGTCTTGGAGTCAAGAGAATCTGAGCTTAAATTCAGCCTCAGACATGTATTAGCTGTGACCCTGAGCAAGTCCCTTAACCCTGATTGCCACCACCAAAAAAGAAAACAAAATGAAACAAATTAAAAACCCAATCTTATTGTCCTTCTTACTTAGTCTGGAAATTTTTTCTTTTATCCTACCTTGAGACAACTCTTGTCCAAATGGGTAGGAAAGGAACAGTCTTTGAATAAAAAATTTCCCCTCAGACTGGCATAATTTTAGGAGGCCTTCCCAAGGCTCAGGAGGATATTATCATATGATTTCTTCATTTAGATTTTGAACCAAATCTTTTCCAGATGGAGAAGTTGAGGGAGGAGGAGTGTCATTTATTTATTAATTTACATAACTGTTTGACTAGACCCGTCTATAATCTAAATTTTCAACTATCCCTTTGCTTTTGTTTTCCAATTATTGGATAGTCTCTGTTACTCTTATGGGCAATAGGTAATTATGGAACATTGTTTTGAAGAGTTGTAACCATTCTCTGGAGCTATTTGTAGACTGGCATACTGTTAACCTAAACCTTCAACCATGAGTGTGAGATAACTATCCATAGGTTGTTTTCTCAGAAACACCAAGATTTTTTAGCTAGAGTCCCTGACAGCAAATTCATGTCATATTGTTACTAGTTCCTCTCAGTGCTCTTATGAAATGAGTCCAAAGTTATGTGATAGACTTCCTTCAAATGATCTCTCAAATAAGTTACATGGTGATTGTGAGTTATTTAATCTTCCCTATCTTAGAAGATTCTAAAGCAAAGATTCATTGGTTCTTTCCCAAATACCAAATAAAAAGGAGGGAGCTAGATGATACTAGTAGATAGAGCACTAATGCTGGAACAAAGGGACCTGGATTCAAATCTGATCTCAGACACTTAATACTTCCTAGCTGTGTGACCCTGGGCAAGTCACTTAACCCCAATTGCCCCCCCCCAAAAAAAAAAAGAGAAAAAATTATTTCTTTGGGAGGAAAAAATAAAAAATACTACCTCAGGCTTGGATGGAAACAAGATTACAAGGCTATTATTCAGTCACCAGAGAATCTCTAAACTTGAATTTGTCTGAATCTACCTTAGTGCCATATGCAAACACTATTCTCTATTTTCCTATTTCTTTTTTGTAAGGAAACATGAATTTTCAGGATGTTCAGGTACTAAGGGTCAGCTCAATGCCTATAATGCTAGCTCTGACCTCATCTCAGAAGAACAGAGAGAACTATCAACAATATATTTCCTTGACTTCCAAGGTTTGTATTTCTAGAGACTGCTGAAAGTAGATCTCCCTTGAGTAAGATTGTTCTCTTTCCCCTAGTTTTAATAGGCTGGCATTGGTCCCAATCTACATTGAAACCCTGTATATGTTGGCTGTGTCTAGAAATACCAAGGCCATGATATCTACCTTCTTACTGACACCCTCAAACTTCCCTGGGAAAATCCCAAATGCATATAATATAACCTAAATGGATCATCTGTACTCAAAGGATCACAAATTTACAGCCAGAAGGTTCCTTAAAGTTCATCTAATCCAACTTCCTCATTTTACAGGTAGAAAAATTGTGTCCCAGAGAAGTTGTGACAGGTCCAAAAATAAATGGTAGAGATATGATTTAAGCTCATTCTTTCCACTGTATAAATCCACATAGGTCAAACCCTTTAAAGGAGTATAAAAGTATTCTTCACAAAATAACAAGAATAAAATTGTGTCCCAAATAATATCACATTCAATAACATCATTTCTCACTGTCATTGTTATGTGGAGTCCTATGCATTCATACAGAAATGCTTCAGGAAAATTCAATAAGGAAGGGATGATTTTTTAAACATCTGGGACAGCTCAATTCTTATTTGCTAAGGATAATCTAATGGAATTAACCTTCATATAAAATTATTCTAGATTCCTCTTTAACTAATTTAGAATACACATACTTCTATCACCTACAAGTATAACCAAATACTTCTCAGCTTCTTTGGAGGCCTTTTTCAGTGTGGTTTCCAAAATGGGAAACCTTAACTTCTGAATCTGAATCTCCTTTATCATACCAGGAGGAAACCCTGCAGAGTCATCCAGCATATTGCAGAGCTATTTCTGGTTGTAACAAAGTTGATCTGATTTGGATTTCTCTCAATTTTGGTATTGGTGGCCAATACCTGAATCAAGTGGGGCCAGTTTTTTTAGTTAAGTTCTTGGTCCATAAACTCCACCTTTATACCTTCTGATAGAGTACATTAATTTTTAGCAACTTTGGGGGCAGGGGCTGAGTCTTACCCTCCCAGATTCATTCACTCATTCATTTAGATTTTTTGAACTAGGTAAAATAGGAGAGTCCTTACTTCTATTGCTAGCTAACCTTAATCACTGAATGAGTGTAGCCTCAAATCAAGACCCGAACACCTTAGCTTAAAAAGATCAAGGACTCCCACTGCATCCAGGGTCATGTCCAGTCATCTAGATCTATATCTTGCCACTGGACCCAGATGACTCTGGAGGGGAAAGTGAGGCAAGTGACCTCTCACACCCCTCCCTCACTTAAATCCAATTCACTTGCATATAATGGCATCACCTCCTTGATGGTGGACAAAGGACAAACAACAACAAAGGACAAACTGGTAAATGTTTAATAATTAGTTCTTTTTTATATTTTATAATAATAGTATTATTAACATTTTTACCATCCCTTTCTTAAATCTAGTCAATCAAAAAAGTGGAAAATCAAGCCCATATTTATAATGTTTGCTGAATTCTGAGGTGTAAATGTAAATGCTAAAAATTTTATAATGCTCTTGCTAGTAAAATCTGGCTCCAGCTCCAGGAAAGGGGAGAGTTATTATAGGTACAACAGTGGTCTATCATCATGAACAGTCTACCTTGTCACTTGAAAAATTTTGATGGTCCATATATTCCCATCTCTCCTTTGCTTTCTATGTTTCCTATAACATTCTCTCCAAATTCAATTCCCTCCTCTCCTTTTAGAAGGTATTGGGAGTCTCATATATTTGTCTTCTTTACTTTCAGTGCCATCAGACTGATGCTCCAGAATCTGTGAATATTTGAATTGTTTTTATTATAGCTTTTTATTGACAAAACATATGCATGGGTAATTGTTCAACATTGACCCTTGCACAAACTTCTTTTCCAACTTCTCTCCTCCTTCCCTCCCCCCTTTCCTCTATATGACAGGTAGTCCCACACATGTTAAATATGTTAAAGTATATGTTAAATACAATATATGTATACATATTTATACAGTTATCTTGCTGCACAAGAAAAATCAGATTTAGAAAGAAGGTAAAAACAACCTGGGAAGAAAAACAAAAATGCAAGCAAACAATAACAGAAAGAGTGTAAATGCTGTATTGTGGTCCACACTCATTTCCCAGTGTTCTTTCACTAGGTGTAGCTGGTTCTGTTATTTACTGATCAATTGGAACTGATCTGGATCCTCTCATTGCCGAAGATAGCCACTTCCATCAGAATTGATCCTCATATATTATTGCTGTTGAAGTGTATAACGATCTCCTGATTCTGCTCATTTCACTTAGCATCAGTTCATGTAAGCCTCTCCAAGCCTCTCTGTATTCATCCTGCTGGTCATTTCTTACAAAACAATAATATTCCATAAATTCATATACCACAATTTATTTAGCCATTCTCCAATTGATGGACATCCACTCAGTTTCCAATTTCTTGTCACTACAAAGAGGGCTGCCACAAACATTCTTGCACATACAGGTCCCTTTCTCTTCTTTAGTATCTCTTTGGGATATAAGCCCAGTAGTAACATTGCTGGATCAAAGGATAGGCACAGTTTGATAGCTTTTTGAGCATAGTTCCAAATTGCTCTCCAGAATTGTTGAATCATTCACAACTCCATCAACAATGCATCAGTATCCCAGTTTTCCCACATTCCCTCCAACATTCGTCATTATCTTTTCTATGTCAGAAGATTTAAATGTTGAAATTATAGGATATTATGTCATTACTATGAGAAGAAGCAAGTCTTCCAAGACTCTATATTAGTTGTCTACATTTCTCAACATCAGTCCCTTGCCAGTTTTGTACCACATCTGGGAAAAAAAATTATCTCACTAGAACATACTGGAGATAAATGGCTATCTCCTTAACCCCACCCAAAAAGTAACTATAATTGTCCATAGTGAGTCCTCTTTAGTCATGTCACTTGATGAACTTATCCCACAGGCCTGATTCTAGGCCTTTGTTGTTAATGGATTGCTATACAAAGTAGAGAATCCTGATCCTGCTAAAATCTCCTAATATTATTATTAATAATAATAATTATAATAGCATGCATATATATATATATGTTTTGTAAAGGACTTTACATATACTACGTCATTGATCTTCACAATAACTCTGTGAGATAAATGCTATTATTATCCCATTTTTCCACTGAAAAAATTGAGTAAAGAAGTTAAGTGACTTGCCCAGTCACTGTAAATGCCAGAGGATTTGAACTTGGGTCTTCCTGAAAGTCCAACATTCTATTTACTATGCCACCCAGCACTCATAGTCTATTTTTCATTCTCTATGCTGAACCTCAGCTAAGTTAATAAGTCTCAAACTAAAATAGAGGATTTAGGCAATTATGCTGTCCATACTCTGGGACAGAAAAGAAATGACCAAAAAAGCATTCACTCAAATCCAGCTTGTATTAGAGATGGGGGTGAGCAACTAAAAATGATGGAAAAAAAAGAATCTTTATCACCTGAGATCCTACTTTCAAAACTATGAAGACATAGTGGTGAATCATGTAAGAGGGGAGCTCTAACATCTACTTTGGGATACATATATCCTAAATGGGTTGACCCCAAAAGAGCACTTTCCATATCTTTCTTCCCCAAGGCTTGAGTCCTAACAATGGTATCCTCCCTCATTCCCATGTATGCTATCCAGACAGTTTTACACTAAAAGAGAATGAAACAAAATGGGAAAAAAATTTCCAATGGAGCAAGAACAAAAACCAATGAAATGAGAAAATTGTATCCAATATCAGTCAAGCAGTCTGGAAATAAGAGTGACAGAAAACTTTCTGAGAAGTAGTGCCATTGTAACTGATAGTTGTGGAGGTGACAGAAGCAGAGACTGCATCAATGTGTTATGAAGTGAGTAACAGCTGTCAAGGAAGAACATCTCTGATTGACAAGAGATGTAGGCTGAGGAGGCAGTTTTGCCAAATGAAAGTTGCTGAGGCAAAGCTTTGCAGAGTGACAGATGTGGAGGCAGAGTTTTACTAAATGACAGCTTTGGAGGCATAGCTCAAGTAGGCAGCAGCTAAGAAGGCAAATAGCTACCAATACCTGGAGCAGCAACATAAGACAGTCCTCCCTCCAGTAACCTCAATATATCAGTTTCCTGCTATCCCATAAAGTCACTTTTCTCCACTTCTACAGACGTCTAGGGGGAGGACTGTTTCACTATTTGTTTATAAGGAGTTAAGGATGGTTTTTTGCTATTTGGATTTTCCTGTTAATCTTTTTTTTTACTATGTTTAATTAAATATTTTGGTGCTAGCTCTTGACTTGTCTAGTTTATAAAATGCAGACTTTATTAGATGGGATTCAACCCATATATTTTCTATGAATTAAACCCAAATAACATAAAATACCCCAGGACAAAGAGAGAAATGGAAATATAAGAATGGAATGGAAAGAAAGAATGGAAAAATAAGAAATATGGAAATATTTCCTTGTGGAAATATAAAATATTTATTCAGGATGGAAATGAACAGAGAATGGATTGGTATTTTAACCATTTTAGCAAGGGAGTAAGCATGCATCATTCCATTGCCCAGAGGAATGCAATTTATGATTTTTTGCCTCCAGAATGGGTCAGTCCTAGTCCCTGAAAATTTTATGACATCAACAGAGGATGACCCAACATCATGAATGTACTAGAACCATTACTATATATTCTGAATCTCTGTCTGCCAGATGCTTCCCATTTTCCCCTGGTTACTTTTTTCTCTACCTTTGTCACTGCTATTCACCATGACTGCTGCCACCATTCTCATTTGTAGCTTATTCTGTAGCTTATGACTCAGTTCAGGTCACCATTACCTAGAAAAGGCAGCCAGTCTTCAACTCTCAAAAAGCTTTTATTTTTCCTCCTCATGTCTTCTTCATTGCTCTTTCAGAATCCCCTGCTCACTATCTCCTTCCATAAATCTTTGCTCCACAATGTTCTGGGAACTTTTTTTCCACACTGATGGCATGTTCACTACAACTCCCCTGTGCCACCTTTTTTCTCTCTTTCATCCCTGGCAAAAGGGATTAAGAAAAAGTATCTTTTTAAAAGTATTTGAGAAAGGAAAGGCTAGTCCTTTTCAGATCAGGGAATAACCATCTGCCCTGCCTGCTATATTTTGTTTACAAAAATATTGAGTTTTTGAGAATCCTAGAAAGATGGTGGAGGAAGTCAGAAAACTTTTGGCTCTCTAAATTCTCCCCACAGAAAAAGACAGAACATTGCTTTAGAGGGAATGTGAAGCAAAAGAAATAAATACAAGTCAGAATAAAGCAGCTGTTTTCAGAAGACAGCCTAAGAAGACCCCCAGGAAAGACCTGGGGCAGAGTAGAGTGCAAACACCTCCATTACCAACTCTGTGGAATCAACAACAAGCCTTAACAGCAACTGGGACTGGAAGGCAGCCTCAGCCTTAGAAACTCATCTCATGGATATTGTGGGGATCTGACACAGAGTAGAAGATTGAAGGATATTTCAGTGCTGATAGACTCCAAGAACAGTTGTACTGGTCAGATGCTTCTCAGGCTGGACTGCTACTGCAGAGGGAGATAGGGAGCAGAGGGAGAGGAGGATTGAGGAGAGGAAAAGCTTGCACACATTTGGTGACTGCAGTAGCAGAGATGGGAATCCTGTGGGCACTTGCAGATGAGTAGAGTCATTGGTTTCAGTTTTAGGGAAGAGAGGCTGTAGTTCAGTCATGAGAGGGATTGCAACCAGTAAGATCATTTTCCCAATGTCTCAGGGCTACAATGGTGGCTTAGAAGTGGAGAGAAAAGCTTAAGGTTGAGCCCTGGAAACAGACCTTAAAAAAACCTGTAAGTAGGTAAGAAGAACCTGAGTTTGGGGGCATAATTCCCCATACCTCAGGACTAGAATTTGATCACACAAATAGCTGCTAAAAATAAACAAAAATAACTAAATTAAAATGAGCAAGTAGAGAAGAAAGAATGCAATCATAGATTAAAAAGAAGAGGAAGAATCTTGTTACAATGTTACAAGAAATTAACAAGGAAAATTGCCCTGAAATTCAAATACAAGAAGGCAAAATGGAATAGAAAAAAATCCACCAATCATTACCTGAAAGAAGTCTCAGGAGGAAAATTTATAGGAATATCATAGCCAAGTTGTAAAGGCTACAGAGAAAACATTAGAAGGAACTAGGAAAATAATGGAAATTGTCCGCTTTATATTTCAAATATTCTCTTTATGTTCTGCTAAACACATAGCACTTTTTTCCTTTCTTATTTTGTATTTAAGTTTAAAATGAAAAGTTTTAAATTGGGATTTTTACTTGTAAAGTACAGGGATAAACTATGACAGCTACTTAAGAAGCTCTCAAAAGCAATATATTAAGTATAAAACATGAGGAAAACGCATAGAAAAAGCAAGGGAATAAACTAGATGAAGCAGGCAGAATTCCTTGCTAGCACAGAGATTGAGATTGGTGAATAACTTAAAGTAGGCAATTCTGAGCTACACTGGGCTAAACTGATTAGTTGTCCGTCATGAGGGCAGCTAGATGGTGGAGTGGATAGAGCACCAGCCCTGGAATAAAGAGGATCTGAGTTCAAATCCAGTCTCAGCTCTTAACGTTTACTAGCTATATGGCCCTGGCAAGTCACATAACCTCAATTGCCTTACCAAAAAAAGAATATATTAAAAATAAATTAATTAAATTTTAAAAATAAAATTTTAAATAAATTTTTTAAAATTTTTAAAAATTTAAAAATTAAAATAAATTTTTAAAATTAATTAAATTTTAAAAATTAAAAAAAATTTAAGTCTGGCATGAGTGTGATGAAATTCTAGAAGTGGGAAGCTACCAGGCTGCCTAAGGATGATTGAACCTAATCCAGTTTGGAAACAGAGCAAGTCAAAGCTTCTGTGACAATTAGAATGGCTTCTCTGGACCACTGCCAGTAGGCTTGACTTTTGTCTTGGTATTGGACGTTCAGTGACTTTGGAGGAGAGATTGAGGCTGACAATTTGGGGCAGCTCTGACCTATTCATCTTCCATTCACATATAAATTAAGATATCATCCTTGTGATGTCATTGGTCCCTTGAGAGAACAAAGGATAAACAACAACAATTAGTAGTGGGTCCCACTCCTTCCCCAAAGGAAGCATAAAAACATATACAAAAATAAGATTTGAGCAATAGAGATGTCTGTTTCTTGTCTACATGGCAGAAAGCTACATTGTTTTTTCCTTCTCCAATGGGAATGGATGGGTTAAGTAAAATGCTAAAGTCCTGACTTTGCCTTTGGGCAGTCTCCTTTTTTCCTGGGAAAAACAAAACAGAGAAAGAGACAGAGACAGAGACACCGAGTCACAGAGACAGACACAGAGAGAGACAGAGAAAGAGAGAGAGAGAGAGAGATAACATATAAGAGAATTGGAATCTGATGATGACGCATGGGGCAGAATGGGACATCTAAGTGTCAAAGTGGATAGAATACTTGGACTGGAAGTCACAAAGACTCATCTTCCTGAGTTCAGATTTAATCTTAGATACTTACTTGTGGTGGGCCCCTAAATCCTTTAATCCCACTTTCTTCATGTTCCTCATAAAATGAGTTGGAGGAGGAAATTGCAAACCATTCTAGTATCTTTGCCCAAAAAACTCCAACTTGGGTCACAAAGAGTCAGACAGAGACTAAAACTAATGAACAACATCAAAACAGAATAGATAAGGATTCCTTATTCTATGGTAGTAAATGCAGAAATGTTTTTCACCTCTTCACTAATTTCCCATGTCAGGCATCCAATGAACACTCTACAAAAAACTACATGAGCGTCAAAATACTTTAAATTAAGTTTTTGATTTTTGGTGGGGAGGAATAAAAAAATTTATGTGGCTTTTGACTAGAACAAGATGCATCTTTAGGACTTGAAACTATCCTGTATTTATTATGCTATTGTTATTTTTAACAAGTTCCAAGAATCATGAAAGTTGGTTTTATTTTACTACGTTTAAAAATAAACTGAGCCCATTACAAGAATAGGTTTTGGTCCTTTCAGGCCTCAGAAGTTTAACACTGGATATCATTATTGCCTGATGTAAGAAGTATCATTGTTCTTTGAATTTGTATTTTAATAGTGTGGCATAATTTGCTATTGATAAATGATGAAATCATACTATTTGTCAAAAATCATGAGGAATTTTTCCTTGAAATTTTAGGTAATCTAAGAATAGTACTGGGGAGACAATGTATTTGTGTTGCCTTTACTTTGTATTTTGTGGTTTAGTCTGCTCCCTTACTTTTCTTTTTCTTTTTTCTGAGACTGGATATCTCTGTCATCCAACCTGTAAGTATTGCAGCCACTCACAAGCCTCATCCCTCTACTAATTGTTGCTGTTTGACCTTTGTTCTCTCAGAGAACCATTGACAATCCAAAGGTGATATTTTGACTTGAATGTGAATTGGAGATGAGTATGGCAAAGCTGCACAAAATTGTCAGCCTCAATCTCTCCTCCAGTGTTATTGAAGGGCCAATACCAAGACAAAGGTCAACACTACTGTCAATGGCTCAGGGAAGCTATCCTAATAGGCATGGAAGTTTTGACTTGCTCTGTTTCCAAACTGGACTGGTTCACTCATCTTTAGGCAGCTTGGTAGTTTCTCATTCCCAGAAGTTGATTCTAGACTTAGTAAAGACAATTAACCAGTTTATCCCACTGCAGCTCAATATTGCAAAAGCTTTAGTAATTTACCGGTCCCAGCCTCAACTATCCATTATTATCATAAAAAATGATCTATTTTTTAACATTTGAAAATTCCCAGTTACTCACGAAGAAAGCCTTTTGAATAGGTTTTCCAAACTTTTGATCAACAACATATGTAAACTAAGCAATACTTCATAGCATTTATTAAACTAATATTTAATAGTATTTATTAAAACTATTACAAAAGCTAATGGATAGTTTGTATTTGTTGGTGGGAAAAAAATTTGTGCAAGTATTGTCAAAACTGCAATGTCTAATCAAAAGCTACCTTATTGTACTATCATTAATACAGAGACCAAACAGAATTTTCTTCAGTTTTTTTTGGAAGTGTCAAAATACTCAACCAGTTATGTAATGGATAAAGGCTTCAGAGGAAAATGACCAGGAGGCCAACTATGGCAAAGCAAATCAAAGAGAATATAACCCTCACCTTGTGCTTTGCCAAAAAACCTCTCCAAAATAGTATTGAGAGTCAAACTACACAAATCTCTCCTGGAATTTGGGGAAAAGGAGCCCATCAGAAAGAGGGCTCTTATTGCTATTAACTGCAATTGCTCTCCTTCCACAAGTATCTCTTTCTGCTGTGCTTCCTGCTACTGTGAATGCTTTACTTGAGTGATCGCTCTTTTAGTTTGAAAATACCTATTGTTAAGTCTCCTATGTACCAATGAATAGTAAAATGGTGGGCAAAAGTGGGCATAGCAAGAATGCATTAATCAGCCTCAAAACTAAATTTATCTAATTAGGTAGAGTTATTGGATAACAAGGCATCAGGATATATATATGTATTATGAGTTCATGTATGTATATGTGATTAAGTATTTTTTATTCATACAATAATTAAGCCATAAAATGCATGCCCCTTGGATTGATTCATCTGTCCAGGGCCCTGCCCTGACCATATCGGTGTCAGTTTGAATTGAGGGAATGGAATTCAAGAGGAAAAATATGAACTGAGTATTCATATCTAGAAGTCTTCTTTGTAAAGATGACCACAGAACTAATGAAAGCTGAAAAGATTACTTAGGAAGAGAAAGGAAAAGATTGCCCAGGTTACTATGTTAGAAGATACCCACTCTTGGGGAATGGGAAGAGGAAGATGAACTAAAAAAGGCTGAGATGGAAAGCTTTATATTATCTATATAAATTTAAGTGACTTCATCTTATTGATTTCAGTCTCTGATCAGATAAGGTAGTTATCCCAGATTAAGAGATGTCAAGCCCAAACTATACAATTTTCCAATTTGATTGCCTATTTCTGAAAAAAAAAAATCAAAATTTACTTATATGTAGTAGCTTCAAAGTCATTCACATATTGAAGAATAGCTAAAGTCTCCATTAAAGAACAAGTATGTTTTTTAAATTTATTGTTATTAAGTCATTTCAGTCATGTCCAACTCTTCATGATCCCATCTGGGGTTTTGTTGGCAAAGATACTAGAAATATTAGCCATTTCCTTTTCCTATTCATTTTATAGATGAGAAACTGAGACAAATAGGGTTGAGTGACTTGCCCAGAGTTACACAACTAGTAAGTGTCTAAGGCTAAATTTGAACTCAGGTCTTTCTGATTGCAATCCTGACATACTATCCATTGTACTACCTAAATGCCCCTTTAAAAAGTTAGAAAACCCATTTTCTGTAAGGGATTTGTTTCTAGTGTACAATAGAATGAAAACCATATTTAGATTCATTATGTAGAGTGAATATTGAATCTGTGTAAGATAAATAGCCATTAAAAGCAAAGAAAATAAACATTATAGTGAGAGAGAGCAAGTTCCCTAAAATCATGGTCACTGACAAGACAAAAAACTCTGAAGGTAAGTGACTGAAATAAGGTGATGACCTTGACTTTATTGCCAACAGGCTCTGAATGCTACACGTGATGTACTGGACGCCTTTAGTACAAAGACTCTTGGAGTATTTGGCATCAGGTTTATCTCTATCAAAACCACATTACTGCTGAGTGAAATAACAACTCTTTATTATTTAAGCAAGGCAACATGCTAGGCAGCACATTTCTGAGTGGTTATATTAAAACTATACTTCAGGTGATTGCTTTAGGGTTTGAAGCCAAAGGCAAAATGAATCAACAGAAGTGTATAAATCAACTAGAAAGATTTTTTTTCTTGGTTCTTTTATTGCTATTGTGAAATAGAATTAATACATTCCAATAAGGAAAAATCAGTTATTTGTTGTGTTCTTCCTAAGCTTTTTTCTCATGGTTCCAGAAGCTCTGGAGATAGAACTTAATTTGATTAAAAGATCTGGTATATACAACTAAAAGAAATACCCTATCCTGTAACCATTTTTTGATGATTTAAACAAATGATCTCTAAATAAGAAGTGTTACTGAACTCTCACATTGCTCTGGAAATGCAAAGTGATGCTAAGCACTGGAAGGTCAAAGAAAAGGGTCATGGTCCTTATAACTCAGAAAACAAATCACCATATAATGCTGAGCATATAATAATAATAATTTACATTTTAAATATTGCCTTCACATTTGAAAGGTCTTCATCACAGCCCCAGAAGCAGCTATGACCAACATAGGAGGAGGAGAAAGGGAAGGAAGGAATTGGTTCTGAGACAGTAAAATTTACGGTATGGGAAATTCCAGTATGAAAAAACTCCCTCCTCCACGAAGATTAGCAATTCACTGGTTAATTTTTCATCTGAAAGGATTGCTTAGGGCACTGAGAGGTTAATGACCTCGTCCTTGGTAATTCTCATACAGTGGCAGGACTTTTAGGGAAAGGCAGAATTTTAACTCTGATCTTATTGACTCCAAGACTGCTCTTTATTTACTACACCACACAGCATCTCTATGCAAATGTAACCTTTGGCACAAAAGGGCATTTGTTTATGAGTCTTTCTTCATTTATGGAGATTTATTATCTGCTCCCAAAGGTTGAGCTCATTTAATCTGTACTGTCTGATAGATATTTTCCAATGAATGTTTTCTGGATTTCTTTTTTGGTATTGACTTGGATAAATGGGTTTATTTGCTCTTAGTGTTCATTGAAGAACTGGCATCTGGTAGGAAGGAAATTAAGCCATGGATATAGAATTGAGGGCACTCCTTCCCTATTAGGGATTAGAGTTCCAGAATTTAGCTTGAAACTAAAAATTGTTTTCTCTTAGACTAATAATATTGAAAAGAGTACATAAGCATATAATTCTATAGCTTGATACCCTCTGTCTGGCCTTTGGCTTCATCCTCCTGTTTCCTCTTCTGGCAGGAATCAAAGTATCTCTTGGAAAAGAGTGGTGAAAGGAAACACTAGAGATGTCTATTCTTGCTTCCCTGCAAACCAGCCACCTTTAGATAGAACCAGGTGAACATACATAAGCTGAATGGTCCAAGTATACCCAAAGCCACTGTATATACAAGTATTAATATTCTCATTTGGGGACTGATATTCTGAAAGGTTAGTAACTTTCCGTGTTATACAGTAGCTATTCTGTATCAAAGACAGGATTAAAACTCAGGTTTGATTCTCACCTATTACTGATAAGTAAGTTTGCATAACCTAGTTAGCTTTCAATTCAGATTCTTTGTTTTCTACAATTTTATATATATTGCCTAAAAGTCTGATCACAGACTTTTGCCCAAAGCACCTGGCATTCTGAGCCTTGAATGATAAGAACTCAGCAACAAGGTGTAGATAGAGGATGGAAAGAGATGCAAGGTAAAATCTTCTAAGACCTTCCTAAGCAACAAAATCTATTTTAAAAAGGACGTTTCCTCTGAGGAGCTCCCTTGGCTCCCCTGATTTCTTTCAAGTCTCAGCTGAAAATCTATCTTCTTAAGAAGATTTTCATGAACCTCCTTTCTTCTGAAATATTCTCCAATTTATGATATATGTGTATGTATACATATATATGGAGAGAGAGATTGAGAGAGAGGGAGAGAGAGAGAGAGGGAGAGAGAGAGAGAGAGAGAGAGAGAGAGAGAGAGAGAGAGAGAGAGAGAGAGAAAGATTTTGTTTGAACGTGGTTGTCTGCATGTTATCTCTCCCTTTATCTGTGATCTCTTTAAGAGCAGAGAGCACTTTTTCTTTGCATACTCTGGATGAATCACAGTATCTGATACATAGTAGGTATTTAATAAGTGTTTGTTACCTTTACTATACCTTCTGCTGACACAGTACTTCTAAAATCATCATGATAAAGTTCTAAGAAGACTTAGACCAAATTCCATTCCCCTGGAATCTGTTGTAAACCAAGTGCTTACTGGTGAGTTTTTTGGCTTACAGTAATAGAATGACAATCTCACTTAACCACTGAAAGCTTACAAGTCAGCTTTGAAAAATCTATTATCAGTCAGCAATGTAAATTCCAGAGATTGGTATGCAAATAAGTCAAAACAACAAAGAATCTGATAATGTATCTCTGGCTTCACTGACTTGAACAATCCTTCCCCTAGTGAGAATAAACAACCCTTTAATTAGACCAGGAGTTCTAGCACTGTGCTTGACACATACTGAGTGCATGAAAAACGCTTGTTGACTGACTTAACATAGGTTCTATGGATCTCCAGGGGATCCATGAATAGATTTCATGGGGCTCATGAACTTGGAATTTTTAATATTTTGATAACTATATTTCAATATAATAGCTTTCCTCTTTAATCTTAACATTGCATTTTATGCTTTTAAAAAAACATTCTTTACCAGACTGACAAGGGGGTTGATGGTACAAAACAAAAGTTAGGAATATAACTTTCTTTCACTGTCTCCCATGCATTTCATAAATCCCTTGGAGAGGATCCATCCAGATAGTTAAAAACCCTTTTTTTGCTTCTTTTCAAGTGAAAGTCATCACAATAATATATTGTATAGTCCCTGCCTTTGGTCTTTTTACCACCTTTTGAGTCAGAATAACACAGTGATAAAAAAGAAAATAGTTTGATATTTAATTTCAATTCCTTTCCATAATAACATCTACAAAATAACCTAAGAGAAAATATCATAAAATGTGATGCAGTGTGTTTATATCACATTCATGAAGGTCCCCATCGAGATCATGAAAATAACAGAATAGAATATAAAATGCCAGCTTGTGCTAAAATATTTAACCCTAAATGCTATATACTACTCTAATACTTTAATTTCTCTCTAGTATATTATTTAACATTCTCCATGATGGTTGTTCCAAACCTTTCTGAGTCTTCTTAATATCTTTATCTCACATTATTCCCCTTTCTATTCTACTTTTGAAATATTTCACTTTGATATCAGGCAAAATTTGTTTTATCAGCTTTACTCTTCTAAAGTGTTCTGCTTTTAAATTTTTCCTTCCCAGTGTCAGAAAAAAAAATTGTCCTCTTCTTTTTAAAGCCTAACTCCATTTTAACATGAGTCTTATCCTCTCCCATATACCAGTATGTTGCTCTATTTCAATTGCCATTTTTTATATTAACTTCCCCAATTTCTCTGGTTCTACTCTTTTTGCTTCCTATGCTTCCAAATGTGGACAGGTTATCATGTGCCTTGAAAAAATACATGTGAGGCCTTATTGCTTTCTTTTGTTTCATTCATTGTTAAATTTAATGATTGCTTGACCAAACAAATTCTGTCTTCACTTTCTCTCCAGTATTCCTTCCATTTTCTAGTGCAAGCTTTCTTCCATTTTTAATTTCCACTGTATTTCCAAAGATCCCTACAAGACTGCATAGGATATTGTTAGTTGCCAAGAAGTGGGGAGAGGGCATTTCTGATATAAGCAATGACGGTGAGATGAGAAGAGCATTTTTGGTGTGTCTATTTGGATTAATGGCTAAAGATCCAAATAGAAATCTTTTTTCCCATTTCTAGACCACTGGAGGTCTGAAGTTGGAGCTTAGTAAAGACATTTGAGCTGAGGATGTAGTCTTGATGGTCATCTATATAGAGATGTTGCTTGGATATGCAAAAGGGGATAATAGATTAGACAGAAGATGGGGAAAAAAGCAGAAAGTCTATGAACAGAACCTTGTGAAATGATTCCCATTAAGGAATGTTAGGAAGAAAAGAAGCCAACAGGGAGAGATGAGGACTGGTTAAAAAATATAGTAGAATAGGGCCAGAGAAGAGAGAAATCCATAGTACCAGATGTTGTAAAGTAAATAAGTCTGAGAAAAGACTTTGGATGTAATAATGAGGTGGTAAGGAAATAATTAGGGGACAGGAAGTACTATATTCCTAACATCATAATAGAAGCAATGGAAAGTTTAAAAAAAATTATGCTACAATGCTTCCCTCAAAGATTTTTCAATGAACTTACAAAATCATGACAAATATACATTGAATAATTATAAAACAATTTAAGTGCAAAATTAAGTCTAAGTGGGGTACAATGTAAACTCAGTTAAAAGTGTGAGAATAATTTAGAACAAAAGTGTCAAACATATGGACCACATGCAGCCCACAGGTCTCTAGAGTTTTAAAGCCCGAACGAGATGAAAATGCAGTTGGGAGAGGGGCATTCTGGAAAGAGATTGGGGTAAATCACAAATTTCCAGGCTCTCCAAATTTACTCTACAATGAGATAGATAATCACCATGAAATGAATGTAGAGCAGCAAAAACAAAGAGATAAAACAGTTGTCCTCCCAAGATAACTTGAGAGAACCTCAGAAAAGCCAGGACTTCCAAGAGCTAAGATTTTGGCTTGAGTGAAGTAAAGACACCTCCAGGATGACTCTACTGAATTAACAAATAGTAGACTCTGAGGGGAACTTCCTTGGGAAGTGAGACTAGACCTCAAGAAATTTCACCTTACAAACTTTCACCTCACAGCCTTAGGAACTTTCACTTCATGCCCTTTTATTTTACAAACTTTCATCCAACAAACAGCAGACAGCCAAATGGGGGAAAATGAAAGGACCACTCTCCCTCAACCCCCAAACACACATTGTTTCCAGAAGCCAGGCCCAGCAGGACTGACCAGAAGTGATCCTGAGCTGTGAGAAGCAACAAACCTGTGCCTGGTCAATGCAGCATCTGCAAGGAATGAGAACATTTTCAGGACAGCAAGACTGGAGGCCTTAAGAAGAGGAGTCCCTGAGATTGAACTCTGGAAGAATTCAAAAAATAACTGTGAGGAGGATCTGAGGCCTAGGGTAATATTATCTACAGTTCAGGATTAAAACCTGCTTATAATAATATCACAATATTACTACTTATACAAAGGCATATGGAATATTATTGTATACAAAGGTATACAATAGGCAATGGAATATTATTGTTCCATAAGAAATGATGAGCAGAAATCGAAAGCCTGAAAAGACCTATATGAACTGATGCTCAGTGAAGTGAGCAAAACCGGGAGAACATTGTTTATAGTAATAAGGTTATGTGATGATCAACTGTGATGGACTCGACTCTTCTCAGCAATGCAGTGATTCAAAGCAATTCCAATAGACTTGGGATGAAAACTACCAATCACATCTAGAGAGAGAGAGAGAACTAAGGAAGCTGAATGTGGATCAGAACATAATATTTTCACTATTTTGTTTGTTTGTTTTCTTTCTCATGTTTTTTTTTTCTTTTGGTCTGATTTTTCTTGCACAAGATGACAAATATGGAAATATGTTTAAAAGTATTGCACGTATTCAACGTATATCAGATTACCTACTGTTTGGGGGAGGGGGAAAATAAGAGAGGGAGGGAGAAAATTTTAGCACACCAAGTTTTACAAAAATGAATGATGAAAACTATATATATTTGGAAAAATAAAATGCTACTGGAAAAAAAGCCATTCCTACCTCAAGGGGTAACATCAAATGATAGCAAGCCCCAAAAGAGTTCTCAGTAGAACTTTAAAAAGAACTTCAAAATCAAATAAGAGAGATTGAGGGAAGAATTGGGAAATTAAATAAAAGCAATTCAAGAAAATTATGAAAAGAAAGTTAACTAATTGTAAAAATATATACAAAATCTTAAGGAAGAAAATAATTCTCTGAAAATTAGAATTGGGTAAGAAGACTCAAATAATATTATAAGATACCAAAAAAATAATAAAACTACAATAACTAGAAGAGAATCTGAAACATCTCATTAGAAAAACAAATGATCTGGAAAACAGATAAAAGAGAGAATATAAAAATTGTTAGATTACCTGAAATTTATGAATAAAAAAAGAATTTGAATACAATATTATACAAAGTTATTAAGGAAAATTGTTCTAATGTTCTAGGACAAAAAGGTAAAATAGAAATAGAAAAAAAAATCTACCATTCACTGAATGAAAGAAGTCCCAGAAGAAAAACTTACAGGAATGTCAGAGTTAAGTTTCAAAATTCCCTGCTTAAGGAGAAAATAAAGCAAACAGCAAGAAAAACATTATTTACATCCCGCAGAAATATTGACAGAATTTCACAAGACCAGCAGCTTCTACTCTATAATCATAACTCTTGGAATATTAGAGCAAAAGAGCAGGGTCTGCATCCAAGAATAACTTGCCCAGAAAAGTTGAATATAATGCTGAATGAAAAAGAAATGGACATTTGACAAACTGAAAGATTTTGGGGTACTTGTAACAAAAAAAAGATCCTGAAGAAATATAAGGAGAACATTAAAGGCTGGTTATAAAGCACTCATTAAGGCAAAACTGTTTACTTATTATATATATGATAATGTTTTCAACATTCATAAAAATCTCATTACTAAGGTAGTTTGAAAAAAAAGGATGGGGTGATTCTTTAAAAAAAAATTGGGTAGGAAAAGTTAAAAGAAAGTGATTATATTATGAAAATGAGGAATGAAAGGATAAACTAATTCAGAGAAAGCAGATGAGGGAAAGACTGGTAATGTTGGAAACTTATTCTCCTCTGGATTGAAGAAAAAACAACATATACATCTGTAAGGGTGTAGAAATTTTCTGAACATGTAGAAAGGTAAGAAAACTGAGGGATAAGGGAGGGGAAGGACGTTTAGAGTGGTTGTGGATTGGAAATGGAAAGGTGAGGGGAGAAGAAAAGGTAACAGAGATACAGTAAAAAAGAAAGGCTGAGAAAGAAAACAATAAAAAAGATGGAAAGAAGTTCACAAATAGTAATTATACCTGTGAATATGAATGGGTTGATTATAGCAGTTCTCTTTGTGGTGGCAAAAATCTGGAACTTGCAGGGATTCCCATCAATTGAAGAATGACTGAACAAGTTATGGTACATGGTTGTGATGGAATACTACTGACTATAAGAAATAATGAACTCAATGATTTTAGAAAGGTATGGAAAGATTTGCACAAAATGAAGAATGAAATGAGCAGAACCAAGAGAACCTTGTATACAGTAACAGCAATATTTTTTTTATTTTTTATTTTTATTCTTTTAGGAAATCATATATTTTTAAATAAACATGATCATATTTTTTATATTATAGCTTTTTATTTACAAGATATATGCATGAGTATTTTTTCAGCATTGACAATTGCAAAACCTTTTGTTCCAACTTTTCCCCTCCTTCCCCCTACCCCTTCCCCTTGATGGCAGGTTGACAATACATGTTAAATATGTTGAAGTATAAGTTAAATACAATATATGTATACATGTCCAAACAATTATTTTGCTATACAAAAAGAATTGGACTTTGAAATAGTGTACAATTAACCTGTGAAGGAAATAAAAAATACAGGTGGACAAAAATAAAGGCGTTGGGAATTCTATTTAGTGGTTCATAATCATCTCCCAGAGTTCTTTCGCTGGGTGTAGCTGGTTCAATTCATTACTGCTCTTTTGGAACGGATTTGGTTCATCTCATTGTTGAAGAGTGCCACGTCCATCAGAATTGATCATCATACAGTATTGTTGTTGAAGTATATAATGATCTCCTGGTCCTGCTCATTTCACTCAGCATCAGTTTATGTAAGTCTCTCCAGGCCTTTCTGAAATCATCTGCTGGTCATTTCTTACAGAACAATAATATTCCATAATATTCATAAACCACAATTTATTCAGTCATTCTCCAATTGATGGGCATCCACTCAGTTTCCAATTTCTGGCCACTACAAAGAGGGCTGCCACAAACATTCTTGCACATATAGGTCCTTTTCCCTTCTTTAAAATCTCTTTGGAATATAAGCCCAATAGTAACACTGCTGGATCAAAGTGTATGCACAGTTTGATAACTTTTTGAGCAGAGGTTCCAAATTGCATTCCAGAATGGCTGGATGTATTCACAATTCCACCAACAATGAATGTATCAGTGTCCCAGTTTTCCCACATCCCCTCCAACATTCCGCATTATCTTTCCCTGTCATTCCAGCCAATCTGACAAGTATGTAGTGGTATCTCAGAGTTCTCTTAATAGCAATATTGTTTTAAGAATGACTTTAAGTGACCAAGTCATTTTGACTATGGTAAATACACACATTAAAAATAAAAGACATATGAACAACAATGCTATTTGCATCCAGAGAAAGAAATGATAAATAGAAGTATGTATAAGATAATTATATATATATATATATATATATATATATATATATGTCTATATACATCCACACATAAATATATATGATTTGTGTGCATGTATTTATATTCTTCTGAGTGGGGAGAGAAGGGGAAGAAGAAAAGGGGAGGGAGAGAAGAAAGAAAAAGAAAAAAGAAATTTATAGGATAACTTTATATTTAAAAGGAATAGTATGTATCTAATAGACTTAAACTTTCATGTGCACTCCTTTTTTATCATTTTTATCCATAGTATGGAAATGCTTGTTTTATTCCATAAATTAAAAACAAAATTTAGTTAATTTAAAAATTCAATTGGTAAACATTTTACAAAAATAAAAAAATAAATAATTCAATGAAACATAGAAAATGTTAATATATGGTATCTAAGTTAATATATGACCTTCAGGGGTCCTTATGTATGATATAGAAGCCATCTTTCTGGGAGTTCCTATATGAGTTTGATCATGTTGGTTTAGAAGGCTTTAATGAGGAAATAGGTGGTAAACTGGGCTGTGAATAGGAAGTGAAATTAGGGGGAGGCATTCTAATCACTAGGATCATTATGAGCAAATTACAATAATAATAATGTGAACTTTATGTAATGTTTAAATAGAACTTAATATGTATTCCCATTTGACAACAAATAAGACACTGAATGGGAATTATCAATTATGTATTCAACAGTTAATAGATTGTCTTAATAGGAATGAGAATTTTTCTAGGAAAGTAAGGAAATAAGGTTAGAGAAACAAGATAGAGCTAGATTATGTAGAGCCCGATAAACTACTAGAAGACCTAAAGGTAGCAGACTTTGGAAACTAAGCATAGATTCTAGTGTAGAAAACCTGATGAAAGTCATATTTTAGAAAGACTGATCTGTCAGTTATGTAAATTAGATTAAAGGGGCAGCTTGAAGCCAGGAAAGTTAGTTCAGAGGGTATTGTAATCAAGGTCTGAAGTAGTGATTCCTTAAATATCTAGCTGAAGATTAGAGGAAAACACTTTAGAAAAGAAAAGATGACAGAACTTGGCTACTGATTCAATACAGAGGAAGTAGGGAATAAGAGACTAAGACCAAGACACTAAAACTAAACACTAGAAAAATGGCTATATCATTTATAGGAATGAGGAGACAAGAAATCTGCATTCTTTCTATCTTTTTGCTTCCTTATCTTTAGTTTGTTCATTTTTGTTCCTCATTCTACAAGCTAGATTCCAATTTCACATTAACATATATAAATGTATTCTCTACCCTTTCTTCCCAACCAAACTGCAATATTTACATGAATTTTTTTGGTGGAGGGAAGAAAAATCATTAAAACCATTTACCTTAAAAAAAATAAGTATGCATCTATGACACAATTGAGTGGCTGCTCAACAAATATTTATTGATTTAATTCATAATATCTAAAATTAAACTCATTATTTTCCCAGATGAACCCCCCAAAATTATTTCTGATATTAATGCCATTAATGGTACCATCATTCTCCCAGTCTTAAAATCTTAAGTCATCTTAACAACTTCTCTATTTTTCTTCATCCAAATACTGTCAACCTCTAAGTTCTCATCTTCCACTATGCCATTTATATTAATACCTTTTTCTCTGATTCTATTGTAAACACACATTAAATCCCTAATCCATCACTTCATGTATGATAAAGTGGGGGGGGGGGGAGATCAATGGATTTGGAGACAGAATGGCTGAGTAAGTCTTGGTATATGAATGTTATAGAATGTTATTGTTCTATAAGAAATGATCAGCAGGATGGTTTCAGAGACGACTAGAGAGACTTATGTGAACTGATGCTAAGAGAAGTGAACAGAACCAGAAGATCATCATATATGACAACAACAAGATTATACGATGATCAGTTCTGATGGATGTGGCTCTTTCCAACAATAAAATGATTCAGGCCATTTCCAATAATCTTGTGATGAAGAAAACCATCTACACCCAGAGAGAGGACTGTGAGAATGGAGGGTGGACCACAACATAACATTTTCACTATCTCTATTGTTCTTTGCTGGCATTTTGTTTTCTTTCTCAGTTTTTTTTTCCCTTCTTGATCCGATTTTTCTTGTGTAGCAAGATAACTGTATATGTATGTATACATACATTGGATTTGACATATTTTAACATATTTAACATGTATTGGATTACCTATTATCTAGAGGAGGAAGTGGGAGGAAGGAGGGGAAAATTTGCAACACAAGGTTATACAAGGGTCAATGCTGAAAATTTACCCATGTGTACATATCTTTTGTAATAAAAAGCTTTAATTAAAAAAAAAAACTCAGTTTCCCCCATTGAGATTCAATTCTTTATGACCCCATTTGTGGTTTTTCTGACAAAGACACAGAAGTGGTTTGCCATTTCCTTCTCCAACTTATTTTACAGATGAAGAAACTGAGGCAAAAAGAGTTGATTTGCCCAGGGTGGTCTCACAGCTAATAAGTGCCAGAGGATAAATGTGAACTCATGAAGATGAGTCTTCCTAACTATAGGGGCAGCTCTCTATTCTCCCAGACATCTAGCTACCCTGGTAAAATAAGAGAGTTGGACTAAATGACTTCTGAGGCTCCTTTAGATGTAAATCTATCCCATGATCTTTTACCTTAAACTACAAATGAATCTCTCCTACAGTTTCTCCTAGGTAGCACTGCCGGATTAATCTTCCTAAAACACCAGTTTGCACATTATCCCAATTCTATTCAATAGACTTAAGTGGGCTCCTTTACATACAATGAAATACTATCCAAATTCTTTATTATTGGTTTTCAGGATTTTCTGTTATGTTGGTCCCTACAGAGAGAGACTGAGCCCTAACAAAACTGACTTACTCATTATTCTTTGAGCATGACATGAAAAATACTAACTCTAAGCTTACCAAGTGATACTTCCTTATGGTATGCTTGATATTCCTTTCTGTAAATAGAAATATAGCAGGAACATAAATCTCCCTCATCATTAAGAAAGGAACCCAAAACAAAATAGGTATCTTCCTTCCCTCTCCTGAGATTTTTCCAAAAAAAAAAAAAAAATTCTAGAATTATTATTATTTGAATCACTTATCCCAGCTTTCTTGAAAAAAAAAAATCTAGAAATGCAATGACAACAAGAAAGGGGACCAGAGTGTATGAGTCATCATGCTGTTTAACTCAACCCTGGACATACTCAACATCTACCCATCTCTCTCAATCTCCTCTCCCCTCTAATTGGAGTGCTGGTGAATGTAGCACTCAACATTACCAAAAGTCTTTCTTTATAAAAGGCAGATTGAAGACACTGCAGCTTATTCCAGTCTCCACCTGCAACGCTGCTTTGTCTCGACTCCAGAACATGATGCCCCTGATGTTCCCTATTTCCTTTCCCCTTTTCAGCTTCCCATTAGATTGCAAGCTCCATGTAGGCAAAGACTCATTTTTCTTCTTATTTGTATCCTTAGCACCTAGCATAGTGCCTGGCACATAAAAAGCATTTGATAAATGTTTATTGAATTGAATTGAGTTCAAATGAGTCATAAGAATGAGTAGCAGCAAATGGCAGTGATTTATTATATGTCCTTCAAGAGTGGAAAATTCATTTGAAAGGCTTAATCAGGAGACCTTCACATAACCACATGGTAATCTTTTATGTAACAGCTTGGATTGACAGAACTAGAAAGTATAACCAAGGCTTTAAAAAAAAATAGGGAATCTCTATTCAGAAGATATGGTTTTAATTGTAAATATATTTGGGTAATACCAGAAGTTTCAGCATGTCTAGAAAATTACTCCCTATGTAAAACAGTCAGTATGGCATTGTCAAAAGAACACTAAACTTGGTGTCAGAGAGTTTCAGTTGAAATCCTTGCTCTATTAGTTACTATGTGACCTTGAAGCTCCTTATCTCTAAAATAAGAGATACTAAATAGCTAATAGCTATTTAGCTTTAAATACCATGAAATTCAATGAAATAAATACTATTGTGGGATAAGGAAGGGAAGAGTGAAAAAATTGTGGAAGCCACAAAAAAAAGGAGAGCTCCCAAAGCAAGCAAGACTGTGAAGTACTAACTTTGAGAGTATTTTTCTAACAAGAAAATACTGTTTGAAACACAATAATGATAACAAATAATCTTCATTTTCATCAAAAGTTCATATTTTTTAAAAAGTCCATGGTATATAAATTTAAACCTTCATTTCTCCAGTCAAAAACACATAAGTATCATTTATTTTAAAATGTATGTAGAAACTTTTCATTTCTACCCTTTGCCCTCCTATTTTTCCAAAGTCTTTCCTGTTGAAAGATTATACTGCACTCTTGTGGTAGCTATTGTCAAATAAAATGCACCCTATCCTGAGAAATAAAAGACTTTATATGAGTGCTAATTGCCTCCTAGAAATAGTTTTGAGAAACACAAATAACTAGACATGGAGGGGATTTCCAGCTGGGGTCCAGCCAGATCAAAATTAGGGAAAGACCTCATATGCTCTTATGTGGTTATGGCTCTGGAGAAATGCTTAGAACTAGATACCATTAGTAACATTTTCAGCATACATTGTGGAATGACACGTGAGGAGAAAGCATATGGGCAGTGAACAGATAGCCCACCTTGAAATAAGAGAGATGAGTTCAAGTCTCATTTTTGACATACACTGACTATGATTCTGGGCAAGTCATTTAAACTTCTAATTGCCCCAGTTAATTTTCTAAGACTAGAAGTTTTAGAACATATTGCCTATCCAAAGTGGGAGAGAGTTTTCTCACTGGATGATCCCTCCCTACAATGATGAAAACAAAGATCCCAGAATAAAATTATAGAGAAAAGTAATAATTATTTGTTATAATAATTGTTAAATAGTATATTCTCATTAGAAAAACATCTGCTCAAGGACAATACTTAGTGTCCTAGTAATTCCTTAGATAGAAAATTATCCAAGGCTACTGGTGGGATCTGGTCAAAAAAAAAAAAAAAAACATATGGAGCATGTTAAATAATGTCTTTAAGAACTAATCTAAGACATCTGAATTATCAAATGTTTATTAAATTGAATTGAATTGATTAAATGGAAGATAATAAGAGAGGACAGCAACATTTGGTAGTGATTCACTATAAGACCTCCAAGAGTAAATTATCTTAAAGTGATACAAAGAAATATCTGTATATTTCTCCATTGGCTTTCTGTATCCAAATGTTATGGTAGGTGTCACAGTAGCATTAGTAAGCATTAGGCTTAAAGTCAGGGAGACCAAATTTCAAATCTAGCCTCAGATGCTTACTAATTGTGTGATCCTGGAAAAGTCACTTAACCTCTGTTTTTCTCATTTTTCTCATCTGAAAGAGGGGATAATAATAGCCACCACCTGGAAGGATTGTTGTGAGGATCAAATGAGATAATAATTGTAAAGTACTTAGCACAATGCCTGGCACATAGAAAGTGCCATATAAATGGTATCTATTACCATTGTTATTAGAATGATAATATTTGGTTATTTGCATGAAAAAATATAAAATTATTTTCCTGAAGTCACTTTGGGTCAGTATTAATATTTATTTGCATCCATTCTTTTGTTATAATATATCAAGAGCCCATCCTTTCAGTTCTAATCATTATATCAGAATAAAAGATAATTTGGTATTATTCATCTTGAAAGTTAAAATATAGAAAGCTCTTTATGTAGCATGTCTACAAATACTTCAATATCAGTGTGACATGTACGCCACCTAGAGGCAAAACCTTAAACTTTTGGGAGGTAAATAGCAATGGTTAGTGAGCAGCAATCATAAAACAGATTTAGGGTGGGAAAGGACTTTCAAAGCCATTTTCTTATCTGCCTGAGGTAATGTACATATAGCCCTTTAAAGATAGATTCAATTCTTTGATGTCATATCAGTAGAAATGTAATAGCAACTCATCTTGAATTTATTTAAAACTATTTTCTAAGAATAAGAACATTTTAATGTTAGAATGGATTTAGAGATCATCCAACATAACCTTTCATTTTGAAATGAGAAAAAATAATCTTTTCGGAAGGCTTCTCACCTAAGGAAGGCATATTAAAATTTTATTCTAATACAATGCTTCCCTAACACTGTTCTGTGGAAACATGGTGTTCCATGTATTGTAACGAGAGAGTTCCCTAAGGAAATTTTAATGCTAATGACAACATTCCCTCTAACATGCTGTGAGGGATGTAGAAGACCCTTACCCAACATGACTACTCAGAGATCACTCAGTAGAAGGCAGAAAAGTTGTTTATTGAAAACTTCCAGAGGATGAGCCATCCCATCACGAGATAAGAAAGAGAAAGCCCCTGGTAGGAAGGCTAAAGAAGTAGTAAAGATGCATAGCTTTTATACAAGAAATTACATCACAAGTAAGAGAGCATTGATAAGGAGAGGGGGAGGCATTTAATTGGTTGTTGCTATTTGGGGAGATTGGAATGAAAGGTTTCTGTTTCCCTGAAATCTCCTGATTTCAAGGAAACAGAAAGTTAGGCCTTCAGGCTTAATCAAGCAGATAGTGGTCCAGCTAATAGACTAAATATCGATAAATGTCAAATACCAATAAATGTCATCAGCTCAGGTTAAGTAAATATGTTTCTAGCTGGCCAAGGCTCAAGTAGATATGAGCCTGCACATATTATACAGGTCACAGGGGAAACACAGAAATAATGAAAATAAAATACAGAAAAAGAATTCATACATCCCTGCAAGTTCTTCACCTTATCTCTCTCTATTCCATACAATTCTAAGTAAGAAATTATACAAGGTTCAAAAAACTTTGTTTTTACAATATTTACTTTAGCATAAAAATAAGCACAATTTACTCTCTTTTGCTCAAAAACTTCATTTACTCCCTTTATCTCAAAGGTCTCCCATATATACTCTCCTATTACCCAGAACCAATTTCATAAATAAATACCAAAATTATTCTACAGCCAAGTCATTGTGAAAACTGAATCTAGTTAGTATCTTGGTCAAAATACTTGACATTAATACAGTAGTTTAAGATTTGCAAAGCACTTTGAAGGCATCATTTCATTTGATCCTCTTAACTTTATGAGCTAGTTGCCATAATTATCATGTGTTTTTTTTCCTTTTCTTTTTTGGTTCTTATTGTTTTTTCTCTTCCTTTCTTCCTTCCTTTCTTCTTTCTTTCCTTATTTCTTTGCTTCTTTCTGAGTTTTCTTTTGTACAAAATGAATAATAATCCTGGTCCTCCTGATGCCAATCCAAGTCACTTCCTATTATATTATACTGCTTCTTTAAAAGTAAAGAATGATAACCTTAAAACAGGGAGAAAAGTAGCTATCTAAGCATCATGGGATCATAGATTTCAAGCTGAAAGGGTTCCTAGATATTATCAAACTACATATGAGGAAATCAAGGTCCATGGTAATTAAACAACTTGCCCAACATCTCACAAGTAATACTATACTATTATGCAGAGGCTAAGTAGGAATTAGCACCTTTATACTGATTCTAATGAATAATTTTTCCACAGCAATGTGTTGCATTCTGCTCATCCCACCATATACCTCTCTGCCCTTACTGGTACAATCAAGATGTAGAGTAAGATCTCAGTATATGTGGAATACGGATGGATGAACATGTATAAAAATTACAAAAGTTGAGTGGGAATGGATAGATTACAATAAGCATCAATGGACAGAATACCAACATCAGTGAGATCAAAGATCCATGAAAATTTTTATAGGAGTTTATACTAAGAAACTTCTATTAGACCAATTTCAACTCAAGGGAATCTTTCTCCCCAACAGTATTCAAATGTCAGACATCATTCAAGAGCCCATGACTATGTTTTCAATGTACTCAAATTCAAGTCAAGTTAGCAGATGAATTCAGTAGCACTTGAAAAGAGCTAATGGGTAGTGATAATCTAGGTCTGGTGTTTGAAAAGGAGTAAATAGCAACTGGATAGGGAGGCAAAAAATTCAAAGATAAAACTGAAAGATCCTCAGTGTTGCATAATAATCTTTTTAAAAACCTTTTCCTGATTTCCTATGACACTCTTCACAGTATTTATTCCAAATCTTTTCCCCTCAAGTTGTCTAGAGCAGTTCCCCATTTTCTCTTAGTAGAGAATCATACTTTCTTGAAAAATCAAAAACAAAAACTGAAGTCCTTGGTTAGGAGTTCCCTCTTCTAGTGTTTCCTCTTCTACCCAGTAAATTCCCTCTTAACCTTTAGCCCCAGTGATGTGTTAGAGCCAACTTCCATGGCTTGAGAGACAACTGAAATTTTCAGCATGAATATCTATATCTCAGAAATAGGCAAACCAGGACTTGATTGTTTTATTGATTGGTTAGACTTGAGAAAGTGTTGGGGAGATATTAATAATATGGATTAAACCTAAAACTGTCTTGTGTATATTTCATCACTCCCAATATTGTTTTGTTTTTCAGTCATATCTGATTCTTCATGACTCCATTTGAAGTTTTCTTGGCAGAGATACTAGAGTGGTTGCCATTTTCTTCTCCATTTTAGACATGAGGAAACTGAGGCAAACAGAGTTAAATGTAGCCCAAGGTCACATGGCTAGCAAGTATCTTTGGCCAAATTTGAACTTAAGAAGAAGTATTACCTGATTTCAGATCTGGAACTCTATCATCTGCTTCACCTAGCTTCCCTGCATCCTGCTTAGCTCACATTAACGTCATTCCTGTTTTTCTCTCCTTTCTTCCAGTGTTAGAGGAAGCGATGAACTTTTTTCTTACAAAGTTAGAAATATATAGAAGGATAGAGATACTAAAGAAATAAGGAAAACCTAATGTGTATGAGAGAAAAGAGAAAGCAGAGGAAAGGAGCATCCATATGGGCAGTCTTTAACTGGATCACAGTGAAGAAATTACAAGAGATAATGGCAGGTAATAAATCTGAAATCTAAAATTATTTACCAAATTATTGAATGGAAATTTAAACCAAGAAAAAAGCATGTGTTGTTCAATCATTTCAGTAATGTCCAACTCTTTGTGACTCGATTTGAGGTTTTCTTGGCAAAGATACTGAAATGGTTTGTCATTTCCTTCTCCAGCTCATTTTACTGATGAGGAAACTGAGGCAAACAGAATTAAGTGAATTGCCAACACTTACACGGCTAGTAAGCATCTGAGGCCAGATTTGAACTGAGAAAGATGAGCCTTCCTGATTCTAATTACAGTGTTCTATCCACTGTGCCACCTAGCTTCTCTCCCCCTCTCCCCAAAAAAAGAACATAGTGAAGTAAAAAGAAGACTGATCTTAGAGTCAGAAGGCTCTAGCTTCTTGACTTAGTTCTGATGCTTATTATGAGACCAAAGTCACCTTAAGGTCCCTAAATCTCAGTTTCCTCATTTGTAAAAATTAGAGAGATTAATACATTAAAACACCTCACAGAGTTGTTGTAAGTCAAACATCATTAGAAATGTGTGTTTTTATTAGAATATAGAGCAGTGGATGCTTTTTTTTTTAACCAAATTCTGTCTCTTTGGTAGCACATTATTCATTGATACGGTAAAAAGTAAAAAAAAAAAAAAAAAAAAAAATGGGGAAAATGAAAATTACGTTTCCCTTTAAAGGTAAGCTGGACATAGAATCAATGTAGAATTAAACTCTAGACTATATCTCCATAAGAGTCTTCTCAATAAAACAACAAGCATCAAGGCTACGTTAGGACTGATTCTGTGATTTTACTGGTACATAAGCATAAATGCAAATCAGAACCTTTTTCTGAAATTTGCAATCCTAGAAAGTTACCAAGAACACCAAAACGAAGTGACTTGTCCGGGGTAGCACAGCCAATTTCTTTCAGAGGAAGTTTTGGAACTCAGGTCTTCCTGATTTGAGGAATGCTTTTTATTTTCTATGCCATATTGTCTCAGAAATTAAATCTAGCTTTTTTACTTATTTAATCAATTCCACACACAGCAATTTTTGCAAAGATCAAGAAAAGATCCCCTATAATAAGTTCTGAAACATGCAAATGTTTATATAGTTATAGTTGAGGTATATATGGTAAGCTAAATTATAACCACAAACCAAGAGGGGAGTAGGGTGTGGAAAAAAATTCTATATTATAAGGATGTTTTGAAGGACAGCCTCTAGAATATGATAAAGTTATGAAATAGTTTGCTTTGAGTAAGCCATCTACAAAGGTCAGACAATCTACAAAGCTAACAGGCAGACAGATCCTCAAAAAGTGACAGGCTCCACAAACAGCACCTCTTGCTACAAATGAAATCGCAATCTAAAAAACAGCTTTCATCTGTAAAAACTGTGAAAATAACTGTGGTTCTCAAGGCATCTTTGCAGTCACACTTCCTCCTGTAATATCATCAGCTGTGTCTTCAAACACAAGAGTCAGTCATGTTCTCAAAATTGGAATCGTCAACAGCTGAGATTTTCATCTTGTCATACAAAGAACCATATAACTTTTTTGACAAGTTAAAAAAAAAAAAGTTGCCTGCTGTGTAGTGACAGCACTATGATTTATGCTTCTCCAGGATTCCTTTAGTATTAGAGAATTAGCACCTTTCCAAAATACCTATGGTCATCTGTGCTTCCATAGGAACAATTTGAATGTAAACACATCTTTTTGAAAAGTAACAAATAATTACAATCACTGTACTATATGACTAGTAAGCAAAAGCCTTGAAGAATCTTAGATTTCACAGAATATATTGATTTTTTAAATTAACAATTCATATAAGATTTCTGTTAATTAAGATGGTTTCAAAAGACCCCTACATTGGAGCATAACCTTAAAATCATTTACTTTCATAAATGAGGAAATTGTGGCCCAGAGAGACAATGTCTTCCAAAACATTGTACAAATTTTATTTCTCTTTTGAAACATCTCCTTATAGCTGGGGAATCCTCTGGAGAGTTATATCTTCTTGTTCATTGGCAGGATTTGATATATTTTTCATAGAATTATGAGTACATGTTATTTTTAAAGAAGTTTTCTAGATTGCTTACTTTTCCTTTAGAATCACTGGTGGTTGGGACAGCTGGGTAGTACAGTGGATAGAGCACCAGCCCTAAAGTCAAGAAGACCTGAGTTCAAATCTAACCTTCCGGAACACTTCCTAGCTGTGTGACCCTGGGCAGGTCACTTTGCCTCAGGACAAAAACAAAAACAAAACAAAAAACACTGATGGTTAATCTGTTTAGGACCTAAGCTTATACCCAGAGTTTCTGTTCTCTCTCTCTCTCTCTCTCTCTCTCTCTCTCTCTCTCTCATTTCTAATTGTTTGTATTCCTTCCTTCCTTCTTATTCTTTCATGGAGGACACATTTTTCTCCTTCCACAGGGTAGCCTCAGGATCTTTGGGTTGGCAGTTTGCAGGAGATGACTTAGTCCCTACCCTGTGTCAACCCTTAAAGACTTGTCTTATAGAGATCTAATTACCCAAATACAGTTTGATTTGTAGGCCCTTTTCCCTCATGAACCTGGAAGCCCCTTTCATTCCTATTGTGTCTGCACTGCCAGTTTTTCCTTAAGAATATTATTGAGAAGTATTAGTATTTTCCACTTGTTGCCACTGTGTTCCACATAGAGTGGGTTCAGACTGAGTCACTGATTGGGAAAATGGGAAGAAGTCACTATAGAAGGATCTCAAAACACCAGCTTGTTAGATTATTTTCAGCAAATGCACTTGACTCAGGATAGTTGGGGTAAATGTGAAATGTAGGAAGTTTGGCCTTTTGCTGTTATTTCAAAAAACTCTATCTACACTGTGAGGAGTTGCTTCTGATTTTTTGTTGTAACAGTTTTAATTACTATTTATCTGGTCCATTTCTTGTTCTTTAAATCTTTCAGGGATGATGAAGCAATGCTAAAAATAACTATGCTGCCAACTGGCCAATCACAAACTCCCCTTGCCCAAGATCACACAGCAGCTACTTAGTGACAGAGCCAGAACCTAGATCTCCTATGGCTCCTTTTGCTATACTCTTCTGACTTCCTCTCTCTCTCTCTCTCTCTCTCTTTTTTTTTTTTTTTTTTTTTTGCTCAGGCAATTGGCATTTCTTGCCCAGGGTCACACATCTAGGAGTGTTAAGTGTCTGAGGTCAGATTTGAACTCAGATCCTCCTAACCAGGATTGGTGTTCTCTTGTGCCACCTAGCTGCCCCCTGACTTCCTCTTTCAAAGAATTTATTTTCTAAATTTAATGTTGTCTTAAAATGCTAAATGTTTCTTCTGATTTAATACCAAAATCTATGTGCTTAAAATTCAAAATGTTACTCTCAAATTTGAAACTATATTCTTACTTGAAAAACAAATGAATGGGGTGGGGAGGATGAAAAGATTCTCAGGCTTTAAATATTTACCAGAGGAATAAAAGTTTCTCCAAGATTATGTATAAATATGAGTTATCATTCATTACAAAATGCTTCATAAATGACTGCAAAAATGGCTTAATTGTACTATCATTTTATGTTAAAATAGAACTAGAAATCCAAAGTCAGAAAGTCTTTAGGGATACAAAAAAGCATAAATTTGTTAGTATCTTGAGGACTTAGAGTAATATCAATTTTCTAGGAACAAGAGAAAGACAGATAAACAGACAGAAAGACAGAGTGACAGAGAGAGAGACAGAAACAGAGAGATTCACATAAATCTTAATCTCAGAAAGTCAGGATAGACAGATTAGCCAAAATATAACTTTTTCAAAGTTTTCATCTTCCTGTGAACTAAAAGCAACAAAGACAGCCTCTAGCCCTCAGTGAGTGACAAGCAGCTGAATGGTTTTTAATATTCTATTAGTTGGGTTTTCACTTTCTTTTTCCCTCCTCTTTTTGTTCCTTTTCATTTCTTCCTCCCAAGTTTTTCTTTCTCCCCATAGGCCTTAAATCAAGGTTGAATAGATTTATGATCCTGAAGTATAATTATAAATTTCCAACTAAAAGGAATCTTGAAGATTTTATAGTCTAGGGGTTTAATCTTCTTTGCGATACGAACTCCTTTAATAATCTGGTAAAGCCTATTGATCCTTCCTCTAAATAATGTTTTTAATTCATAAAATAAAAGACACAGGATTATGAAGAAAATAATTATTTAAAATAAAAATAAAATATTTTTTAAACAAATTTGTGGCATATCATGTCTTAATGATATTACATTTAAGATATAGGCATATTAAAAGTACATGTTTGCATTAAAAAAAAAAAAAGACGAATGATATTGTTGCTTAGCTTGAATAAAAACTTTAAATTTTGGGGTAGTTTTCAACAAAGTAGTATGTATTTCAAGTTGGTCACATGTGGAGAGCTGAAACTCTGAAAAGATGTACTTGAATCTGAGACCACAAAGTACTTAAGGCTAATTACCTATTCGATGTGAGATAATGGCTCTCTCTATATATATATTTTGATGAGATGGTGATGTGATGGCTCTTCTCACCACTGGTGCTTGCTGAATGTTTGGTGGTGAGATACTGGTAGGCAAGAATTGGAGGGATGAGGGAGAACAGTCAGAGTCACTTGGCTGCAGGATGAGGAGGAGAAAGGCTGGAGACTCGGGACTCTAGAATCCAGGATACATCTTTGGCAAGCCACATGGCTCCTTCACTTCTCCCCTTAAAGACCAAGAATTTTGATTGATCCTGACTTTGACTGATCCTGAGGCCCTCTGACTGATCCTGAGGCCTACACATTATAGTCACCCTATAAATTTCCATTTTTTTTATGATGGTTGAAAACGTTGCAAATCCCAATTCACAAAGATATATTATTGTACACAGAATTAAAGTTTAGAAAGTTAACTTTACAAAGCAAGGGGGAAAAAAAGAAAAGAAAAAACCCAGAACTATACAAACACTTTGGATTAAACACTAGTTGTAATTTTTTCTTCTAAATTTACAATCTCAGCTTTGGTTATGTCAACATTTCAAATATAATTTATGTGAAAAAGAAAGAACCACAAATTATACAGGCATACTGAGTTAAACACTAGTTATAATTTTTTGTTCTAAGTCCTACAAGCTCACCTTTGGTCGCATCAATATCCCAAATACAATCTATATGAAAAAGAAAAGGAATGAAAATGCAGTAATCAACTTTAATTCTACTACAATCAAAATTTAAAAAGAGTTCTGATGTTTTTCCAGAAGTCTGCAAATTTCTTTATTCAAAGAAATTGACAAAGTATTTTGTATCTTCACCTATATCTTGGTTAAAGCATTTCCTCTAACATTTCAGAGTCTGAAAGTGTGGCAGCTTCTAATTTTATCTTCCAAATCTACAGTCTGGCCAAGAAAGCTTAAAATCTTTCCTGATTTATAGTGTTGACTTCAGGACCAACCTTAAATGGAAAGATTTACCTTATGTATATGATTAAAAATATCTTTCAGGTACCTAAGACAGCCAATATATAAAATCCTTTGTTTCCAGGTTTTCTAACAAAGTGGAAAAGCACCCCAAAATGGGATTGTGAGAAACATAATCCTAAATCTTTGTAGTTAGAAGTTTATTACTAGTTCTTCACTCCCTAATGCAGATGGTATTTTTAACAACCCAGATGTAATGTCCTGAAAGTCTTGAGACCTTGACAACCTGATAAGCTTAAAGAAATGCTGCTTGCTGCTGCCTGAGAATGACCCCCTAGAGTGATAACTTTTTGCCTCCTATTTAGAATAGAAATTCCTTTATTATGACAAATGTATCAAGAAACATTTTGATGTCTCTCTCTTCTTTCTATAAATATATGGCCCTCAGGCCACTCATTACTGACCCCTCCAGTGTTGATGTTGGGGTTCAGTCACTAGTTAGCAATAAACGCTCTTAAAACTTCATTATTTTGGCTGCCCTGTTTTTCTCTCGCCTGGGCACTTCACTAAGAGTAATTTTTCCTTTTTTGTTTAATTTAAAAGAAAAAGAGGAAAAAGGGGAGAAGGAAGGAAGGAAGGAAAGGAAAGGAAAGAAGGAAGGAAGGGAAGGAAGGAAGGAAAGGAAGGGAAAAAAGGAAGGAAGGGAAGGAAGGAAGGAAAGGAAGGGAAAAAGGAAGGAAGGGAAGGAAGGAAGAAAGGAAGGAAGGAAGGAAGGAAGGAAGGAAGGAAGGAAGGAAGGAAGGAAGGAAGGAAGGAAGGAAAGGAAGAAAGGAAGAAGGAAAAAATTCTGCCTTTAAATAGGCACTTCAAGACAAGACTTTTCTTGAAAATCAGTCAACTGCTGCATGGTAAAGAACCATTTCCTATTCTGTCCCTGTATCCTAACAAAATCATTTAAATGTATGATTATTCAGAGACTTGCATCTGATGAAGTTAATGATTTTTATGATTGTTGACATAACTTCCTTTAGGAAGAATCTTTGCTGCTTATATATACTTGTGTGAAAAGCAATGAGTGACAACAACAGGTGATTTCCTCCCTTTTCAATGTAGTAACAAATCCAGATGTATTACTAAGCATCACATGAGCTCCATCTGTGCAGAGTATGAAACATTTTTCCTAGTCAAAGTTTATATTGGGAAAAATTATTTTTTTTTACTATTTCTAAAGCATGGAGAACTTTTGTATTTTCTTTTTTAATGTATTTATTTGTTTATTTGAAGCATTTACAATTATTTTATTTTTTCTTTTATTTTTTTCTCTTTTTTTATTATAGCTTTTTATTTACAAGATATATGCATGGGTAATTTTTCAGCATTGACAATTGCAAAACCTTTTGTTCTAACTTTTCCCTTCCTTCCCCTCACCCCCTCCCGCAGATGGCAGCTAGACCAATATATGTTAAATATGTTAAAGTATATGTTAAATACAATATATATATATATATATGCACATACACATGTCCATACAGTTATTTTGCTTCATAAAAAGAATCGGACTTTGAAATAGTGTACAATTAACCTATGAAGGAAATAAAAAATGCAGGTGGACAAAAATAGAAGGATTGGCAATTCTATGTGTGGTTCATAGTCATTTCCCAGAGTTCTTTCACTGGGTATAGCTGGTTCAATTCATTACTCCTCTATTGGAACTGATTTGGTTCATCTCATTGTTGAAGAGGGCCACGTCCATCAGAATTGATCATTATATAGTATTGTTGTTGAAGTATATAATGATCTCCTGATCCTGATCATTTCACTCAGCATCAGTTCATGTAAGTCTCTCCAGGCCTTTCTGAAATCATCCTGCTGGTCATTTCTTAGAGAACAATAATATTCCATAACTTTCATAAACCACAATTTATTCAACCATTCTCCAATTGATGGGCATCCACTCAGTTTCCAGTTTCTGGCCACTACAAAGAGGGCTGCCACAAACATTTTTGCACATACAGGTCCCTTTCTCTTCTTTAAGATCTCTTTGGGATAGCTACTGGGATAGCACAGTAGAAACACTGCTGGATCAAAGGGTATGCACAGTTTGATAATTTTTTGAGCATAGTTCCAAATTGCTCTCCAGAATTGCTGGATGCATTCACAATTCCACCAACAATGTATCAGTGTCCCAGTTTTCCCACATCCCCTCCAACATTCCACATTATCTTTCCCTGTCATTCTAGCCAATCTGACAGGTGTGTAGTGGTATCTCAGAGTGATCTTAATTTGTATTTCTCTGATTAATAATGACTTGGAGCATCTTTTCAGATGGCTAGAAATAGTTTCAATTTCTTCATCTGAGAATTATCTGTTCATATCCTTTGACCATTTATCAATTGGAGAATGACTTAATTTCTTATAAATTAGAGTCAATTCTTTATATATTTTGGAAATGAGGCCTTTATCAGAACCTTTGACTGTAAAAATGTTTTCCCAGTTTATTGTTTCCCTTCTAATCTTGTCTGCATTAGTTTTGTTTGTACAAAAGCTTTTTAACTTGATATAATCAAAATTTTCTATTTTATGATCAATAATAATCTCTAGTTCTTCTTTGGTCATAAATTCCTTCCTCTTTCACAGGTCTGAGGTAAACTATCCTATGTTCTTCTAATTTATTTATAATCACATTCTTTATGCCTAGATCATGAACCCATTTTGCCCTTATCTTTGTGTACAGTGTTAAGTATGGGTCAATGCCTAATTTCTGCCATACTGATTTCCAATTTTCCCAGCAGTTTTTGTCAAACAGTGAATTCTTATCCCAAAAGCTGGGATCTTTGGGTTTGTCAAAGACTACATTACTAAAGTTATTGACTATTTTGTCCTTTGAACTTAACCTATTCCACTGATCAACTGATCTGTTTCTTAGCCAATACCAAATGATTTTGGTAACTGCTGCTTTATAATATAATTTTAGATCTGGTACAGCTAGGCCACCTTCATTTGATTTTTTTTCATTAGTTCCCTTGAAATTCTTGACCTTTTGTTTTTCCATATGAACTTTGTTGTTATTTTTCCTAGGTCATTAAAATAGTTTTTTGGGAGTCTGATTGGTATAATGCTAAATAAACAGATTAGTTTAGGTAGTATTATCATCTTTATTATATTTGCTTGCCCTATCTAAGAGAATTTAATATTTTTCCAATTATTTAGATCTGACTTTATTTGTGTGGAAAGTGTTTTGTAGTAATGCTCATATAGTTCCTGATTTTCCCTTGGCAGATAGATTCCCAAATATTTTATACTATTGGTAGTTACTTTAAATGGAATTTTTCTTTATAACTCTAACTGTTGGATTTTGTTAGTGATATATAAGAATGCTGATGATTTATGTGGGTTTATGCAGGTTGTAATCTGCAACTTCGCTAAATATATGGATTATTTCTAATAGCGTTTTAGTAGAATCTCTGGGATTCTCTAAGTATACCATCATATCATCAGCAAAAAGTGATAATTTGGTTTCCTCATTACCTACTCTAATTCCTTTAATATCTTTCTCAACTCTTATTGCCAAAGCTAGCATTTCGAATATAATATTGAATAGAAATGGTGAGAGTGGGCAACCTTGTTTCACTCCTGATCTTATTGGGAATGGTTCCAGTTTATCCCCATTACATATAATGCTTACTGATGGTTTTAAATAGATGCTACTGATTATTTTAAGGAAAAGTCCATTTATTCCTCTATACTCAAATGTTTTTAATAGGAATTGATGCTGGATTTTATCAAATGCTTTTTATACATCTATTTGGTTATTGATATGATCAATTATACTAATAGTTTTCCTAATATTGACCCAGCCCTGCATTCCTGACATAAATCCTACTTGGTCATGGTATATTATCTGAGCCTTTCTATTTTCCAAAAGCACCTCACAAAATAAGAATTCTTCTTTGATGATTTGATATAGACATAGCTAGCATTTATATAGTATTTTAAGCTTCATATGTTTTAAGCTTCATATGTTATTTATAAATATTATATTATTTTTTATCTTCACAATAACCCTGGAAGGAAAGTGCTATTATTATCTCCATTCAACAAATCAGGACACTGCAAGATTAAGTGACTTACCCAGGATCATACAACTATTAAATGTTAAGAGTTAGGATTTGAGCTTGAGTTTTCCTGATTCCAGGCCCAGTCTCTAGATATTGTGTGACCTAGAGAACCAAAATAAGAAACTGGTTATTCTGTGTATGTGTGTATGCCCACATATACATATATACACAAACATTCATATACATAGATGTATATATGCATGTATACACTTTTATCCACTTGCATACTGACATTAGAATTAGAAATATAATTCTATGGATCTATTATTCCATGTAGATTTGAGTGATTTTCGTTGCCTTCTTAGAAATAATAGTTCTCATCTCTGATATCCTTCAATTTTCTTGCCAAATTAATTTTTAAATGTGTGCTTTTTTCACAGAGTGATAATACAAAAATACCACTTGTGTAACATTGTCTCACATTCCTTTTCTTCACAGTGCAATGGTCAAAAACAGTATAAAAAGAAAAACAAAAGAACTCCTCTCAGAACTTATGACCTTGTGCACAACCTGCTTCACTGTGCAATTTGATAGCAATAATATGTTACTTTAAATAATACAGCTAGCTATTCCAACTGTCAGACATGTTTGAACTAGCCTAGTCTACACACATACGCTGTGCACTTATCCATGTTACAAAAGACTGGATCATCTTACAGAGAATTAAGAATTCTCATTTAAACTGACTAGTTTTACAAAACCTAAATAATAAAAACTACTAACTTCCTTCCACATATTGATCAATCAATAAATAAAGGTGAGGAATACTGAGAAGCAACATAAATATCTGAATCATCAATATGGAAACACACAATTTAACATTTGGTGGCAAAACAAAAAAGTGGTACAGCTACCTGTTAGTCATCTATTAATTACATTAAATGCCTTCTACTGATGAAAGTAGATGGTACAGATGAAGAGATGATTTTTACCAGTGCTTCAGTCATAGGCACTGATGATACTACCATGGTTTGTTGCCTACATTCATAATTGAAAAAAATACTAAATTTCAGCCAGATTACTGAGAGGGAGGAGGGGAAAGAGTTGGAATGAATTTTTCACCAGATTCATGGTCCCCTCTGAAATCTATCCACAGATCCCCAATTAAGAAGTCCTGCTCTAGTCCAACCTGCCCATTTCTCAGATAAAGAAACTGAAGCTTATAAAGGTTAATTGAGTTGTCCGGAGTGTACAGGTACTATATTAATGTCAGAACCATGATTTGAATACTATGTGCATCTGACTTCAAGTCCATCACTCTTCCTGTTTGTTTTGTGTTGAGACTAATTGTACAAAAAAAAAAAGAAAATAAAAAAGCATAGTTGGTAAGAAGTAGAACCTTACTGATAATAAATACAAACAAAATGAAGCACTTAGCATACATTGCCATAAGTCATATTTACTAACAAGTTACTACTTCAAACATTGAACTGAAAGGAGAAAAAGTAATATCAAAAAGTTTACCAGGCAGAAAATTTAAGTGCAGAATAAGAATAATAATTTAACTCACTGAGCTTTAAATTACCATTTACAGATAATCATTCCCTTTCACAGAGAATGGATGTTTTCATTCAAGAGGAAATTAAATTCATTGTGCAGAAACTTTATAGCAGGTTGACAGAAATACTTCAGTACAGAAAATAAAGATCACCATGCTCTTCTATTTATCAGCTATGTGACTGTGAACAAATCATATATTATCTGTGTAATGTTCTCTCTAAAATGTATGTTCTCTGTTGAGGTTTTCTTAGGGTCTCTGGAGGCAGCCTTCTTTTCAGTTCAGTAATCACTACAAATGCAGCCAAGTGTTAAAGTCCAAATCCTTTATTGTCTCCTTTAAAGTCTTGTCTCCTTTCCTGGGGTCCGGTTAGCTTTCTTAGAGGCCTACCTCTCTCCTTGGTTCCAAGAGCTTGAGCTCTTGCCTCCTTCCCTTCCCTCTGAATCTCTCCAAATGTTCAAGGGTTTGTGCTTCAGCCTCTAGCCACCACAAAAGGTGGATGATGGAATGAATCTGTCTCAGCATCCTAGAGCTTCTAGTGTGCTTGTCTTTTTTGGCCCTGAGAGCTTCTTGCTAATATGCTCTACACTAAGTATAAACCAATCATTATTATCATTAGGAAACCATTATTTGTTGTAGGATTAAATCAATGCTAAACTAGATTAACTGTTGTCTCCTCAATTTCAATTAGTACCTTGTTTCAAGTTCTGGTTCATAACATATCTGAGCCTCAGTTTCCTCAGATGTAAAATAAGTATAATAATAGTTTTGTTCCTGTTTATCCTATGAGAATCAAATAAGATAATGAGTCTAGTACATTTTTGTAACCCCTAATGTATTATATAAACAAAATACTCCTAAAAATGAGACAATCTTGGGGTGGTTGCTTATGATAGCAGTTTTTGCTACATTTTGTGTAAGAAAATACAAACAACTTTTGTTGCTATTTAGCAGGTAGTGGCAAATTTATCATATCATACCAAAAACATATTCCTAAAAAAGCAACATAAATAATGTTTTTGATGAAACTTAGATTTTAATGGGAGTTTTAAAAATATTGTACACCTTTTACACCATCTTTACATTATATTATTAATTAAAATCAAGTGACAGTTCAGCAAAGAGAAAAAAGTCCCACCCAGCTACCCACCCAAATATAGGGTACATAAATCAGATAATGAAGCATTCTGTTTGAAGTAACTGAGGAAATTTTCTTCTAAATTTTTTTACTAATTTACTAAAGTCAACAAGTGAAATACCATTTTTTTTTTTGAATTTTGAAAGCAAGGTAATAATTATTTTAATGGAAATATATATTATTTTCCCCTGGTAGTTCTCTTTGACTACTCTAATACAACCTCCACATAGTTACCTAATGTTTTTCCTAAAGCACAGTTCTGACTATGTCACCTCTCTACTCAATAAACCCCAGTAGTCTTCCCACTCCATTATTTCTAGAATCAAGTATAAACCCCTTTCTTTACCATTCAAAGCTCTTCCAGTCAGTTCAGCAGACAAGCTTAACCAGGTTGAGGAGAAGTGAGGGATTCCAAACCCACCAGTGAATTTGGGGAGTATCTATCTTTCCAATCTTTTCAGTCTTACTACATTTATTCCCTTCCATTGTATTCTATGATGCAGGTTTACTTTCCCTGGCTATCCCTCAAACATAATAGGTTGGCAGAAATATTCAGTACAGAAAATAAAGATTACTTAGATCACCGTGTTCTTCTACTTATCAGCTATGTGACTCTGTGCCTTTTCTTTGATTGTCCCCCAGATCTTCCTTCAAGCTTCACCTCCTGGTTCACTGGCTTCTTTCAAGATTTAGCTCCAGTCCCACCTTCTCCAGGGCTTTTTCCCCTGTCTTTCTCCCCCAGTGCCTCCCTTCTTAGATTATTCCCCAGTAGATATATTGTGTGTTCATAGTTTTTTGGTATGTTTGTCTCTTATGTTACAATGTAAGATAATTAAGGTCAGGGACTGTGTTTTTTGCCTTTCTTTGTATCTTTGTTTAGCACTCTGCCTGGCACACAGAAGGTACATAATAAATCCTTGTTGACTAATTTATTCCCTTTCTTATTTGTCTTCATTTAGGGCCCTAAAGCAGAATATAAATTAAAGATAGGACAGTAATGACAGAATTCAGACAGCAGAGTGTGCTATAGGAATAGAGGAGTTTTTTCTCATTAAACAGTGAGTTTAATTGATCATTTAATCATCTAAATAAACTTGGTACTTGGTAGAAGCCAGACATCAAAAATGTGTATCATAAGCAATTGCAAAAATATTATTTATTTTATATTTCAGGACTACTATTAAGAAACAAGTTTTCTTTTTTTTTGCTTTGTTGTTCCATTCATGAAAAAAGCCCTAGATTTAGCGTCAAATCACATGAAATAGAGAATCGTGCCTCTGTTATTTACCACTTGTGAGACTTTTCAGCAAATCATTTAATCTCTATTTTTCTCATTAAAAAAATTTAATGTTTAGTCCAGATCAAGGGTTCTTAATCTTGGGTCTGTAAACTTAAAATACATATACATATTTTACATTTACATTTTCATTGTTCATTTATATATATATATATATATATATATATACACATATATATAATGTTTATAATTAGTCTCTCATAATCTTGTGTATTTTATTCTATATATCTAAAACCATTATGTTCAAAGAGGATTTATAAGATTTGGAGTCCATCATCACCCCAAAAAAGATTAAGAATCCCTGGCTCAGATGATTTCTGAGGTAGTGTTCATATCATAGGAATCTAGATTTAGAACTGAAAAAGGAGAGGTTATCTGCTTTCAAATCTCTTGCTTCCTTTTCCTATCATGGATCACTATCCTCCATTGCTTCCACATCTATGCATGTGCTAGAGTACTATCAGAAATAGCACAATAGTAAAGACTATGTTTACTAGAAATGTTACAAAATGTCTTGATCTTCCCTGTCTTGAGGCAATTCTTTTACTGTTCTCTAATTACATTACACACACACACACACATATACACACAAAACTGATTATTCCACCTCTACTTTCTTCAAACCTGGCACACCACCACCACCATCCCCACCCACAGACACATACACACACAAACACTCTTTTAGCAGAAGATATAACCTATGATTTGTATAAGAAAATAGGGTAAGTGTTCAAAAAAGACTAGCATGTCTGTGTGAGGACTGCCAAACTCCTTTTTAGGGCTGCTTTCTACCTTTTCTACCTTGTCACTCAACTCTCACCTGTGGATCCAAGAAGCTGTAGTACATACAGCACCATACACCATCAAACCATTTTGGCAGACAGGAATCAGGTATAGGGTAAGTGGGGGAGTCCAAACTCATCAGTGAATTAGGGGAGTATCTCAAGCATGTGAAGATTTCCTAGTGGAATAGGTGAATGTGAACAATTTGTTCCAACAGCCCATTGAGCTTAGAGCCTGATTAGCCATCAAAGTCACAAGTCATCCACTGCATCTCAAGCCATTGCCAGTTGTCTTTCGTTTTTGTTGCCACTGAACTTTGATGATTCTTGAAGAGAGAAGGAAGCTGATAACTTCAAGTAACTCTGCCTCACTTAAATCAAATGTACACGTGTGAGTCAAAAGGTATCACCCCATTCCATTTTACCATTCTTATCTTAGTTTTTTGTATTTTTGTCTCTTACATTACAGTGTGAAATCGTTAAGGTCAGGGACTCTGCTACTTCAGAGTCCTAGTTTGACAGGTAAGTGATGAAGCAGTCAGAGCTGTGAGAGCTATAGTCACAATCTTGCTCAGAGGTGGCTCAGACTTCACTAGACTGAAACAGCAGTAGGATTCAGAAGTCCCCTGGCTTTCTGAGCAGCCTTTTCTAAGGACTGCACTGCTCATCTCCCGGAATGATAAAAAGGCTAGAAAAGGTGCCGTAGAAATTGTCTGCTTTACCGTAGCCTGCTTACCATGACAGGTAGTAATCCTACCCTGTGAGTGAAATATACATACAAAACTGTTCAAATTTTTTGTGAAGATGATTCTACTCACTATTGGTACATGGAATGTGTGCATGCTTTTGGGCAACGTGAAATCCAGTAGAAAAGGACACTCTTAAAGTCTTTCTGAAGAACTTTGGAACTGATTGTGAAACATGGGAGACGCTGACACAGAACTACCCAACAGGCCTGCCCACATCAAAGAAGAAGCTGTGCTCTATGGGCAAAGCAGAATTTCAGTAGCTCAAAAGAAATGTGAGATGCACAAATTTAAAGACATCTCTACTCCAAATTTCATATGGACTATTTGTGCCCAACCGGTGATAGAGCTTTTGAAGTTCTATTAATCTGATCTGTCATAGCTGTACATATTGTACCTTGACCCCAAGATAGTAATATCATTTTGGTCATCTTCAAACATGAAGGAAAACTACCAACTAACCAACTAATCAAAGATAAAAATACTTTTTGATCCCATTTCCTCTAGCATCATCTCTCTAATCTTCAGCTTTTCCCAATCTATTAGCTCCTCTCTTACTGGCTACAAACTCACCTGGATCCCCATTCTTTAAAAACAAAACAAAACTTTATTTGACCCCACAATTTCCTTTCACAGTCAGGACCTAGAAAAAAAAGCTATTTATATTCATTGCTCCATTTTCTTTTCACCTACTTTTCAACCACTTGCATTCTAACTTCTGACCTTGTCATCCAACTGAATTATTTTCTCCAAGGTCACCAATGATCTCTTAATTTCTAAAAACAATATTTTCTTCATCCTCCCTTCTTAACTCTACAACATTTGACAATACTAACTTCTCTAAGACACTCTCTCCTCTTTGAAATTTCTTAATTTCTTAATGTCTTAAAACATTGAGACATTCTCTCTTGTTCACATCCCACCCATTAACTATGAGTGTATCCCCAAGGTTCTGTCCTGGGTTCTTTTTTTCTTTCTCTTTTTTCTCAGGAATTCTGTGAGTTCCCAGTGGCTCAGTGGTTCAATGAGGATTGGTTTGATGAAAATTATGAAAAAAGCTAAGTGAAAAACAAGAACTACAAAGGTTTACCAGCAGGATAGTTTGTCTCTAAAAAGGCAGCATTTAGCTCCATCAAAAGTAAAGTGCAATGAAGCTCAGAAAGAAGCAGGATTCTTGGCTCAGTAAGAAGGAAGATCAAATTCAGTTTTACACTGATAGTAATAATCCAAAGCATTTTTATGATGTCCTGAAATCTATTTATGAACCAAAGACCTATGGCATATCTCAACTACTCAGTGTTGATGGAACCATACAGATCAGTGATAAGGATATGATTCTGAAAAGAACAACTGAATATTTCCATAGCGTTCTCAACAGACCATATCAACCAATGCTGAAACCACTGACCATAAACTTCAAGTTGAAGTCAATATAACACTGGCTGAACTTCCAACTGAAAAAGAGGTTTGGAATACCATTAGGTACCTTCCTCTCATAGCAAAGTCCCCAGTGCTGATTCTATTTCAGCTGAAATTTTCAAGGAAGAAGTTCACCACTCATACAAAAGCTTGGGGAAATCTTTTGGATTATATGGCAAGAGGTTATCCCCAGGAGATCAAGGATGCTTCTATTGTCCAACTCTATAAAAGAAAAGGAAATAGGTTACACTGTGACAATCACTGGAAGAATCTCTTTCTTAGTCATTGTGAGAAAGATTCTTGCCAAAGTCTTCTTTAATAGGCTGATCCTTTACCTCAAAGATGGTCATCTATCCAAGAGCCAGTGTAGCTTCATAAAGGGCTGAGGAACAGTGCAGAACAGAGGTCTGCACAACATTTGTGCAACTGACCAAGGTCTTTGATACTGTCAAGTTATGAGGACTTGTGGAAGATATGTTGTGAAATTTGGTTGTTCATGCCATGATCCCTAGTCCTTTCATCATACTTGCTGCAATTAATTAGACATGTTCTAGCTAGTTTGTCCTTCTTAAAATATGGAGTCCAAAATTGAATATAGTATCTAAGTTGAACACAGTACCTAAGAAGAAATCTGATGAAGAAAGAATATAACAGAACTATAATCCTCTTTATTCTAGACAATATGATTTTCTTTATGAAGGTCAGAATTGCATAGTTTATTTTGCCTGTTATACAGTTGACTTATATTGAACTGATTTCCACTAAATCCCTAAGATCTTTTGTATTTGTAAAGGCAAGTTTAAAAATCCAAGTGTAGAATTTTTCCTATTTGTATCTATTATATTTCATCTTATTAGATGTGATCTTGCTGTCAATCTTATTGAAATTGTTTTTCATCTTGACACTCATTCATATCAATTCCTACTTCCGTATCATACACAAACCCACCAGCTGAGATAAAACTAAAACCAAAAGAGAATCTATATAAATATGAAAGAGATAACAGTTGCAGTAAGATCCCAAAGAAAGTGGGAAGGGAATAGGATCAATTATGTGCTAAAGGAATTATCCTTAGTGAGAAGTCAAGAATACCTAGGTAACCAGAAGGAAGGAATAGATAATAGACCATGGTGAATAAAAGAATGATGAATAGTTTGAGGAATAGAGGAGGAAAATTGGAGAAACTCATGCTAAATAACTTCAGTGAAGTAATTATAACTTCTCAGTGAAGCACCAAACTAAGTCATCTGCTATACTGAAAAACAGACTAAAGTTTTCTGCATTTTCTTATTCTTCTACAGCATTCATTCTTTATTTTTTATATCTGTAAAGGAAGAGTAAAATTACAGACATACTAATAAGCGCTACAATAAGATCTTCATCATGTCAGGAAAGACCATATATTTTTAATATCTTTTGAAAAAACCAACAAAGTCAAATGAAAATCAAATGAAACTGGTACTAATGAAATTGATAAAGAAATTGTTAAGTTCAGAAGATTAATCAAGGTACAAACAGGAGATTCAGTGAGGTTCAGTAGGAATAGGGTTTGAAATAGTTTGAGAAAATATCAATAGATAAATGATTCCAGAAACTTAAGCAAATATTTCCATTCAGTTACTGAAGGCAACATAGGTTCCTATGGGAAAGCAAAATTCTTATAGTTCTCTGAGGAAATAATATTTTACATATTCTTTGACTCTTTGTAGTCATGTTAAGAATCTAGATCTAGAATCACAAAATAGTAGGCCTAGAATCCTGACTCCATAGATATGAGTATGGATGTGATATGAGTGGGTTTGGTACATTAAGAGGAAAAAAAAAGAATTTAGAATAGTTACCAAAGGAAAAAAAAAAAAAAGAAATTGAAAAGAGTAGACTAGAAGATTATTGAACAGTAGCAAGAAGCCAACTGAGGTTATGCCTCATAAATCTACAGTGGGTATAATTAACTCAAGGTGATTTTGATTCCCTCTAGTGATATTCAGTAGCCCTGTAACAGAACTTGTAAAACTGGTTCATGTTAGCTACCCCATGGATGGGATTTAATGGGTCAAAAATGGCAGAAGATTATGGAGTCAAGGAATTCAAATATTACAGCTAGTAAAATTACTAAGGGCTAGGCATGGAGACCAGAGTGAAAGACTGGGGAATAAGTAGGTCAAAGAAAATGAGGTCACGATAAGTGTACAGACTTTACTACAAATGAGAGACGGAAGAACAGAAGTACAAAATATTATGTTAGGAAATGAAATTTCAAAGTTTAGTATCTTAGCAATGGTATAATTCTTCCAAATAATGAGGTTTTAAGGTGTGATCATTTTAATGAGCTGCAGTGGACTCATGAAGGAAAATAAGAATTGAAAAGTTTGAAAAATTATGTGATCAGGTTGTTAGAAAGGTCATCAATATTCTCTCTTTTTATTTTTAAGTTTTACCCCTTTGTGGTTAGGTCTCCCTAAAATAAAAATTTCATATAAGCTAAGCCCTTAAAGCTACCTTACCTTCACTGCTAAATTTGGGCTTATGTTTGCAGATCCATTTCTTTATCACATACACATTCCTCAAATCTTATAATTTGGCATTGATATTTACCATTCTAATTTACCACCCTCTAAAGTCATTGATAACATTTTAATTACTCAATTCAATGGTTTTTCATACCCTTTGACACAGTAATTGCCGTATTAGGCAAGGAGTTCATAAATTCCAAAATATTCACAGTAGCATTTTGGCTTGTTTTTAATTCTTACTGGATATAGTTTTGGGGGTTTTTGGGGTTTTTTGCTGAGGCAATTGGGATTAAGTGACTTACCTAGGGTCACACAGCCAGGAAGTGTCAAATGTCTGAGACCAGATTTGAACTCAGGGTCTCCTGACTTCAAGGCTGGCACTCTATCCACTGTGCCATCTAACTGCCCCAATATAGTTGGGTTTTTAAAATAATTTTTATTTCCAAATATAATTGTTTCTCCTCTGCTTCTCAGAGACCTATTCTGTGTAAAAGAGAATGAAAATGAAAAGACAAAATAGCATTGCAAAATAACTGCTAAATGAACTAATTCTGACAGTTTATAAATTGTTCATACCCATAGTCCTCCACCTCTCCAAAGAAGGGAAGGTAGGTACTTTTTGTCATCTCTTCTTCAGAATCAGCTAAGGTTATTTTAATTACATAGCATTTGGTTCTATATTTTTTATTTCTTTCATTTTTATATTTTTAGTCACAGTGTAAATTAATCTCCTGAATGTGCTTGTTTCATTTTCTATTAATAGCTCATGTAAGTCTTTCTATGTTATTTTGTATTTTTCTTATTACTTATTTTATTATCTTATATATGATAATTTGTTTAGTCCTTCCAAAATTGATGGAACTCTTTTACTTAAGTTCTTTGCTAACAACAACAAAAAAGGTGCCAATCACTTTGTGTAGTGAAACTAGAAACAAAATTGATGTCTTTCAGTTGAGGTAAGGCTGGGTAAACTGTGGCATATAAATGTAATGGAAAATTATTGTGCAAAAAGAAATTAAGAATATGAAGAATTCAGAAAAAAATAAACAGAACTAGAAGAAAATATACAAAGGATTACAGTAATGTGAATGAAAAGAAGCTTAACACTGAGTGATTACAATGAACTTTGTTGTGAAGGACAACTAATGAAATATGTCTTCCTGCTCTTGGCCAAGGATATTTATTTTACTAACTCTTCTTTGTTATAAGGGAAGAGTCCGTTTTGGAGGTAAGGGAGACCAGATACTATATTGAAAATTTACTAATATAAAAACAAAAAAAATACCAGAAAAACATTTTTTTAAAAATTCAGCTACCACCCCTTCCTTCTTGATATTTTTCTCCTATATTAGCTTCCCTGATAACAGTCCTCTTCTGACTACCTTCTTTCCTACCTGACCATTCTTCTTTGTCTTCATCACAATTGATTTTGCCCCTAATTCCCTAAACATATGTGTACTTAAAGGCTCTATCTTTGTCCTGTCCTTTTCTTTCTCTACATTATCTGTCTAAGTAAACTAATTTATTTACATAACTCTGATTATTATTATTTGCATACAGAATTTACTAATCTTTCCTCAAGAGTAGGAGTACTTCAGTTTCAACTGATTGATGGATAACTTGAGGAATCTCACTAAAACCTCAAATTTAACATGTCTAAAACTGAAATTAATTTACCCTCCCCCCCTCTCAGTCTGCCTCTCCTACTTTCTTCTTTCTCTTCATGACACTGTATTCTCAGTAACTCAGGCTCCAAACCTTTCTTGATACTTCTCCCTACTTCACTTTCAACATTTAATCAAAAGTCAAGTTCTATTCATTCAACTTTAAAAATGTTTTTCCCCCACATTTTTTAACTCTTCTTAATTCAAATTGCTTTTAATCTAGTAGGGTTTCATTATCTCTTGCATGGACATACACAATAGCCTCCTATAGGTTTACCTGACTTTATTAACTTCCTTTTACAATCCATCCTTCACAGAGTTGACAAAATAATCTTCTTAATTTGTAATAATCTGATCATTTACTTTCATACTTAAAAGTCTTCAGTGACTACCCACTGTCCTCAGGATAAAATGCTAACTTCTTAGCCTGGCATTTAAGACCCAGTATAATGTGACTCTAACCGATCTTTTCAATTTTATCTACTCCTTTGTACATGCTAGCCTAACTGGATTATTTTTCCCCCTACTCTTTATCATTTTGATATGCATCTTCCCCACAATACCTTGACAACTCTTTCTCTTACTCCTGGGGTAATCTCTATCTGGGGTAGATCCCAGGTACTCAGAGGACTATGTTGAAAATCCTACTATTGCAGAGTGTGGGTTGAGAGCAAGGTTCATGTACTTCCAATGAAAGGTACTACAGCATGTGTCATGGGAAGTACTGCAATACAGCCTTGAACACTTTCCTCCCAAATTACAACTTTTCATGAGAGCTTTTTTCAGCTTGAACCAGAGATGAGTTACACTAGATGAACTGCAATTCCCTATAATCTCTCAAATGCAGTTCCTCCTAGCTTGTGAGTCACAAAGGAAATTTTTTTTAATGGGAGCTGTGTCCTTAAGATTAGATAGCACTGTCCCCCAAAAAGCTAGGATACCCTCCTACTTTCCCATAAAACAAGCTGGGATATAATTTCTGGCTCCTTTGAAGTCACTGAGGGCATATTGGCATAGAGGGAATATTGCATGGCTTAATAGAGGGTTCTGTCTCTGGCAGAAATTGCCCTAGGGGAAGGGGGTAGCCTAGGGCATTGGGCTTCAAATCAAAGGATGAGACAAGGAAAAAGAAAAAAACAAACAAACAAACAATAATCTAATTTGTCTAGAATGTGTGACAGGGAGTAGATAAAACCAGAAAGGTAGGTTAAAATCAGATTATAGAGGAATTTAAATCTTAGGCCAAGAAGTTTGTGTTTTATCCTATAAGCAGTTGCAAAGCAGGTATTCTAAGTGAGGGGTTGTCAACATTATTTATGTCAGGAAATCTTGCTGAATAGAGAATTTAGGAATAAACACCTAAGCAAAAGCCACTCTTTAAGCTCCATACTTATTCAGTTCAATTGAATTTTTAAACGTATCCAAGGTGGGGAAGAGAGAACTTTCATGAGGTTTCTCTTACATTATTATAAAGTTTTATTCTGTGCCCATCCCTCTCTGCCCCCTGCCCTGCTCCAAAATGAGTGGCTCAGACTAGATTATCTCTAAGGTTCTTTCCAGCTTTAGAATTATAATGCTATAGATATGACTTACTTATTAAATAGCTATTATTAAATTAAGTGAGGTAGTGTGGAATAATGGATAGCGACCTGACCTTGCAATCAAAAGGACCTGGATTCAAGCCCCACGTAAGGTTCAAGTTAACATAACCTAAATCACTTAATTTATTACCTTAGGCAACTCTTTGGGAATTGCTAAATGGTAGGAGTTTCCAATCTAAATCTGTTTCTTTGCAACTTTCACTTACAGCTTCTGGTTCTGCCCTATAGAGTCAAACCAAACAAATCTAAACTTGTACTGGTAAAATATCCCATTTCTTCATCTAATACTTATATGGCATGGACTTAAGGTTCTTCATCACAGTGGTTGCTCTTCTTTGGATAATTTATATGATATCTTGCCAAAACTCTTCTTATGGTGTAGTGCTCAGAATTGAACATCATACTTCAACTGAGATCTAAAAAGGTCTAAAAATTGTAGAACAATTCCTAAAAGCTGAGACTTGCATAATCCATCATAAAATCACATTAACTGTTTTGGCTTCCATAACACACAGTTAAGGGCAGGTAGGTAGTGCTGTGGATAGAATTCCAGCCCTGGATTTAGTAGGACTAAAGTGCAAATACAGTCTCAGACACTTAACTAGCTGTACAACTCTGAGCAAGTCACTTAACTCTGTTTGCTTGAGTTTGTCATCTGTAAAATGAGCTGGAGAAGGAAATGGCAAACCACGCCAGTATCTTTGCCAAGAAAATCACAAATAGGCTCACAAAACGTCAAACATGACTAAATAGACTAAAAATCAAAACAAACAAACAAACAAAACCTTACAAATTTATATACTTGGGTAGAGAGGTAAGATTGTTAGAAGGTAGAAGAGAGACTAAATGTATTGACCTTCTATTATATGGCTCTTCAAACTGGAAAATATCCATTACTAGAAAATAACAGTAGTTTTCCTTATTATTTGCACTTACTAAAGTCTGACTTTTCATATTTTGAATCAGCCCATATGTATGATTTATTGCCTTTGTCAACCATTTAAAAAAAAACTGCTTATCGATCTTATTTTAATATAACCTCAGACAGTAAACTGGTAGTCACTGTAATCCATTTATCAAATACTGAATAACTATTATTAGGCTCATATCCTATGAAAGGCACCAAAGAACATAATTAAATTAATTTGGAAGCAATATGAAATAGTGTAAAGAGAACCATATTTGGAGTCAGAAAGTCCATGTTCAAGTTCAAATCCTGATTTTTCAATTTTACCACCTATTTTTGACAAAATCTTTTAAATCTCTAGGTCACAATTTCCTCATCTATAAAGTGAAGAGGTTGGACTAGATGACCGCTAAGGTCTTTTTCCAGCTCTAAAACTATTACTTCCAGTTCTAAATCTATTATTACTTTTGTATAGGTTGTGCTTCATGGCTAGACATTTCATCTGCTCTTGAATACAGCTCAATTCAGGTGCTATCTCCTACTGTCCATGAGAATGTATCTTATCTCCCCAGTTTTTAATGCCACTCCCCTCTTCCTAATTCCCAATGTCTATATTTACCTTGTTTACATTTTGCTTTTACTTTTCAGCATATGTGTCAGTAAAATGTAAATGTGCCAGTAAAAGTGCCAGTAAAATGTAAATCCCTTGAGTTAAGAATTGCTTTATTTTTTATTTGTATAGCCTCAGCACCAAGCACAGTGTCTGGAAAACAGTGAACATTTTGTAAATGCTTTTCTATAGTTTGATAAAAACTAAAAGAAATTGTTTTATTTCTTTATAATCTCTGCCCTTTAACATTTTATCTCAAGATATAAAGAATACGAAGGGAAGGAAGGGCGATTAGGACTAGGATAACTGCTGGTATAATTGTTCAAATAGTTTCGACTTCTTGGGCGTCTATAGCACTGGTATGTGTTAGTTTTGTTGTAAGCATTAGAATTAGCACATAAAGTACTAGGGAGCTAATTAAGAAGACGATTATGAGTGTGTGGTCATGGAAATATATGAGTTCTTCTATGATGGGAGAGGTAGCATCTTGAAAGCCCAACTGTATAGGATATGGCATAATAACATATACAGGGGTTAAACCTATAATTTAACTATGGCAAAGTTATGTAATTGTTATTACTAATATCTTTTAGAGAAAGTCATAATGGTTATGGGGTTGACTTGAAATCAACTTTTTGGGGGTTCGATTCCTTCCTTTCTTGTCTGTTTAAGTTTTAATGAAAACTGGTTGTTCAAATGTGTGGTATGGTGGAGGGCAACCATAGAGTCATTCGATATTAGTAGTAGTTAGTTCTAGGGAAGAAACTTCTCGTTTAGATGCAAATGCCTCTCAGATAATGAACACTATTAGGATGACAGCTGTAAGAGAAATGAAGGAGCCAATTGAAGATAATACATTTCATGCTTTGTAAGCATCTGGATAGTCTGAGTATCGTCGAGGTATACCTGAAAGTCCTAAGAAGTGCTGAGGGAAAAAGGTTATATTGACGCCTAGGAATATAATAGAAAAATGAATTTTTGCTCATATGTCGTTTAGTATATAGCATATATACTATATATAGTATATTTTTTTTAAGTAATATTACCTTAAAACAAACAAAAAAAGTCATTTACACATAAATTGGTAATTCTGGAGCTTATTTAGAATATGGCAACCTTAAAATGACTACCAAATATATCTCTTTTCTTATCTTGCCATCAAATTTCTGATTATCTTTGTGTACTGTATTGGTTGAAAACATACAATTAATTAAAACAGAATGTTATGAACCCATTTTAAAAATCATACTACTTGTGTGGTGTGTGTGTGTGTGTGGTGTGTGTGTGTGTGTGTGTGTGTGAGAGAGAGAGAGAGAGAGAGAGAGAGAGAGAGAGAGAGAAAGAGAGAGAGAGAGAGAGAGAATGCACATTTAAAAATAAATTCCAGGGGAAATCTATTTGATATCAGCAATCTAGTTTCCATTTCTGGTTAGTTATTTTTAGAAGTAGAAAAGGGAGTCCATTGTCCTGGAATTTTAAAAATTACTTTCAAAAAAAAAAAAAAAAATACTCTGACCAGAGACACTGTAAGGAAGCAAGAAAAAAAAAAAGTAGATCTAATCAGGGACATAAAAATCTGTCAGCGTTCATCAGAGCACAAACACATCAGGGGAGGTAGAAGTCTAAAGCAAGAATACATGAAATAGAGATCAGGACAGAAAAGGGTTAGATCAACTCATTTAAGAATTTGAAAGAGTTGCAGAATTTGAATTTGGAGCAAAGTCCCAAATCAAAAGCTAAGATTAAAGACATGAGTATATAGAAGATACCAAATGAAAAATCATTTATTAAGCTCTTCCTATGTGCTAGGCATATGGCTAAGCACTGGAGACAAAAATATAAGTAAACAAAATAGTCCCTGCCCTCAAAACTTAAATTCTAATAGAAGACAACATATATAGGGGAATGGTATTCATGGAAGACTATCAACTGATTGGATAAAAGAAGTGAAATCTCACTAATCAAAACCCAGGATCTCATAAGCTATTGGAGCTTGTCTTGGAGTTTTAAAACACTAAAACTCATTATATAAACTGTGAGTGAAGAGATGCTCAAGGAATAAACCATTAGAAAGAAAGTAAATTATAAAACAACTACAACCAGAACTTCAGGAGGGAAAAAAATGAGCATAAGAATAATTGAAGGAAATGAGTCAAGAGATTTAAAAAAAAAATGAAATTTTAAGTAAAATACAAACATTGTAAGAAAGGATTGGAAACATAAATTAGAACCTTATCCAAGCAGCAGTCCCTGAAAACTGTAATGAAGCAAATAGAATTAATTCAGTTGTTCCCTTATGCAGCAATAAATATCAGAACAAAATTTAAAGATTAAAAGCATAGAAGAAAACTTTAGATATCTACTATAAAAAGAAAATTGACCTAGAAAATTAGTTAAGAAAAAGTTATTTAACAATCATAACATCCCTTGAAAACCATAACCAAACAAAACTGGCCTGGATACTATATTTCAAGAACTCATGACTTGAAACTCATACCCAGTAACTATGGGTGTTACCCAGGGTTCTGTCCTGATGCTTTGTTTCTTCTCCATCTAAACTATTCCATTAGGTAATCTCATCAGTTTCCATGGATCTAGTTATGATCTTTATGCTAATGATTCTCCATTTACCTAGAACTAAACTTTTGGCTGATCTCTAATCTCCCAATTCCAACTGAAGTTCTTGAACTAGATATCCAGTAAACAAATAAAACTTAATATGTACAAAACTGAACTTATCTTTCCTTATCAAACCCTTCTCTTTTCCTAATGAGAGTACTACCATCTTCCTAGATATCTAAGCTATGGCCAAGATCTATTAATTTTAATTTTGCTACGTCATCTCATATGTCCTTCTCTCCCCTGATACTGCCACTATCCTGATATAGAACCTCATCACCTCACACCTGGGTTATTGCAATAGCCTGCTGTTTGGTTTCCTTACCACAAATCTCATCTCATTCCATCTTGTATTCAGTTGTCAATTAAATCTAGAATCAAATTTAAAATCCTCTGTTTGGCATTCAAAGTCCTTAAAACTTGCCTTTCCCCACTTTTCAATCTTCTTACACTAAACACAACTCTCCCCCATCAAAAAAAAAAAAAAAAAAAAAAAAAATATATATATATATATATATATATATATATATATATATATATATACTCTTTGGTCATTCACATTGACTTACTTCATCTCCTAAGTCTATTCATTTCCATTGGCTATCTCCCATGCCTGGAATACTCTTCTTCTTCAATTGCCTTCTGGCTTCCCTGACTTCCTTCAAGTCCCAGCTAAAATCCCATGTTCAACAGGAAGCCTTTCCTTCTGTTGATTATTTCCAATTTATCAAACCTACTTTCTTTGTACACAGTTGTTTACATGATGTCTCTCCCATTAAAATTTCTTGAGAGCAGGAGCTATCTATTGCCTTTCTTTTTATCCCAAGCATTTACATAGTGCCTGACACTTTGTGGGTATTTAAAAAATGTTTATTAACTGAGTGCCTGATGGAGGGCAAAGTAACCCTAAAGGAGAGGATTTTAGGAAGATAGTAGATAAGATGGGAAAATTCTAAGCTCTCCAGATCTCTCTCACAAAAAAAGGCAAAAATAGCACTTCAAAGGAAACATAGAGCAATGAAAATAAACAAGAGTTGGGGCAGAACCATGGTCCTCCTAGGACAACTGGAAAAGATCTGAAGAAAGAAACCAGGATGGAGGTTTGACCAGACTGAAGGGTACACACCTCTAAGCTAGTTCCATTGAAACAGCAAACAGTGAGCCCTGGGATTAGCTGGGTTGGGAGGTAGCTTCTGCTCCAGCCACAGGAATTTTTACCTCTCTGACAATATAGGGAATGAGGCATTTGAGTTGTGGAAAATTGAGGTAATCTCTGCTGACAAGGGCTGCCTGAGAGAGAGGGAACCGAACACCCTCACCCTGTGAGTGCAGAAGCAGTGGGGCAGGGGTGATGCTGGCTGTGGGCACTTATATGAGGAGGAAGTTCTTGGTTTTGTGTTATAGGCAGAGAGGAGAACTGAAGAAGGATCTGAGGCCAGAAGCCCCACACTCTAGGACTAGAGGTGACTGCACTGAAAATTGCTACAAATAAAAAAAAAAAAAATCAGGCAAAAGAGAAGTTACTATGGGAATAGAAAATATCAAGGTTTGTATTCAAAGGAGAATACTGAAGCAAAAAAAAAAAAAAAAAAAAAGTCTTTTCCAACCCTAAGAGTAACATCTAATGGTGAAACAAGAAATACAAGCATAAAGAAGGGAGAAAATGGGATGGAGCTAGTGATCATAACTGTGAATGTGAATTGGATGAACTGTCTTTTAATGAAAGCAGATATCAGAGTGAATTAAAAATCAGAATCCTACAAAATACTATCTCCAAGAAATATATTTGAAACATAAAGATACACACAAAGTAAAGGTAAAAAGGTAAAAAAAGGTAATAAATTCTGGAGCAGAATATATTATTCTTCAAATGAAGTTAAAAAAAAAAAAAAAAAAAGCAGGGATAACAATCCTGATCTAAAACAAAAGCAAAATAGATCTAATTAAAAGAGATAAGGAAGGAAACTATATCTTGCTAAAAGGTACCATATCAATACCAATAAAACAATACCAATACCAAACATATATGTACCAAATGGTACAGCATCCAGTTTCTTAAAGGAGAAATTAGGTCAATTATAGGCAGAAATAGACAGCAAAACTATACTAGTGGGGAATCTAAGCTCTCCCTCTCCAAATTAGACACATTTAACCACAAAATAAATAAGAATGAAGGTAAGGAAGTAAATAGAATCTTAGAAAACTTTGATATAATACACGTCTGGAGAAAGCTGAATGGGAATGAAAGGCATACACCTTTTTCTCAGTGTCACACGGAATGAACACAAAAATTGACCCTATATAAGGGCATAAAAACTTCAAAATCAAATTATGAAAGGCAAAAAGATAAAATGCATCCTTTTTAAATCATGATACAATAAAAATTACCTGTAAAAAGGCCATGAAAAGATAAACTAAAAACTAATTGGAAATTAAACAATCTAAAGAATGAGTGGGTCAAACAACCAATCATAGAAAATTAATAATTTCATCCAAGAGACAGTAATTTCATCCAATAATGAGACAGCATACCAAAATATATGGGATGCAGTCAAAGCAGTTCTTAGGGAAAATTTTATATCTCTAAATGCTTACTTAAATAAAATTGAGAAAGAGGAGATCAATGAATTGGGAACACAACTAAAAAAAAAAAAATAGAAAAAGAACCCAATTTAATACCAAATTAGAAATTCTAAAAATCAAAGCAGGGATTAATAAAATTGAAAGTAAGAAAATTATTGAACTAATAAATAAAACTAAGAGTTGGTTTTATGGGGGGGGGGAACCAATAAAATAGATAAACCTTTGGTTAATTTGATTAGAAAAAGAAGAGAATCAAATTATCAGTATCAAAAATGAAAAGGGTAAACTTACCACCAATGAAGAAGAAATTAAAGCAATAATTAAGAGCTATTTTGTCTAACTGTATTACAACAAAGCTGACAATCCAATTGAAATGGATGAAAATTTACAATTTATAAATTGCCTAGATTAATAGGAGAAATAAAATGCTTACATAAACCCATTTTAAAAAAAGAAATTGAGCAACTCTTCAATGAACTCCCTAAGAAAAATTCTCCAGGGCCAGATAGATTTTCAAGTGAATTTTTCCAAACATTTAAAGAACAATTAATTTCAATATTATATAAGCTATTTGGGAAAAGGTATAAAAAAAATTCTGCCAAATTATTTTTATAATATAAATATGGTAATGATGCCTAAAACAGGAAGAGTCAAAAAAGAGAAAGAAAATTATAGGCCAATTTACTTAATGAATATTGAAGTAAAAATCTTAAATAGAGTATTAGCAAAGAGATTATAGCAACTTACTACCAGGATAATACACTCTGAACAAGTGAGATTCATACCCGGAATGCAGGGCTGGCTCAATATCAGGAAAAGTATTGGAATAATTGACCATACCAATAACAATACTAATAGAAATCACAAGATTACCTCAATAAATGCAGAAAAAGCTTTTGATAAAATATAGCATCCATTTCAATTAAAATTACTAGAGACCTTAGGAATAAATAGAATTTTCCATAAAATGATAAGCAACATCTATCTAAAACCATCAGCAAGCATTAATTGTGATGGGGACATGTTAGAAGCATTCCCAGTAAGATCAGGGATGAAACAAGGAGGCCAGTTATCACCATTATTATTTAATATTGTACTGGTAATGTTACTTTTAGCAATGAGAAGAAAAAGAAATTGAAGGAATTAGAGTAAACAGTGAGGAAACATAACTATCACTCTTTATGTGTGATAGGATACACTTAGTGAATCCTAGAGAATAAATTAAAAAACTACTTAAAACAAGTAACAACTTTAGCAAAGTTGTAGGATATTTAAAAATACACATAAATTTATTTCTATATGTTACCAAAAAGTCCAGCAACAAGAGGTAGAAAGAGAAATTTCTTTTAAAATACTAGACAATATAAAATTTTTAGGGGTCTACCTGTCAAGACAAATCCAGGAATTAAATAAAATTACAAAACATTTTTCACAGAAATATAATCAGACCTAATTAGAAAAATATCAATTGCTCACAGTAGGCTGAGCAAATATGATAAAAAATGACAATTCTACCTAAATTAGCCTATTTATTATTCAGTGCCATATCAATGAAACTGTCCAAAAAAATTGCTTTATGGAGCTAGAAAAAATAATATCAAAATTCATTTGGAAAAAGAAAAGGGCAAAAATATCAAAAGGGAATTAATGAAAAAAAAATGCAAAAGATGGTAACCTAGATATTCCTAGACCTAAAACTGTATTATAAAGTAGCAATTTTGAAAAACATTTGGTACTGTTAAGAAATAGTGGTGTCTTTTTTGCTTATTTGTTTGCTTTTTCTTTTTCATGGATTTTTCCCCTTTTGTTCTGATTTTTTTTTTTTTTTACAATATGACTAATAATGGAAATATGTTTAAAATGATTGTGCATGCATAACTTGTATGAGACTATTGCTGTCTTGATGGAAGGCGGTAAGTGTGAGAGAGAGAGAGAAAAAATTTGGAATTCAAAATCTTATAAAAATTAATTTAAAAACTATCTTTATATGTAATTGAAAAAATAAAATACTACTGAGGAAAAAATAAACAAAAAGAAAAGAAATTTAATAATAAACAAATAAATAAATAAATGACGCCCCATTCAAGTGCAAAACAACAACAGCAATAGAGTAGAGTAAGTACACAAATCCTTGTTTGTACTTTGAGAATGAAGCATAAACATCAGGGAGGGGATACCTTAACATGACAATTGGGTTGAAGTGAAGGAGGGCTGAGGAGGGCAAGGTCACCTCCCTGACTTTTCCCTCCAGAGCCATCTGGATCCAGTGACCAGATATAGATCAGGAAGACTGGAGATGACCTTGGGTGAAAAGGGAGACCTTGGCCTTTTTAAACTAAGATCTTCCAGAGGTCTCAGTTTGACTGAGGCCACACCCATTCAGTGAGTAAGTCTAGGTAGCAACTGAGGCTAACAATCTCCTTGTTCACTTAGTAAAAAAAAAATAAATAAAAACATAAATCCAGGAGGGAAGATCCTCAGGGTTTTTGGCCAAAGCCGAAAAGATTGCTATTTACATTCAAACTAAGTCAGACCCAATTTAGTCATTTGATCATTATTTAGGTACAGGAGACACAATAGTCAATGACCATAGTAATCTACTGTTTGATAACCCCTAAGACTCCAGCTTCTGGGATGAAAACTCACTATTTGACAAAAACTGTTTTTGTCAAAACTGGAAAAACTGGAAAGTAGTATGGCAGAAACTAGTTATAGACCAATATCTCACACTCTATACTAAGACAAGGTAGAAATGGGTCCACAATTTAAACACAAAGGGTGAGCAAATTAAGAGAATAAGGAATAGTTTATCTGTCAGATCACTGGAGAAGGGAGGAATTTATGACCAAATAAGGAAAAGAGATCATAAGAAATGCAAAATGGATAATTTTGATTAAATTAAATTAAAAAGATTTTGCACAAACAAAATCAATGCAGCCAAGATTAGAAAGGAAGCAAAAAGCTTAAAAACAATTTTTACATCCAGTGTTTCTGATAAAAGCCTCATTTCTAAAATATATAAAGAACTGAGTAAAAGTTTTAAGAATTTAAGTCGTTCTCCAATTTATAAATCGTCAAAGGATATCAGACAATTTTCAAATGAAGAAATTAAACTCATCTATAGTCATGTGAAAAAAATGCTGCAAATCAATTGATTAGAGAAACGCAAATCAAAACAACTTTGAGTTATCACCTCACACCTTTCAGATTGGTTAAGATGATAGGAAAAGATAATGATAAATGTTGTAGGAGATATGGGAATAATGGAACAATAATGCATTGTTGGTGGAGTTGTGAACTCATCCAGCCATTCTAGAACACAATTTGAAAGTATACCCAAAGGGCTATAAAATTGTGCATACCCTTTGATCCAGCAGTGTCACTACTGGGTCTGTATCCCAAAGAAATCATAAAAAAGGGAAAAGGACCAACATGTGCAAAAATGTTTGTAGCAGCCCTTTTTGCAGCAGCAAGGAACTGGAAATTAAGTGGATGCCCATCAGTTGGGGGATGGCTGAATAAATTATGGTATATGAATATATGAAATATTATTGCTGTATAAGAAATGATGATCACAGTAATTTCAAAAGAAACAGGAAAGATTTACATGGCCTAATGCTGAGTGAAGTGAGCAGAACTAGAAAAATACTGTATACATTAATAGCAAGATTATGTGATGATGAACTATGATAGACTTAGCTTTTATCAGCAAAACAATGATTCAAGACAATTGCAATAGTCTTTAAATGGAAAATGCCAATCACATCCAGAGAAAGAACTATGGGGACTGAATGCAAACAGAAGTTCACTATTTTCATCTTTTTTGTTTTGTTTTCTATTTCTTGCAGTTTTTCCCTTTCCTGATTTTTCTTTCCCAACATGACTCATATGGAAATATGTTAAAAACAAACATAAAACCAAAAACGGTTGAAGAGATAACCATTTTGCTTAAAAATACCATTACCAATGCAAAAAAATGAATAAATTAATATATAAGCACTAAATGACATGGCATTTAAATACTTAAAGGAGAAGTTTTTAGTCCTTAGCAATTGATAAAAATATTGAAGAAAGTAGGGCCAAATACACAAAACTTGTGGCACACTATAGAAAACCTTTTTCTAGTAGGTCTTACTTTTTAATGTCAACTTAATGAAGCCTCTCCTGCTTGATGATAGCTTCATGATGACAACATTCAAAATGGATTTTTATGAAAAATAAAATAACGGGTACAGAAAAAAGCCAAAGCATTAGAAACCTGCAGATATATTAAGTACCTTAAATTAGGATATTTCTAATTCATTTGCATAATACTTATACAATTTAATATTTTTTTAAAATATTGCAAACCTTTTATAAAGATTATTTTGAATAGTACAATTATAAATCCTTTGAGTTGTGAACTAAGAACTAAAATTGACCTATAGAGACCCAAAATATATTTGAAATGACTCATTCTTGCAGAAGGAAGCAATAATAAAACCCTACAGCTTTTCAGCTATATTCCATGAAATATAATAAAGGATTTATACATATATATCCTTAATTTTCTACAATGTAAAAATTAAAGTTGTTCTTTTTTTCTGTTTCACCTTAAATTCAGGTAAAAGTTATATAGATTTGCAGACAATACTACTGTACCAGTGAGGTGTGGAATACAATATTTTTTGTTTGCCAAGAATCTCTTTTTGGGGCAACTAGGTGGCACAGTGGATAGAGCACCAACCCTAAAGTCTGGAGGACTTGAGTTCAAATTTAACCTCAGACACTTAGCTTCTTAGCTGTGTGACCGCAAGTCATTTAACCCTAATTACTTCAGAAAAAAAATTTTTTTTAATCTCTTTTTATAAAATTTAAAGTCATAATGAAAAGGATAGTTATATTTTGCTTAAAACAAGCCAGATATTGTACATGAAAATATTTATTAATACAAATGTTAACAATTATTTGATTTTCAAAGTTTTTAGAACATAATTTTTTTTAAATAGAAAACTCTTATAATATATTGAAAATATAATTTAATTGACACACAAATTTTAAGAACCTATCTATTGAACATAGCACATAATAGGAATTCAAGAAAAGAGAGCAACACAATAAAAATCATATAATTATAATCAATAGATTCAGAAAAGCTTTTAACAAGATAAAACATTCATTCCTATTTAAAAACACTAGAAGGCATAGGAACAATTGGCTATATCCTTAAAATGATAGTAATATCTATCTAAAAATCAAGAGTTAGTATTAATAGCAGTAAACCAGAGGTCTTTCAAATAAAATTAAAAGTAAAGTAAAAATGTATTTATAATTATTATTATTCAGTGGCATGCTAAAAATGCTGGAAAAGACAAGAAAAATAAATTGAAGTAATAAGCTTGGCCAAATGAAGAAAACAAACTATCACTTTTAACAAATGATATGATAATTTACTTGGAGAATACTAGAGAACCAACTAAAATAATCAGCAAAAAAATAAAAAAAACAATAACAACTTCAGCAAATTGGAGGATGTAAAGTAAATTCACAAATCATCAGCCTTTATGTATAATACCAATGAAATCCATTAGAAAGAGATAAAAATAAAAATTCCATTTAAAATTACTTTAGAAGAAATAAATTTAAATACTTTCTCTCTAATCTCATCACTATGCATTAACTCAAGCCTTGACTAACATTACTTCCCTCAATGTCCTCTTCCACTAAAGGCAGGGGCTATCTTTCTTTTATGTCTTTTGTATTTGGTATCTATTGTAGGCACTTAATAAATGTTAATTGGTTGGATTGGAAGTATTTTATACTTTATTTAGTTTCTCTGTGTAGCTTGATAAGTAGACTCCCAAGTATTTTATACTGTGTATTTTATACAGTACAGAGAAATTAAAGGAACACAATTACAAAATTTTCTTTACATGAATAAAGATAGATCTAAATAATTAGAGAAATGTTAATTGCTTATGATTAAGCCAATCCAATGCAAAAAATAAAATAATATACAATCTAAATTAATTTACTTATTAAGTGCCTTACAAGTCAAAATATCCAAAGATTACTTTATGGAGATTTTAAAAATAATAATGAAATTCATGTAGAACAATAAAAGATCAAGAATATCAAAGGAATCAATTTGAAATGGAAAGGAAAAGTCAGCAGTATCACATCTCAAGACATATTACACAGCATTAGTTATAATTTGGTATTAAATAAAAAATAGAGAAATTAATCAGTAGAATAGATTAGGTATGCAATGACCATGACAGACTAAAGATTTCTGCTATTGGGATAAGACTTCACTGTTTGACAAAAACTATTGAGAAAACTGAAAAAAAAGAAACTCGTATAGATCTATTCTAGCAGAAACTAGATATTGACTAGTATCTCAAACTGTCTGCCAAGATATGCTTCAAATGAATACATGATTTAGACTAATGGATGATATCATAAAATAATTTAAAAAGCAAGGAAGAAATTACCTGTCATATATCTATGGACAGGAAAAGAGTTCATGACCAAACAAGAGATAGAGGATAATAAAAGTAAAAATGGACAATTTTGGTTAAATAACATTAAAAATCTTTTCTTTAAAAAAACAAAACAAAACATTGCAGCTAAAATCTTAAGAGAAACAGATTAATGATAACAACAACAACAATAATAAATCTTGATAGTAGGTTTTTCTGACAAATCTCATTCTAAAATATATAGGGAATTGTTTCAGATTTATTAGAATAAGAACCATTTCCCAATTGATAAATAGTCAAAAGATGCAAATTTTAATTTCCAGAGAAAGAAATCCAAAAAAGTGACAGCAAAATGATAAAATACTCTGTTGTTAATAATTACCTATCAAATTAACAAAAATGGTATATGACAAATGCTAGAGAGGCTAGAAACAAATATCTACTTTAGTGTACTATTGGCGGTGCTGGAAACCAGTCCAGTCATTCTGGAGAGCAATTTGGAAGCCTAAAAATCTATTGAATTGTATACATTTGTTGATTCAGTGATATATCTACTAATAAGTCTACAATCCAAAAAGATCAAAGAAAAAAGAAAAATGAACCATATGTACATAAATATTATCACAATTCTTCTTGTGAAAGCATAGAACTGGAAACTGAGGAAGAGCTCATCAATTGGGGAATGGCTGAAGAAGTTATATGCATGTGATAGAATATAATTGTGTTGTAAGAAATTATGAAGAGGTTGATTTCATAGAAACCTGAGAGGATTGGTATGAATTATAGAAGGAAATGAGCAGAACAATGAGAACAGTTTATACAATAATAGCAATAATAAAAAGCCAAGAGAGACTCACATGAACTGATGCTAAGTGAAGTGAGAAGAACCAAGAGAACACTGTACATATCAACAGCAAGATTATATGACAATCAATTATGATGGACATGGCTCTTTTCAACAATGAGGTGGTTCAGGGCACTTCTGGTCTTGTGATGGAGAAAGTCATCTGCACCCAGAGAGAGTATTGTGGGAACTAAGTGTGGATCACAGCATAGTATTTTCACCTTTTTTGTGGTTTACTTGCTTTTTTTTTCTTACATTTTACTTTTTTAATCCAATTTTTCTTGTGAAGTATGATAAATGTGGAAATATGTGTAGAAGAATTATACATGTTTAACATATATTGGTTTACTTGCTGTCTAGGAGAGAGTGAGCAGGAAAGGAAGGAGAAAAATTTGCAACACAAGGTTTTGCAAGGATGAATGTTGAAACTTATCTTTGCATGTATTTTGAAAATAAAAAACTATTATTTAAAAAATAATAATGTAAAACCAAACAACTTTGAAAAATCTAGCATTCTGATTAATATAACAAAAAAATTAATGATAATAAAATTAAGATCATGGCAACTGTTCCCATCATTTCCAGGCAAACAGAGGGAGAAGAAATGAAAGCAATATCAGATTTCTATTTTGGGGCTCAAAGATCATTGCAGACCAAGACTGCAGTCATGAGATTAAAAAATACCTGCTCCTTGGAAAGAAAGCTCTGTCAAATTTGAACAACATCCTAAAAAGCAGAGATATCACCTTGCCAAAAGGGAGGCATAATTATGATTTTTTTCAGTAGTAATGTATGACTATGAGGGTTGGTCTTTAAGGAAATCAATGCTTTCCAACTGTGATGTTGGAATAGACTTTTGAGAATCCTTTGGACAACAAGGAGGTCAAAACAGCCAATCCTTAAGAGAAATTACAAATTCAGAGGGGCAGTTTGATGGCACAGTGGATAGAGAATTGGCCTTGGAATCAGAAGGACCAGAGTTCAAATTCCAAACAAAAGGAAAAGAGGAGAGCAGAGGATGAAATGGATAGATAATATCATGGAAACAATGGAAATTAACTTGATCAGACCTCAAGAGATAATGGAAGATAGAAGATCAGGTGTATTATGAGCAATGGGATCATGAAGAGTTGAACAGAACTGAACACCGCAGCAACATGTCACCATGTAATATTATTTTCTTGGTTCTTTTTACTTCACTTTGCAATTCATAAAAATATTTCCATGATTCTTTGTATTCATCACACATAATAATATATATTTTATTGCAGTGATGTGCCAGTTTGTTTAGCCATTCCCAAATTGATGGGTATAAAACAAAATCTGATAATATAAATAGACCAAAAAGCCCAACCACACCAAAAACTTTAGACTCAGAAACGAATAGGATAGTTAATATTATATTAATAGTAATTCTGGTAAAGATAATATAAAACAATATTTTTCACAAACCATATCGTGGAATTTGTGGCTTTATCTATGATTTCATTTTTATTTTGTTCAAATATTTTTGTGATTATTAATGTTAGAAGAAAAAAATTTAAAAAAACATTACTTAGTTTAAGAAGGCTATATTCCTGAAGAGCTGTGTAAATCAACTTTTTGTAACCTAAATCATTATAATTAGAAGTCCTTTGCTAACTACTTAAAAAAATATTCTAATTGTCTTTTTATTGATATATATTTTATTTATATATATATTGGGTGGATGAAATGACATTTTATATCCATATTCTTCCTTTCTATTATCATATTTTACATATGATAATCTTTTTATAGCTTTTTATTTACAAAACATATGCATGGGTAATTTTTCATCATTGACTCTTGCGAAACCTTCTGTTCCAACTTTTCCCCTCCTTCCCTCCACCCCCTCCCTAGTTGGTAGGCAGTCCAATACATGTTAAATATGTTAAAGTATATATCATATTTAATCTTGCCAACACCTATGATGTAAGAACTCATTATTATTCACATTTTATGGATTACAAAACCCATGGTCCTGCAAAACTAAGTAATAAGCTAATTATCTTATTAATTTACAGAAAAGAAATTTGCCAACTTACTCGTTTGGTACTCTTTCTATTATATCAGATTTTTTAAATGTCTAAACAAAACAATCCCAGGAAAGGAACTGCCATCTCATTCCAAGATGTAGCAGTAAGTATATCAGCAAGTATTAATTATTAAGTTTAGGATGTGCCAGATACCCTAGATACAAAGAAAAGCAAAAATAGTCTCTGTCTTCAAGGAGCTCACATTTTAATAGAAAGCTTCCCTGATAGGATCACAAGAGGCTGACAAATGACACATAAAGAGAAAAAGAAAAAAGGATAAGTGGGAGAGGAAAGAGAGGGATAAAGAAGAAAGATATTAAGATAAAAGAGAAGGAAAAAGTTAGAAGGAAATAAGAGCAAAGTTGATCAATTTCTTTTTTTAATATTAATAGCTTTTTATTTTTCAAAATGCATGTGACGATAACTATTAATATTCACCCTTGCAAAACCTTGTGCTCCAAAATTTTCTTCTTCCCTCTCCATCTTCCCTAGACAGCAAGTAATCCAATATAGGTTAAAATGTACATTTCTTCTTCTTCTTCTTTTTTAATACTAGCTTTTTATTTTTAAAATTTATGCAGATAGTTTTTAACATTCACCCTTGTAAAATGTTGTGTTCCAAATATTTCTCCCCCTCCTTCCTAACCACCCTCCCCTAGATAGCAAGTAATCCAATATGTGTTAAACATGTGCAGTTCTTCTATACATATTTCCACATTTATCATGCTGCTCAAGAATAATCAGATCAAAAGGAAAAACAATGAGAAAAAACACAAAAATCAAGTAAACAAAAAAGAGTGAAAAAATAATGTTGTGATCCACATTCAGTCCCTACAATTCTCTTTTTGGATGTTGATGGCTCTCTCCATCGCAAGTCTATTGGAATTGGCTCATTATTGAAAAGAGCCAAGTTCATCAGTTGATCATCACATAATCTTCTTGTTGCTGTGTACAATGTTCTCTTGATTCTAATCACTTTATCTAGCATCAATTCATGTAAGTCTCTCCAAGCCTTTCTGCAATCATCCTCTGATAGTTTCTTATAGAACAATAATATCCATTACATTCATATACCATAAAAGTTGAGTAATTTTAGCCTGAGAGAAGAAGGGAGAAGAAGAAAGTCAGGGGGAAAAATAATTAAAGCATTTCCCCATCTGGGATACTGTTTTCAAGTGTTTTCCCCACTGAATTCTGATTGCTATTTGCTCAAGACATGTTGGGGAGGAGGAGTAAAAATTATCTGAATATTCTATCCTCCAGCTAGTCTATACTGTTTTGTATGTGTAGAAGCCCCAGTTTCCATGTCTTTCTACTTGGGTCCCTGTAATATATTTGGATCAATAGGACTCATTGAGTGCTATTGTTAAAAACAATAACAACAACAAAAACCTTTGAACACTAAATGCAATTACATAACATTATTTAAGACTTGGGATATTGTACTCTTTGCTCAATTATTCAAAGCAGTGATGTTTGTGTTTAGAAATATACCTCTCCTATTTCCCTACTTTTTATACCAATAATATCTCCTCTCTCCACCCCGGCCAATAACTAGAATGCAATCTTAGTTCATCTGTAACTTATAGAATTTCTGGATTCTTTAAACATTTAAACCTTGTTTCCCTAGTTGCTAGCGCCCAATTCACTATACTTCATATTTATTTTTCTGCATAGCCATCCTTTTCCCTCTAGAATGAGAATACTAACCCACACATAGCAGGTGCTCAATAAATGCTTGTTTTGGAGTCAGAGAAACAGGATTGAAATCCTACCTCAGCATTTAACAATGCGTAACCTTGTACACATCACATATTCGATTTGGAACTCATCTGGGAAAAGATGAGATTGAACTATAAAACTCTGACGTCCCTTCCAACTTTAGCTCTATGATCTTATGAATGAAAAGTGTCACAACTGTCTCTTTATACCACACCCAGGCTAATTAGGTCAAGTAGTTATTATTAGCTACACTTTACAGAGTGAGTTAAGGAGTTAAGGAACACATCCTACTTAAGATTAGGAAGAATTATAAAAATTCAGAAGCCACTTTTGAGAAGACACAGCCTACCCATCCCAACATTGAAGAACAAATCCTGCAAATTGAAAGGGGTTAGTGTGAGGTTCTTATTTGTGATTCAACAAATCATTTAAAAGTCAAGGCTTTTTATTCAAGAAACATTTATTAAGTGCCTACTACTAACCACCATATATCTAATAAAACTCTGGGAATGCAAAAAGAGACAAGACAGTCTTGGTCCTCAAGGAGTTTACAATTTGAGCCTGGGCTGGAGAAATAGGGGGGAGGGGGAGGGAGGCTGAGGAGACAGCAAGCCAACAAACATATGCATAACAGGGTATGTACAGGATAACTAGAAAATGATTAACAGAAGTAAGACACTTGAATTAAGAGGGGTTAGGGAAGACTTCCAGTAGGGGTTTAATTTTATTTTTTCTTATTTATTTAATATTTTCACCAGTGACATTTTAAATGATTTTTTTACATTTTTACATTAAAAAAATTTTTGAGTTCCATATTCTCTCCCTTATCCTCATCCTCAAGCTCCATTAAGAAACCATATGTGAAATTATGCAAAACATTTTGTAAAAGTCATGTTGTTAAAGAAAACAGATCTCCCATGCTAACAACAACAACAAAAAAAAATCCTCAAGAAAAACAAATTTAAAAAGAGAGAGAGGGAGGAAAGAAAGAAAGGGGAAATAATCCAATTTGTATTCAGACACAATCAGTTTCTTCTCTGAGTATGCATAATATTTTCCATCATAAGTCCTTCAGAGTAGTGTTGGATCATTGTACTGTTGAGAATAGCAAAGTCATCTACAGCTGGTCATTCCAGAACAATGCTATTACTTTATATAAAATACATTTTACTTTGCTTTAGTTCATGAAGGACTTTCCAAGTTTTTCTTTTTTTTTTCAGAGAGCATCCTGCTCATCATTCCTGACAGAACTATAATATTCCATGACAATTACATACCACAATTTGTCCAGCCATTCATTGATTGATGGGCATCCCCTTAATTTCCAATTCCTGAGAAGAGAACCGCTACAAATATTTTTGTACATATAGGTCCCTTTCCTTTTAAAAAAAAAAAAAAATTCTTTTGGTATTCATGCTGTTAGAAATACACTTTTGACACTGAAAATCGGATATTGAGGAAAATTTATTAAAAAATCTTAAGGAATTGTCTTCTGGCCAGAAACAGGCCCCATTCCTCTTTGGGAAGAGGAAGCACTGAAACAGAAGTGGGAGAACCTTTATACTTGCTAGTGTAGCAAGTCCTTCTCCTCAGAGAACAGATTGGTTCATTTCTTCTGGGTTACAATCTTTCTGAGATGCCCACTACATATTTCCCCTTTATATGTATAAAACATGTTCCCCCTCCCTTATCATATATCCCCATTCAAAAATTGTGGAAAACTCCTCCTACTGGGTATGTTGCTTAATATTCAATTAGTCTATTAAGCAGGCAGTAGTGATTTGGTCAAGTCAGGTCATTGACACCAATTAGTTTGGGCTGGATGGATTATTATCTTAAGTTTGTGGTTTTCTCAAAATCACAAGATTCTTTATGACTGGCTGAATCCACCTGTGCCTTCTTGGCCCCTAAATTCCTTGTTTGCTGAAGGCTTCTATTGAGCACTTAACTGTTCTGTAGAGTCCTAACCTTCCTTAACTTCTCACATTCTGAAAAGTCCTTGGTCAGTGTTACCCATTATCCCACACTACCTCAAAGTTTGCAACACTGTGAAACCCAATTTTTCAGCATTTTTCACATTGCCAAATAGTGGTATTATGAGGTCAATGGATATGCACGAATTCATATTCCTTTGGGCATAGATCATATCTTTTGATCATTTATGAATTGAATTATGGCCCCTATTTTTTTACAAATTTGACTCGGTTCTCTCTATATTTATCAAAGAAACTTGCTTCAAAATTCTTTTTACAATTACTATTGCTAATTGTATTTCTCCCTCACTTATTCTATTCTCTCTATCCTTTCACCCTGCCTCATCCTCAAAAGTGGTTTGCTACTGACCACTCCCTCCCTGCAACATGCACTTTCTTTTCTCCCTGCCCCCCCCCCACATCCCATTCTTCTGTTTTCTTTCAGATTAAAAAAAGATTTCTATAGTCATATTGAGTGTATATGTTATTTCTTCTTTGAGACAATTCTGATGAGAGTAAATAAAGTTCACTCATTTACCCCTTTTCTTCTCCCTTCCTCTTTAGTGTAAAAGCTTTTTCTTCCCTCTTTTTTTATAGTGAATAATTCCACTTCTCCCTTTTCCCAGTACATTCCTACTTCCTTAATTTCTTTTTTTTATAAAAATTATCCTCTCTCTCTCTCTCTCTCTCTCTCTCTCTCTCTCTCTCTCTCTCTATATATATATATATATATATATTTGTATGTGTGTGTGTATTCCTTCAAACTGATGTAATTGAGAAAATCTTAATGAGTTACAAGTATCTTTCTTCCACATAGCAATGTAAACAGATAAACCTTATTAAGTCCCTTATATCACTTTTCATGATTACTTCCTTAGGCTTTTCCTAAGTCCTGTGTTTGAAAATCAAACTTTCTATTCATCTCTGATCTTTTCATTTCAAATGTCTGCAAATCCTCTATTTCATCGAGTGTGCACATTTTGGAGGTTTTTCTGAGAGCATCTTGCTCATCATTTCCCGCAGAACGATAATATTCCATGACAATCATCTACCTCAATTTATTCAGCCATTTCCTAACTGATGGGCACTCCCTCAATTTCCAATTCCTGAGAAGAGCTGCTACAAATGTTTTTGAACATATAGGTCCTTTTCCTTTTTTTTTTCTTTGTAAATCTCTTGGTATTCATGCCTACTTGGGATTTAAAGCAAGTCAGAAGCTTTCTTTTTATTTTTTCAAACCCTTCATGTACAGATGTCAAGAAAGTCTCTCCTGGTTTTTCTAGGGTCTACTTTGTCTTAGATTATCAATTTCTAAATTTCCGAATGTTTCAAGGTCTTCAGAATTAACCTAATTTCCGTATAGCACTTAACATTGTATGCAGGAGCCTGAGAAGCTTCTTTTCTCTTTCCACTCGGACTCTGGATTGGTATCAATCATTCTTTATCACTATTTTGTTTTTGCCACCAGTCACCCCACAGAAATTTTCCTAAACTCCACAATCTCAGGCTAAAGCTCCATGGACTCCGGATTGTTACCAGGTAAAAAGTCAACACGTGCCGAAGGCTGAAGAAAAAAAAGTTTCGTATGGGAGAGGCGTTATATAAAGAGGGGAGGAAGGTACTGCCTTCTTCATGCCCGGTGTCCAATCCTTCCCCCCAAACAAAGAATCCTCGGCGTCTGATTGGCTAAGAATAGGAGCGACACACGAGGGCGGGGCCGGGAGAGACGTCCATCACGTGTGGCCCTTCCAGTCCATCCTGCGTAGTCGCAGTGTCCTTCCGAGCTACTCGCGAGTTTGGGGTGGGGAGGAGGGACTCGGAGGGGGGCGGGGGTGCTAGCAGGGCTGGTGGCGCGCCTGCGTTGTGGGTGCTCCGGGGGGTAGCTGCTGCCTCCTCCGTCCCTGCCGCTACAGCCTCCGCGTTCTAGAGTAGATTCAGAACCCCCCGAGTTGTAACAATGAAGCAGAGTTCGAACGTGCCGGCTTTCCTTAGTAAGCTCTGGACGCTGGTGGAGGAGGCCCACACCAACGAGTTCATCACCTGGAGCCAGGTATCGCGGCCGGTGGCCTCCGACTTCCTCCGTTTCCCTTCTTCCCCTCGCCCCAGGTCCCCCGTGGAGGCCTGCGGGGGCGGAGAACGTGCCGCATCCCCCTCCTTCCTCATGTCCTTCCGGGCGCTCCCTGGGGACGGGTTCCCCTTCCCTCTCCTTGAGCCCCCCCCGGTATTGTTCTCCCCGCAGCTCCTGGAGAACGTGCGTTGGAAACCGTGAGCGCCGTTCCTGACTACCTCCGCCGCGCCGCGGCCTCCTCTGCCTGCCAGCCTTGGGGGAGGGGGGGGGGAAAGGAGGAGGGGGCCGCGACTGTGGAGCTGGGCACGCACCTGCTGCCTGCCCGGCCGGGTCAGCTGCGAGAGCGGCACCAGCCCTCTCCGGATAGCCTTGAGGGGGAGGGCGATTTAGCATGAGGGGGTGTCACACACTGACACCCCCCCCCCCTTTACCCTCCTCAAGGGAAGGCGGATGTCAAGAGCTGCGCTCTCTGTGTACTGCGTGCTCCTCCTTCATCCACCGTTCCAGGAGTGGGAGCCGGGGGCGGGCTCAGATCCCAGGCTTCTGCGTTTTTCTTCCAGCTGAGATCTTTCACACTGCCATCTTTCCAAAGAAGTCCATCAATACACGCCCCTTTCTCCTGGAGGAAAAAAAAAAAAAAAAAAGCTTTTGCATCCGGGATGGTTATGTAGACGGGGAGGAAAGGGGGTTGCAGCGGGGGGTGAAAAGTAGGGAAGTGTGCAGATGCTAATCGATGTTTGATGATTGATTGTAAAAATCAAATCGTAGAAAAATGAACTCGAGATTTGGGGGCACTTAGGTTGTATATGTGTTTTAATGATTCTTAGCTTCATGATGATAGGCAGTAATTCAGCAGCGGATTAGAACAGATGAGGGAATTTCATAAGTCAGTGATCCAGCAGAGTGATGTAATGGAAAGAGCCACAGTGGGCCGACAATTGAGAGACGTAGATTTCCATAAGGTCACATAAATACTAAGGATTGGAATTGGGATTTGAACCCATGCCCTCTAATTCTAACGATCTTTCCTATGCCTGTTCGATTACTTTAGGCAAATCACATACTCCTGTGGCCTCAGTTTTCTCATTAGGAAAATGGAAGTATTTGACCTGCTGGTGTCCGGGAACCTTTCCAGTTTGGAGGAAGTTTTGTGTAATGGAGAGAAATCCTTGACATAAAGAGAGGTCTGGGTTCAAATTCAGTTGCTGACACTGACCATGGGGAAAATCATTTAGTTTTCTAACTCTTGGTATTTTGATCTTATGAAACAGAATCATTACTTAGGGCATTTATTTCATAGTGGTTGTGAGACTCAAATGAAAGGGAGAAAGGAGTTAGCATTTATTGTGCCAGCTGTTTGTCCAGCATTGTGAAGAACTTTACAGATATTTTCTTTGCTCCTTATAACAACTCTTTTTAAAGAGTAGTTATATTCTCTCTATATATCTATATAAATATAGATATATAATCTCTATATTTAGGGTTCTATTAACCCTATTTTCAGTGGAGGAAACTGAGGCAAACAGCTTTAGTAGAAGCTGTCTAGGATCACATAGCTAATGAATGCCTGAGGTGGGATTTAAACTCAGATTTTCTAACTCCAGGCCCACTACTATCTATTGCACTCCATAGTTGCATCAAATGAGTTAATATATATATAAAGTACTTTGCAAATATTAAAACCTATATAAATAGTATAGTTCATTAATTCTACACCAAATAAATGCAAACATGAAAGCCATTGCTAAGTTGTGAAAAGGAAATGAGTATCATGTCATTTTCAGGATATAGTTAAACTATTCATGCATTTTCTGTATTAGATGTAGTTACTCAATGGAAGGGATAAGTCATTGTTCTGATGTATATTTTATATGTGGGAAGACAGGTCTAATTTAAACGTCTTGCTCAAAATTACAGAGACGATAAATAGCAGAGGCAGGATTCCAATCCAGAACTTTTGACTGCAGATCCCATGCTCTCTCCATTGTTCCCAAATACCTCTACAGCTTTTCACCCCTTTGTTCTTATTTCCCCTATGTACTTCAGTTCTCTTTTATATTGTTGTTAGTCATCTCTCTGTCTTATTATATTGTAAGATTTTTAAGATCAGAAACTGACTTTTTTGTGTTTTTACCCAGTACAAAAAATAATTTGCTTAAATATTTATTGCATTATTAAATAGTTTATAGTCCTTTAAAGGTCATCGTAGAAGGCTAAATAAACAAATCCCTTTCAGAACTATAATTTTATATTAGTACATTAAGTCCTGTGGTTGCTTTCTTTGAAGAGTAGACAGTTTAAATTGGGATACTGAAGTATGACGGAATCAGCATTTTGAAACTAGAAGTGAACCTTAAAGATCTTTTAGTTCACCTTGGGTTTTTTGCAGATGAATTAACTGAAGCCCTGAAAGGTTTCTATAATGTAGAATTGGAACGAATTTTAAAAATCATCTAGTCCTTAGTTTCTTAAACTGCAGTTTGAAATCCCATATGGGGATCTTGTAACTGAATGTAGAGATTATGAAACCATTATTTATTATCAGCAAGTGTTTGATTTGTCTACCTACATACCTGGGGTCATGTAAAAATTTCTCAGGTCATAGGTAGAAAATGTTTAAGAAGCCCCTTCATTTTTCAACTAAGAAATTAAGACCTAAATAAATTAGTTTATTGATTTGCCTACAGTTGTAGTTATTAAATAGGAGAGCACAGATTTTAATCAAGGTCCTATGCTTTTATTACTAAAACACCGCTTGCTCCATGGTGTACAGTTAGGCATAGGTAGAACTAGAACTTAGGTCTCTGTATTTAGTGTAGTGCTCTTTATACTACATCAACTACAAGTTTGGTATCATTTAGATTACTGTTGTTAAGTTGGCATTGATCTATCACTTCACAGCTAGTCTTTAACTGATGCTGTTGTTTGGAGGAATGGTAGCCAAGACCAAGAAAAGGGAACGGTATGTGCTAATGGTTGGACAGAGATCCAGAATTCAGTTCAGTTTAGTTAACATTTATTAAGGACTTACTATAGGCCAGACAGTGGAGATATGAAGACAGAAAATGAAACCATCCCAGTCCCATGTACTTTTGTTCTGAGGAGAACAACAGGTACATAAATAAATAATAAAACATATATAATAACTGATGGGGGTGGGGTGGGAAGCATCCACAGCTGGGGAAATTGCCACCTTGTAGAAGATGGCATTTAAACTGAAGCATGAAGGGAGCTAAATTCCAGACAAAATTCCCTTTTTTTTTTTCCTGAACTCTCAAAAGGGTCATATCTTTGTATCCCCTATACATTTGCCTTGATGTTTTTCACAAAATAGACTCTCGTAAGTATTTGTTTAGTGAATGATGACTAAGTGGCTTTGGAACAGTAAAAAAAAAAATCCAATATCCATTTCTTTGACCTCTCTTCAGTATTATAAAAAATCCTTGACTCATGTCTGGGTTTTTTTGTGACACTACTCTCTTAATTCTCACACTCCATCCCCTAAAAGTAGGTATATTCAATGGAAAGCTCTATCCCTTACCTTATCTTTCTATACCTTTCTCAGTGATCTTAGTAGATACCATTGATTCAGTTAGCATTTCTCTCTATCACTCTACAGCCTTTAAAAGTGCCTTTGTTAGGTTTTGGATCTATACATTTTCTCCTTGCCTGTTGGATATTGCCCACTCTGTGCTTCATTATCACCTCAAACTCAACATGTCCAGAAAAGAATTCATTATTAAATCAATGTTTGTAAAGCACATAATTGCATAGAATCTGCATATAATTGATGCATTTATAAATGCATATTTCTTTCCTTTTTTATCCAAACTCTTCTCTTTTGATTAATTTCTGTTCAGGCTATTGTTACTTTTAGTCACTCAGTTTTACAGTATAGAAGTTATTCCAGATTCTTGACTTAATTTTTCCCCACCTAGCTAAATTACTTTCCAAGTCTTATTAGGTCTGCTTCTACATCTCTTGAAACCATTCCCTTCTTTCAACTCCTCTAAGACCACTTTAATTTCAGTTATCAACTAAACATAGTTTCCCAGTTGGTCTCAAGTTTTTCCCCTCTCCAATCCATCTGTCTATAGCTTCCAAAGTGTTGGTGTGGAAGGTACTGTGGGAAAAGAATATTTAATTTGGAGTCAGAGGACTTGGGGGTTCAAATATTAACTTTCTTATTGACAACCTATATGATTTTTGGCAAATGATTTTACTTTTATGGGCCTCTTCTGCAAAGTGAAGTGTGTGGAAGATGAGATAGTCTTTATAGATCTTTCCATCTGTAAGTTTGTGATACTATGAACATGTTTCTCTGTTGTTCCAAAAACACTAGTGGCTTCTTGCTGCTTTTATGATAAATACAGTTTTTCTGTTTGATTTTTATTAACATTTAATCTGACACCAGTCCTACTGTCCAGGCTTATTTGCACATTACCCCCTTTTCACACCTTCTATAGCCCAATGTAGGTCTTGGTCTTAACTATCTTCCCTACCTTTGAATAGGCTGTTACTGTTTGGAATATACTCTCTTCTCTCCTAATTCTTAAGAATCCCTCACTTTTTCAAGCTCTGTTCAAGTGTCACCTTCTAAAATGAGGGAATCCTGTCTTCTTCTCTTCTTCACCCCTCCTTCCCAACCCCTCAATTACTATCTGTTAATCCTCTCTTTGATAGCAATTTCTTTGGGGATTTATTTTGTGCTGATTTTTCTTTTGTGTTCTTTCCTTCAGCTGAAAGTAAGCTCCTGGAGGGCAAACATTTTAAGTTGTTTTTTTCCTATCTTTGGATCTTTTGTAGTAGCTTAAATTAGGTCCTTTGATAAATGATTATTAAAAAAAAAAAAAAAAAAAAAAAAACCAAGCAATTTAGTCTTTGTTCCCAAATTGACAAAATGGATATTGGGAAGTCTGTCTTTGCCTACTTCTTAGGAGTACAGAATTCTTTACAGCAGCAAAGAAGTGTTTTTATCATTCCTTCTAATATTTAAAGAGCAATAAACAACCACCAAAAAGTGATGCATTATTTTCTTGTTACTACTAAATATTATCTTCATTTGGAAAAAAAAGATATTTTGGCACTTTGTGTTTATTTTTTATGCTGAATGATTACCCAGATATCTTCATAATTTCCATTTACTCAAATGGAAATATAACATTTAAATTTAAGTCATCTCTAAGATTAGCGTCTTAATATTTTTTCTCAAAATATATTAAAATTTCATATGTTTGCATTTATGAAATCTTCCCAAGTTGCAGTTTATTGAATCAGAATCTCAAGACTTCTTAAAAACTTAGTCTGTTTGCTATCTACTGGGCCACTAGGTTGACTCTGAATATTGTTGTTATTTATCATTTGGAGATTTTTTTTTTGTGGCTGAGATATTTGATATAATAGAAGGAATACTCCCTTGAGAATCAGAAGACTCAAATTGGACTCCAGCTCTGCTCCTGACATGTCTTGCAACAAGCTACTTTTCCCTACAGACCTCATTTTCCTTAACTGTACAAGAAGAGATTGGAATATATATGAGTGTTTAAAGTTTTTAAGGGGAATCAAGGGAAAAGAAGGTCTACTATTCACGTTGCCCACCCCCAAAAAAGAAAAGAAAAAATCATTTGAGTATTTTTAAAATAATGCACAAAGGAAAAAAGAATGAAAGACAGAAACAGTTTCAGATCAACTTTGAAAGTTAAATGTTGTATATTGAATTTAACATATATTTTAACATGTATAATATATATTGGATTGCTTGCCGTCTATGGAAGGTGGAGGGGGGAAAGGAGGAGAAAATTTGGAACACAAGACTATTCAAGGGTCAATGTTGAAAAATTATTCATCCATATGTTTTGAAAATAAAAGGCTTTAATAAAAAAAGATAAAAAGATCTAAAAAAAAAAAAGAAAGTTAAATATTGAACATATATACTTGAAAGGCAAGCCTTAATATATATAATAAGACTTGGTTTTATTATACTTATTTTCTATTCTATCATTTTATTGGATATTTAAGCTCAATATTTAAAAATTAAAATGAATCAGGATAACAACAAGAAGAAAAGAACATCCAACTCACTTGGCAACAAGAAGGGCACTTGGACATGAAATATGTTTACAGAACTCTTAAGTGCAGATCAGCCAATCTAAAAAACAAATTGGACAAAATAGAGGAAATAAAGCTTTTTGTAATATTGGAAAATTTTCTTTACGTGAAAAGTATCTTAATAATTGCATATTCAGTATTTTAAATAAATGTTGCTAAAATCAGAATCTTACAGAATCTTTTATTTATCTTTTTCTTGAAATACAGATAATCTCTTTCCCAGATATTTTTCTTTTGAATTAAGGTTCTGTACTTTTGGTAGGTGTGGGTAGAATTAAAAGATATTGACTGTGCTGAGTCGAAAGATTATCTTATTGAGACACATAAAAGCTGTGTGATCTTGGGCAAGTCACTTAACTGTTTGGTTCTGTTCCCAATTTATAAAATATATTTGAGAAGGAAACAGCAAACCATTTAAGAATCTTTGCCAAATAGGGTCACAAAGAGTTGGACATTACTGGACTTGCAGAAAGGCAGATTTAATGCCCAGTCTGAGCAAAAATTTTAAATATCGCAGAAGTAAAATGGACTGCCCCAGGAGTTATAGTGAGTTCTTAGTCACTGCAGATGTTCAAAATCTAATGACCTTACTGTATGTGGAGGACGTTGTACATGAGATTTAGAAAGTAGGAATTGAAATAAATTAATCTTGGAGGTTCCTTCCAGGTCTTAGATTCTAATTATTTACAAAGACTAGGAGAATACAAAAAATTTAAAAGACATCTTTGCTTTTTTAAATTGAGAAGGTGGAAAAACTTTTTTAGCTATACCACATTAAACCAGGAATACATAAAAAGAGAGGAGTTGATGGTAGATCTTGAAAGCAAAAAGCTGGGTGGTAGAAGTAAACCCTCTGAGAGGAAGTTTACAAATATGTAACCTGAGAAAATTGGGAAGGATGATTTGAGGCTACATTTGCCAGACTAGATTAGAGTATATTCTATGAGTCCCAGGTAGCAGAGAATCATTGAAGACTGAGCAAACAATCAATATGCCTTTATTACGTTGCTAATCTAAGGATGGTAAACAAAAATGAAAGCAGTCCCTGTTCTCTAGGAGTGACGATATTTATGCAGAGAAGGAGTGTTCACACAAGATAATTTCTGGATGGGGACATTATGAACAAGGGAGAGTAACATGCTGAAAATAGGAAAGATAAATCAGGCAATCTAAGGTAGGTTGGAGAAAGGAGATTGGAGGCAGGAGGCAGGAAACTAGTGTAGTGTTTAAGGTATTTCTTTAGGGGAAAGGAATAAACTTTTATATGATGCCTGCTATGGGCTGTACAGATGTGGTCTCATTTGGCCCTCAAACTCTTGTCATCTTCATTTTACAAGTGAGGTGAAATGGAGGTTGTCACTTACCCTGGGGCCACACAGCTAATAGGTGTCTGAGACTGTATTTGAATTCAGGTCTTCCTGACTTAAAGCCCAGTACTTTATCCACTGTGCCGCCTTGCTGCTTCTAGCAAACTCAAGCTGCCTTTACCATTATATGTTTCCAGAACTCGAAAGCAACATTGTTGTTCACTAAGAGTGTTCTGACATCTTTTTAGGAAAAGAGTTCTAGGTTCAACCAATTGGTAGTAAACACTTAATGCCATCTTGGGAGAGTTTCACAGAAGTGTGAGTTTCCTAGGTAGGGAAGAGTATTGAGCTATTCTAAAATTGCTTTGAGAGCGTAAGAATGCTGCTAATATTTCTGTTGGGTCTCGGTCATCTTACTTTCAAAGTTTATTTGAACAGTAAGGACAATGATTTAACTACCCTTTAAAAAAAAAACAACTAAATTTGTCAACATTAATCAACATGAACATTTTATTGACGCTTAGCTTTTTAAGGATTTTTGCCTGGATTGAATGAAATGAGGAAATGACATAAGTGACATAAATGAGGAAAAAACATAAATCTTGATAGATTTATCTAAAATGGGACTATCCCATACAGATACCTTGATTGCTAATATATGCCATTAAGCCATTAATAGCCTTAGAAACTAGAAAATGGACATGGAACTTCCAATTCAGAATATCCCTTTAAGGGGTGGAAAAGTTCAGTTTCATATCATGTATTATTACACGGAAAATTCTGACATATGACACCATTGGACAATTAGATTACAGTCTTGAAAGGTGTAACACTATTGTATAATTATGGAAAATGATCATCATAATCCTTATTTTCAAATAGAACCCAAAATAGAGGTTGAAACTTGTATAGGGCTCCTCCTGAAAGAGTGAAAATGAAAAGTGAGTTATGCTTAATTCCCATTGCACTCATCCTCCATATGCTAACTAGAAAGAACATCGTGTTACCACTGTTAACACTTACTGCGAAAACTTGTTAGCTAATAATAGTTAGAAAAGCAAAAACAAGACCCTACCACATTTTTTTAAATTGCCATTTGTGGATGCTGTTGCTTATTACGGTTTTCTGGTTCCCTTCATGCTTGTTTGCTCTGTTTTTGTTGATGAAGCTCAGCATTTATGCTGAGTGAAAATCTTATTAAGGCCTTTTTAGAAGTAGCAGCTGGTTTTGGAATCAGATAATCATTCATTCAGAAAGCTTTTATATTTGTTGTGGAAAATGTCTTTTATTCATCCTAAAATTTTAACTGCAAATCTAATCATACCTTTGTTTCTTCTATTTTGTTACAATAATAAGATAGCTTTTCTTAGTATTTAATAGGATGGATTTTATAGTAGATAAGCTGGCTTAATTCCTCTCTTCTAGGCCATGTCTGAAAACTTGAAGCTAACCAGTTGCCAAGACAAATTTCTTGAGCAAAAATAGCTTGGGTAAAGTAGGGAGAGAGGTCAGCCTGGGCACATTCCCTTGATGATGACCAAATCTTTTACTAAGTATTGGAAAGACTTATACTCAAAGTAATACATATTTAAATGATCCCTTTAAAGAGGACTTTCTCCACATATTTGTCGAATTGTTCTAAAGTAAACTTTAAGAAATCATTCTTTCCTTGGTTTTATTTAGTATAATAATGCTTTACCTTACCCAACTTTAGTTTATACCTCAAATAAGTATTTAATTTTTTATCCTAGTCTCACTTGCTGTGTGAATATCTGATTGTTAGCTCTTAATATTTTACTGAATTAATCATATAATCATCATCCCTTACTTTTATAAGAGTTTAGGATTACAAAGTGACTTAAACATTTTTTTTCTTCCATTATTTTGGAGAAATATGGTATGGTAGAAATTCAATAGTTTTGTGCAAAATGTTCTTTGTATAGAATCAGTAGCAGAGCTGTTAAAATTCAGTTCTTGTCTTAAGTTAATAGGGTATGACTGCCCATCCTAAGTTCTCAGTAATAAAATTATAAGAGCAGCTAGTTAACAGTGCAATGACCCTTGGAATTAGGAGTACCTGAGTTCAAATTTGGCCTCAAACATTTACTAGCTGTGTGACCCTGGGCAAGTCACTTAATGTCAATTGCTTCTCAAAAAAAAACCCAAACAAAATAATAATGAAACTATCATTTAAATAGGAATCATTTTTAATATGTTAGTAGTTTGATATTTTAGCGTTTGGCATGGGGCCCAGTTTAAAAGGAAGAGAATTAAGATTTGTTGATTTATGTTTTCTCTGCTTCTCCCTCAGTTTTACTTTAGATATATGCTGTTTAGGTTATTTTCCCTGACCTACACATTTCTATGCCAGCATGATAATTTTAGGTTCAAGGCAAGTTGTACATAATTCATAACTGAATGATTTTTTTTTAAGATTTGGAAGGAGGGACCATTTTCCCCCTAACTACATTCTTATTACCCAAATGAGACAAAAATGATATTAACAGGAAACCCAAGAGTTAATTTATATAGAGTCGGAGGGACAGATAAGTTGCATGTGTGGTTTATGATGCCCTTTTTTTCTTATACACAATATGCAAGAGGAAAATGGGAAAGAGATTCTATTTATAATAAAAGCCACTAGATCTGTGGGATAGTGGTTTTTTATTACTTGAATTGTTTCTTTTTGGATATCTAAAGATTTTTTTTCTTCTTAAATATGGGCATGTGGAATTTGGACTATGACATTCTTAGGGTTTTTCGTTTCTTTTGTTTTTTGCTTTTTAAGTGAAGTGATTGATGAATTCTCTCTTTGCTTTACTTAATGGATCTATAGTCAGTTTTCATTCATGAATTCTTAAAATATATCCAATCTTTTTTTTTTTTTTAATTTGATTGTGGTATTCAGGGAATCCAATAATTCTTAAATTATCTTTTCCTTGACCTGTTTTTTCCAGGTCAGTTCTTTTTAATATAAACTATCTTAATTTCCTAGATTGCTTAAAATTTTTTTATTCTCTTCTAATATTATTTTATTCTAATATTCTGTATTGCAATCTAATATTTGTAGTCTCATGGAGTCATTAACTGAAATTTGATCTGTTTTAAATTTGAGGGAATCTGTTATTTGGGTGAAGTTTAGTACTCCTGAGCTCCTAACAATTCTGTTTTCTGGATCTTTTATTTAATTTTTTTCTCTTGTGCTTTTTTCCTAAGTATTCATGTAGGCCTTATGGAAAGTGTTTTTTTCCCTTTGGATCTCAGCTTGCAGTTGTTACAAAATTACTCTCCTTTTGGGAAAATTTTTAGATCTACAGAACTTTTGGTCATTGTTTTATTTACTCTTGTCTCTGGCTATGGTTCTTGTATTGAGGCTTTGTAGGAGGGATAGGCACTGGGTGAAGGTATCTTGGCTTTTCTTGATATCACTCTATTCTACTCTCTTAATTCTTTTGAGGTTCAGAACACCAGATCTAAAGAGCTGCCCAAGATCTTAATGTTAAGAGACCTCAGAGTTGTCTGAGATTAAGTTGTCCTGGTTTGAGAAGTGCAGTACTATTTGGTATGCCTGTGCTTGACAAGTTGAAGTACTCCGTGTTGGAACTTTCTCACCATCCTTGGGGCTTTCTCAAGGAATCTTACTCTTACTACCTCTGGATACAAAGCTCCACATGTTTTGCCAGTCTTTTGGTCTCCATGCTGGCTTTGCAAATTTCCCTCTTAAGCTTCTGGAAGATTTTTGTGTAATTTGGAGGCAGGACGACTAACTTAATATAGGTTCTCATTAGATTTCTTCATTATTTTATCTGTTGCAAACATCAGCAGTTTTGCGGAAACTATGGTCTTAGTCCTGTTCAGGTGGCCATTTTCTGAAAGTTTCCTTTCAAACTTTATTAGCTGAAAACATCTCAAGCTCAATATGTCCAGAACTGAACTCATTAACATTCCCTCTCAAACTTTCCCTTCCAAACTTCCCTTGGTTGAAGACAAAACCATTCTTTGTCTCAGAAGTTTATAGCTACATCATTATCATTTATCCCTTGTTTTCCTTTAATTTAGTTTAATCACGTAATCTTTTCTTGCCTTTCTCTCTTTACACCTCTTCTCTTATGTAAGATCCATCAACCACACTCACCACCCTAGTTCTTCCTCATAGTTTTCAGTCTTCCACTCACATTAGTGAAGCCTAATGTTTTGGTAGAAAATCTACTTCACCCAGTCATCCAACACAATGTAAAAAACAAACCAAAACTTGATGAACCCTCCTTATATTTTGCTCTCTCTTCAAAGGCCAGTTAGGTGAAATGTGAGTAGGAATGGGGGTGAGTGGTTTGCAGAGGGGAGAGAGAAATATATGAAGCATATATTCTGTTATCATTTCTTCATGTTCTGTCTTGAAAGATCACATAGATCTTTAGGTCCTACCAGCCTTAATAATTTGAGATCCAGTATTATAGTCCATTGCTAATAATTGTATGCTTCTTTCTCACTTTTCCATATCAATAATGTACAATTTCATTTGTAGTAGGACAGAGATAGTCCTTGAACTACCAGTATTTTGAGATAATTTATGACCCAACTATGGAAAAGCAACTACTTGTGGGAGGTTTGAGTAAGTTATGGTACAAATTAGGTGGGTCAAGAGATGGAACATTACCTTCAAGGGACTGTTATCTTCAACAACCATTATTATTTACCATTTGCCAGGTATTGTATAAAGTGCTAGGAATATAAAGGAAGTCAAAAACAGTCCCTGCCCTCAAAGAATGGGAGAGAGAATGTGCCAGCAATTGTGTTCATTCAAAATATATACACAGTATATATAAGTGGGAGTTGATCTCGAAGCAAAGACATTAGCAATAAGAAAGACTGTATACAGGTACCTTGGAAAAGGGTGAGATTTGAGCTGAATCTTGAAGGAAGGCAAGAAGTAAAGGAGAAAACATTCCAAATATGGAGGTCAACCACTGAAAAGGAGTTGGAGTGAAGGGTTTGAAGAACAAGAAAGCCAGTGTCCCTGAACAGTAGAGTATGTAGAAGGGAGTGAAGTGTAATAAGAAGATTGGAAAAATGTTGAATTACTCAAGAGTATTGCTTAATCAAGGCATTTCCACATCATGAACCACTACATAGTATTTCCAATCCCTCTGTTTTTGTCCACTTGCATTTTTGATTTCCTTCACAGGTTAATTATACATTATTTCAAAGTCCGATTCTTCTTGTGCAGCAAAATAACTGTATAGAATGTATACATATATTGTATTTAACATAAACTTTAACATATTTAACATGTATTGGTCTACCTGCCATCTAGGGGAGGGAGTGGGGGGAAGGAGGAGAAAAACTGGAACAAAAGATTTGGCAATTGTCAATGCTAAAAAAAATTACCCATGCATATATCTTGTAAATAAAAAGCCACACCACCAACTAGGTACCATTCCTAAACTCTTCATCTGAGCTAAGGATAGCTGAATAAACTTATATAAACTTTTGAAAATCTCCATCTCTCCCTAATCTTCCCTTTCTCTCCCAAATCAAGTAAGTGATAAAAATTTTAGAGATTGAAGGTGAAAGAATCTGGTTAGGTAGCTAGGTGGGAAGTTTTTAAAAATATTTTGAGTAAAGGAAAATATTAACAGATAATTGATTATCACACTTGATTGAGGTAGTGTTTTTTTCATTGTTTTGCCTAGAAGCAGCACTTTCCCATGGGAAGGAAAATCTCTGCATCTCTTTATCTAAGCTACTCATAGTCATTTGCTCTAATGTCAATCTCTCCAGAAGTATAACAAAATAAGATGAGTCTTGGGCCCAGATTTTTCAGTTGCATTAAGGTTCCTTAAACGAACATGCTTAAAATAAATTGTAATCAAGGGATGGGTATAATCTGTTTAGATTTTTAAAATCTGTGTTCTCCAACAGTGTTTAAGGTTGGGATTGGATGAACTATTTTGTTACAGCCTACAGAAACTAGGTGAAAAGCACACACAAAAAAGTAAAAACAAATTCTCACTCCTGAGTGACCAAGTATAAATAGTAGTGAGAACGATTATGTAGGAATACGATTGAGATCAAATTATTATTGTGGTTATGACTTACTATTAATAAACTTTTTTATAATTTAGTTATAAGGACTATGTGGTAAAATCTCCCAAATTTGGAGGAAACTATCTTTTTTTGATTGTGAAATGCAAATTCAGTGCATGCAATGCAAACTTGAAAAAGTTGTGCAGAGGGAAAGAAAAGTAGCCACAAATTTGATTGAGCATAAATTCCAGTTAATGAATTTAAGAGAAAACCACCTATATTTATTGTCCTTAGAACTTAGAATTTATCCTTTGCTAAAAATACTGACCTAGGAAGTCAGAATTTATTTCAAATATATTGACCAGATGTCCTGAACTGACAAGGTTGACAAATTATTTGGCTTCATTTGAGTAGTGGAAACAAAACAAAACATCCTCCTTCGTCCTTGGCATGTTAAAAAATTAGTTGTGTACTTTTTAGTTACTCCTTAAAAATGCATCAGACGATTAAAAATCCAGTGATGGGAATGTAAAATGTTCAAGGGGTTCATAGAATCCTAGATGTACAGGTAGAAGGGACTTTGGAAGTGATCTATATAGTTGCCTTCTTATACTGATGGGACCCAGAGAGTCCTTCAGGTAATAAGTGAAAGGAAGGGGCTTTGAAAAGAAGTCCTTTCTATCTTCCAAGTCAGTTTTCTTTTGCACACTACCACAGTTCCTTTGTCAAGGCAATGGAGATACTTCTGCAGTAGGACAGATTCTTCTGTCTGGAAAATCAGAGGCTGAGAGAGAACAGGTATATATGAAAATATTAAAATGATGAATAGTACCTACTAGAGCTAAAACTTGGGAGGGGGGAGAAACAAACATAGAGTAATTATAGTGGAAGTTATACTAGTAACCCCTATTCTGATACCTTATTGATTGTATCTTGGAAGTGACCTGTATTCTCAGGCACTATGATATTGGAGTGTAAATTTCTGGCAAGTCCAACTCAGGTAAAAAGGGTTTGGATATGGACTAAGTAACAGGCAATATTCCTATTTTAATTAAATTAGAAAAGCTTGTTACCAGATTTCTGGGTGGTGGATTTTTTGTTCACAGTTCTCATGGACTATTTATTAAATTATAGAGAAGCTCCCATTTGTATCAATGAATAGGGTAGTAGGGTATATTTGTTTTCCATGCAGTTTAAGCCTAATGCTTTGCTGCTATTATAAAATTTATATTAAGTGTCTGAATATTCACACAGAAAAAGTCAGAGATTTTTAAAACTATTGAAGGAAGTAAAATTGCTGTATACCTTCTAACAATGTCTACTGTTGCCAAAGAATACTATACTGTATTTAGACTTTACATGTTCTTACCTACTGTGTGGGAACATATAAAACAAGGGGTTTTCCTTAATAGACATTTGTATTCTTCATTTTAGAATGGCCAGAGCTTCCTGGTGTTGGATGAACAGCGGTTTGCAAAAGAAATTCTTCCTAAGTACTTCAAGCACAACAACATGGCAAGCTTTGTGAGGCAGTTAAATATGTGTGAGTATAGAGAGAGCTTTTTGGTATGGAGTGGAGAATGTAGTTTGATCAAGTGTTTGGTTTTTTTCACTGGAATTGATAAAGGAAAAAAAAATCCTTTGAACCCAATAGGACTGAATTTTGACTTGGCTTTCTTTACTCTTCTTGGTTGTGCAATTGTGTTTCAGATGGTTTCCGTAAAGTAGTTCATGTTGATTCTGGTATTGTAAAGCAAGAACGAGATGGCCCAGTTGAATTTCAGCACCCATACTTCAAACAGGGCCAGGATGATTTGCTAGAGAACATTAAAAGAAAAGTAAGTTACAGTTCAGGTTTTTTGTTTGTTTATTTCTTATTCTAATTCATTTTAATAATTAAATAATGTAGTATGCTTAATCCACTTGGTTTTCAAATATAAATAGGAATGCCATTCATTTTATCAGTTCACAGCATTTAGGGTAATAAAAGGATAATTAAAATTGTTAAATTAGTAGTATGGTATCAATATTTTTCCATCTTTTTTTAAATAAACATTTATAAAAACGTATATAGTATTTCAACTATGTTGTGGCCTAAATAAACTTTTGTGGGTCAGACTGGGAAACCTAACTACTGTTTCTTTATATCATTATTTCTGTGAGAAAACATATTCCATGTAACTGCTATGCAAATCAACTTTTTTTGGAATGCTGCCCTTTTATAATTTGATACAACAAAATTTCTTAATCTATGTATTAAAAGATTGTGTTATGACTTGGTTCTAGGTTTTGTTTTCCATGCAGTCTTTAAGCCTAATGCTTTGCTGGTATGATAAAGCTTATATTTAATAACTGATTACCTATCATAAGGCATTGTACAAGTGATCTGTTACCATCCCTTTTAAGGGAACCTAAAAGTATTTTAATATAACCACCACCAACATCTTTCTAGGGCAAATGTCATAGTTATAACTTTGGTCCTTTCTGAGCAATTGAAGATCATGTGGAGTTTGGGGGGCAAAAAAAAAAAGAAAGAAAAAAAAACTCTACCTTAAAGTCCTGAAGTAGAAGAGATTTTTATTTGTTGCAGTAGTAGTACTGGTCAGAAATAAATGTCTCTAGAGGAAATATCGGGATCTTGTTTAGTTTACTAAAACTTTTACCTGTTTTTGAATGACGAGTATTTTTGCTAAGAATTTAAAAAAAAAAAGTTAATGTGCCATGGCCTGGAGACAAATTGCATAGCATGTAGTTGAGTAATTATTACAGCATAGGTTTACTGAATAAATGGGAGAGGTCAGGAGAATAGTTGAAAGTAAAGCTATAGAAGATGGTGAAAAAGGAATCCTTGAGATGTTTCTTCCAGAAAAAAAATATCTTTAGACCTGGTGTTCTTAAACAAAGGCCCATGAACCACTTTAAAAAATATTTTGATAACTATTTCATTAGCAATCAATAATGGGTTTCTTTTGTAATTATTTTATTTTATCCCCATTCAAAATAGGGGCCCATAGGGATGACTAAATTGTTACAAGGATCCATGACATAATAACTGTTAAGAATCTCTGCCTTGAATCATAAGATAAAATTTGGATTTTTTTTTTGCATTTGACAAATGGAAATGTTTTTTGATAATCTGCTCAACTTGCATGTCCTCTTTATTAAGATGTATGTGTTTGTGTGTGTCTGTGTATACATATATATGTATATAGATACATATATATATGTGTGCGTGTGTATGTATATTTTATATATATATATAAAATTAGAAATGCTAAGACTTAAAATTTAGATAGTTAGAATTTATATTTGTCTTCTTCACTGTTTTGTTTGAGCAGGTTTCTTCTTCAAAGCCAGAAGAAACCAAAATTCGCCAAGAAGACTTATCTAAAATCATAAGTAGTGCTCAGAAAGTTCAAATCAAACAAGAAACCATTGAGTCCAGGCTGTCTACTTTGAAAAGGTAAAACAAAATTTCTAAAAATACTTGTCATTTGGGTATGTGAGCTTAACAGACTGTGTCCTTAGTTTTGAATTTTCATAGTAGTGTTCATGAAGGAGGTAGAATGAACAAAATAGATGAATTGGTACACATGTTTTCCTGCTCTTGGGAACAAACATAAAAGTGAGTATTCTACTGTCATACTATTAGTATGTGAAGATTAACATATTTAGAAAATTGATATGAGTAGTTTTTACGTAAAGAAACAGAGGGATAATTACAATCTGTTTTTCTAACGTACAGACATCCTATTTATATTGTGAAGGATTGAAAGCTTCCCAAAACTTATAAATGTGACCTTGCTACTCAAAATGAATAGAACTCACTCCCAAGAGAACTGTCCTACTTTATGTTTATTTTTATGTTCGCTTGCAAAGATGTACATTCTCAAACTCAGTGTCATTTAAAAAAAAAATTATAATACTTGGTATCTTCATTGATCCCAACATCCCACAAATAATTTGTATGTGGAGATAAAATTCAGCCCATATCAAAAGGAATACTTTTCCTCTTATTAATAAATGACTATGGAGCTTCTTCATCTAAACCAGGAAACTAAAGGTCCCTGCACTATGTAACTAGTAATTCCTGAGGATGAACCAGCTCAAGTTGGAAATAGAGCAGATTATAGCTGGTCAGAAGAGGTCCAAGCCCTCTAGTGGCTGTTGCCCTTAGAACCTGGGCAAGACACTCAAGGTCTCCCCCATCCAGAAAAAAAAAAGGCAATTATTCCTGACCTTCCTTTGACTATTCCTATTGTTTATTTAAGAGGTAATTAAATTGACCTTCTTTCTTTTAAAATGCTTTGTTGATACTAATTTTTTTTTGAATATCACTGTTAACTCAGTGACTCTTCTCTTGTAAGAAATATCATTAAAAAAAAATCAGTACACTTGTCATGTCTGAAATATAGACCTCATTTTGTATTTATGATCCATCACCCATTTGATTCTATTTTCTCTTTAAATATACATTACTCTCAGTTCCTTTTATTTACCATATTCAGTTACTTTTACACTGTTGCATATAGTGATTCAGAGGTACCTTTTGACTTCAGCTTTGGCTTTCATGGTTCATTAATATCAGCTATTGCAGTTTTCAACACATAAGTCTTGAAAACAGTTCTTATCTGCTTTATAAACAAATACAAATGAATATACTGATTATAGAACCTAGAAATTTATTGATCAATAGAAATCAAAGATGCTACAAAAATTGTGCTTTCCATTTTCTTCCAGTCCTTACATATATTTAGTCTGTATTAAGAAATTTGGCTTTCTTTAAGTTGTAAGAAAATTAAAACTGAAGCATTTAATAGATAAGTTATTTTGATACCCTGTTAGCTTTGTCACTAATGTAACTTGAAAGGGATATAGTACAATTTCAGTAAGGAATTGGTACAGAAAGTGTTTGTTGTTATTAAGTTCTAGGATTGTTGTGTCACTGAATATACCTCATAAAAGTATTTTGGTCTTTTAAGTATTCGGGAAACTAAAGGCCCCTGCATTCTGTAGGTAGTGAATCCTAGGGGTGAACCAGCCCACATTGGAAATGGAGCAAGTCAAAGCTTCTACAATGATCAGCATAAGTTTAGGCCCATTAATGGCCACTTCCAATCCAGTCTAAGAAAGGTAGAGAGATGAGGTCTCTGTGAATCTGATCTATGCATGGTCCTTTTCTTAGGAACTATTATTCTTTTTCATTTGGTTGGTTATCCAATGACCAGAGAAAATTTTAGTCATATTGTAATAATACCAACTTGTTTGGACAGGGGGAGGAGGGTAAGGATCATTACATAGGACTCTAGGGATGCAGGTCTGAACTTCAAGTGTATATTTTTATACCTGTTGCCATTGGTAGCAGATTCTATCGGTGTGAAGCTATCAAGTGTAACACTGGGTTTGTTCCAAGACAGCTGCCAGAACTATACTACTGTTCAGAACAAGGGCTGCCCAGTCTCTTGAAAAGCTTACATTAAAGTATGAATAAGCTCTGTAATATAGTCATGATTTTAACTAATGGTATTTTGGTTTTTGATTGTCCCTTTATTTTAAATGACAGAGAAAATGAATCCCTTTGGCGAGAAGTGGCAGAATTACGGGCAAAACAAACACAACAGCAGCAAGTAATTCGAAAGGTAATGTGTTTTTTTTGTTGTTGTTATTTTGCTGAGGCAGTTGGGGTTAAGTGACTTGCCCAGGGCCACACAGCTAGGAAGTATTAAGTGGCTGAGTTTCAAGATTAAAAAAAAGAAAAGCAAGGACGTGAAGAGTTGGTTATATTGTAATATTTAATATGTTTTATTCAGAAAAGGTTAGCATTAGTGTTTGATGCTATAGTTTAAGATGCTGCCTAAAAAGGGACAAAAGTTGTCTGGAGCATATCACAGAAGGTATATTGCTGACCAGAAAAGACCTATAGAATAAGAATAAAGTTAAAGTGTTTTCCAATTTTAATATGATGCCTGGCAGGATAAGATACTAGACACTGAGGATTTTCTCGAACTAAACTCTGCCAAGCATTCAAATTCTACTGCAGACAGTGTGACTCTGATGGTCTGGCAACATTGTTCAAATGCCAAATATATGCTTGCCAAAAAGATTATTTTATGGAGAGCTCCCACAGAGCTCACATCGTGGTCAGAAAAAGTGATACAAAGACACACTCAGTGTCTCTCGAGAATTTTGGGATTGCGCAACATGACGGACCCTGGCACAAGACTGTCCAGTATGGCTTGCACTTATCAGAGAGGTGCTATATTCTATGAGCAAAACAAAATTGAAGTAATTCAAAAGAAATATGAGATGTTCAAATTTAGAGAATTTACCCCTAAAGTTTACATGGACTGTTTGTGCTTGACCTTGATAGAGCATTTTGAACTCATACTGGTCTGATCATTCAGACAGCACTATAACTTAATTCTAATGTTGTGATGACATTTAGGTCTTCCTTGATAACAAAGGACAAATAACCAAACATAATAGGTGTTTTGCAGAATGTTTTCAGTCATTAGTCTGTTTAGAAATTTCAGTAGTTATTAATATATATTATATGCAATTATGAGAATATTTCTTTGACATTGTAATCCCAATAATATACATTTAAGTTTTTTTTTTCTTCTACCCACTCTTGCTTCCCTTTTTAGATTGTCCAGTTTATTGTTACATTGGTTCAGAATAACCAGCTTGTGAGTTTAAAACGCAAAAGGTAAGTTTCCTGCAGGGAGGCAGGTAATTAACTTCATATATGGGAATTTACCTCTAAAATTCTGAGTGGGGAACTGAGATATCTTAGATTCAAGTGAATAACTATTACCTTTTTCTATCACTAGCTCTTAGATTTTGTGGTCTATACTCTTAAAAATTATTGAGCAATCCCTCCCTCCAAGGAGCTTTTATGTAGATTAGATCTATTTAATATTTACCATATTAAAGATTAAACACATTAGTATTTTTATAAAAAATAGTTTTGACTTTGGGTATCCCTTCGGGGTCACTACAACACACTTAGAGAACCACTATTTTATCCTGCCAGACTAATTAGTGTATAGTGTATTTGCTATAGCTCCCTGGAATTTGTCTTGGTATTGGGACAAGTTCACACAAGTAATGCAAATTTCTCTACTCATTCTACTCCAAAGCAACAGGTAGAAAATATATTTTCTATATAATTTATATAGGAACTGAGAAGAACAGAATTAATGGAGTACTAGAAGCAGAGCCTATGCTGGAGTTAACAAAACAGATTACTATTACTTATACTGTTTATGCTAAGCACTGATATTTAACTTTTTTTTTTACCTTGATTGACAAGAGTAGACTAGGTGATAGCATTGACTACCACTACCTGCTTTTGACAGGCTCAAGATAAAGATGTGGTAGAAGGACAAAGAAAGGAAGGAAAAAGAGAAAAAAGAAAGGCATTGCTGTTATTCCTACAAAAGTCAAAATTATGCCTGAATTTGAGTTATAGTTGCTTTGTAAATATTTGACTAAGTCACTACTAATTTGTTTGGAAAATATTATCTTTTTATAATGCCATTAAGCAGGTTTTTGAAATAAATTAACAATAGATACCTGTAGTAACCCAATCCTTATTTTCTGTGTGCTTGTCTAACCAAATATATCAATTTTTCTTCTGATTTTTTCAGGCCTCTACTTTTAAATACTAATGGACCTCCAAAGGCAAATAGATTTCAGCAAATTGTCAAAGAACCAGCCAATAACCACCACCACAAAGTAACTTTTCTTTTTAAATCCTGTAATAATACTTACTGCACTTTAAAAAACAATATTATTGAAGGCAGCTAGGTGGCACAGTGGATAGAGTACCAGCTCTGAAGTCGGTAGGACTTCAGTGCAAATGTGGCCTCAGCCATTTAACACTTCCTAGCTGTGTGACCCTGAGCAAGTCACTTAACCCCCAATTGCCTCAGCAAAAAAACAAAAACAAAAAATATTATTTAATGTTTCTACATTAGTTCTTTTAATTAATGTTTAATTAACAAACAACTATGTTATGATTTTTGTCTTTAAGTTAGATCTTCTAGTATAGTCACTTTTAAATTAGCCAGTCAGCATCATGAAACCATGAATTATGAGGGCAGATACTCCACTTTCTTTAAACTGAATTGTGTGGCTTTAAAACACCCTTTGGAATTACTGCTTAAAGTGTAAACTGCAAAATACTTAGAATAATTCCTCTCTATCAGTAATAACCATGTGAAATGAGTTAAGATTAGATATTAGGATTTTTTTTAACAGATTAAAATGAGGTGTCTTTAGCTATAGTTCTACTTAGATGTAGATTTTGACCTATGTAGTAATAACTACAGTAGAATTTTCTAATACTACCATCTAGTGATATTTACTCATTTATTTACTTTACTTCTTCTGATAGACTGTGCATGATTATTTTTTTTAGATGGGATTTTGCATTCATCCTAGCTCCTAGCCACCTCAATACACATTATAAATGCCAGTGTAATTTGCTATTCTTTTGAATTAAACTTTTGACTTCTTTTTGTATTTTAAATCAGTCATTTCTGAAAATCCCCTCCCATCAAATTGAACCCTCTTCTAATAAAAACAATTAGCAAAAATACCTTTAACTGTAGTTTATCTGTTAAAGTATTTGACATTTAGTTACCTCTCTACCAAGATGAGGGAGGGAGAGATATTTCATTTGTTCTCTAAGACCATGGTTTTTTAGTTATTCAGAGTTTAAGTTCATTTTTAATGATTTTTTTTAAATTGTTACTACCTTTATTAGAGATGTATATATTGTCAGATTACTTTACTGTATATCAACTTATGCAGATTTTCCCATGTTTCTCTGAATTTTATCACAATTGTTATTTTTTTACTGCACAGTAATGAACTTTCATTTCTGATTATTGGTACAGTAATTGATTTAGAAATTGGAACCTTGCTCTTAGACATATTTTCTTTTCCAATTTCATAGGTTCCACATAGTAGGACAGAGGGATTAAAACCAAGGGAGCAGATTTCAGAAGACATCATTATTTATGATGTCACTGATGATAATATAGATGAAGAAAATGCTCCAGTTACTCCTGAAACGAATGAGGATGCTACATCTGACACTTCAAAGTAAGAAGATTTTTAAAATAAGGGTAGAGGACAGCGTCATAGGACTTGTTATTCAAGGAATGCCTTTTAAAGCTCAAATAAACTGATACTATTTTTTCATTAGTTTATAATAGTATCTAAATTTTGAAACTTATATTCATTTAAACAAAAACCAAACAAGTTTAAAGTGAAACTGAGTTGGCTTGACTGATGGGTTCTAGTGCTAAAACACCAGACTCTGAGTTTGGACTGTAGTCTTGACATTTATTTGTTTGATTACTATAAGTAAATTATAATCTCCAAGCTTATGACAGCTGTTATCTGCTACTAAGTTGTAAATAGTGTTAGATTTGACTAAGTAGTGAACTAAGTACTGAACCTCAAATCACAGAATTTGACATAAGCATAAGAAGGAAAAACTGTTTAGGATGATTTAATAATTTAATTCTAGAATGCAGTTCTAGAACATAGATCCCTTTTCTAATAGTATCCTATATCACTGTGTTCTCTGATTTTTAAATCTAAATTCTACATTCTGTCAATATTAAGTATATGGCAATTTACAATTAGGAATAGAAACTTTAGGAAAAAGAATATAACTATTTCTTTCTCTTTTTTTCTATTCATGGAATAGCTGTAGCCAGTACCCTGATATTGTCATTGTAGAAGACGACAATGAAGATGATTATGCTACAGTTATTCAGGGTGGGGACAAAAGTAGTGACCCAACCAGTGTTCCAATCACTGACCATGAGAGTTCTGTCATTGAGAGTGGCAGCTCGCTCATGTCTAATGCTGTCCAAGTAAACAACTCATCTGCTCTGACTTCAGAAGATCCTGTCTCCATGATGGATTCTATTCTGAATGAAAACATCAATCTTTTAGGAAAGTGAGTGATGTTATTTTGAATACTAATTTTGAGCTTGATTAGTTAAATTATTGTTTCTGTATTTAACTCTGACCTAGTAGAGTTCTACAGAAGTATTTTATTTTCAGTCCATTCAATTTTTTCTTTCTTCAGTCCTTGGAAAATTGACTTATTTACTGAAGAATATTTGTGTCCAGTTTGCTAAATTCTTCTTTGACCTGTTTAATATATAGCTTTTTTCTGAAGATATGCTTGTAAATGCTTTTTTTTTTCTTTTAAATCATCTCTGCCCATTTTGTGTGTGTAAGATGTTGTCTAGCCTCATCACAAAACGTGAAAAGAATTATAAACTTGGAATCAGAGGACCAGACTTCAAATCGTGGCTCTAACTCTTAATATTTGTGTGACCTCAGGCAAAACCCCCTCTCTGACCTTCAGTTTCCTAATTTTAGTGAGCATATTACACTAGATAATTTTTAATTTTCTTGTCTCTTAATTCGTGATGCTAAGTTTTGTGGTGTTTTTTGCTTTTTGACAGAGATTAATTTTTGTAATTGAGTTTTCCTACAACTTCTGAAAAAAATACTTAAAAATTGAGGATGAGTTTCTAATTCCAGATTTACTAAATCTCGCCAATTTTTTTTTTTTTTGGTTAAAGTAAATATGTCTTAATTGTTAAATGTTTTCTTTTTTCATGGTCTTGACTCATTGAGGTTATTTACATTCAAAGAACATTTTATATATTTGATTCTTTTCAGATAGCTCCTGTTTTTAGATTTCTGAAATTTAAAAAAAAAACAGAAATTTTATGATAAAGTTGACAATTTGCTTCATTTAGATGTGGCTAGGTCATCCACAGCTATTGTTTCCATTTTCCTTTTGATTGTTTATTGACATTTTGGGAGTTTTCAGATTCCTTTTCTGAATACAGTGAATTATCTCTTTCCCTCCTAAACTTGAAAAATCCCTAATCTCTCATTCAGTTAGAAATTAGATTACTTAATGATATATATATATATTTTAAATCAATTTGGCCTTACTTGATTGTTTTTAATATGTTAAAAATCTGTTTCTTCACCTGTATTTGAGTCCAGCTGTGTGGAAATCTGGTTCCGTTTTGTTAAGCAATTGACCTGTATTGCCTAATAAATCAATATGCTTGGAAGATCAAATCTTTGTTTTCTTAGTCATTTTATCTTTTACTCACCACATTCAGAATATTAGAGATGTGTTATAGAGGAAAGGGTTTTAAAAGGAGGACAATTAATTTTTAGCTGGAAAAGAGTTTGTCAAGTTTGTTTCCTTTTTTTAAAATGTTTATAGCTTACAGATTTTAGGAATTTTAGTATAATAGGTCAAGACTTAAATTGGCAAATTCACTAGTGTGATTTTTCCTTAGCTTCTAGTCCAGCTAATGGTTCCAGCTGTGTAAAAACTTCCTTTGTGTACAGGGTTGGCTCCAAGCAGAGTGATATGATCATTCCCAAAACATAGATCTTTTTGTTTTGCTCTATGCCTGTAGCTCCTCTTATTTCTTCAAAAAAAATTTTTATCACCTAACATTTGAGTGCCCTCAAGATATATATAACAATTCACAAGGTCCTTGACATAACTTTTATTAGAATGGACATGGCCATCTTGCAGAATAGGTAAGAATGAAACATATAACAGATATCAAGTTATAACATTTTAAAAAAAGACTTGGAGGAGAAAAGATGAATTAGAGTATGAATTAGAGATGAAATAGAGTAGAGATGAATTAGAGTATTCCAAATTAGTACTTTAATATTTAACTAACAGTCTGAGGATTTTTTGTTTTTTGTTTTGTTTTTTTGCTGAGGCAATTGAGGTCTCACAGCTAGGAAGTGTTAAGTGTCTGAGGTCACATTTGAATTCAGATCCTCCTAACTTCAGGGCTGGTACTCTATTCACTGCGCCACATAGTTGCCCCTGTGTTTTAGTTTTTTAATGGAATCAGTAGTTTGATATGCTAATTCTGAAAAATAATACTTTTACCTGGACAGGTAGTTGTGGGATTTAAAAAATCATTTTAAACATAAACACAGACACATCTAACAAGGTAAAATATTTCATTCTTATTCTTTCTCCAGGGTTGAGCTGTTGGATTATCTTGACAGTATTGACTGCAGTTTAGAAGACTTCCAAGCTATGCTTTCAGGAAGACAATTTAGCATAGACCCAGATCTGCTAGTGGATGTAAGTGTATTGTATATCCTTTCCTTTTCAGATATATTTGTTGATTTATCAAAAGTATGAACAGAAATTAAAATTTTTGTAGTTTTTTTGGGGGGGTTGTTTGTTTTTGTATCCTATGTGATTTTTCCTTCTTTTAAAAATTCTAATGGTAGTCTTTGAAAGGAATTCCCATAGACACTTTATCAGTGTGTACTGAGGACATTTAGAGCAGGGTGTTCCTGGAGTAGCAATTGAGGTGAATTTTAACTTCAGTAGCAATATTTGAACTTTAATCAATAATACTGTTAAATTTGGATCATGTCTGAACTTACTGTGATATGAATAAGAATAAGTAGGGGACTTGACCAACTAGGATTAAGTATTTATATATATGTAGGTAGGTAGGTATGTAAAATATATTTCTATTTTAAATAGAAGTGCTCCTTTTATAAAAATGTGACTTTAAAGTTCTGTTGCATTTCTAAATATGATTCCTCAATACACCCGGGGGCCATTGTCTTTCCTTTCCCTTCCCATCTCTCCACAGATGACTGATTTCTAAATTTTCTTTTTTTACAAAGCTCCTTTATTTTTAACTCTATCCTTGTGTAAACTTCTTTGTATTCCTTCATTCTTCTTTACCCATAATGTCCATTTATGCACACTTAATGTAGCCAAGCTCTCTGATCTTATGCCTTTTACCCTTTCCACCACTGTGAGCAAACTCTTCTTTTATCCTAAATAATTTTTCTTGTCTCTCTACTCTCTGCTACAAATGAAACCTACCTTCACCCTAATGATACTGTCCTCCCAAATATTCTTTCTAATTGAATGCTATTCTCCATCCATCTTAGCCTTCTGTTGGAGAGCAAGGTCAACCTGTTACTTGTTCCAATATTGATTTCAGATAGTTATTTTATTACCCTTTATCTGTTTTTTTTCTTTGCTTTTCTCTGCTTCTTTTCAGAATCTGACATTTGACTTGAACATCATCTCCAAAGAATCGTAGTAGTCAGTTCAAGGACTTCTGTATATAACTTTTTTTCTTTATCTCAATTTCTGCTTATCATCCTCAATTTGTATCAGCTTCCTATCCAAAGGGCCACATTCTAGAATGCTACTGGAAAATAACAAAACTTGGACATCTAAGGCATTAGTTCCAGATGTTGCATTGTTAATATTTCTGTTTCTCTCTTGTTGCCCTCCTACATTCTTCACTGCAGTTTTCTAATTTACCCCCCTTGAAACAAGGTTTTGTTTTGTTTGTTTGTTTGTTTTTGTTTTTTGCTAAGGCAATTGGAATTAAGTGACTTGCCCAGGGTCACACAGCTAAGTGTCTGAGGCGAGATTTGAACTCAGGCCCTCTGAGTTCTCAGTTCTCTCAGTTCAGGGCTGGTACTCTAACCACTGTGCCACCTAGTTGCCCCAAAACATTCCCATTCCTAGCAGATGATTTTGCTTCCACTAATGAACTATTAGTGTCTTTTAACATGAGCACTGTCATCTAACAAGCATTTTTTTCATTCTCTCCTTCCCATTTCTCTACTCTTAATTGGTTAGATGACTGAAGAAGTCTTAGTTGAGCCTCAGTCTCCTAATAAGTAAAATGAAGTTAGACTTGATTGTTTTTTTAGCACAAAGAGCCTAAGGTTTGATTCTTTAAGGCTTGCATCTTATTTTTTCCCCATGGTCTCTAGCCTTCAAAGTCCTTAAGAATCTTACTTCTATATCTTTTCTTTCCATCTTTATATCTCCACACTGGTAATTTTTCTTGTATCTTCAGACATGCATGACTGTAGTGATGTATAACTATTCCCTTTAAGATAGCACGTTGCATTTTCACAAAGTTTTAGTTCTTAGTTTTTACTTAATGCTTCTAATTCTGTTTGATTGGACCAAGCAGAACTCCTATTGTATTTGGTAGACTTCCAGATGCTTGAACAGTCATTATAGCTTCCACAAGTCTTTTTGGCAGGGGAAAAATCTACGGGTTTTGCAGTTAAGTCTCAGATGGCATGGTTTTGAATCCTCTCTTCCTATTCTGGTTATTCTCTCTTCTAAACATGTTCCAATTTTTCAAGGAACTTCTAAAATGTGAAGCCTAGAACTAAACATAATTTTTGAGATATGTTCTGTGCATTTTGTAGTGCGATTGTTTTCCTCATTCTGTGGGCACTGCTTCTATTTATGTAATCTTGTATGGCTTTTTCAGCAACATTGTCTCCCTAGTGATTTACGTTGTGCTTGTCCTCTAAAAACCTATCACTTTTTCACGTAAACCCTATGTTTAGCCATGCAAATTCTTTCCCCTGTACTTGTGTAATCTCTTTAAAAAAAAAAAAAAAAAAGTACATAGTTTTTAATCTATTAAATTTGATCATCACTGTAATGATTCCTCTTTGATGCCCCTTTATGTGAGGGCATCCTTGGGGGTGTAGACTATACCAGTGGAACTCAAGATTCTGTCTTTTTTAAAAAAAAATTAACCTGGAAGAAAGAAAAAAAAATACGTGAACAAGAAATTAGTAAGAAACTATTTGAATTCCAAACAACAGCCAAGTATAATAAGGTTTGTCACCTGGAGGATGACCATTAAGTAATAAATTATTTGGGCCTGACAAGCTATATAACAGATAAAAGATTGGATTTTTTTATTTGTTTTTTAATGGACACTTAATCTTATGTTAAGTGCTTTTTCTTAAAAATAAGTGATGTTTTTTGTATACTATAACCAATCATTTCCCTGTCACTCTCCCTTTCGTACTTATAAAATCTTCCATGTTTCTTTGAATTCCTCATTTTCATGATTTCTTAAAGTAAAAATATTCTTATTACATTAACATTCCATAATTTACCTTTTTTTAATCAACAGATACCCATTTCTTTTCAGCTTCTGGCTACTGCCACAGAAAGTGTTTTGGTAAATATGGGTCCTTTCTACCTTCCTTAGAAGGATTATTTGTCTCAGTAGTGGGGCTGTTGAATAAGAAGTTAATGAACTAACTGTTCACTAACTTTTCTTACAAAATTTCAAGTTGTTTTGCAGAAAGTTTTGACCAATTTTGCACAGTTAAACGTGCAATATACTAGGATGTCTGTCTTTCCATAATTTTTCTAAAACTGATGTTGTCTATCTTTTTCATATTTGCAATATAGGTATGAGATGAAGCCCGAATTAGTTTAATTTGTATTTCTCTCTATATAAATTTTGATCATTATTTCATATAGTTATTAATAGTTTGTAATTCTCATTTTGAAAACTATTCATATTCTCTGACTTTAGATTTTGTTTGTTGTTGTTATTGGTCCAGACCTATAATTTAATTGCTGTAGAAAACCTTCATTGAAGAAACTTCATTAACAATGCAGATTGACATCTTCTGTGGTTAGCAAAATAGTGGGGGAAATACATATATTTATGTTTTAATTTGCTTTAAAGAACTTCCTCAAGACTGGACAAAACAATAACTCAAGCCCTGATTTTATAGTATTTGTTGATTTCTTAGGTGTATGTCATTCTGAAAATTTAACAATCAATATTCACAAGCTGGTATAAACTGGCTCCAATACACCCTTGGAACCAACTCATTGGCAAAACATTATGTACCTGATGGAATGATGGTAATGGATCATGGAAGACTATAAGCAGTATGTCCCAATAAAATGATGAAAAGTATAGAAAAGGAAAAAAGTCTATTAGAAAGTTTGTCATATGAAGAAACTAATCCACATCATTCCAAGAGCATTTATTTGTGATTCTAGGATATTGACAAATAATAGCTGTAAAAGGAACATCATAGTTGTCAGGGTTTCTTATTGAGCTCTAGCTTCATTATTAAGCATAATGGAACTACATAGATTACATGAAAAGTGAAAATGGCACATAAAAAGTGGAAGATAAGAGAAGGTTAACTGGACATGAGCAGATTTACACAGAATAAATCATGATGAAGGTGATATGACAATTTTAAAAGCACTTAGGCATCATTTTTTTCAGGATTGTCTGAGGGGTATTCCAAAAATATAAGAAAAATCACAGATGACATAACAAGAAAATTGACCAACAGCCATAACTACTGAAGTCTTACATCAACTTTCCCATCTTCCTAAATTTTTTTTTACATATTCTATACTTATGTAGAGTCATCATTATTGCTATTAATTACTATTCTCTTCTCCCAATAATTATCCTCTCTGTGATATTTGGATTGGTAGATATATGCCTGGAGTGCTCTCCTTCTCTGTCCATTTCCATTTTTCATTTTAAAGTCTTGCTCAGACTTGCATGTCTTTAGATTGGTATTCATTGAGTGTTCAACATTCCTCATTATGAGGCTATTAACATTGATGTCTCATTTAAAAATCCAGTCTACCATAGCATTTCAGCTCTTTCCTAGGATTTTGCTTTTTGGATGATTTGCCATCATTTCAAATTATTATGTTCATCACTTAATTAAACACTGTCTCCTCTAAATTTGCTTCAGTAGAGATGAATATAAAGTCCAATCCTTGAGTTCAAAAAGTTAACTTCACAATTACAGGAAGGAAAAGTCATTGTGTTTGAAAAAAGGAAGAAAGTTTTAGTGTGGACCATAAGATCAATCAGTAGGAAATCAGCAGTGTTATATGGCAAGCTGGAAAGCTAATTCCCTTTTGGACCATGGTAAAAGAGGAACAACTTTTAGGAAGAAGATGATAGTTTTCTGTACTATGCACTGATCAGATCACATCTGAAGTAATGTATTTTACTATAGCTGTCTTAGCTTAAAAGGAATAGTGTAATGCTACAGGATTGTAGCTATTGTAGCTATATGACCTTGGGTAATTCATTTAACCCTGTTTGCCTCAGTTTCTTCATCTGTAAAATGAACTGGATGAAGAAATGTGGCAAACCACTCCAGTAGCTTTGCCAAGAAAGCTCCAGATGGGGTTACGAAGAGTAACTCAAGTGAAATGACTCAATGTGTCCATGCTACATAAAGATGGGTTGGAAGAATTGGGAATATTTAGCCTAGAAAAGAGAAGACTGATAGTGAATATCTCTTCTTCCAGTATTTGAAGGACTATTACATAGAAGAGAGACTAGATTTGTTCCATTTGTCCCTCAAAGGGAAAGTTGAGTGGAAGCTGAAGGTTTTCAGTCAAAAACATGGTAATAACTACAGATCTACGGTGTCTGAAATTGGGTTGGGCTGCATTGCCTCTCCCTAGAGCTCTTCAGAGCCAGTGTTAGATTTGATCACTTCTCAGTTGTCAAACAACTGTTATTGTGAATATTCTTTTTAGGATATAAATTGGACTTAGTTGGTCCTCTCCAATACTGAAATTCTGCTGTATTTTTGAACTGTTTTTTCATTTTATTACATAAAGTTCTTTACTGATTTCCTTTTTTTCTACATATTCGTTGATATAATTTCATCATAGTAATACATTGTTAATGTTGCAAAATTTAACTATTCCTTTTACTTAATAAAATAATTTGATTTATTTTTTTACACCAAAAATTTTCCTTTAATCTGTCTTCCATTGCTTCTTTGAATCCTTCATTTTAGCAGTAACAAAATATTACCAAATAAATAAAACTAATTGACGGTTTCCAGTATTGACAATGTGTACCACATTATGCATCCATAGATTCTGTCTCATTACTGTGTGGAAGGAGGTATTTTTCCTGAAGTGTCCTAAACATACATTTTTCTCTTGGTTCTGCCTTTATTTTCCACTCTCCATTACTTCATAGAAGAATCCCATGTTTCTTTAAATTTCTCATATTTATGATTTCTTCAGGTGTATTAATATTAATAATTTCTTAAGGTGTATTAACAATAATTCCAGTTATATTCATATTCCTGTTTGTTCACCCATTCCTCAGCCAGTAGACATCTTTCCATTTTCGTTTTTTTGTTTTAGTACCACAATACTTTTTGATGTATGTAAGATTTTTCTTTCTTCACATTAACCTTTAAGTATCTGTCCAATAGTAGTAGTATGATTAGATCAAAGTATTTGTGTATGTGTGTGTAATGTTTTGACTTATAAAATTCCCAATTGATTTTCAAGATTGTCCATTACTTCACCAGCAGTATAGCATACTTCTCTTCCTGCAGCCACTCTAACACAAATTTTTATAGTTTGATTATTTCCATTCCCCCCCATTCTGGTCTCAGTTTTTGCTCCATTTTTGGACACTTAGATTGCTTCATATTTTTTTCTTAATTGTAAGTAATGATACTGTAGAAAACCTTTGAAACAGAAGGCTTTTTTTGTTTTGTTTTTGATAATGCACTTCAGAGTATATTCCCAGAAATGGGAAATACTGAGTCAGAGAGTATTATTATTTTGTAACTTTTTATTGTATACTATTACATGCCTCCTCAAAATGATTCTACTGATAATGCGTTTTCACCAGCAGATGAATGAGCCTTTTTTCACAGCACCACTCGCATTGATTCCCAAAATTAATAATAATTTTTGTCAGTTTGTTGGTTTTGTGCTGGTACCTCAAAGTTGTATTAGCTTGCATGTGGCTTCCCAGAACTTTGAAAAAGCTGCATGTAGTTGTGCAAAGGATGGAGACTTCTTTCAACTCAAGCCTAGTATGGAAAGTAGAGATGTAGAGAAAGTATGGAGATTGAGGAACAAGGGTGATTTCATGGGGTAGATTAGTGAGGAGATTTCCTCTTACCTATCTGGGGTCTTCATGTGATTGAGTGACATCTTTTTAGGTAGCTCTGGATCTGATTGGCCTATAGGGGTTCTGTAATGGAAGAAAAACTCAATAATTTGTGAACCCTTTGACCGAAAATTAGTAGGGAAAAGGGAGACAATGAAAGCCCCTCTAGCCCTACCACCCTGGAATCTTGCAGGTAATGGATGAGAAATGTATTACAGGTTTGTTCTGGGACTCTGAGGTAAGAAATCAGTGTTTTCTCTTAGTCAATGATAGCTATATAGAAAAGTTTGCCCTTTCTCCTGGTGATTTTTATTTTCTGATTTTACTTTCTTTTTGATAAAGCAGGAAAGAGGGTTGGATATCATTTCTAAATGATTGAAGGAATTTAAGCAAAGCTCTCCTTGACTTCTTACTGTTGTGCTATCTTTCAGAAGATCCCTAACATCATCTTTAAAGTTTTCCTTCATTGTCTTTAGTTAATGCGTCACCAATTCTTGAGAATTATCTTTCAAAATGTTAATTGCATCAGTTTTTTTTCCCTTCCCATTGCCATTGCGTTATTGAATACTCATTACTCTTGCCTTGTTGTAGTGAAAAAGGTGCTGAATTTAGTGTTCGATTTGGGTCCAAGACTTATCTCTGGCACCTAACTAATTAAGTGACTACTACAGGGAAAGTCTTAATATCCTTAAGTCTGCATTTTCCTCAACTGCAAAGTGGGTTAATAATATTTGTTACCCATTTCACTGGATTATTGTAAGGAAAATAGTGGATTGTAAAAATGTTAACAGTTATTATGTCATTCATATTTTCCTCTATATTACACGAACTCTCTTACTTCTCTTGAATCTTTTCCTGTCCTCTGGATGCCTCTTTCCTGCTTATAGACAAGCTCATGCCTTTTCCTATCCTCAGAACACCTCACTTGACATATCCATCCCATCTCTTTCTCTCCTTTTTGCTACTAAATATTTCTTGAAAAGACCACCTACAGTACGTGCTTCTACTTTTTTCTTCTCTGTGCATTGGTCATTACAGTGAAACTACAAAATTAATGATATTCTCTAATGGTCTTCCTAATCCTCCTTGACCACTCCACAATCTCTAACATCAGTTGATCACCTCCTTCTCCTAGATGTTCTCTTCACTCTAGATTTTCAAGATAATACCTGTTCTTGATTCGTTGGCTAGTGTTCCTTTTCAATCTTCTTTGTTAAACCTTCATCCCGTCCATGTCTACTAACTACAGGTGTACCACAGTGTGGTGTGGGCTGGCTCTCTTCTCCTGGCCAGCTCATCAACGGCCATGATTCAGTCATCATTTTTGCTCAGGGTTCCCAAATCTACTTGCTAATCTCTCTGCTGACCTCAATTGTGCACCTCCAGATGCTTATTGGACATCTCATATTCAATGATCTGTAGACAAAGTGTCCGAATTATCTTCTCCTCACACACCCTCCCTCTTCCTGACTTCCTTACTGCTGTTGAAGAGGATACCATCATCCTTGCAGTCACCAAAGCTGGCAACCTAGGTTATCCTCAATTCCTCATACTTTCCCTGTTGCCAAAGCCTGTCCATTTACTCAGTGATGTTAGTCTTTTTGCTGTTCTTTGTATAGGCTACTCCATCATCTCCTGATTCCAGCATTTTCACTGGCTGCCTTCTTGCCTAGACTTCTCTCCCCCACCCTCATTTCCAACTCTTCTCTTCACCTTGCTTCCTTCAAGTGTTAGTTAATCTCTCCCCGGTTATAGAAATCCTTTCCCAATCTTCTGTAGTTCTACTTTCTTCCTTTTGCTAATTTTTAGTAGTCTTGTTTGTGGCTTTGCTCAGAGTTGTTTGCATTTGTTTTCTATTACACTGTAAGTTCCTTGAAAAACAGTATCTGCCTTTTGCTTTTATATACCTATAATTTAGTATGGTACTTGTTTTACATTGTAAGTGTTTAATAAATGTTTATTGATTGAGTGACCTTCTCCTACCCGAAGTACCATTTTTTTACTCTGAATTTGTCTACTCTACCACCTCTATTAACTGCACCTTGCTTCCAGGATATAATCCTAGAAGAAATAATGTAATTTTCCCTTGTTCACTCAAGGAAACAAAATCTGACCCTTCTTCTAAGTATATTTGAAGCACAAAAGTTTCCTTAAACTTTCCTAGAAAAATAATTAAGTCCCAACCCCCTTGTTTATCAGTCAGTACTTATCAGATCAAACCTTCTGCTTCAAATGACTAGTTTTCTTGCTTTCCCTAAAACTTGTTGTTCCCATTTATACCCCTGCACCTATTTTTATTCTCTTCCCTTCCCCCAGTTCTGTCCTTGTCCAAATTCAAATTAACTTTCCTCTCTTCCTGTTTTAAAGCCTTCCTGTTCTCCTCCCTCATGAATCTTGTCTTGTCTTATATTACCTAGTTCTTTCATATATGCAGCTTTTTTATTTAATAGTTTTAATACCAAATACTTTTGGAATGAATAAATTTCTATTTGAGTTGCAAAATATGTGTATCTTGAGTGGGAAACCCACTAGAGCATGCTATCAGAGTCCAGTTTAGTAAGAATTTATGATTTCTTGTGACAGCAAGCAGAGGAGAGCCATACTGGGAGATTTTTGTAAAAGTATATTTGTTAGCGTTACAGTAACTGTATAAATATGTATGCATATATTGGATTTAACATATTTCTACCATGTTTTTTAAAAAAAAGTATTTTTGTTATTGGAAGCAAATGTTACTTGTTAACTCTTTCTTCAGCTTCTTCAGTCAAAACCTATTGGAGGCTACTGAGTACTCCAAAACAGACTATTTTAGTCCTGGCTGCAATCTAGGAGGGCAAATGTCATTGAGAAATTTGAATAATGAGAGAAAACGCAGAGGGAGAGGGGATTAAGTTGGAGGGTAGAAGAAAAAGAAGAAAAAGTTTAAGAGTGATGAACATTAGCATTTTTTGTCTTGGGTATCTCCAGATTACTTTCCAGTTTCTTAGCAAAACCCATAAAATCAGAAAGAGGAATATTCCTTTCAATAGAAAGTAAAATTCCATACAATATATGGCAAATTTCTTTGCCATCTGGTATATGGCTCTCTTTTGTTTACTTTTTTTCTTGTTTTTACTCTCATCTCAAAATTTTCTCTAGGAAATATTCCTGTTAATGAATTTATGGTGGAGGGTCACATCTCTTTACCTTGCAAGACTTCTGCCTGTTGAGATTTTTTGAAAATCATGACTGAACATAATATTGAATACTTTTTAAACTTACAATGTCTCATTTGGTCTTGCAGCTTTTCACTAGCTCTGTGCAGATGAATCCCACAGATTACATCAGTAATACAAAAGTAAGTTTTAGTTAATATTGCTCAGGACCCATAGTTATAAAAAAATTTCTGAAATAATAACCTGATAACTAGTAAGCAGTGAAATTGTTACTGTCATTTTAAAAAAGCATTTTGTTTTCTAATAAAATATAATAATTCTAATGAAGATATTAAAGTTCTGGGTAAAAACTTTTAGGCATGATTGTTCCTTTGAAACTTACGTGATAAATATAAATATGAAAATGTAGTTAGATATTGGACAATCTCCTAATTAAATTTGGGATTTTGAAGGAGGAGCTTTGAAAAAGCTTCACATATACCACAGATGTAAATATATAATTTCCATACTTCTGAACAATTTCTTGGTAGAGAGGAGCATGAAGCACTATTTTGAATCAAAAGACTTGGCTCCAGCACCTAAATGATCCTTGGCAAGAAATTTATTATCTCTGATCCTCAGTTTACTCATCTGTAAAATGATACCTAAACTGCTTTACAGAATTATTGGCAGGAAAGTACTGTTTAAACTTATGGCACAATATAAGTGTTATAAGTATGTTTTTCTGGAAACCATGTTCCTTCATAATTCCTTTTATTAACACGCTAGATTTCCTAACAGCATATGTGAAATGTCAATAGTTTGGACTGACATGGAGATATAATAAGCAAGTTTAAATGAATGAAATCAGAATTGTAGACTGTTTAAGGAAATTAACTTTTTAATATAATAACTTTTGCTGAGCTAACAATATAATTAAAAAGAGGTTTTTGAGTGACCAGATGAGGATGATTTTTAATTACCATGTTATGGTCATAAGGATCTGGTAAGATGGCACATGCTTGTAAGTCCCTGCTATTGAGGGAGGCTGAGGCAGGTAGATTGCTTAAATTTAGGAGTTCTGAACTGCAAGAGGATTAAATTCAATTGGTTATACTCACTTAAGTTTAGTACCAACATATAGTGAGTTCCTGGATATAGAGTTCAAGGAGACAGAAAGAATGAAGAAGAGTAAAGCCTCCATGTGGATTAACAATGGGGTTAGGCCATGAGTGGCCTTCGTACTTGAAGGCTAGGTAAGAATGGAAAACTAGTCTTAAATAATACTCAAAGGTTTATAGGTTTTTAGAGTTGGAAGAGACCTTAGAAGGATCATCTAGTCAAGGTCACTTTCATTTTGGAAATGAGGAAATTGTAGCTCGAGAACAAAACAGATTTCCCCAAAGTCATTCCCCAAAGTCACAGAAGTCATAAGTAACAGCCTGTAATTTAAATTCATATCTTCAGATTACAAATTTAGTATTTTTTATACCATACAATCTCTTAGGTAGGCAAAAATATCCCTCGTCTTCATTTTTATAATCTTTTTTTTTTTTTTAGCAATACATGTAAGTTTTAAAGTAAGTGAATCTACTTTCTGAGAATTAGTTCCAGATTATTTTTTATTATTTTATTTATTTTTATTCTAACACTTAATGATCTAGGGATGGCCAAGGAAAAGCATACTAAAGTAATTTTTATCGTGTGAATGTTGGCATGTATGTGTACAATTATATTGACTGTCTGGATCTTCACAGAACTAACTACTGTTGATCTTTTTCAAATTAAATACCAACAAAACAGTTTTGTTTATATTATATAATATGTAAATATATTTTGTATATGGAAGTGTATGTGTGTATAAAATAACTGATAATTTATGTTAGACACTCCATGGCTCTTAAAACCACATTATGAATATGTTCTCATATTACTTAGTCATATGATCTCATTTCTGGAAGGGACCTTTTTACGTGTATATTTAGTATATGTGCTTCTCCTTTTGATTCTTTACTACTTCTGTCTTATATAAATTACACATTTAGCCCAGGTTCTCATCTTTCTAAGATTGAGAAACTTACCACAAAACTCCAGGAACTCTGAAAGTTGATTAGCCCACAGAGTTTCCTGTAATTCCGCTGAACAACATTTGATTTACTGTGGTTTTTCACTTAGGACAGTAACTACAGTTAATGAAAAATAACAGTATTGAGCAAAAATAGAGCAGATCCAAAATGCTTTGCAACAAATATTTAATAAGAGCACATTAAAAAATATAAATTTTCTTTTATGTATATAATCATAAATGAATAAAAATACGTTCTATTTATTTTGGAGTTAGAATAATAATGTCAAACTTATCTAGCATGTAGAACTCTTAAGGCAACCCATTTTTTCTTCAAAAGTACTTCTAAAAATAAAAATCCCAACTTTCAAAGTTTAAGTACTTCTGTAGTGCAAGGAAAAAAACCCAAAAAAACTTGAAGTTAGGAGTATTTAAAGATATGAATGGTCCATTTACTGTCCAGAAGATAAATATACATTTTTCATTAGTGGGTGTAAAAGCTGTACTACAGGCCATGCTGAAAAGTTGAAGAAAAAGAGATCATCATGGCAGGTATAGAAATGGCAAAATAAATAGTGAGTAGTAGATAAAATGACATTGTATGACAAAGAAGGAAAACCATTCTGCAAAGGGATAGACGGCCCTACTGTACCTCAGCCTTCAAGATTATCCTTTACATAATTGTTTATGATGATCATTTCAAGTTAATCAAAAAAGGAAATCTTACTTTATTGCCTCATCTTGACATGTAAATGGCTCTGAGTTTTCAAAAGTTGTGCCATACAGTATGATTTCTGGCAGGTACTTCCAAGGGAGAAGGACTCAGTTCAGAGGGGCTAATCATCAGATTGCCTGGTATTTGATGAATTTTGCATCAACAGTAACTTTCAAATTGTCTACCAAGCTCTAGAAGAGATTGTGATCTGTGTGTAGGTAATGACCAAACTCTTTATTTCTCTTAAATATGAAAGATGTGTAATCATATTGAAAATATTTCCAAAATAAAAAGGTTTAAGATGTTTTTAAAAAGATTAAACTTTTATCTGAAGTTATTTTAAAATTTTAGTCATTGATTATTTCTTCCCACTTTAAAATTTCCCATTGTCCAATCAGTTGGCAAGTTTCATTAATTTCTTCTCTTTGGTGACTCCTATTTCCATTAATTTTTTTTATTGTTAGTTCTTTTTTATATCATCTTAATTTCCTAATGCTTTGCCTTTATCCTGGCTTTCCTTATAACACAATTGAGAGGAAGCAGGGGTGGTGGTGGGAGGCATTTCAGCAAGACTAAACAGCCTATCAGCTGGATCTCAACAGTATAGATAAGTGTTCCACATCCATCCAAGTGTTTCCCTTCTGAAAAAAGAGGTGGAAAGCACATTTTCTCCTGTTTTTTTGGGCGGCAAACTTTCAACTTCTGGAGTTTCATTGCTGTCATTTTAGTTCATTCCTTCATTAACTCTCACTTACATATATACTAATTTAATCTTTCCAAAGCACAGCTATGATCATCATTCCTAATATTTAAAGTGGCTCATCATTGCTTAGTAAATTACATCCAAATTCCTTAGCTAGTATTCAGGTTTTTTTATAATATCTGGTGTCAGCTTTTCTGTTTGTATTGCCTATTATTATTATTCATATAACTCATTTCTAGGCAAACTGTGTAACTCACAGTTGTGTTCTCTTCTAAAATGGATCTTCCTCCAAATCTATATTTTATTAAGACTAGATTCAGTTCAGTTCAGCTATATAAAGGTATATAAAGACTTCTTTGAGGTCTTCTTTAGTGTTACTCTGTTACCCCCTTTCCTGTGTAAAAATGATATTTTCTTTCTTTGAACTCTCATAGTCCTTCCTTTTTACCTTCTTTTTGACCTTATAGTATACTCCATAATAGAATTATTTGTATGTCTTCTCTTTGTCCAGCTAGATTGTAAACTCAATTAGACACATCTCCAGCTTCATATTCTTCGCCTTTATGTACAACAAAGAATTTGAACTAGATTTTTGTTAAATTTCAGGTTCCTTCCAGTACTTAACATTCTATGACTGTTATTTGCACTTGTTTCTATCAACATTTGATGTATAGGTAAGTTTAAAAGAACCCCAAAAAAATGCATAATGTGTAATATTTGATAATGTTGGGTTTTTTCCTCAGTTGGAAAATAAAGGATCAGAAACTAATAAGAATAACGAAGTTCAGCCAACTTCAGAAGATGGAAAAAATTCTAAGCCTAAATCAGGTATGTTATTAAAGATACAACATTGAGGGTTTTTTTTTATCTCGTTGGTACTTTTTTTTTTTAAACACCACAATTATCAGTAATCCTCACATTTATGACCTCTACCCTCCTTCCTGGCCAATCTTCAATTAATTAGCAAAATCACTTTAGAGTGACAGCAGTAAGAGAGAATTGCAATAATGCTTTGTTAAAGTCCAAAGCTGAGAAAAGTTTTCATTGACTCTGGAGAGAATGCATGGGTCTAGATAGAAAGGATTTGTATTAACCGTGTGGTTTTATAAATGAGGAAACTGAGGATCAAGGAGTCTGCCCCTCTAGGGTCACACAGGTGACAGATAACAAAGGCAGGATGTCTCCAGACTCTCTTTTGACACTCACTTTTCTCTTTATCACATGGTCTCTTTGGGTGTCAAATTCAAAAAGCAGTAGGAGCCACTAAGTGATATATAAAGTTCTTTGACTATACATATAGACTTACAAAACCATATATTAACATTATCTATGTTCTATTTTATTTTTACTCTATTAAATATTTCCTAGTCATAGCTTAATCGAGTTCAGACATACTATGAAGTTTATATGGAATTTAGATTACATGTTGAAATGCTGGGTCTTGTCAACTAGTTGGATTTGCAGGGTGAGAGAGGAATTCAATCTAGGTTGAGAGCCAAGTTCATTGGTTGGATGGTGGTATATTTGACGGTAATGGGGAAGTTGGGAAGAGGGAGCATTGGGGGCAGGGAAGTGAATTCATCTTGAAGATGTTGAATTTACTGTTTCTAAAGAAATATGACTGGTAATGGCTGTGTGGTTTATTAACAGCATAACAAATAATACAAAGATATTTAAATATTAGCATGCCACTAGGTGACTCAAAGGGTAGAGTGCTGGGCCTGATGTCGGGAAGATACATCTAACTGAATTCAAATCCGGCCTTAGACAGCTTGTGTCACCTGGGCAAATCACTTAACCCTGCTTGTCCCATTTTTCTCATCTGTGAAATAGACTGAAAAAGGAAATGGCAAATCATCCATTATCATTTGCCAAGACGACTCCAGAAGGGGTCGTGGAGAGTTAGATATAACTGAAATGACTGAATAACAACAAATTTAGATATTTCAACAATATATGAGAGAGAAGAAGATTACAATCAGAGGCACTAAATAGCAGTTGCAACTCTAGACTTCTTAGCTATGGAAACAGTTCTGTCATCTGGTTCTCTCAGGATGGCAATCACATTTTCTCAGGAAATAGCTTTTTCTGCCTTTTTTCAGGAATAATGAATGTAGAGTCTCTCAGGAAAAAGTCCTTTAGTCCTTTCTCTGTGCCTCTTACAATCTCTCTGGTCATGACAGTTAACCCTAACTCCAAAAGTTAAATCTCTGACAGTTAAAAGACAGTTAATCTCTTGTCTTTAGATTATTTTTCCTCTTGAAGATAGAGTAACAATCTATAGTCTCTGTGGACTGTGGTCTGTAGAAGCTGGGGTTACCTAATGGGTTTGTGATATTCTTTTTCCCTATAAAGACTGGCATGAACTGCATGAATACCCTCACTGAGAAATAGAGTGGTAAAATTCAGATTAGACCTGGATTCTGTGGCCCACTCTATTTTTTAACTTTGTAGTTTTTCTGTTTTGCCTTTGGTTTTGTATAAATTGATCTTGAGAGTATTCTGTCCCTCTTTTTAGATAAGCAGCTCATCCAGTACACAGCTTTTCCTCTCCTTGCATTTCTTGACGGGAGCCCATCCTCCACTGTGGAAAATGGGAGTGCAACTTCAGAAGCTGCATCTTCTTTAGACAAACCCTTGGGGGTTGATGAGCTTCTGGATAGTAGCCTGGACCCGGAACCCACCCAAAGTAAGCTTGTTCGACTGGAACCATTGACTGAAGCTGAAGCTAGTGAAGCCACACTGTTCTATTTATGTGAACTAGCTCCTGCCCCACTGGACAGTGACATGCCACTCTTAGATAATTGACTCCCCAAGAAGGTGGACTCTTATATGTATATATTCATCAAAATGATGAACTATTTATTTAAAGTATCATTTGGTACTCTTTTGTTTTGTAAATGGCTTTGTTTTGTGTATTCAGATACTGTGGAATCTAAAGCACCTTCCTGGTCCCTACCCTAAGTCTGTAACCACACTCTGATCACTCTTGCAAAGCTTTCAAATGTTACTCAGCTGTGTACTTCTATAAGACTTCCTGAATATTGTTGGCAAATCCTTAATTTGGATTCAAATTGCCATTCTTTCTTTAATTGCAGTGGTATTTGTTGATTTTTGTTTTTGTGTACATGCCCTTTACCCTGATCTAATTAAACCTTCATTTGTTCCTTTGTTGTAATTTGTTTTACTTGTTTGATGCTATCTGATTGCCTTGAGTGTAACACACTAGTGCTGAAGATGGTATTCTGAATGCTTTCTCTGTTGCAATTAACTTTTATTAAAATTTTTACACTTGGCTTTTCAAAACTGGGAACATAAGTGCCTGGATCTAGTGGTTTTATTGGTCTCCCTTGGTTCTGAGATGTATTCCTCTGCACCACACCAGAATAATTAAATGGGCATGATTTTCTCCTGCCCCTAAACCCTTCCCAGTCTAGTTTAGGTTATGGAGATCATCTCTGCCCACTGAGTTGGACTGGAATGTCAAATAAAAAGGTTTTTCAGTTTGCTTGTGTTTTGTTTTGTTGTTTTTTTTTTTCCTTCTCTTCTTTAGCCATACTCAAGTTAAAATAAATCCAGTAAATACTTAGATCTCATTTCTGCTCTGCTGTCTTTTTGTGTATGGGTTTGTTTTTTTGAAGGGTGATGGGTCACAGATAGGGAGAGAAAGCTAAACATCACACTAGATTCTAAAGAATTTTACCTTTTTTAAAAAATTATATATACTTTTTCTTGTCCTTCTTTCTCTTAATCCCTTACTGGTTTTGAATTTCAGCATACAGTAACTTAGAAGTTTTAATTTACAAGTTAGTTTTATATAAATGAGGCAAAAGAATTGGGAAAGTAATCATCTTAATATTATGATTGCTGACCCTTAACTATTGGTAGTGATAGATTACATATATGGAATACATTTTTTTGTTAAATTTTGTGTGTGTAAGAGAGAAAGAGACAGAGACAGAGATGGACGGAGAGAGGGGAGAGAGAGAGAGAGAGAGAAAGAGACAGAGAAGCTTCTATTCAACATGCAAATGTCAGCTTAATATTTCTTCTTTGCTAGAGCTCTATATAATAATACAGTACAACAAACATAATAGAGTACTCTGCCTAGGCATGAAAAAAAGTAGCCCTCAGAAAGTTTATATCAGTCTTAATAACAGCTAACATACTCTTTAAAATTTTTATAAATACTTTTCTTTCTTAAACAATCTTGTGAGGAAAATACAACCAAATGTGTTTTACTCGCTGCAGTTGGGCAGGTTTTAATATTGCCCTATGCTGTAATATTTGATTCTTCATTGCTATGATAAATCTACTTGGGGACACCAGCACCACACCTTTAGTTGCCAATGTCTAGGGCAGTAGAATCCAACATTCATATTCTATTGCAGTGTGTGCAACTCTATTGGGGCTACATTGTTTGAATGTTAAATGTTCATTTGCCAAAAACACTTTATTTTATGGAGAATTCATAAAGAGCAAGTACTCATGTAGTCAGAAAAAGCAATACAAGGACACTCTGAAGGTCTCTCAACGTTAGAATTGATTGCATGACAGGGGAGACACTAGCACAGGACTGGACTGCCCAGCCTGGTGTGCCCTTACCAGAGAAGATACATGCTGTGTTCTATGAGCAAAGTAGAACTGAAGTAACTCAGAAGAAATGCACGATGCACATGTAGAGAATCCAGTCAAATGTTCATATGGCCTATGCTTGACCTGTGGCAGAGCATTCCCAGCTCATATTGGTCTGATCAGCCACGTCTGATGAGGTCTAAGGCCAAGGGCATGACTCACAGAAATGGCAAGTTACTCTTTAGTAAATCCTTTGCTCAGTAGTCAATTTGGACAAATAATAGCACATGAACATTTCCTGTTAGCATATGCAGGGGTCCTCAAACTACGGCCTGCGGACCAGATAGAGCAGTTTGAGGACATTTATCCCCCTCACCCAGGGCTATGAAGTTTCTTTATTTAAAGGCCCACAAAACAAAGTTTTTGTTTTTACTATAGTTGGGCCCTCCAACAGTCTGAGGGACAGTGAACTGGCCCCCTATTTAAAAAGTTTGAGGACCCCTGGATATTGCTTAGGTCAAACTCAGAACCAGGTTATCTGTTAGCTATTAGAAGGCTACTTTGATTTTTTTCAGATATTCTGTATTGTCTAATACATCTCTGTATTATACATCTCTGCCTTCCCCTACCACACAGTAAAAAATTTTATTCATGCCTTTTTTAAGGCCATAGATGACATCTTATCCATATACAAACCTCCCGTGTAAAAAAATCAGCTATAACTGGTAACTCTACCTTTCATACCTGTTGGAATCCTTACAAAGTGTTAAGTCAGTTGACTAATTTAGCATGGTACTAAGCAAATCCTCTAAATAATGTATTTAAGTACTCATTGGAGTTCACAAGTATGGGAGATTCACAAAGTTAACTTTATGAATTCACACCTCCCTTAATCCCTCCCTCAGAGGAGGAGTCAACCTTTAAGAGATAATATATATAAGAAGTTGACAGAGGCTCAGTCAGTTAGTTCGAAACATTGCCAGGAGTTGTAGACGAGCACTCTGGGAGGAAGCCCACAAGCCCACTTTCGGAGGTGGAGTCAGATCCATTCCATTTTCCACCTTTGTGCTGGCTGGAGGCTGAAGGACAAACCTTTGGATTTGGAAACATTCAGAGGGAGCTCTTGGAGCCAAGCAGAGAGATAGGCCACCAAGAAAACTACCCGGCCTATTTTGGAGGAAGCAATAAAAGATCTGAACTTTTAACACCTGGCTGCATTTGGAGTGATTATTACTCTGAAGCGAAACTAAAGCTGCCTCCAGAAAACCTCCCAGAGAAACCTGCTCCCAGAGAACCATTATACTAAGGAAGAGAACACCACACCTTGCCACTAAGGAATTCAGCCTTTGCATACCTGTAGTTACCCTCCATCAGAGGGGAGGGAAGTGTGTGTGGTGTTCTGAAGCCAAGATTGATCGTAACATTTGCTGTTTGTCCTTCATTCTCAAAGAGAATGACATCAGGAAGGTGACACCATGACGTACAAGTGAACTCCATCTAAGTGAGGTCACCAGCATGACATTCTTCTGGAGCCATTTGGATCTGGTGGCAAAATACAGATTAGGACAATCGAAGACAGTCCTGGAGGCAGTGGGACATCTTGGCCTTGTTAAGCTAACAGTCTTCTACGTTTGAGACAATGCCCATTCAGTGATTTAAAGCTACATGGCCGTCTACCTAGTCAAAAAACCCCCCACAAAACCCCACTTAAAAATTTGCATGTCATACCATCACCTCCCTAATGTCCTGGTCTTGGAGAACAAAGGATAAACAGCATCTGGAACAGGCTAGTTGGACAACACAGCTCTTTATCTTTTCATTTCTTTCTTTTTTTCCTCCCCTTTCCCTTCCCTTTGTCCAGATAGGGTGTTATACTAGATAGGGCAGGTGCTCTGCCCAAAGGAATATAAACCTTGCAAGATATCTTGGGGATTATAGGCTAAGACCATACCTTAAATTCATATCAGTCTGGTTCTCATTGATTAACAATAGATCCCAGGCCAAGCCCCACTTGGTCATTGTTTGTGCCCTCACTAGCTCAGAGTGAAGGTAAATAACAATTTTTCACTTTTTCTGATCTGTAACTTGCCAAGGGATTCAGATGTCTTCAGAGAAGAGAGGCTGGTGACTTCTTCCTTCCTGACTTGTATGCAATTCCCTTGGCACCATCTCCCTGGCACTCATGGTCCTCTTCAAAAATGAAGGGCAAAAAACTGAATAGATTTAAGCTGAGTTTAGATGCACTGTATAGTTTTATTTTCATACATGATAGGAATATTGTACTGATTCTGACTTGATTGCTTCACATCCATACTAGGCCAATTATTTTCTGATTTCAGAGGCAACTGTATAATTGAACCTGTTTAGCCATCACTTCCATTTACTAATGTATCATCTCCCTTTTCCCCAGGACTTTCTTATAGCAAAGTGCAATTAACAAAACTCATTGTCTGTCTTAGACCATATGCCTCATTCCATATCTGTTCTCTGCCACCTCACCTGAGAGAATTCATCAAGTTGTAGCTTTAGAGCTTGGAAGGGCACCTGAGGGTCCCAAATGCAAGAGAGATGAGGTCATGAAGTGAGTAAAATAGAACAGAACGTGGCCTAGTTGACAAAGTCCTGAAGGTATACCAGTTAGGGACAATGGTATGGAAGATAAATCAGGAAAGGGTCCTGGAGGAATGGTCACATATGTAGAAGAGACTGGTATGCAAATCCAAGGAGATAGTAGCTAGCTAGCATTTATATTGCTTTTAGTTTTTTTAAGAATATCCAGAAGAAGATGGTCAAAAGTAGCACAGAAAAATCAACTTATCCCCCAAAATATACTGTATCACAAGGTGTCTCAAAAGAATTTATAGGCTAAGACCTTAACCAAATCAAGAGGCAAAGATTTTATTATGCTGCTGGCAGCAGGCTAATTTCCAGGAGTTTGTGATTAACAAGGGGGAAGATGCCATATGGTGGTGTTAAAAGTTTTAAATGAACTAGCAACAGCATAAAGTTGGATAAATTTCTAAATAAGTCAGCAGGGCTTATGCTATTCACTGGCCATTTAAGTTCCAAAAATGGAGTTAGCCATTGTGACATTTAGTAAGTAGGTTCCTTTATAGAAGAAAAATAACCTTTGCCATTGACATATAGGGATTATGGGGTCATGATAATTTTGTCAGTGCAAGTAATTTGACAAAGAATTCAACAAGGGCCTACTGCAATAAAAGATCATTTAAAGATAACTTTGATTTCACATGTGTCCCCACTGAAGTTATTTGACATGGCTGAAAACATGATGCAAAAACAAAACATTGTTTCATTCCATTGGTTACTGGGAAAGGTCAAGAGCGTTGTAAGCATTATCCAGAACCTGGGAAAGCATGCCATCATCATGAAGTTGATACATTATACTGATGAACTTCTCTGGGCAATCAAATTTTGATTTAATTTTCCCTAAATGCTCACAACCGATAGTATCAAAAGGCTTGGATCAGATCTACAAATGTTGTATGCAGATCTCTGTTCTGCTCCTGGCATTTTTCATGGACTTGTCAGGCAATAAACACCACCAACTACTTTTCAGTCCCTTCTGAAGCCACGCTGGCTCTCAGTAGATGACCTTTTTCCAGGTATAGAGAGCTTAAAAAGGAGCCAGCAATGACTAAAAGAGACTACCTGTGATTGTCACAGGACAATCTAGTCCCTTTACCTTTATAAAGGTGGACAATGGAGACATCCTTGACCTCTTGTGGTAGTCAGTTACTTCATAGATGGAAAATTCTTCAACTTGAAAAGGCTGCAAGTCAAAACTTAAGTGGAGGGAGTGTAGGTACATGATTTTTTGTATGCAAATGATTGTACACTTGATGCAGGCTCTGAAGTTGAGATGCATGTATGGATCAATTCTCTTCTGTCCATGCTTATTTTGGCCTAACAATTAACACAGAAAATACAGGTCCTCCATCAGCCAACATCACACCATCCATATGTGGAACCATCAGTTAACAATAAAGTTTTGAATGATGTGGATAAGCCCACTTACCTTGGCAGTATACTTTTTAGGAATGTCCACATTGATAATAAGGTAATAGACACAATCATCTGCAAACAAAAATGCCTATGAAACCTGGACAGTCTACCAGCACCACAGCCAACTGAATCATTTCCATTTGAATTGTCTTAGAAGATTCTGCAAATGACCTGGCAGGATAGGATACCAAACACTGAAGTTCTAGAAAAATGGGATGAAAAATTAGGACCGCCAGTGATTTCAGAGTTTATCATTTTAGTGGAACATTTGTGAGTGATGTAAAGAGCAAAAGTGTGACCATCTCTTGAGTATAACTGAGAAATAGAGGAATAGGTCATGACAGGAATAAAAATGAGGGATCGTGAACTTGGTTGGTTGAGCGATACATCGACCTTTATATTGAAGTTCCTCCCTTAGTTTATTTCCGGAGCATCATATTCTAAGGCATTGGGATGGAAGCAAAATGCCAACTACAAGAGCACATTCCAAATCAGAAAATCAGTGCAAGGGCGATCTAATAGACATATCAGTCCACTATCTTATAAGTCGAGCTCTCCCCAAACCCAATGTATTTCCTATTATTCCTTCTCTACTCCCTTCAACCCCCCACATTCTTTTAATATGGATCCATAATGCTCATCGTTCCTCAGATCTATGAATCTGAGACACATAATCAACTACAACTGGTAGCAACCATATAATTAACATTTGATATTTTTTCCAGCACAATGAAATAGGTAGATAGGCATGTGATAATCTAGTTTAAGCAGCTCATTACAGTTATTTTTTTCTCAACTTTGTGGTGGCAAGGGGAAAAAATGACTACTGTATATTCTTAAAATTAAGTAAAGACTTTCTAACCCAAACCTTAAAAACCCCAAACCTATTATATGAATTCATGTTTATTTATTAATAATAACAGAAGAGATGCTGAAGGTTTGTGAATTTATTAACACAAGAGATTTAGAATCTCCAAATATAAGGTTGGAGGATAACAATTGTTGCTTTACTATACTCCACCTGCATTCATAGCCATTTAATGTCACACAGATAAAGAGCAATAATTACATCATACAAAAACAAGTGCTTAAGTATTTTTCTAGGTTCATAATCAGTGATCAATTTGAGATGGAGCAAACAAGTTTAAATAAAGCCCATGTATTTCAATTACACAGCAGCAAATACAAAAAGCATTTAATAATACTTTTAAAACTGCACAACAAACTTTAAGCCAGGGTTCATTCTTTCAGCACTGAGTTAAAATAATGTTGCCGTTAACCGTAGACATGCTAGGCACCAGCCACAAGAATAAATCAAGTACAACACACATTATGTATTTTGCAGAATAATTTTTGGTGCCACTCTGGTACAATGGCAAATACATCTAACTAGCCAGGAATCCTGGTTCTAACCTTGGGACAAGTTACTTTACATCTCTAAGATCTCAAACATTCCAGGTTTAAATGGACCTGGGACAAAAATCTACTTTATTTTTTTTCCCCTTTAAACTGACTTCCAAAATCTTTCGTATATAAGCCATGATTCGTCTTTTCAAAATTCCAAGTTTACTTTTTGAAAAATTAATAAAAGTTCTACCTACATGTAACAGTTTTTTATCTCAGGTTAGAGGGAAGGAGATAATCTGTTACTAAATGAATTCTCACTCTATACCACTGTGCTAAACACTATGGAAAAGTAACTAGCAAAAGTAGTACCTGCCTACCAAAATCTTCCCACCTTAGGAAAACTTAAATTTATTTAGGCACTATTGATTAAATTTTCCATGCTGTGTAACCCAAAACATTTCCTCTTAAGTGATTAATCACATTTCTTGAAATCATGGAAAAACTGGGTAGATATCAGCTGTCACAAAAATGTCTATATAACATGTTTTAAAGAATTACAGAATAGCAAATTTCTTATTAAGGTGTGTTTTTGAATCAAGTCATCAGGTATTTATTAAAAGGCAGTCCTAACTTGCTTATATAGTTGATAAAAAAAAAAAAACCTTTTTAATTCCACCATGCTTTTAAAGTGTTAATTACTAACATTTTGGTTTTCACTCTATTTCACTTTCTCCCCCTATTCCTTATCTATTTTTCCTACCATCTCACACAATACTATATTTCACTGCTATTAAATCCAACATAAATCAGTGACCTTGGCAAGAAAATACAAATAAAACAGAAAATGACACAATTTTATGTCATGCAGACTAATATCAAGTAGGCTACCTTGTTAACACACACATATTTACATCAAAGTCTGGAATACTGTCAATTTCAAATGATCAAGAAACAAAAGAACTTTCATGCCAGAATTCCAGTTCAGTCAAAATCACGATTTGTAAGAACGAGTGGAGCCACTAGTGTCCAAACATAAAGGACAATGCCAATCCAGCTTGAAGAAATTTTCACCCAGACTGAAGTCCATTTACTGGTCATCTCATGAGAAGGCTCATAACTAAAATATTTGGGGGCAGGAAGAAAAAAAAAGATAAATTGCATTAATAGCTAACCTTTAAAGCTCAAGTTTCACATCTGTTTACACACACACACACACTCTCACACACTCTCTCCCTCCCCCCTTTACTCTTTTTTTAATTCAAAAAACCTAACAAAAGAAATCTCAACTTAATTGTTAAATTGGATGATAGTCCCATTATAAAAGATTTTATTTTTGCTTTATGAGAATATTTGTTGAAGAATTAAATAAGCATTTCAAATAAGATTTACACAAAATTCAGTATCTTTCCCAGAACATTTCTGCTACGTAAAATGAGGTAAATCTTAAGCACTATCTCATTCAATCAACATCTTTAAGAAATATATTTTCTTCAGAAAACTGAAATGTTAAAAGTCAAAACTTTTAAAACTATTTATGATGTACATGTTTCTTAAAGAAAACTATACATTGCTACATTCTTAACATACTGGTCAAAACTTTATAGCTGAAAGAATCTGGGAAGTCAAGTAGTATCTTATTTGCACATTTGGAAACTGAAAACCCAGTAAGGTTAAGTGACTTGTCCAAGATGACAAGAGGTAGTTGGAGAAGCCATGATGAATGTTTTTCACCTCACAATTCCACTCTGCTTCTGAACAGAGATAGTCCTTGCTTGATAACTCAAGCATTTAACAAAGCAAAACAAGCTACTAGGTCCTATACAGGTATATGCCTACTAATCTTTAGTTAATACCCTGCATAGTCTATGCCAATCATCTATTTTATATGGTTCTGTCTCATTTACACATTAATAAGTCATTTACAGAATGTCTTTATTGCTGATTTTATGTAATATAAAGTTTCTCCTCATTTATGGAATGAAAAAATTTTTTGAATTTTTGAGTTGTGATAACTGTTTTTTAGATTAAACATGTGCAATCCTTTTAAACATATTTCTGTAAAAGTTGTCAGGTTGTACAAGTAAAATCAGACCAAAAGTGAGGGGGAAAAAACACAAGAAAAAAAGCAAATGAGCCAACAAACAAAAAGGTTAAAAGTACTATGCTTCAATTCACATTGAGTCCCTATAGTTCTTTCTCTAAATGGGGATGACATTTTCCATCCCAAGTCTATTGGAATTGCCTTGAATCACCCCACTGTGATACTTGATCATCACATAACCTTGCTATTATTGTGTATAATCTTCTCCTGGTTCTGTTCCTTTGTGATAGTTTTGAAAAAACTATAATAAGGACCTTTTTAGGAGACCTGCTTTTCAGTATATCTTGATTATATTCCAAGTATTTTTAACTATCACAGTTACTTCTGTATTAAACGGGATGTTATACTCCAACTGTAGTCTGACAGTCCTTCAAATGTTTGGCAAAGGTAATTTTTCTCCCTTTCGTGGAACTTTGCAGGAAATGTAATCTGCAATAGGTTTTGATCTTATTTACAGTCATCATAAGCTGGGCTTTTGAATAGTCTTGAACAAAGCTTAAAGAAAACTACAGAATGTTAATTTAAGTTCAAATCCTGCCTGACAATATGACTGGGCACTAACTTGATACCAATTTCTTCATCTGTAAAATATTAACAATAGTACTATTTTATAGGACTACTATGAGGATTCAAAACTTCAAAATATTACATATAATTCCTAATGTCTTTAATAAATAAGCATCAAGTCCAATGCACTCCAAGTGGAAAAGTGGGAACCTTTCTTCACCACTTGCTTCATTCAAAAATAGTATGGATAATAGTTATGTTCTGAAATACAAATCAGTCATGGAAACTTTTAATGGTAGTAAAGATGATTATTAAAGATATAATATTTTAAAATATAACTAAAAATGAAAAAACTCTACTTCATTTGTTAGTTTCAACTAAACAATAAACCTGGAAACAACAATTTCTGTATTTATCATTGTGATGATAAAAAAGAGAAGGTTTGAAGAACTGATTGAAATGTCTGAGATCAAAACTGGATCCCTAAGATCTCCAAACATATATATGACTATAGAAATGAATAAAATAAAAAAAAAAGAATATAAATGAGAAGATGGTGGCATATTAAGACATAATGGAGCCTAGCTCTTCCATAAATATAACAATGGGGCTTGGAAATGGCATCAGTCTAGAAAGAATGAAAAAATCAAGTATAAAATCCTGAACTCAGCTACAGGAACACAAAAAGACCCATGGAGATTATGAGCTAAGCAAACTGGGGTAAGTAGACAGCAGAGAGAAATTACACAAGGGCTAAGGATGGATTAGCTGATTCCAATGGCTCCCAGCAAAAAAAAAAAAAAGCCTTAGACAAGACCAACTTAGAGTATTCCTAGGAATCTATGGTGCAAGAGAATACCATACACCTTTCTGTAAACTGGTAGCACTAGGGAGTCACCCAAACAGAGCTCAGCATTTTTAATAGCCTGAAGTCCACTGAAGAAGATCAAATCTTGACATAATAGTCAAGAAATGGACAAACTGGACAAGCTATCTAGCTGCAGAGCTTGACTGAAGTACAAGCTTCCCAAATTGATACTGTCATTTATGAGATAAGCATACACCAAGGTAAATTCCTAAAAAGAAATGTTATAATTTAAATAATTGTGGGAAAATCCAGAAGATTATGCCCTCCCCAATTACTCCATGGAAAGCTGAGAGAGAAAAAAAAATCACTTGACCACAAGGATTACAAGGGTTCCATGGAAAAAAAATTAAACAAGATTTAAAAAAAAAAAAAAGGAAAAGCCACAGAGAAAATATGGCACAGAGAACAATGGCAACTTGAAATTAATGGTGAAAAGCCTCACCTATGAACTAAATACCCTGAAAATTAAAATGGACCAGATAAAAAACTGAAAACCACAAAAATTTTAATGGAATGACTGGGGGGGAAAAAATCTAAGAAAATAATTTTTTAAATGATCTAGAAAACGAATAATGGAAAATAATGTAAAAATTATTTGATGATCCAAAAATCATCATACATATACCCCTGCCCCCCCAAATCTGAATACTGTATTTCAGTATTATAAATGAAATTTATATTTGAAAATAGGAAAATTATAAATTGCCCAGAATTCTTAGAACTAGAGGGCAAAGATAGAATCCATCAATCACCTCCTGAAAGAATTCCATAGCTTCCAGGTCAAAAGAAAAAAAATGTAAATTAAAAAGAGGTCAAACACCAAAGAATCACAGTAAGGATTATATAAAATGTGAGAGTGATTATTAAAGTAGAAAAGCTTAGAATATATTTCAAAAAGAAGACATAAGAATTCAACCAAGGACAACCTATCAAGAAAAACTAAATACAATCCTACAGGGGTAAAAGCTGACCTTTAATGGAACAGAACTTTTCTCATCATTCCTGATTTTTAAAAAAAGGCAGACCTGAGCAGATATTTTAAAAATGAAATGCAGGAACCAAGAAAAGCACAGAAAGGTACACATTTCCTTAATTAAAAGGACAAAATAAAAGGATAAAAATTCTTCTCAGAATCTTAATATCCAAAAGGGCCACAGAAAAAGGTTAAAAAGAAGAGAGAACAGATTATTTTGTTCTATTTTGATAGTTTGTAAGAGAAGTCAAAGATGCAACAGGAAGGGGAGGAAAATGACTCACATAACTAAAATACCTAATAGTATATATGATCATAAAGAAAGCGATGAGTTGACCAGACATGATACAAAGCTCATTTTCATCTAAATCAGATGAGGAAATCTATTTGCACTGCAATACATTATACTTATAAAAAAAAAAACAAGAGGGTAATGGGGACAAGGGAAGAGACCCTAAAAGATAGAGCAGAATAAGAAAGGCAAATGTCATAAAATAAATGGATAAGTTAGAGAGGAATTTGATGGAGATTTGAGAAGAAAAGGAATAAAGAATTAAAAACCTGGCATCAAGAACAGAGTAAGAGAAGAGACAACAGAAAGGCTTTAAACAAAATGTCAAACTCTCTTTTACAAGAGAAGTGTGAGAACAAAGAGGGGGGAAAATTATGAGCTGGAAAAAAATAAAATACTTAATATCAATGAGATGAACTTAATAAAATAGAAGAGGATAGTAAAGTGAATTAGAAAAAAAAAGAATCCAATAATGTTTAAAGAAAACACCTGAAACAAAAAGATCACCATAGAGTTAAAATGAACCCTTCATTTCCCCTATTATACTTCTGAAGAAGCAAAATAGGTATCAATGATGAGGTCCTCAGGAATTGGGTACAGTTGGCAGAAAGGGACTGGAGCATTGAAGGAATTGTTCCCAGAGCAGGCAGGAAAAGGCATAGATAGGAATGTTTAGCCTCATAATTCCACCCTCTCTGGAGGTCCTCAAGAAACATGAGTTATCTCAAAGCCCTGATGTTTAATTTCCCCTATAAATCTGTCTATTGCTCACAACACCATTGCTGACTCCCTTGTGGGTTTATAGCCCACCACAGCACTCTACCCCATGGTATCTCTCCCTTCATACCTCTCCCACACCATGTGGTGTCTCCTCCCATGGCTCATGAACACAACATGGCTCATGGTATCTTTCTACTTATAGCTAACTTTTTCAGGGTGCTAAATCTCTTTTGCTATGTATCCTGTCAGCAGAGGGCATACTCCCAACTTTATGAGGTATTTCTTTCTCCTGGTTAATTGTGGATTCCACTAGGGAACTTGTCTTTTCCACTCTTAATTTATCCCTTTTCTAATGCTCTCCCAACTTTTACCACTCTTGGCATCTATTGTATTTATTTTGTCTGTAACGCATTTTCCTAAATAAACCTATCATTTGCCAAAAAGAATGGCCATTGTGAATTCTTCACCCAATATTTGGTACTTACAACAATTACATCATCAGGTATGGTGAATATGAAATAGTTTTTGGAGAGTGATAGATTGTATAGTAGAAATTCTGTTCATGACATAAAGAAATTATGTCTTAGGATATCCATCACAGGTAACAAAAGTGCTATCTGTGAATTAATACAGAGAAGTTAGCAAGAGGTTTTTCACAATTAAAAGGGGGAAAAGGCAAGTTCCCTAGTGGATCTCACAATTAACCAGGAAGAAAAAGCCTTTAAAGAGAAGATGCCAAGAAAGCGAGAGTACACTACATTCACAGGCTAAAATCATCCACAGAGGTTTAGCAGACAAAGGAAGGGATTACACGATTGATTGGTGGACTAATCCTAAAATGAATTTAGCACAGATCTACACCAAAGAGGGATGCTTACGGGGGAAATATAAAGTTGGGGATTTGACATCATAATTCTTTCTGACTGGATACTGTAAGTTAGGGTTCCTAAAGACCTCCGCTTGGGGTGGGACTGTAGTGATCCCCTAAGTGCTCTTCCCTGCTTGTCTCTAGGAGTATTACAATCCTAACAGTGCTTCATGCTTTTTCTGCTGAAGCCCATCTAGCTACCAGAACTTCGAATCCTAAGAGTTAAGGTACATCCCCCCCCCTCCTTTTATCTCATTTTTCTTATGCAGCATTAATTGTGGAAATATGTATAGAAGAAATGCACATGTTTAGAATATATGGGATTACTCGTCATCTAGGGGAGAGGAGGGGAGGGGGATAAGGGAAGGAGAAAAAAATTTTTGGAACAAGATTTTACAAAGGTGAATGTTGAAAATGCTCTGTATCTCAAAAAAAAAAAAATAAAAAAGTAGAGGTAGCCACTATGACTTCAGATATAGTTATGGTAAATATAAACATTATAGAAAGTGCTAAGCAGGGAATATGCTTAAAGGTAACATAGATAATAAAATAACCACAACACTTCATATAAATGTATCTAATAATAGCATGGCGCCAAAAATACTTAAAGGAAAAATTAATTGGAGATAATAAACAGATAATAAATAGTTAACTGCTGAGAAAAGTTAAGTAGCAGCCTGGAAGAAATTAGGTTTATAACACTGCCTGATACTAAATGCCAAGATTCACTACAAATGGATAAGATCTAGAGTTAAACATGAACAACATAAACTGGAGAAACAAGGAAGAAATTGCTTTCCAGATCTATGGATAGAGGAAGCATTCATGACTAAATAAACATTGAAGAACACACAATAAAAAATGGATAGTTTTAGGGGTAGCTAAGGCGCCCAGTGAATAAAGCATTAGCCTTTTTAAGTCAGGAGGACCTGAATTTAAATTTGGCCTCAGACACTTAACACTTCCTAGCTGTGTGACCTTGGGCAAGTCATCACTTAATCCCGATTATCTAAGCAAAAATTTAAAAAAAAAAAATGGATAGTTTTGGTTATGTAGAATTAAAGTTTTTGAACCAAAAATAGCAATGTGATTAAAAAACAAAAAGAGCTAAATGAAAAAGAACAAGTTTTTGCAGCACACTTCTGATTCTGTCAAGATTCAGAAAGAACTGAATTTATAGGACTAAGAATCATTGTATCAATAAAAGAATGGTCAAAGAATATGAGCAGTTTTCAAAGGGAAAAAACCCCACATTATCAATGCTCAAAAAATAAACTATTTCTTAATATTTTTCACTTTTGACAAACCCATAATCTCCAGCTTCTGGCATAAGAACTCACTATTTACTAAAATTGCTGGGAAAATTAGAAAATAATATGGCAGAAACTAAGCAGTGACTAATACTTAACACCCTATACTAAGATAAAGTCGATATGGGTTTATTTAGACATTAAAAAAAAAAATTAAGCAAATTAGTACAAAGGAGGGTCTACCTTTTAGATTTGTGGAAAAGGAAGGAATTTGTAGCCAAAGAAGTAGTATAGAACATTATGAAATGCAAAATAGATAATTTTAATTACATTAAATTAAAAAGTTTTTATACAAACAAAACCAATGTAGCCAAGATTAGAAGGAAAGCAGAAAACTGGGAAAACAATTTTTTACACCCAAGGTTTCTGATAAAGGTCTCATTTCTAAAATGTATAGAGAATTGACTCTAATGTATAAAAAATACAGGCCATTCTCCAATTGATAAATATTCAAAGGATATAAATACAATTTTCAGACAAAAATTAAAAGTCATTTCTAGTTATATACAAAATGCTCTAAATCACTATTGACTAGAGAAATACAAATTAAAACAATCCTGAGGGACCACCTTACACCTCTCAGATTGGCTAAGATGACAGGAAAATGAATGTTGGAGGGCATGTGGGAAAAACTGGGTTTTGTTGTTAGAGTTGTGAACTGATCTAACCATCCTGGAGAATAATTTGCAACTATGTCCGAAGAGTTATCAAACTGTGCATACCCTTTGATCCAGCAGTTTTCTACTGAGTCTCTTTCCCAAAAACATCATGAAAAAAGGGAAAAGGACCCACATGAGCAAAAATGTTTGTGGCAACTGTCTTTTTAGTGGCAAGGAATTGGAAAATTACTGGATCCCCATCATTTGGAGAGTTGCTGAATAAGTTATGATATATGAATGTTATGAAATATTATTGTTCTATAAGAAATGATCAGAGGATGATTTCAGAAAGGCCTGGAGAGAAATGCTGATGCTACATGATGACGCTAAGTGAAGTGAGTAGAACCAGGAGAATATCATACACAGTATTAACAAGATTATGTGATGATCAACTGTGATAGACATGGTTCTTTTTAACAAGGTGAATTCAGGCCAATTCTAATAGACTTGTGATGGGGAGAGCCATCTGCAGCCAGAGAGAACTATGGGGATTGAATATGGATCAAAACATAGTATTTTCACTTTTTTTGTTGTTAGTTTGCTTGCTTTTTCTTTATCATTTTCTCCCTTTTTGATCTGCTTTTTCTTGTGCATCAGCAAGGTGGAATATATTTGGAAAAATTGCACACGTTTAACCTGTATTAGGTTATTTGCTGTCTGGGGGAGGGAGGAAGAAAAATATGAAACACAAGGTTTTGCAAAGGTGAATGTTGAAAACTATATCTTTGCATGCATTTTGAAAAAAAAACTATTATTATAAAAACAAAACTCACAAAACTATTTTTCACTTTTTGTGGTTGCCCCTTTCCCCCTTTGGTTCGACATCTTCTTTCATAACAAGACTAATAAAGAAATATATTTTATATGATTGCACATATTTTAACCTATATTAAATAAATCCTTTATCTTATCAAAAAAGGTGTAGGGGGAAAATGTGGATCTCAAAATTTTTAAAAAGTGAATGTTAAAAATTGTCTTTACATGTAATTGAGGAAAACCAAAGTATTTTAAAAAAAATATTCTAAATCACTAGTAGAGAAATGCAAATTAAACTATCTTTGAAGATGCACTTTACACTCTGGTGAATGGCAAAAATATTTTAGACTAATTAGAGGACTTATGGAAAAACAGGGACTAGTGTAACTAATTATAGAGGTACAAACTTCCAGCCACTCTGGAAAGCAACTTTGAACTATGATCATAAAGTTATCAAATTGTGTTGTTATATACCTATGACCCACTTATATCATCACTACCAGGACTCTATCTCAAAGAAACCAAAGAAAGGGGAAAAAAATATATGTTGAAAACATTCATAGCAGCTCTTTTCATTGAAGCCAAAATTTAGAAAATACACTTTCCTCCTATTAGATAGAATGTTTATTGTGCCCCCAAAAATAATGAAATGGACAGTTTCAAAGAACACCAATAAGACCTCTATGAACTGAGGTAGATTGAAGACCTAGAAAATTTACAAATGACTAAAATATTACAGAAAAAACTTTGAAAGTTGATCCCTTTGAGCAATGCCATAATAAACCATGAGTTCAAAAGATTGAAAATGAAATATATCACTCATCTCCTGCCAAAGGTAAAGAATTCAAATCAATGTCACAAATATTTTAGGGCAAGGACAATAGGAGATTGTGTTGAGGGTTTTCTTTTTTTTTTTTTTAATAGTTGCTGTCCTTAATTGGGGGAGGAAAAGTAGGTGGGTAGGGTCTCACATTGTGAGGGAGATTATAAATTCAAAAAACTTAAAAAAAAAACAACAACTGTACAGCAATTGAGTTATCAAGTAGAGCTCAAAATCTAAATACACATATCTTTTTGTGTCAATCTAAAATGTGCATTTCTATAAGCTCCAAGATTATAAAATATTCTATAAAATATGCCACTTTTTTAAAAGATGTGTAAACAGTTAAATATCTGAAGCATGATTTATAATGAAGTAGAAAATAATCTGTAATTTATGAAAAGGCTACTGTAATGACAATATTCTAGTATTTACTTTTGTGTTGATTTAAAATAAAAGTTTCTAAAACAGCACTAATATTACCTTTGTGAATTAGTGCCATCATATTTTAATTTATGCTAAATACAAACTTGCCAGAATTTACAAATCCTAGATCCCTTTAAAAATGTAAAAAATTTCAATAAATACCTGTACCAGTTGGTCAGGGTCATCATGATATAAAGTGAAGCCAAGAAAAGCATGAAATGAAAGAAGGAGTAACTGTAAGTAACACCATCCCTTTCATTATCTATTGCTCGGTGAACATCATCACCATCATCAAGTGAGCCATCATGTCTGGCCACACCATCTTCTATCAGTGTTGATTCATCACTAGTCAAAGTCAGCTTATTAACCTGACTATTGTTGGATGACCGGATGCTATAGAAAAGAGGTAGAAAAGGAGAAAAACATTAGTTTCAGAGAAATATGATTTAATTAAAAAACTACTATTTTTCAACAAAACATAAAAAAAAAAAAAAGCTTACCTTGAATAAAGCACACAACACAAAAAGAGCATAAGTCCCACAATTCCTTGAGCATCCCACCACTGGACAGAGTCCCCTTGCTTTGGAATGCTTGTTGTAACATTATAGCCAATTATGCTTAATAAACTTGGATTGCATTGTCTGTCTGTGAAATGAGTAAACATTGAAATAGAAAAAAATTCAAAGATGACATTTTCTGAGGAATCCACATTTTACCCTTTACAAAAATCTATTAATTCATAACTTTTTAGGAGACAATTACTGTGACCAGAAAGTAAAAGCTAAAAATTATGCTCAAAGTAGATTTTATAAATTCATGTATAAGTAACTTTTTTTAAACAATCATTTAAGATATCAAGTAGAGCTCAAAATCTTGAACAAAAGGCATACCAACATATTAGTTAACATAACACTAAATTTTTCACAACACTTTATCTATTATCTTTTTAAACCCCATAATGTATGAAGTTGCCATGATTAATATTTTTAAAGATAAGGACATTGAAGCAAAAGCAACTGACCAAAAAAAATCACAGCAAGTCAGTAGTAGATCAGAACTACTTAGATGTTTTTGATTTCTAGCTTGATTATTTACTAAATAATTAATTTGTGATAAATCTGTGTAATTCTCAAACTACCCATGCCTTCCTTACCTTGTGAAGTACATCCAATAAGCTAGTTAGGGCCCTTGCTCTTGACATTTTATGATTAGCAACAGTGTGCACAAGTTTTCTATCAATTATCCTTTCCTCTCACTACATGATGAATCGCTTTCTAATCATAAAGCTCATGACATCCTTTATAGTCTCTTTCTGTGAAATCCTTCACTGGCAATATGCTGCAGCCTGTTATTTATAATGTTCATCACATGAGTATCCTTTGGGTAATCAACAACTCTGATTCTTTGGATGTATCACATGCCACAAGCCATGGAGTATGAACAGTCTATTTCAGAGAGAAGCTTGAAAAAACTTTGAAAAGACTCAAGGAAATCTAACTAGCTTACTTTGAATTCTGGGCCAAGTTCACTCTCTACCTCCATTATCTATCTAAAATACCAATGGCTCAGTTTTACAAACTATCAATTGCATTTTGAAGTTTTCCGATATGAATAGCACTTATTTGAGGAAAGCTATTATTTTGGAACATTCCATTAAAACAACTGGGTAAAAATTTTAAAACAAGAGTTAGGAGATGCAATAAGGCAAATTTATTTTAAATACCAGGAAAAAAAAAAAAATCCTAACAATTAGTCATCCTAAAATTAAACAGGAGGCCAAAATGAATGAATTTCCATCCGTTGGAAATCTTCAATTAAAGGTTGAATATTCAGTTGTGAGTTATGTTATACTAGGGATTTTTTAGTGAAATGATTGGATTAGATGGCCACTGAAATCAATTCTAACTCTAGCTCTCTGAAATGTTTTTTAAAAAACAAATAAGAACAATGGAATCGTGTATTTTCTCTACCTTTCATAGTCAATTATGCTACTATAGAAACATTTATTGAAGAACTTCTGTGAAAAACTGGCCTGCTCTCTTCCCAAATTTTCATCAAGATGTCTGGTAAGTGATTATTACTCTCTTAAATTTTGAAAAGACGAAAAAATAAAAGCAAGGGTTATTAATTACTAAGTAATTAATAACTAAGGTTTTTTTTGGACACATACACCACCCACCCCACTCCATCTTTTTTTGTAAATAGGATTGTAACTTTTTCCCAAGCCTTTGCTATTTTTGGTCTTAATTTCTTATTGCCTTCAAAAATTTGTCATCTCCAGCAAATATTGCTTCTGTATTACTTGGTAAACTCCAGTTATTTTTTTCATATTTGTTTTATCTATGCCATTTTTGCTTGCGTGGCACTTGGAGAATTAGGAGTATAGATTTAGTGTTAAGAATCTGTTCTATTGTCACTGATTAGGAAAAAAAAAAATGTCATAGAAATCCATGTAGATTACATTCCAATTTTAAAAAATCTATATATTACAATTTTATTTTTAAAAGGCCCCTTTTGGATATGGCTTGAGACTCTTACTAGCCTTAGGTAAGTATTTTCCCCTAGTTTTCTGATGCCATACAAAATCTTAAAAGAACCTGCTAGAAGATTAAGCAGAAGCTTTTATCAGATTACTCTACAAGATTTTATAAACAATTCTGCATAGTGTTAGGCTATCCATTTTTGCAAGAACAGCAAGTGCTTGCTTACTACTTTCTGCCCTGGTATCTATATTTTCTTCTCAATATAGTAATTAATATTAGTTAAATTTCCTTAGGTACATCACTATGCTTTTATTCATTTTTTCTTCATCAATATCTTGTAGAACAGATCAAGATGGAATTGCCTCAATTTTGTGTTATATAGTACTCTTTAATTTGGTAGACTAATTTGGTAAGACTGGTAGTCAAAAAAATTTTTTTTTAAATTTTAGGGCTTAATCCATTAAGCACTTCCTGATTTTAGTCTTAAAGTATTAATGCTCTATAAGTGTGATACTTCTATATATTATTCAGAGATCTGACCTTTCCCACTTTATATTTCTAACTACTTTCAAACATTTTTACCATATTTCTCCAACTCCATTTTTATGTTGAAGTCACAAAGCAAGTCTCTCCAAGTCTCAAAGTCTCTACTTCTTTATCCTCCACAATAGATTTTAGAACATAAGACTACAGTTGACTACACTATAGTCCATATGTCCATTGTGAGCAATATAAGATGTCTAGTGTCCCATAAAAATAAATGTTTTGTTCCCTTTGAATGTATGATAAAACCAATTCCATAACTGATTCTATTTAACTATTCAAGGAGAAACTGCAAGATTTCTTTAAGCTGTTTTTTCTGGCTTCTGTTTTTACTTTCAGAGTGAAGGAAAAGAATGGCATTCATTTCCTTTAGTAATGTCCATCCTGCAATGTTACAAGGTATCTTTGGTAATATATCAATTCATTCTATTTTATAGCTCACTTGATTTGCAGTATTGAACAGATTTACAGTATTGAACAGTTATCTCTACTGTTTTATCTTTTAAGGAATCTGGTCAAATTTTGACTTGCACATAACAGGTCTCGTTGGAAGAATAACTTTCCATGGAATTTTTGCTAATTGGACACTCTATAAAGAAATTATTAAATTTCAAGAAAAAAAAAAAAAAGACTGTAATCTTGAAAAAATTATCAAAGACAATCCTAAAACATACCTGGTTCATTCGTCATGGCAGACCAGGTCAGATACATCGTGTAGATTGTGATTACTGAAGACTGCAACAAACCAGATCTTGGTTGTGACTCCTATGTAACAATTTAAAAATAAAAACTACACTTACAATCTGACATAATTGAATATTTCTGAACATTTAGAAATTAATGAATGTCACCTAAAAGTCTTCAAATAAACAGCATAATTGTCGGTGGAGTTGTGAACTGATTCGATGATTTGGTACAGCAATTTGGAACTCCCAAAGAGCTATAAAACCATGCATATTCTTTGACCTAGCAATACTACTGCTTGGTCTGTATCTCAAAAGAGATTTAAAAAAAAAAAAAAAAAAGAGGAAAAAGACCTATGTATATGAAAAAAGATTTAAAGCTGCTTTTTTCTTCAACCAAAGAATTGGAATTTGAGGGGATACCCATCAGTTGGGAAATGGCTTAAATAAACTGTGCTATGTAATTATGATGGAATATTATTATGCTATAAGAAATGATGAGCAGAATGCTTTCAAAAAACTTGGACTTTTGTGAGCTGATCCAAAGTGAAATGTACTGTGTACAAACAGCAGTATTGTAAGATAATCAGCTATAAATGACATATCTATGTTCTTCAATGATCCAAGACAACTCTGAAGGACTTATGACAAAAAAGGATATCCATACCCAGATGATGGACTGATGGACTCTGAATGCAGATCAAAGCATAGATTTTTTTTTTTACTTTTATTCTTTCCTGTGTTTTTTTTCTTTTGATCTGTTTCTTCTTTCACAATTGTGACTAATATGGAAATACTTTTTACATGATAGAATGTGTATAAATCAAATAGATAAAATAGATCAAACTGTGTACCTTTTTTGGGAGAGGGAAGGGAAGGAAGAAAAATTTGGAACTCAAAATGAATGCTAAAAATTTTCTTGTAATATATTTGTGGAAAAAATAAAATACTACTATACAAATAAATAGAGAAGACAGAAAGATAGCATACTTGGATCTTGGGCAGAATAGACATTACAGATGCTCCAATGCACAGAAGCATGTTGACACTGATGAAGGCCTTATTTTCTGAGCAACCATCTGGGTGAGTATAGTAGACAAAGAATAGGACGATGGCAACTAAAGACAGCAGATAATTCATTGCTGTGGCTGATAACAAAGCTGTGAGAAGATAAGGTGGAGAAAGAGTTAAGTTTCATAACAAATATAAATTGTGTAAGCTTACATTAGAATAAAAATATTAAGTTGTATTATAAAAAACAAAAACATTACCAAAAACAAAAAACATTATATAGCTATTACCTTCAGATAGGCTCAGAAAGAATCATAAACTAACACTTTTTCAAGAGAACTTTTCAAGAGAACTTTCAAGTTCTAGTATAGGCTCTACTCCTTTGAGTTACTGCCCAACATTAATTCCCATAAAAACTTTATTTCACATGCAAGACATCACAAAGTCTACACTGATATTACGTCCCCTGGTAAACATCCCAATTCCTCTAAATTTAGCACATGGTTTAGAAAAATTGCTATAATTTTTTTTGTTTTGTTTTGTTAATCTCCATCACATATGGATGTTGTGCCTTCTTCAAACTTTGCAAGATTGATCCTTGGGAAATAAAGGTAGTTCTTTGCCCAAAGTTAAAGACCTTCAAAATTGGTAGGGCCTGCCAGAAATTTGTTTTTTGCTACTTTACTTTTAATATTTGCTATCTGATAAACAGTTTTTGAAAATGAACTTCTTATTTTAATTCTCAAAACCTTTGGCCCACAAAAGTGCTTTCTCATAAACAAAATGTTTAAAATAAAATTTCAACTATCTAATAAAAGAATATGAAAGTTTTCAACTATCAACTAAAATATCAGAAGTTAATTTCTTCTGAATAACTCTCAACATAGGTAGTTCTGGACTCACAATGGCCTAAAAGAAAATGTACATAAATGCTGTTATAGAAATTTAAAGTCCTCTTTATCTTTCTTCTTCAAAAAAATAAAATTCCACATTTGTGAAATTCCCAGATATGGAAAAAGTATTAAAAATGCACTAATAATCCAAAAGGAAATCTTTCTTAAAAGCTATCACATTATTTCCTATCTTAAACACAATTAATGATGAATAAATGAAGCATTTTTTCATGACTCAGTATCATTGTGTGATCAATTATTGAATTATGTTACAAGGACATGATGCTTTCAAAAACAATGTATACATTGGTATTTATCTTCACACTAAATAGGCCTAGACCAAAACTTCTTAACTTTTTTGACTCTAATGCAGCCAAGTGTCCGTTCTTGTCATTTCCAATCCAAAGCCATTGTCTCTTGGTTTTCAGAGACCTTTGCTTCTTTTTTTCTAGTTCTACTATGTTCCAGAGGACTGAGGATGTCGGATGTGTGTTGTACACAATTTGAATACTTTATAACTTAAAATACTTCTAAAGCCTGTTTTTTAATCTCTTAAATGAGAGTACTATATTAGATGACAACAAAGCCTCTTCTAGCTCTCTAAATCTTTGATCTGTAGAGTTAAACAACATGCTTTAAGCTTGTATGGTACGCTTGCCCATGCTCTTGAAGCATTACAATGTCTTACCTGCATACCAACATCTTGAGTTCCCTTCTTCCATTTTTTCAACCCAAGATTCATTCCAAGAGTGGGCAAAATCAATAAGTAAAACCAGCTGGATGAGGATGAAACAAAAGGCTCCTGCCATGCCCACATAAAACCACACTGAAAGAGGGGGGGGAAAAGGTAAGTTCCTCTATAAAAATTATTTTGCTTTGACTTAAGAGATTTAAATGTGGTCTGTCTGATAGGTATGGAGATCAGGAAGGTACTGATTTCTCTTTGTACCACTAGAAATTTCAGGCATACACTTAAAAATATATGCTAATTGATTAATAAAAAAGAATAGTGATGAACTAACTCGCCACATAAATTTATACCTGAAAGCTGGGACTAAAAACTAGACCTCCATTATGCAAACTCAAGAAAACCATGAATAGCAATGATAGTGACACATAAATTTGAAAGCACAATACCCAAGAGAAACCATTTGGGCTAAGAGTTTTAAGAGAAAATTTGTCATAAAAAATAAACAACAGAAGTAAAGAATATTAAATTTATGTTCCAAATAAAGTTTTAATTAAGTTATTTTTAAAAAAAAACCCTAATAATAATACAAGGCAAAATAATCAGAATATATGAAATTATTAAAGTGAGAGGAAATCAATACTATCATGATTAAGAAAAATCAAATACAGGCAATACATATCAGATGTAGAAAATACAAGTCCAACCAAAAAACTGAAATAATTTAAATATAATAGGATACAATATAAACCAATGTAAACCTCCAAAATCACTCTAACACCAATAAATAACAACTTTTTATTTTTAATGTCAAAACAATAACCACACAAAATCTGGTCATCAATTTACCCAATGAACATACATATATAAAAGGAAAAAGAATGAGCAGTAAGCAAAGGGGAGGTATGAATATGAGAAAAACACAGTAAGTCATACAGAAATCTAGCACTGAAGTGACATAAAACTTTTTAATGTCAATGCTTTTAATTTTACAAATGATGGGGGAAAAGGCTCAATGAAATTAAGTGACTTGTCCAAGGCCACAAAAAATTCTCAATCACATTAATCCCAATTTACAATATTATATGTATAATTTATATAGAAAATATAAAGCTGAACTTTTAAAAAGTTAACAAAAAGATTCTTATCCTACTATTTAAAAAATAAATTACAGTTTTATTTATCACTAGATATTTTAGCCATAGAGATTTGTCTTCAAAGCCAGGCAAACATGAGGTTTAAGTACTGCCTCTGAACATGCTATATGTATGAGCCCAGCCAAGTCACTTACCTCTCAATGATCTACACAAAATATATAAATTGCAGAAAAGTGCTTATTTTTACTGATAAAGGTGCAATCCTTAGTTCTAATTATTAAAATTATCTTACACTGGACCAAAAAAGTCAATGGAAAAGACCATAAATCCCCTCATTAGAACCAAATATGCAGGTGATTAATGTTTGATAAATCCATGGCTGTTAAACATTAGGGAAAGGAATCAATTCAATAAATGTTACTAAACTGAATAGCAATAAAGTAAAAAAAAAAAAAAAAAATCAATGTAAAATCTGTTAACACCTTATACATCTGCCTGATCAAAGGAGTGTATCCATAAAGAAAAATAAATTAGAGTTTAGCCTGACACATAGTAGGCAATCCCTTAGGAAAAAAAAAATTTGATTCTTGCAGACTTTCTTGTCAAATAAGTCTCTCAACTTCATTTTTTGGAAATATGCTCATACAATTACACAGAGAAAACAATCACACATTTACTGACCCCACACAACTCATAGCTTTGGGGAGAGGAGTTTATAGCATTAAATTAGTCTGATTTCACTTCAACAAAGATAATATTCATTAAACTCCTGGAAGTGAGTTTTTGAACACATAAAAGTACTGAAAAAAATATGATTATGTATATATAGTCAACAATTGGCAGGGAAAATGTACACACATGTGTATGTATATATGTATATGTATACACATAATACACATACATATAAAGGGCAGGAAGGAGGCTTTGGATGGAGATTAGATTGAAGATAACGCTTGAAAAGAGATCAACAAGGAAGGATCATATAGAGAGAAAAAGTTCAAAGAAAGGGCTTTCAGGAATGCCTGCATTCAATGTTCTTATACCAAATGAGAAAATATATTGTTTTAACAGCAGTTGAAAAATGGAGTATACGCATATTAACACAGATATTCAGCATTCTTACCAGTAGTAAAGGGTCCTTCTGGGATAAAGAAAGCTCCAACAGTTATTGCCACTGCTGCTGCAAATTTAAAGAACCAGAATCTAAAAAAGAAAACCATAGATTCTTACCATGTTAGTTCAAGTATATTTAATGTATGATATATATTTTCAAACACATGCAATACCACACGCAAAAATTTAAGAGTATATCAAAATAACATGAACTAGTCTAAAAAAATTCTTTGAAGGATTACTATAAAGTGAACAAAAAACTCCACTTCATCTACTTCTGCATAATTTTAAGAAAAATTGTTTTCCAGATCTTACACAAATAATGGCATTTTGACAAAAGAATTAATGTTTATTTGTATTAAAATACTATCACTTACTTACCTTAACCTTCATAAAGCTGCTATACTAATTGAGGATGTACTTTTATAAAGTACTAAACAAATTAAAGACACCTGACTATATGAACAATGCACTTAAAGTTATCATATTTTAAAAATTAATGAGAACACTAACCTAAATCTCTAATGATTCAAGAAAATCAATGGCATATGTTTTGAAAATAAAAAGTTTTAATTAAAAAAAAAAAATCAAAGAGTACAATGGCCTATCTACATTTTATGAGAGTCACAGGAGAGAACCTAACTAGAAAATAGGTTTTGTGAAAAAATTAAAGTTAAATGGACAGAGGGATATGTTGGGTTTATTATAGCTATGTAATTATATCTCACACATTGAGAAGAAAACCAGCAGCTGACAAACTCAAAAAGGAAATGCCATTCTTAAATACCATTCTTTTATGTCATTTCATTAGTTTTCTCATCTATCACACTGTTACAAAACTAATAATAAACTGAGAAAATAGTTTAAATGAGGATAACCAAGCTCTTAGTTATATCCTGCAGCTTGTATCACTTGCTATGATCTTAAAGAAATCACATTCATAAAAGGTTCGATAGACAGTGTATAAGAAAATTATTCACTGTTCCTAACTCTTAGCAATAAAGAGTTGCTTTTTCATAATTAGGATAATTTCATAATATTGTTTTTCATATTATGAAAAAGCAAGGTTTTATTTATGGAAAAACTGAATTAAAAATTTAGGTCTTAATTTCTTAAGAAAAAAATCTTTTAGGCACAAAACTATATAAGTCCTCCATTATTTCACTCAAGATACTGTCCATTTGTTTTCTATATCATATTGAGATTATAAAATTTAATTTTTTTACATGCCCACTAAATTTTTACAAATGCCCATTAAAAAAAAATCTATGGTATGCTAACAAACTTGATTCTCTAATATCTGCAAAGCCAACTTTAAAAAAATATTTTCCTCTACATCCTCAGAAAATATAATTCTCATTTCTATGATTAATCAGATAGATCTTTGCATTCACTGATCTAACTATTCTCTCCAATGCTATAGAACTGAACCCAATCCACATTTTCTCATTCTTTTATAACTCTTTGTCAACATTTACCAGCAAATTTTCTATAAGTAGTCCAACTAACATCTTGGGAAGCCTTGAATAATGATCAGAAAAACAACAGGAAGAAACCCAACAATACATACATCCTATGTCTCTCTTTTTCTATGACTAGATAGCTTGTTCTGGTCATGTTTGTCTAATCATCTGTAATCTTTCTCTTCACTTCTTCACTACTATATTCTATTCACCACTCACCATGTATTTCTCTCTCCACTATCTTTTGGGTAGTATAGCCACATATTATCAGTGGAAAATTACTAGGGTTAAAAAAGTAGGTCCTTATTTTAAGGTGGTTGAGGATCAGTAGTAACAACTTTAAAATGCAGTTCAACCTACTCTCAATCCTCCTCTTTTTTCTGGGGGGCAATCAATCAGATTTAAGTAACTTGTCCAGGGACACACAGTTAATAACTATCAAGTGTCTGAGGCCAAGTTTGAACTCTGGTCTTCCTGACTCTAGGACCAGTGCTCCATTTTTACTTGCTGGATTCACTAACTGCCCCAATTTTTTTCAATCCTAAATCCGTTTTTTTGTAAATCACTCATGTCTAAAATATATGTAATGGCCCAAATCCAAAGACTGTTAAAACAAATACCTATCAGCTATTGATTTTTTTCAGTAGAACCTATTTTTAGAAGTGTCTAAAACATTACAGAGCTTGATGCAATCGGCACAAATTTCACCCGAGAACAGAAACATTTGGAGGCCTTCACCATGTCTGGATTGTCTCTTTCATTTCAACTCTTCTGATGATCTTCCACGAGAGTTTAATACTTTTAGGAATTATTTATCATTCTATTTAATTCTTTGCTGTATAAGTAGAGAGTCACTGAACAAAGTTCTTGTTTTCTTGTTTTATTTTCCAAGTATTTTCTGTGATGATTTTTAAAAAGTGCTTAAGATGGCATTTTGCTCAATATGAGCAAAATCGTTTGAATTATCTCAATCATTTCTTTAAGTTAATAAATAGTAAGCACAGTGAAATATTGGATTCTCTATTCTCTGTATTTTTCAATAATATAGCAAACTCATGACCTGATGTAGAATAATATTGGAGGAAACTGTTTTCTTTTTATACTTTCAATAAGCCCTTATTCTCATAAAGATGTAATAGAGCTAAAAAAGTAGGTATACATGTTAGAAGTCATTAATATTGTCTTGACTACTTTAAAGATACAATAGCTTGAGTGTTTTCCCCTAAGTTTCTATTCTTTACACATTTTGAGAATCAGTTCTTCTATTAAACATTTTCAGTTTAAAAAACAAGATTTAGTAAAAATTACAATAATTATATCCTTTGATACAATAATTCCATTGTTAGAAATATCCTGTAACACTACTAGCAGTTGGGTAGAAGGATGCCAGGGCAAGAAAGTTATTCATAAAAAGATTTTTGTAATAGAGGAGACATTAAGCATTTATTAAGCACCTAATATGGACCAAGTACTATGTTAAGTACTTAACAAATCTTATCTCTATAAAAGCATTATTTATAACTAGAAATAAAAAAAAAACAGAAAGACCCTAAAAATCTATTAACAGGAAAAAGGTTAACTATAACATGATAAAAAACTCAAGTTTGAAAAATATAGTAAAAATAAGGAAACAGATGAAGATTTTTAATAAATGGGAAATAAAAAAGACAGAAGAACTAAGCACAAGTTATAATTTATGTACTGAAGTACATTTAAATGTAAATAACTGCAGCATGTTTAACTGTTTGTATTAATACTTATTTAAGTTTGTTGTAAATTGTTTGCATTTAAACATCTGTTTACTTATAAATTCTTTTTAAACATTACTATTTGTTCATAAAAGCAAAAACAACTCACAATTTTAATTAGCTTCTTTCCCACTATGTCTATTTGAAGTTCCTTACATCCAGAAAGTAACCACTATGTTTTGAACTAGAATGTCTATATTTTGAACTAAGGTTCTGACTTTAGATTATGAAAAGTACTAAATGGAACATCTTTATTAAGTTTCAGAAAGAATCAGAGCTTATGGTTATTAGTCTTGTTTGGGTCATTCTACATATTCTTAATTATCTATGTATATCAAGGATGGAAAATGCCCAAATCAATTGTTATAGCAAGCACCCTCAGGGATAATAAGCCAAAAGCTAGTTCAACAACGTTCCACAGTTCTCTAAGTTGATAATTTTGTATGGCCTGCTAATGATGCCATTAGGTATACAAATGGCCCTTGGCAGAAAAAAGGTTTCCCACTTCTGATCTATATACATATAAAACATACAGGGTGTTCCAAAATCTTAATGCTTAAGCTTAAAAGTTGTGTGCATTCCTTGAGTTAGGCCATTTACATGAAAAATCACATAAGCCAGTAATGAATCATTTTTAAAAAGCAGGTTTGTTAGATCTCTCATCTGGACCAAGAAAACTGAAGAAAGAAACTGAAGCATCCCCTTAGAAAGGTTCAGTCATTTAAGGTTACATAGTTTATGGCAAAGTTGAAACTAGGACCACAGAATATTAGTTTTGGAAATATTAACTTTAGATTAACTAATACAATCCCCCTCATTTTATTATTTTAAATTAAAGTTAAATTGTTGCCTTTTGTTTTTGTCATTTCTAGACATTTCCCCCACTACTCCAAAATGAACCATTATAAGAAAAATCAAGTAAGTAAAAATATCAGATACAATGACTTAGCTATGTATATTATATTCTCCCCCAATAAACTCCTGTCTTTCTATTGTGAAGAAGGTTATCTGTTAACCAAGACCATTATTGCCAACTTGAGAATCTGACAGGTGAGAAAACCATGGCTTATCATATAAAGGGACATGATTCAAACCCAAATTCTTCAACTGCAAATAAGTGCACTTTCCATTGCCATTTCATTCAATTTTCCCAACTTCTCTTTCACATCTACCAAAATTACAATTTATCCAACGCATTTTTTCCTTAATTTTTCAGATTACAAAATGGAATTTCCTACTGCAGTTTATATCTTGGGAGTTTTGTGTGAATAGGGAAGTTGTAAGCACTAATGAAAAAGATTTTCCTCCTATTAGATAGGAAATGACTATAACTTAAGAATTTAAAATTTTGTAACCACCAGAAATTTTCCTCAAAACTATTCATCAAAATGTAAATAACTGAAACTACCACTTTAATGAGCTAGTTTTTCTAGCCATAGAATATACATTAAAAGAATATAATCATTTTCAATATTTATCAAAGCATTCTTAAACACTTTTATTAGGGAGGCTAAGAATTGCTATCTATTTTTTCAGCTTCTTTAAAAAAGTGTAAAACTTACCCATTGTGCACTGCAGCTCTAGGATCACTGCTACTCTTCACTTTGATCATCAATAAGGAGAACAAAAGGAAAAACATGGCCATGCCAAAGCACAAACGGTATACAGCTTTGTATCCAACCAACACATTACAAGGCACAAGTCCTGTCCCACTATCACAAAATCCAGGAATCTAGGACAGTTTAAAAAAAAAAAAAAAATGCCATGACCAATAAGAAAAAACATCAAATTTACATAAATTAACTCCCTAAAATGCAGAATTTTTAAAAAATATATTGATGTCAATTTATATCAAGCTACTGTAAACCATAAAAAGACAATTCCGAGTGCCCAACCAGAGTTTGATACTTTTTAATCACATAGATCTGTCCCGATTTTTTCAAAATTTTAATTTTTATTGTGACATTGCTATCTTCCTGATGCCCTCCATACTCAATATATATATCTTATAACTCAATCTGTATGAGAATAGTGACGAAACTTTGCTTTTCAAAGTTAATGATTTTTCAACCCATTTACTAGAAGACATTTCAGTTAACTATTGCTCAAAGAATTACAAGAATATTGTGCTTACAAATCTCATTTATCAATTAAAAAAAAAAACCTCCAATATAATTTCTCAGAATTAAGATCAATTTTCATCAGAATTATTCCTAACTTTAATTTTACAAAAACTCAATCACCAACAATTCCCCAAGTTTAATAATGCATTTTAATTTTGAAAATAAAACATTCTGATAAGAAATGGGGGCTGGGAGGGGTGGAAATCAAAGTATACAAGTCACTCATGGACTAACAGCTCTAATAACTACCAAAGGGCCAAATTGTCAGTCTCTACAATTAAAAGTTCAAAATACTTCCCCAAAGCCCTATTGAACAAGTATTGTTAATGAATGGGTCTTTTTGGCTATTAATAACATTATCAAATCAACACCTTTGAATGAGTAATCTAGAATTTGGACATGTCACATTTCAATTTGCTCAAGTATAACAACTTTTAAAATGAAATTAGAATGAGCCAATATAAAATAAATCTATCTGGTTATTCCTGAGAATTATTACCAAAAAGGGATCATTCATAGCCCTCTAAAAAACAAAAGAATAGGAAACAATAGTTGTACAGTTCTCTCTAAAATGTAATGTTCTCTGTTGAGGTTTTCTTGGGGTCTCTGGGAGCAGCCTTTGTTGCAGTTCAGTAATCACTACAAGAGTAGCCAGGGGTTAAACTCCAAATCCTTTATTATCTCTTAAAAAGTCTTGTCTCCTTTCCTGGGGCCTGGTTAGCTTTCTTAGAGGTCTATCTCTCTCCTTGGTTCCAAGAGCTCCTGCTGCCAGTTTCTGCATCTAGCTCCTTCCGAATGTCTCTCCTGGCTAAGGCTCCTAGCTTTTATGTTCCACTGAGTATACACCAATCATTATATCACTAGGAAACCATTATTTGTTGTAGGATTAAATCAATGCTAAACTAGATTTAACCATTGTCTCCTCAAATTCCACTTAGTACCTTACTTCCAAGTTCTGGCCCATAACATCTCCTTGTAGATTAAATCAACCATACTGAACCATGCTAAATTAGATAACTATTGTCTCTATCAATTCTACTGACTTAGCACCTTGTAAGAATCCTTTGTTTCAAGTTCAGAGTTCTGGCCCATAACAAATAGTTACCTCAACCAAGAATTTAAAGTTTTAGCAACCCAAATTTAGCAGACTAAATTTTTCTTTTGCTAGCCTCTCAAAAAAAAAAAAAAAAACAAAAAAAAAAACTACAAATTATTTTAAAAATAGGAGAAAGTTAAAAAGAAGCTTAGATGTTACATACCTTATCCTCATTTTTACCTTTAGAGAAGCAAGATCATGGATACTGCTTCACTAGATTATTTTGATCCCAAGATTAGTCAGTGGATAAAGAATAAATTTCCCTCTTGCCTCAACTATATTAATTACTTGTGAAAAAGGGTGTGTGTGTGTGTGTGTGTGTGTGTGTATAGAGCATCAGCCCTGAAGTCAGGAGGACCCAAGTTCAAAACTGGCCTCAGCCACTTAACATTTCCTAATTGTGTGACCTTGGCCAAGTGACTTGGCAAAAATAAAAAAACCTTAAGCACAGAGTGCTATTTTACTTGGGGGAAAAACACAATTGATGATATAAAATCAATTAAATCATAAATCCCTGCACTGATAATCATGTTTCAACTTTGACTACTACAAAACCAAGCAGTAAGCAAACAAAATGAAACCTAACCTTATTTAATTGTTCTTCCATTCCTGGTATCAGCATCACACAGGATATTCCCACACCAATAAGCAAAAAGAATGCATAAATCAACCTAGTTACTGTAGAGTTATTCCCACTGGGACAGCATCGGCACAGCAGACATGGAGCACTGCCACATAAACATGGTATCTGGTAAAGAGAAAAATATTAGAAACAATTAACACTTTAATATATAGAAAGCCTCACACATTAACCACAAAAAGATGTGCCTAAAGTTAGAAAACTTATCAGAACTTGATTTCGTGACAAAAATCACAAATATCTTCCAAAAGTTTTCATGTTTAAACAGTACGTAATTCAATTACACTAAAGATATTAGAAAAAGTATAATTTTTTTGTGTGATATGCCAAAGAGATTTTGTAGTGCTAGTTTTTATTAATCTTAGTAATCAATTCTATTATTCTTTCATTTCTTCTGTTTAATTAAAATAGGAACAGGTTAAGACTTCTGAGAAAAAGAAATGACTTAGAAGTAAAAATCACCTGGATCTCCAAATTTAAATCCTTAAAGCATAAAACAAAGTTTTTTGGATAGTGTTCTTCCTATTATACCAGATTGCCTACCAAGAGTTGGGCTCTTTTTTGGGGGGAAAGGAGGAAACACACATTAAAGATTAAATTCATATAAATTTAAAAGAATGGGTCATTTAGTCATTAAATACAGATTTTTAAATATGCTTAAATTTAAGTTTTGCCAGGAAAGAATGAAAAAAAGGGGGAGGAGACAAGAAAGAAAACAAAAATAAGAGAGAAAAGAAAAACACAATGACAACAGAAAAGAGTAAATGGACAATAACATAATAGGGAAAATAAGTAATAGAAAATTAGGAGAACTACTAGGTTTTATTCCAAGTAAATTATTTGTGTCACGAAGAAACTTTGAAGCTAGGAAAAAGCTTCTCATATTCCCAACAGTTATAGCGGGAGGGCTTATTACCCTTTGGGTTTTAAAAAATATCACTAATTATCAATGAATAAGTTCAATTAAATTCGACTATTTTAGCTGTGTCTTTAAAGACAGTACCAACACTTGCATAAATGTGGAAAAAGTGGAGAATTTTGAGGTGCCTAGGCAGTTGCAGGAGATTAGCCAGATATGGTGTATGTAGAAAAAAGACGCTTTCCCCAATATGCCTTCCTATATTACCTTTTTTTTTAATGATCATAGGATGGCAAATTAGAATTGAATAGCGCTCCATACGTCTATCAACCCCTCTTATTTTAAGATAAGGAAACTGAAAATCACAGGTTAGTAGCAGGCTGCTTTGAATCCCAAATGCAGTATTTCTTTCCATTTTACCAAACTTCCGCCAGAAGTTTTCTCTTACCAATTCTGCAAATCATCAATAGGTATTCCAAAGGAAAGAGGAACTTATCCAACAAGATACTTAAAACATTACTTAATTTTATTACTTACAAACTCACACTTGCAAGGCCAGATTCTTCCTGGCACATTTTATTCCCCAGGTTAAAGCTTAGTATTTTTAAGAGGTGCATTACCTCTTTCTCACCACTTGGGCGACGATGGCTGCTGCTAGCTTTGAGCACCAACCAAAACAACAGCACTGACAACTCAAGGTTTATGCTATTTACATTTTCCCCGTAACTTTAATAACGATAGATAGACGTTACCAGTCTCTATTTTAATCGATTTTTTTTTTTTTAAAAATCCAACCTCCGGGAGAGGAGATGACTTATCCAAGGTCATCCAGCAGTTATCACCAAGGACTAGAACCCGGGCGTTTCCACTACCAGGGTGCTTCCAAACTCGGTAAGAAACGGCTCAGCAAAGTCATCTCTGTACCCCGCCTCATTTTCAAACGCCCCACACCAACGCCATCTCTCTCCCTCGTTAGAACCAAGAAGACGGCCTGGGGACGCAGGAAGATGCAGGGGCGGGCCCAAGGGCGCTCCGCACTAAGGAAAGCCACAGACCTCGCGGCCCAGGGCGGATTGCCGGGCCCCGGCAATGGCCGCAGGGCGGTGGCGAGACCGTCAGAACCTAACAGGCCGGGTGGGCACCGGAGCTGGGGGAGGGGGAGCCGGATGGCGCCGATCTTTCTTTCTTTCCCTTTCCCCTTCCCCTCCCCCCCTCCCGAAACCAGACAACGGGGGGAGCGTCTCCCACCTCTCCCCATCTCATCGCCAGATCCACGGCTGGAAGCCGCCTCCGCCCTCGGGGCAATGGGAAATGGGAGAGAGGCTCGAGCCCCGGCGGGGCGCCCAAGGGTGGGGGCGAAGCCTCCGCGTCCGGACGCTTCTCGAGAGTCCTTTCCCTCCCGCAGCCCTCAGAAAACCCCGGAAAGGACATACCCAGCTCGCCATGGAGCACAGTCCCAGGACACCCCCCATCGCCAGGAGATAGAAGGAGCTCCGGGCGTTGTAAAGATGGAGCCAGATTCTTTTTCCTCACAGCTTATTTACCATCTTCCAGGCACTTCCGGTCCAGGCCCCGCCCCCGCTTTCGCAATACCTACGTCATTTCCCCGGGAGAAAAAGACAGGGCTCAAGGGTGGGCAAATGTAACCTATTATGATTATGAGTTACAAAGATGGGTTCTGGCAGGCTGTCGCCCCGAGCTGGGCCCGTTATGCAACGGGGTTGTCTGTAAACTAAAGGAGAAAAAAAAGCCGGTCTGTAGGATGGCGCCGGCCTCGCCCACCTCCTGGAGCGTCGCCCCTTTCCGGGGATCCACTTGCCGCAGAGGCGGGGACAGGGCGAGGCTGCTGCGCACGGAGCTTTCTTCGGCTCCTAAGTGGGGGCAGGGGCGTGGAGAAGATGGGCTGTGCAACAGGGGCTCTCTTAAGGCCCTCGTCAGACTCTGTTTCTTAAGATCTTGTAACATCCCTGGCATAATTTTGCTTTGCTTTCCCCCCAACAAAATAGCGTCTTTTTAAAAAAAATTATAAATTTAGTCTTAATTTCTCCTCACGCATACACGTTTTCTCTCCTTTCCTCTTCTATTAGATGCTATGCTTTGTTTTGCTTCCCATTATCGTGGATTTGGAGGGAAGAAGACCTAGGTTCAAATCATGCCATACACTGTTGAGCAAGTTTCTACCCTCTGGACCTCAGTTTTTCTCATCTGCTAAGTGAACTATTCGATCATTTAGTAAATATGTAAAAGTATAATGGGTTTACAAACTAATATAAATATATATAAAATATAATATTATATAAATAATATAAAACATAAATTACAAGTAATAAATGCAAATTTATGAGTAATGCAAGGTAATTATTGGTAAGTGCATAATAGAGGTATAAAAAAAAACTCTAGATATTCAGTGGTAGCATGATTTTTTTTTTTCACTTAGGGAAATCCGTGAAGGTTTTTTGCAGGAAATGGTAGTTTAAACTAGAGTTTGAAGATGATAAAAATCAGAATATAACTGAAGTTGCAAAGAAGGAATATATATCAGGACACGAGGAAACCAGAAGCAAGAGTACATTAGTCGAAAATAAATGTATAAATTTGGGTAATCATAGGTAATCCAGTTTGACTTGAAAAATAAAATGAAAGAAAGTAATGAGTATATGCCTGAAACCTTTTCAATTTCACCCACTGCTCTTAGTTCTTCCATTTGGGACCTGCATAATAATTCTAGTTCCCCTTCCACGTGCCAACTCTTCATATAATTGAAGACAAGTATTATACCCCAATGTTTGGGGCAGGGTATAGAAGGAAGGGTATAGAACTGATAGGTGATAATGTCAGTGATCATTAGAAATGAGAGAATTTCCACAGGATTGGAGAAAGTCAAATGCCTCAACTTCCAAAATAATTAAAAGAGTCAGCAAACTTTATATCAATTTGGAACTTGACTCCAATTCTTTACAAAATACCAGAATGTTTTATTAAAGGGATAGTTAAAAATGTGATGAAAAGGGAGCTGTGATCAGGAAAACAGAAAGTCTTGCTTCATCAAGAGAAGATGATGCCAGTCTAACTTTACTTCCTTTTTACTATGGAGTTGCAATCCTGTTAAGTTTACCTCTGCATCCAGGAAATTATATAGTTTACCTAAATTTTAGCAAAGTATTCCATAAAGCATGTCATGCTGGATAATAGTGTAATTAAGTGGATTTGGAATGAGAGTAGTCATTCTACTATTCAACTATTGTTGAATGTCAACTTGGAAGGAAGTCTTCGGTTTAGCAACTGAGGATCTGTCAACCTCTGTGCTCTTTAACATTTTAATCAATGACTTGGATAAAGGTAAAGATTTGCTTCTCAAATTTATAGATGAGACAAGAGTTGGGAGGAACAGCTAATTCACTAGAGAACAAGAGTCAGAATTTTAAAAATATTTATGGAACAAAATTTAGGTTGATTATATTAAGATTAAGTTTGATAGGTTTAAATTTTATCTTACATAGATTAAAAAAAAAGTCAACCTCACATGTACAAGATGACTAAAAAGCAGTTCATTTGGGAATTTTAATTAACTACAAAATCAACATGAGTCAGCAGTGCTATGTGATAGCCAAGAACACTAATGCAATCTTAAGCTATATTCAAAGGCCATGTCTGACTAATCCCCTATCCTCCACCCATTTTAGGGAGATCTTTGTGAATCTGAAGAGTATATAGAAGTCACATTGTTTAGAAATCTCATGTTCATAATATAACAAGAATAAAGGAACTAGTCATCGTAGAGAAAAGAATTGGGATAAAATACTTGCCTTCAATAATATGAAGGGTTGGCATGTGGAAGGGGGACTAGAATTATTATGCAGGTCCCAAAGGGAAAAACTAAGAACAGTGAGTGAAATTGAAAAGGTTACTTTAAGATTGTTAAAAAGGAATAATTGTTCATTCACATACAACTCTTTGTGACCCTATTTGGGGCTTTGTAGTTTGCCATTTCCTTCTCCAGCTCATTTTACAGATGAGGAAACTGAGGCAGACTGGTTAAGTGACTTACCCAGGTTTGTAAGGGTTTGAGGTCACATTTGAACTCAGATGAGTCCTCCTGACTTCAGACCTGGCACTCGATCCACCTAGCTATCCAAAAGAGGAATGGGTAACTTTAGGCAATAGAGGGTTCTCCCTAAGGGGAAGACTTCAAGCAAATACTGGATAAATAAAAATGCTGAAATACTGAAAAATAAAAACTTATAAATAATAACAATCTCAACAACATTCTCAACAAATAATCATTTGTACCAATGTACATTTTTGTACCAGATGACTCTTCCAATTTTGAATTTCTATGATTCTCTCATTTTACCAATCTAAAAAGTTTATGCAAGTAGTGGCTATGTGAAGGTAGTATTTCTGTTGCATACTATGAGATCTTAATTAGGTCAAAATCTTCCTGGGCCTCAATTGCTTTATCTATAAAATGAGATTAAATGGCCTCTGATGACCCTTACAGCTTCATATCTATGATTCTATGAAGTATGGGATGGTGTGATCTGTGCTGTGAACTAATAAGATGAGTGTATAGGGAAAAATGCTTAGGAAGACTATTTCATTAGTTTGAACAAGTTATAACAAGAACCTGAATTAATGTGGTTGGGAGAGAATGTAAAGATTTTGCTCATGCAATTGGAATACTTCTGATCTTCACTATTAAACTATTACTCTGACAATTCATCGGGCCTTCCTACTTTGAAATTTTGAGTCATCCAGTTCTATAATCCTACTATATATGTCATTGTCATGTAACAGTGTCTAAAATTCTACCATTTGCTTCAATGACTTTAGGCCAATCTTATCTGTTATGGGTCAGAATTCTGAACTTGAAAAAAGGATTCTTACAAGGTACTAAGTCAATGGAATTGATAGAGACAATAGTTATCTAATTTATCATGTTGCTTAACAGTTCTCTAGTTCAGTACATGTACTTAGTATTTAGTATAGTTATGCAAGATTCACACCTTTAAGAGAGCATATATAAGCTAGGAGCTTCAACCAGGATTCAATGAGGAGATTGAGAAGCAAAGACAAAAGATTTGAGGCAGGAGCTTAAACTCTCAGAACCAAGAAGAGAGATAGGCCTCTAAGAAAGCTAATGGGGGCTCCAGGAAAGGAGACAATAAGGACTTTTAACTCCTGGCTGCATTTGGGGTGATTACTGAAGTGAAACAAAGGCTGCCTCCAGAGACCACAAGAAAACCCCAACAAGAGATTACATTTTAGAGAGAATATTATACTTATCAATTTTCCTCTCCACTCAAATCTCTATTATTATTCCTAATTTTAATATTCTCATTGATGGTTGATCTCACACTTTATTAATTCCAAATTTTATCACCTATTCTATTCCATGTCATGCAAAGATAGTGCCACCCAATATTTCTTCTTAAAGTTCTACTAGTATCAGAATACTGGAATTCCCCACTCTAATCACACACATTCTTTCCTCATTCCCATAGCACTACTATTCAGAAATCTTTAATAGTTCCTAGAATAACTGGCCTGTTAATTCCTAACCACCATTTCCAAAACATGTCTAGGGTCAAGGACTCCTCTCTCTCAGTTTTCTAGTTCCTATTATGTGATATTTTTTCAAGTTAGGGCAAGGACAGTTTTGTTGGCTTACATATCAACAGCTAGATGGTACAGTACAGTCAGGAAGATGGGAATTTGAATTGTCTCAATACTAGACGTATAATCCTAAATCAGTTAATTAGTTCATACTGTTCCCTTAAAATAGGGATAATAACCTACCTCACTGGGTTGTGAAGACCCTATCAGGTGATACATATAAAGCATCTTACAAACCTTAAAACACTATATAAATCCTATTAGTATAGTACACAGTACCTGGCATATGATTCAAAAATGATTTAATGCAAATATTGAAGGCCCTCCATAATGTGACTTGAGCCTCTTGAGATAGTTAAAATTCATATTAATATTGAAGTGATTCAGGACAATTCCAATAGATATGTGATGGAGAGAGCCATCTGCACCTAGAGAGAGGACTATAAGGACTGAATGTGGATTTCAACATAGTATTTTCATCTTTTTTTGGTTATTTTTCCTTCCTTTTTGATCTGATTTTTCTTGTGCAGCATGATAAATGTGTTAATATGTATAGAAAAATTGCACATATTTAACATATATTGGGATTACTTGTTGTTTAGGGGAGGGACCGGGAGAAAGAAAAATTTGGAATACAAGGTTTTGCAAAGATGAATGTTGAAAACTATGTGCACATACTTTGAAAATAAAAATCTATTTTAAAAATTCATAATATTCTCAATGTACTCTACATAGCCAGACAGTACTAGTAACTGTTTCCTGACCTTGACTTGTACTGTCCTACTTTACTGTATGCACACAGGCCACACACCTCATCTATATCATACTCCTTTAGTCAATCAATGCCTGCAGGGAATTGTCCTATTAGAAAATTGTTTAGGTAAGACAAGGTTCCTGCCCAAATAGGGATTATTATTTTAATTCCTTTTAAGACTCAGTGCAAGTGCTATTTCTTTCATAATGCTTTCCTTTACCAACTCTATTTAAATGACTTCTCCCACTTTAAATTTTATTTTTGAACACTACTTGGATCTCTTTTACTCCATCAGATTTTGTATCAAACATGTACCCATCATAATTTCTGTTTAAGATTTTAAGCTTCCTGAAGGCAAGGATTGTTTTCAATTTTGTAGCCAGTGTCTTCCAGATAGTGTAGGTGATGCTTAAAAAATGTTTGGAACTGAATTTAATTATAGTATCAGAGGATCTTTGAGTCAGAAAGGACTTAAGAGATCACCTTACCTCATTTTTCATGATACTAAAATCACTTAGACTTAAGTGACTTGCTTAACATCTCATAGGTAAAAAGCCAAGCCAGGATTCATTCAGGTACTCAATTTTTCTAACATAGCAGGCTGTCTTCTTGAATTGGGATAAAGATCATCAGGAAGAATCTAAAAATAATACAAAATTCCAGGCTTATATGATTGTACCAATATTGGTACCATTAATACTAACAAAATTTAGACAGTGGGGCAAATTTAGAGAAAAACATTAAATTTGTCTGGGTGGCATTTTGAACTTGAGCAGCTGATATTTGATGCTCTCACAATTGAGAAGATAATCACTTTTGGACATTAAATTCACATAAAAATGAATCACAGTCTCACTCATCTTCATTTAGTAAAACAAGAGGGTAAGGAAAACAAATGAGCTGATATAAAAGAAATAGCACTTTCTATTTCTTCCTAACTTTAAGAAATCATTATAGTTAGCAATTTTTAAAGTGATAAAGCTGAATTTATACAATGGCATTTGGAGATTATATATAATAGTAAAAACAGTTTTGGTTTTCCTCATGAAATCTCCAAGCCATATAAAGGAACAAACTTCCCTAAGTGTGGCAAATAGGAAATTTTTAGTTTTATCCTTACAAAAAAAAAAAAAAACAAAAACAGAAAATGTCATTTGGAAGGGGGGTATTTAAATTCATCCTTACCTATTGATTGTGCCACTGGCCATTTAGAAGCCTTGATTATTTATTATTATCATTATATAGGAAGTTTAAGCTGAAATGATGCAACTCCATTGACTTTTAATTACACTAGCACAAGCCTGTTTGTTTCATCCACTGCTCAAAACTCCAGTGGCTCCCAATACCTCCAGGATCAAATATAAAATATTCTAGGGATTTGAATCCCTTTTTAACCCTTCCCTCTTTTGTATTTCCCCCCATCCCAGTTTTCCATCTTCTTCCACCTTATTTCCAAGTCCTTGATCCAGTGACACCGACCTGTCTTGACATACAAGACACTCAAGCTTTAGATATTTCTTCTAACTGTCCCCAGAGCCTGGAATGTTCTCCTTCCTCAATTCAGTATTTTGGTTTCCCTGGCTTCTCTCAACTTAAGTCCCATCTTTTAAGAATCTACAGGAATTCCTGTAGAATTAACACGAAGCCTTCCCCAACCTCCCTTAGTTTTAGTGCCTTCCCTCTTCTCCTCCCCACCTGCCCAGAAAAATTTAATTTTGTTTTGTAGTCTCCATTAGGTTGTGAACTCATGTTTTTTGTATTCCCACACATACCACACTATAGGTGCTTAAAGTTTCACTGACTGGCCCAATACTAGATACATCCTATTTTGTTTTGTTTTGTTTTAATGGGGAGGGAGAGGACTTAGAACTGCCTAATATTTTAAAAAATTGAATTTAAGTTCCTAAGATTTAGAGCTGGAAGGAACCCTTAAAGATTTTTTTTGTCTAATCCCTCATTTTACAGGTAGGAAACTGAAGCCCAGGGAGGGTTTGGCTTAGTAGGTCATAACCCTAATAAAAGAAATGCAGATCCTTCTGGTTCCAAATTTTGTTCTGTCATTGGTGGTTTAATTAGCCTTTTAGTAAAAAGGTTGAGGAAAGAACTAATAATTCAACATTCTTGGTACAAATCAGAGCTTGTAAACTATTAGAAATGAATTTCCAAACTTCATTATTTTTCTTTTGCAACAATGGCCTTCCTATATTTATAGCAATTGTGTTAAAAGCAGGGGAATGCTGGGTTTTTATCCTGAATAGTAAGTATACTGTACAGGTTCTAGTGTCACTACATTAAGAGGGAATGTGACTTTTGGAGTTGACCATGGTTTACCTCTCCCTCTTCCTCCACCTTCCATCTCCCTCCCAAATACCACTCTGAGAAAAAAAAATAGAATTGCAAAGTTGTTCAGGGATCACTTTTTGACCAACTCCCACAATTCAACACATATAGCTTTCACTAATTAGCACACATAAACATTCAGGATTAAGCAGGCCAATCACACCTATTCAAAATGATACCAATAAAGTAATTTAGTTCTATCAACACCATATTCTCCCGGAGGAATTCAATGAATTAAAAAGAAGGCACAGGTGGATCATAAACTTTGTTTATATTTCAATAGAAAAAAGATAAGGTTGTAAAGATACTTTCAACATTTTTAGCTGCATAACTGACAAAAGTCCTTATTTGTCATCTTTTCCCTTTGTCTTTCTATATACCATTTCTCGAAAACTAGCTAGAATCTTATTTTCTCTCTTCCTTCTCTCTTCTTGGTTAAAGGATGCTAGAGCCCGTTTCTCATCAGCACTGTAGATCTGGTTTTCTTTTCGAAGTCGCACAGCTTCCATTCTTCGGTGTCTACTACCGCTCATTACATAGCCTGAGCATTCAAAGGAAGCAATCTCTTCACTTGTCAGGCCAATTTCTCCTCTTCGAGGGATTCGCTTTCCAGCTTTGACATACTCAGCCATAGCTGCACCTTCCCCAGGCAACAGAGCATGTCCATAGTTCAAAGGTCTATCATCTTGAGAGGCATGTGTCACTGGCGCTTCTGGCCCAATTAAATCCATAGCTTCTGCATTTTTGGATCTCTCAATCCAGAGATCATCTTCGGGGAGCTCTTCATCAGAGACATCAGAGCTTGACTCAGTAGATTCTTTTTTATATTTCTTCTTTTTGGACCTTTTCACTTTGTGTTTCTTCTTCTTCTTCTTCTTGGCTTTCTTTGCCTTTTTTCTCTCTTCTTCACTGCTGGAATCAGAGTCAGAATCAGAGTCAGAGTCACTGTCCTCAGAATACTTTTTATGTTTTCTTTTGGACGTTTTTTTCTTTCTTTTCCTCTGAGCATTTTCTTTGGAGCGATTCGTTTTCTTCTTCCTCTTCTTCTTTTCTTCTTCAGAACTGGAACTTGAAGCACTTTTCTTGGACTTTGAATCCTCCTCCTCTACAGGGGTGTGTTCATCAGAGTCAGGTTCAGGAATCTTAGGGGAAAGCCCCCACACCTCCGGGGCTCCGAGCTCCCCAATCCGCTCCCGCTCATTTAACCTCCTCTGGCGCAGGCTCTCCTCCTTCTCCTTCTCGTAGTAATCGGGCCATTGCCTGTCGCCCCCATGGTGATGGTAGTGGTAGTGATGATGGTAGTGGGCAGAAGAGGCCGACGAGGAGCCACGCATATCCGGAAGCCGCTCCCGGTCGCGGCCGTGGGTCCGGCTGGGGCTGCGACGGCTGCGACCTGGGCCTCCCGGCTCGGAGAAGGACGACGACTGTCGAAAGCCGTTGCGCTCTCTGGAACGAGAGCGAGAGCGGCCCCGGGGCGAGCGGATGGCTTTGGTGGCTGGAGGGCTCTTGGAGGAGCTTCGGCGGCCGCCGCCGCCTCCTCCAGATGCTGTAGCTGAGTGTCCGCCACCGCTGCCTCCGTGACGCCGTCTCCGGGAACCCGGGGTATCCTCCGGACTGCGAGAGGTAGAGGCAGGCGCCATGGCGCCGACCGGCTCCACGGAAAGCCCAGCCAGGCTCTCTCGCGAGAAGAGAAATCGGAAGAAACTCTGTCCGAGAGAGACCTCCCCAGGGGGCGTGGCCAGAGTCAAAGCACAGGATTAGCAAACTCCTGTGTCTTTCCGAAGCTGTCACACAAGGATTCAGCTTTCATTGGAGAGACCGTCCCCCGAGGGGCGTGACCCTGTTTGGGGCGAGGATTAGCGAATTAGCTTGTTGATAAACAGAGATTTCTTTTCCTTCAAAGAGAACTTCCGGGAGGGGCGTGGCCAAACTTCTGGGGCTGGGTTTGACAAATTCCAGCTTGTTTACACCTGACGGCGCGCGGAAATTCAGTTTTCCCAGGCGGTAACTCTGGGGAGGCGCGTGACCCTGCTACGCGTAGTGCCCGGAGGGTAACCTCTGACCTGTTTGCCGATGAAAGCTTTCCGTGAAGTAATTTTCTCTGGCAGCTTCTTCAGCGTAGCCGCGGCCTTGCCGGAAGACTACAGCCAGGCCCCTGTGCGAGAGTCAAGGCGATTTCCTTTCCTCCCTCCTCAGCCTCCTCCGTTCCTATTCCGTTCTCGCAATTCTTCCCTACCCAACACACGCCTCTGAAGGGTGTCGCTAGGAAGGAAGGAGGCTTGGCAATTATTTAGCCAGTTCCTAATCTGGAAAGGGCCTTTGTGTCGGACAAATACCTTCCTTTTTACGCATAACAAAAGAGACCTAGAGAGGTTAAGTATCAAGTGCAAAACCCAGCCTCCGACCTCGGGCCGTGGCACTGTAGAAAAATAATTGGATTTGAAATTAGGCTAATTTGAATTCTATTACCTGCAAATTCTTGACCAAATTACTTAAAACTTTCAGAGATTCAGTCCCTTTTCTCCACTTGTAGAGGGATTGTATCATCCGACTTCTGAGGTCCCTTTCAGCTCTACAGTTACGCACCTATGAGCTACTCCTGACACCAAGTCCAATATTCTTTACAGGATGCTTCTGGACTCAAAAAATGTCTAATTGTTAGAGTTAAGGAGGCCAATTTTTTGGTCCCATAAACTACGCAGTTTCACACAAGCTTTTTTTTTTTTTGCTTTTTTTTTTTTTTTTTTTTTTTGCTAAGATTTTGAATTCAAAAAGTTACTTCTATACAATTGGGAATAATAAATTCAAAAACTTAGATTATATTCACCAAGCGCTGTTCAATAAACGCTCAAAACGCGTAGGAATGCTGCTGCTTGTTTTCTTAGTCCAATTCTGAAAGAAGTTGAAAAAGTCAAAAAACTAGTCTTGTAGGCCAGTGCAAAAGAATATTGATTATAATATTGATTGAATATAATATTGATATTATAATAAGAATATTGATTATAAAATTGAATACAGATAAACTCTAGAAAGGGGAGATGAAAGGTTTTTTTTTATAAAAGTGTTTTAGGTTCAGTAGCAAGTTTTTCTTGTTTAATTTTTTTAAACTGTATTCCAGAATTCTTATAAAAGAAAAAATCCATCTATAAATTTAAATTTTTTACTAAGTTTACTAAAAACTAAACTTTTTAACCACATTCATGAGATGGCATCCACTAGGGTGCAGTATAATCTAAGGCTTAGAAAAGACTTGAAGCAATCACGACTGCTAAAAGGTATAAAACTCCATCTGGCAGTTTAACAACGATTTATTTTTCGTGGAAATGATAATAGAAAGTGAGGTAGTAGATTATATCTACATGTTAGATTTTTGGAGTCTTCTGAATTTAATTTGCAAAATTTTGCGCTTTGCATAGATCTCATTTTGCTTGATATTAACGGAGCTTGTGATAGTATTACAATGTTTTTCAGCAGTATCTAGTAGTAAGAAGAAATAGAAACTACAAGAAAGTAAAGATTTCATTTCATTTCCAGTTAGAAACACATAAATATTCATCAGGAAAATACTAAAGTGGGTCCAAATCTAAATACTTATCTAAATAATTTAATTCTCCATGGCTAAGAGTAACTCTTTATAACAGCTAGCATTTGTATGGTGCTTTCAGATTTGGGAAGTGCTTTAGAAATATCTTATTTTATCTTCACTCCTTTAAGTAGTAGATACTATTATTCCCATTTAACAAATGCAAAACTGAGACTGAGAAATTTAAGTGTCTGGCCTTGGTTCACATAGCTAATGAATGTCTGAGACCAAATTTGAATTCGTTTTTGCTTAACTCCAAGCCCAAGTAATATCTAAACCAGGAATTAAAGTATATCTTGGTAGTTTAAGACAATTCAACCAAAACAAAACATGTTGTTGCTTTATTTGGGAACTTTGGTTCAGTGGAAGGATAATGACTGTAGTTAAATGGCCTGGGTTCAAATTCTGAGTAACACTTACTAAACATAAGTAATCTTGGTCAGGCAAGCTGAAAATTAGTAGGCTGAAATACTATGAAATATGGTCTGCTATGTATAGAAGATGTGAGTTTACACTCAGTTTGAGATACATTTATATAACCCTGCACAAGTCATTTAACTTGTCTGTGTCTCAGGTTTTACAAAATGAGAATGATAATAGTTCCTACCTTACAGGATTATGAGTTTCAGATGAGTTAACATGTAAACAGTTGTGTGAATTATAAAATGAATTTATAAAATTATAAAATTAAAAATAATAAAACTATTATCCCAAGTATGTTGTAGGCCTGAATTAAATCATTCCCTTAATCGTCTATTTCACTATACTTTAGTAGATTTCCCCCCCACCCCCCAGTCTAGTCTACATTTTAGACAGCAAGGATTACCAAGTAGTTTCTAATATTGACTTGTATTCTTGTTGCCTTGAATTCACAAAGACATGGGCCAGGGGTGAGTTAAAACAGCTCTAATGGTCTCTAGGCCAACTGTTAAATTTTCTGTATAAGCATTTACATTTCATCCTATGTATTTTATTTTCTGCATTTAAAAACACAATCCTGAGAAGGGTCCCTCGGTTTCACCAGATTATCAAAGGGGTCCATGACACAAAAAAAGATTAAAAAAACCCTGGTCTAGTGAGTATGTGTATTTTTCCCTGCGGGATATAGTGTCAAGCAAGCATTTACTTCTCAGTGCCTCAGAATGTTCTGACACATGGAAGAGAGAGGTAGGAGAAAGAAAGTCCTTTCTTCCCCTCTCGGAATGTGTATGTGATTCCCACTAAAGGGCTAGGTTCTTGCCTTGATTTTGGCTTCTGATTTGAACTAGATAGCTAGAGTGAGTGAGCTCAGTTTTTTTAGTGGTCATGAGGGGCCTAACCAAACTAATCTTCCTCTCCCAATTCAATCAAGAAAAACTTCACACTTCTTAAAAGCATGACAGGATGTAGACACATTTTTACACTTAGCTTAACACCTCTTACTTTCTGTGATTACATCCCTTTTTTCCTAGACTGGAAAGATTGTGTGTGTGTGTGTGTGTGTGTGTGTGTTTGAGATGTTTGAATATGTCTGTGCATGTGTATATACACGGATAGATAACATACATGTAGATAAAGTATATAGTACACAAATATATGGAGTCTCAATGTGATTTTTTTGTATACATGTCCATGCATGTGTGTGTGTATATGTATGTTAAATACATATAATGTGTTCACACATTATAAACAGGCATGGATGGGTTATATTTTTCATTACTGAAGGAAAGACCTATATCAGTGAGATCATAGAATCAGTTGAATAAATGGGGGCATACTAATACAATAGCAAATAATAAAACCACTATTTTTATAATAATGTAAAATATAAATTAATACAATTTTTAAAAGTGATACTTCTGATCATAGATGAGATTTTGTTTATTACCTAAGACCTCAGAACACTGCAAAGATTCCTAAATAATATCTATATATTCTCAAGAGTTTGACTTGGCTAGCCACAAAACAAATAAATAAATAAATAAAAATAAGTGAATAAAAAATGATTGTTGACCAGACATGAAATTGGATGGACAATTTATAAAACTGATTCATCATTTTGTCCAAGATACATAGGTCCCAAATTAAACAGGAAAAAGACAATAATCTGGAATATTTTTGAGAAACTGTGATATTCTTTTAATTATCTCCAAGTTTTTCCCCGTAGCAAAAGGCCATCTTTCTTTTTTAAACACTGCTAAAAATGTATGCTAAGTCATGTAATATTACAATATGACAAATATTAAAGTTGAGGATTATCCAAAAGCTAATTAAGAGCTTCATGATGACAATAGCCGATAACATATTGCAAATGAGGAATTGCACAATAAAAACTTTATATGAGCTTAAGTTCTCTGGGAAAGTCATATGTATCAGGCTGTCCCCATATGTGACATTGAGTGTCCTGTATGGCTCAAAAGGAGACAGGAATGGATAGATTTCTAGCCTCTTCTCCTCCAACCCTTTTCCAATTGAGACTTTAAATTACTGTCAGTCCGGTAAGCAGGAGGGGAAGAATAAAAGCTAACTATTATGTTATCAGAAAAAGAGCATATCAGACTAGAATTATATCTGTTTTCTTAAGTATTTAATTGAAGAGATATGTTTTTCATCTCTTTCAAGCTAAACTTTTGATCTCGCTTCATTAATGGGGAAAGGAAGTCCCCAATCTTTTATATTTACTTCCTTCCTACCAAATACCAGTTCCACAACAAATACATATAACAAAGAACAAAGAAACCCGATTTTTCTAAGTCAACAACAAAACAGAAATCAGAGAAGGTATATGTTAAAAATATATGGGTAGAGGGACCTGATGGCAGCTTCCAGCTCCTTTCATATTTGCTTCTTCCCAGAATTTTATTCTCCCTTTATCCTGAAGCCCAAAGTGCCTGAAGTGACTGTAGAGCTGGAAGAGACCGAGACAGTTATCTCCTGTTCTCACCAATTCCATCCAGCTACTCTTACAGTCACAGGGAACTGATTTCCACAAATATGGAAGGAAAAACCATACTAAAGGGCTTTGAGACTCAGTTGACATCAACAGAAAGGTAACACTTTAGCTGAGGTGTACTAGGTGAACTCTAGGTGTTGTGTCAGGATTGGCTGGTACTGTTTCTAGCCTATTTTAAGGTATTCTAACTTTATAGACAGCAAGAAGCAATACAACAGCTGGATACTGACCATCCATGTTTCTGTATGACACCGAATAGTAGAAATGTGTGATAGTAGAATATATCATAAGGACACTGACTATTCCATCTTGAAAGTAGGCTAAGAGATGTTTGATTTTAATGACTCTACAATGCCTGAGAGATTATTTTCAAAACACACAATTCTAGGCCCAATGTTCTCAGTAAACAGTATGTTGTTGTTTGTTGTTTGTTTTTGAGACCAGGGACATTATGAGTAATGACTGGGCTTGAGCCTATAGTGGATTTAATGAGGCTGAGATGCACAAAGTATCCAGCCTCATTCTTCCTCAATCATCAAAATCCAGTGGCAAGATGAAAGTCAAGATGACTCACTATGGCCCAGGATGCAGTAGATGACCTTGACATCTGTGATGTTTAACTAAGCTCTTACTCTACAGCACCTGCTTCAGCTGCCTTCATGGCCATATATAGTGTTCCTCTCAAGAACAAGACACATAATCCACTTCAACAACTAATGAGACTTTTAAAAATGATTTCAAACGATTGAATTGAAAGACTGTAGAAAAGGTATGAAGAAATAGTTAACAGCAGAATCACATTTTCCTATAGTGCATATGCATCATCTAAATGTATATAAACTATCACTCTGAGTAAGTATCTAGAGTAGATACAATGCCACATGTTCAAGATGCCCTGGTTGTTGGCTAATCAGGCCAGATCTGTATAATGGATAGTATCCAATCCCCATGACAGAAGAAAATAAGGAAATATCTTTTTTAATCTACCCCAAAGGATCAGCATATACCATATAGTATTATCAGGACACTAACTATAGTTCAATTGTTTATAGAGAAAGTAGTTGGAACTATCTTAATATATGTGGATGACCAATTATATTTGGAAATGCCTTGGAGGAACATGAGGAAAGAGAAATGAAAGTATAAAATTAGTTGGAAGAAGCAAGTCTAAAGCTGCTCATTGAGAAATGCTAGTTTTATGGAGTGTCTGCTAAGTAAGTGGATCATATAGTATCTTAGCAGGAAGGAAATGCTATTTCAGATAAAATACATGTACTTGCTAACTGGCCATGTCCAATGAATCTTGTAATCAGCCAATAAGCATTTTAAGTATCAGACCCTGTGCTAAGGCTAAGGATACAAATACAAATAAAAAGAAATAAAATCCTTGACCTATAAGGAGCTTCCATTCTAATGGGAGAAGACAATATATAAAAGCAAAAATGAAAAGTAGAGTAGATACATGATGAGATGCTCAGAAAATGAGGGATGATTAGTCTGGAACACTTCCCCAAAATGAAAGTTACAAGAACTTACCAAATAGAAAAGGGCCCTCTAGGAAGAGAACTAAATGCATTTCCAGGATTTGGCAGGTATTACTAAAAACATGAAAAATTATGTTTTCATTGCTAGCTTAATTATCTGTCTTAAGGATGTGTACTTGAGAAGAAATGAAAGTAAAATGATGTATGAGAAAGCATTAGTAAAGTGCTTAGTAGGGTCTAAGTACTGAGGATATGAATAAACTGCCTTCAAGGAGTTCACATTATAATAGGGGGAGACCACAGACACAGGAGAATGGGACTAGAAAATTGCAAGGATAGTAACATACCCTTTCCAGAAACAATGGCAGAATAGATTTAATCATAATTGACTTTTCATTCATTTATATACAATTCAGTTCTATTTCACTCAACATTAGTTTAGATAGATCCTCCCATGTTTCTCTAAATTCCTAAGTATTTGTTTCTTACTGCACAATAATAATCCATTAAAAATGAGTGATATAGTTTGTTCAGTCATGATGCTACTAATGGCACAGTTATTTAGTATCAGGAAAAGTGTTGCCATGAATATACTATAAAAAATTTAAAAACCCCTTTTTTCTTCTCTCTTTGACTTCCTCTGGATATATACACAATAGCAGGAATGCTAAGTTAAAGAATCTGAATAGCTGAATAACTTCTATTGGAATTATATATAAACAATGATCTGGGCCCAGAACTAAAAGAGAATAGAATAATTGCATTTGGGAAAATTCTAAATGCCCACAATAATGATGAGTAATCTTGTGCCATAAGTCCCATCTTTTCCATTTTATTTTCAAGGCAATTGGGGTAAGTCACTTGCCCAGGATCACACAGTAAGTATTAAATGTCTGAGGCCGAATCCTGACTCCAGGATTGGTACTCTATCCACTGTGCCATTTAGCTGCCCCAAATCCCATCTTTTCAACACTAGTATTCTGCCACTGATGCTAGTGCGTAGAAATCATGCAATATCACAGTTTTCAACCAATTAAAATTTCAGTAATCCATTTTCTTGGGCAATGGAGAATTGCATTGAAGGTACGGATAGGCTGCAACATTAATAGTGAATAAAGTGTTTGAAATTGGAGTCAGGAAGACATGAGTTTGACTACTACCTCAGACACTGTGAAACCCTTTAGTTCTTCTGAAAAACAAGGATAATAACACATCTCACAAGGATTGTTGTGAGAGTCAAATGAGGTACTACAAGGAGCCTTACAGAGTTATGTAAATATGAGCTATTATAATAAAGATTTTAATAATGATTAAAAGATGTTCATAGTTCAGAATACATAAGGATCCATCCAATCTAGTCCTTTCTTTAACTTTACAGATGAGGAAAATATGGACTAGATTTATTAAGTGATTTTATTTAATGTGACATAAATAATAAACACCAGAGATAGGATTTGAACCTAGGTTTTCAATTCCATGGCCACTGCTTTTTCTTGTGCCACACTGCCTCATATATAACAAAAGAATGACAGACCAGCTATCTAGTAAGAAAGAGAGAGAGAGACTACAGATGGATAATCCAAGTGTTGCCTTGGCATCCATCATATTTAAAAAGGTTGTCTCCACTGCCTGGCACAGATACTCTAAGAAAATCTTTGGAATAAGTTCTTCCATGAAGGATTTATAAAATGGCATAAACAATATAGAATACAAAGACGTGAATGTGCTTCATCTGTTCACACATCAACAGATCCACAAAATATTAAAATATAAACTTATTTCAGTATAAGAAATTCTGTGATATAGGGGAAAGAGAAGAATTACTGCCTTGAAGTCAGAAGATCTTGGTTGGAAATCTAGATTTACTATTTATTAGTTTTATAACTTGAGGCAAGTTACAAACTCCTAACTTCACTTTCCTTACCTGTAAAATGAGTATAATATTATTTACACTATTTTTATTTCAGGGTTACTATAACCATCTGATGAGATAATAGCTATGAAAGCATTCTGTTACATAAAGTGGTATGTGAATGTAAGTAATTATATGATTATAATAGCAATTACCTTTTCTTACTATCAATGAGCATGTTATTTATTAGAGAATAGTTTTAGGGATAACTCAGTTCAAGTCTTTTGCCACAATTAGAAAAAGAATGCAAAACATACTACAAATGGTAAATCAGTATTCTCATCTTTTAAAAGCCTATTTGAAAAATTATAAATATTTTAAATATTAATGATAATTTCTTATCTTTTCATATAAAAGAAAGATAGGGGCAGCAAAGTGGTGCAGTAGATAGAGCCCCAGCCCTGGAGTCAGGAGGACCTGAGTTCAAATATGATCTCAGACACTTAACATTTCCTAGCTATGTGATCTTGGGCAAGTCACTTAATCCCAATTGCTTCAGGGGGAAAAAAAAGAAAGATAAAAACTTGTTGAATCATCTTGAATCAACATAAAGCAAGTGTAGAGTTTAACATGGAAAAAAATTAAAAATGACTAAACTACTTACTTTTCTTTGTAGCTTCTATATAAGGTTTTCAATTACAATAAGGGAAAAATGTAATTTTTTCCCTGGTTTCCAATAACCCATACTGCACTTGGGATTTGACACAAGTACTATTGCTTCTGCTTTTTGCATCAGTTATAAAGCCTCTAGATGAAACTTAACTGACATTTCTATTTCTGCAGCAAATCCCCCTTCTGTGATTGTAGATTATTCTGCAGAATAAACAGCTGGAGAAGTTTGTTTTTCAATAAAGAAAGCAGATATGACTCCTATTCTACCATATGCTATATAAAGTTCTCATATATCGAATCTGAGAATATTATTTTCATATAGTCAGTCACCTTTTAACTTCCTTGGAAATGTAAGATCTATTATAATGTGAAAAGGCAGACAATAGCGTCTCAGAACCCACAATTAGTTTATGTAAAATAGAGAAAATACATTTTTGGAAAAAGAGTATCTTCCTAGCCTTATACAAGGGTTGGCATATGAATGGGTCCATCTTGAAATGTTTTCTCTAATTTTTAAAAATGGCAACAGTCATGTTTCATGAAAAACAAACTATGAGAGATATGTATGAAGATTTAAATTATAACCAACTAAAAATTGCTGAGACATTAATAAGCACAATTATACTGAATGTAAATTCAATATAAAGAATAAACAATTCATATAAATGACTATAATTATTTATTAATTTATTAATTGTTTTTACACAGCTAATCCCTCCTATTTGCTCCAGTCTGATTGCTGCCCACATAGGAATTCTTGACACCTCCTAATCTATCTTGTTGCTGGGCAGTTGATGTTTTCAACTCATTGGTGGTGAATTCTAGGGGCAGGAGTACCAAATGAGGTAGAGTTTATGATGGGGCAGGAGAGGAGTTAAGTTTAGAATAGGAGATGCTAGGGAAGATAAAGGCAAAAAAAGAGACTCTAGGAGGTCTTTAAAAAAAAAAAAAAAGAAAGAGGGGGGAAAGGAAATTTTTTATCTCTGTATATCTCTCGTTTTAAAATGTATTTCTTGTAAACAACATATTGTTGGGTTTTGATTTTATATTATGTATTGAATTATGTTATATAATTTTATTATGTCTTATAACATTATTTGATTCCACTTGTCCAAATCTACTTTTCAAGCAGTTCTTTTTTTTCCTGGTTAACTGGCTTTTCATAATTTTCTTGAATTGCTTTTTTTCTAAAATTTCCTTCTTCTCTCTTGATTTTTTAAATTCTTTTTTAAGTTCTTCTGTGAAATCACAGAATTTTTTGTAACTACTATTAACTCCAAAAATACCAAAGAGCCCACACAAGCTAAAAGCAAAAAGCTTTCTTTATTACATGTGTCAGAGCCTTCTCCAGTAAGAGACCTATGGAAATAAGACTAAACCTTGATTTATATATTTGTGACCAAATAAATAATCAAACAATGTAATGTAGCTACAGTTGTAAAGCACAACAGTGAGGCAAGATTGTCTAATGACAAAAAGTCCATTCATGTCAGAGCTTCATTTCTGGGCCTCTTGGTATTTATCTGAGCTCAGGAACCTTCAGTTCTATGATTTAGTTGCAGTAGAGATCATCCAGAGGTTGAGCACAAAATATTGTTATGTCAAGCTAAGGGCACAGCTTGCTTGCTAGACCTTAGCTTTGGAAAACAGGGTATCTGTTAATAGTAAAAAAGAGAGGAGTAAAAAAAAGAAAAAGAAAACCTCATTATCTTCCTCTGATTGTGAACTCAGATCTTCTTTTACACCAAAGTTCCTTCCTTTTGGTAACAGTTCAGATCTAGGACAGGATTTCTTCTTATATTCTTCATATTTTGAAGGATGAAGGAGGGATTGTTAAAATATTAGAGGACAGAGTGAGTATCCAAAAATATTTTGACAGGCTAGAGTATTAAGCTGAATCTAATAAAATGAAATTCAGTAGTGTTAAATTTAAAGTTTTATATATATCTTAAAAAGAAATTAATTTTATATATACAAAATGGGGCTTAGGATTTGAGTCAGAGGCATTAACTTCAAGCTCTTCAAGAGACAATACATCAAAGTGCTCAAAATTGTTAGTCTAAGGGGCAATTAATATAGACTGCTAGCTTTTTTCAATATTGGCTTCTTCCTAGAATGCTTTCCTTTAATTATTTGGTGTGGCATTGGCATCTTCCATCTTTTCTCTTGAAATCAGAAGCTAAAAGTCCCAAACTACAGAACAGAATTAGAGATTTTAAAGAGACACAGTGACTTGAAAAAAACTGAGCAGCTTTCCTCAAACATGTTCTTCTAATTCTTCCCTGCCCTTCACATGGATGCCAGACATTGATTTCCACCAGTGAGGAGAGAGCACTATATTAAGGGACTTGAGGATTTAGATTAGATCAAACATAATCAACCATCCTCTCTGTAAAAACAGAAGTTCTTAGTTTCATACTTTGTATTTTTCCTGATTTTATGGGTTGCCATGGCTAAAGGATTCATGATCAAATAGCCTCTGAGAAACTTCATGTCTTTAGTTAGGGTGGTCTTTAGAAAGCAGCCATAATCTTTTGCCAGAATCATACTTAAAGCCTTTGCAGGATGATATAGCTTGTCACCTGAGTAGCATAGCCTTTGAAAAATAACCATTTTTACTTTTGTGATGCTCTCCATGTCTAGTGCCTTCCAATTCTTTTATAACAGAAAATTATTTTATAAGAGAATAAATTACTTATTCCTGATGTGGGAGAAGTTCCTGAATCAGTTCTCTGTGTACTTATAGTCAAACTCTTAATTTGTACAAAAATTAATCTAATTAAGAAAGAATTAAAATGGGAAAACTATATGAAATGCCATTAAAAACAATTCAAATTGAAAATGGAAAATAGATGGAAACAAAAAGAGCCTAAAACAGTTTAAGTCAACAAAAAAGACTCACTTGTCAAAAATCTCAAAATAATGTCACCTTTAACATGGACCTCTTTTGTCTAAGGCAACTGCTGTTGTCTTTCTCATCATACTCTCAGCCTGCCACCCTGAAGGATATCTAGGATACCCTAAATAAGATGGTGTATCTTTACTTAATACTGTAAAAAGTTTGTTATAAAAATAATTGCAGATCTTTTTCATTGTTTATCTATTTTCTTATTTGAGAATTTTGTCAAGCTTTTTTTAAAAAAGCTTTTTCCCTCTTCCACTGCTTGTTGTTTTATGTGGCTCATAATCTTCCACTATCCTTCCCTCATAACATTTCATTTTACATACAAGCTAATATTCTAAACCAGGGCTGCTTTTGACTAGCATAACTCTCAGGAGAATTGTGAAATTTAAGAAAATAGGGGAAAACAGTGAATTCTGTCTTAGTTTTGTTTAGTTTAGAAATGTCTTTGGGATAGAAATGTCCATAGGATAGTTGGTGATACAGAGTTGCATCTTAAGAGAGAGGTAAGGGCTAGATTTATGAATTTGGAAGTCATCTAAAAACAGAACCTATTTAACTATTTAAGGGATTCTTAATAGATGTCAAAGTTATCCTTCTTCCTACTTCCCATTCCTTACTCCAAGAATCCTAAGAAATCGTTGGTAATCTTGGAGAAAGGATAGTTTCAATTGAATAAAAGAATTAGGAAATGAATTTCAAGGGACTGAGAAGAAAATAGCAAGTAAAGAGATGGAGGCAACAAAAGTGGTAGAGATATAGTATGATAATTTGAGGTAATGGAAGGGCCACTGAAGGACTTGGTTGTTTGTTTTTATTTTTTTTTTAAGAATAGGGAAATCTAAACATGTTCATTAGCACCTGAAGTCAGTGGCTAAGGAAAGAGAGAAGTTGAGAGAAAAAAAGAAAATGATAAATAGGGTTCTCTCTGAAAGAGAAGGGCAGAGAAGGGACTAAGAGTGAAAGTGGCAAGGTTAACTTGGCACACAAAAGGCCCAAATCATCCCCTGAGACTGGAGAAAAGGAGGTGATAATGTAGGATGAGGAAGATAGTGGGGTAGAGGGGAGTAGAAAAGGAAACTTTTGAGTTCACATCAGTTTTTTTTTTTTTTAGCAAGTTTCTCCTCTTCTTCCTGATTGTAATTGTTTGCTTTTATACCATTAGAAGAATTTCATCTTTGAGTCTCTTCTCTTTTGACCCAACTTCTTTTGTAGAATTTTAGTTCATGTTGAACATTTTGAAAATAATCTACCAAAATTTCATTGTCACATTGTCCCTTGCTTGCCTGGCCTTCCCTATTACAAATTCTGCTCCCCAAGATCCTTCCCCTTTCTCCCTTTCCTTTCCCCAGGATTATCTTTTTGTGAGTCATTGCCTTCCGTCATATATATCATATGGTTTTTATGTTCACTTTAGCTAGATTTCCCTTTAATTAAAAAATATTAGAGACAAAAGAAATCACAAAGTAAGAAGCGTTCTGACCTAATACCTCCAAGGGAAGAGTTGTATTGTGCACCCTCACTGAGCTGCCTTGTGAAAGGGTACTGGAGTATGAACGAAGGGCTTCGTTTCAGTCATTTCTGTCTGGTTCTCTGGGTTTTCTTTCTGGTGAAATCTACCACATCCCTTTGTTTTGTAAGAATAGACATTTAGAAAAAATGGTTCTGATTCTGAGTCCTGAGGAAACACTCCCTTGCTTCTCTTCTTTCCCTCCTTTCCTAACTTCCAAGGTAGCTTAAATTTAAAGGAAACTTTGTATCTTTCTTTTGCCAATGGCAACAGCATGTTTTATTCAAAGACATCTCTCTAATGGTCTCTCTGAAGGCACAAACTTTTTAAACCAAACTTCCTCCTCCCCAAATCAGGAAAAAAATTTCTTAATGATATTAAACATAGAATTAGATTAAAGAATAGGCAGAAAACCACTCCTGAGAGAAGGCATTTTCCCAAGGACACATAAGTTGAAAAAGCAGAGCCTAAATTTCTCATCCAGGACTTTTTTTAGGTCCTTTGTCATCAATTCTTATCTCAGTTCTCACACCTCTCCCTCTATGAATTGAGAGACAGCTTTGTTTTATTTATTTATTTTTTTATTTATTAACAATCACAGGATCATGGGATCATAAAGCTAGAAAGAGAATATCTAGACAAAGCCATGTATTTTAGATAATCATTCAACAATCATTTTTGTTATATGCCTCCTAGAAATATTTAATCCCAAGTAGTGCTGGCAGCTGCTTGCCCTAGTAATTTGTTTATGCCCTGATGAAGTGGTAATCCTCTGTAAATTCCGTAATTTCTTTTTTTTTCTTCTAATAATCATAACTTTTTATTGACAGAACCCATGCCTGAGTAATTTTTTACAATATTATTCCTTGCACTCACTTCTGTTCTGACTTTTCCCCTCCCTCTCTCCACCCCCTCCCCCAGATGGCAAGCAGTCCTATACATGTTAAATAAGTCACAATATATCCTAGATACAATATATGTGTGTGCAGAACCGAACAGTTCTCTTGTTGCACAGGAAGAATTGGATTCAGAAGGTAAAAATAACCTGGGAAGAAAAACAAAAATGCAAACAGTTTACATTCGTATCCCAGTGTTCTTTTTTTGGGTGTAGCTGCTTCTGTCCATCATTGATTGATTGAGACTGAATTAGGTCTCTTTGTCAAAGAAATCCACTTCCATCAGAATACATGCTCATACAGTATCGTTGTTGAAGTACATAATGATCTCCTAGTTCTGCTCATTTCACTTAGCATCAGTTCATGTAAGTCTCTCTCTGAAATCATCCTCCTGGTCATTTCTTATAGAACAATAATATTCCATAACATTCATATACCACAATTTACTCAACCATTGTCCAATTGATGGGCATTCATTCATTTTCCAGTTTCTAGCCACTACAAACAGGGCTGCCACAAACATTTTGGCACATCCAGGTCCCTTTCCCTTCTTTAGTATCTCTTTAGGGTATAAGCCCAGTAGTACCCCTGCTGGATCAAAGGGTATGCACAGTTTAATAACTTTTGGGGCATAATTCCAGATTGCTCTCCAGAATGGTTGGATTCATTCACAACTCCACCAATAATGCATCAGTGTCCCAGTTTTCCCCGCATCCCCTCCAACATTCATCATTATTTTTTCCTGTCATCTTAGCCAATCTGACAGGTGTGTAGTGGTATCTCAGAGTTGTCTTAGTTTGCATTTCTCTGATCAATAGTGATTTGGAACACTCTTTCATATGAGTGGAAATAGTTTTGACTTCATCATCTGAAAATTGTCCGTTCAGATCCTTTGACCATTTATCAATTGGAGAATGGCTTGGTTTCTTATAAATTAGAGTCAATTCTCTATATATTTTGGAAATGAGGCCTTTATCAGAACCTTTAACTGTGAAAATGCTTTCCCAGTTTGTTGCTTCCCTTCTAATCTTGTTTGCACTAGTTTTGTTTTTACAAAGGCTTTTTAATTTGATATAATCAAAATTTTCTATTCTGTGATCAATAATGATCTCTAATTCATCTTTGGTAAATTCCGTAATTTCTATGGTTACTAAAGAGTCATGGTGATTGGTGGGATGCATCAAAAACTGGAGGAATAGGGAAAGGCCTGATGCGTGAGTCATTCTTGAGTAGAACCTTAAAGGAATCTAGGGGTTTCAGGAGATACCAGTGAGAAAAGAAGACTTTGCAGGAACGCCTATGCAAAATCATAGACAGGAATGTAGTTCAAGTGGAAGGAACAGCAAGTAGGTCAGTTTGGTTTAGAGGATAAAGTGAGGGGAAATAAAGTTGAATCAACTTAAAAAAATAGACTGAAACTATATTGTGAAGATTTTAAATGTCAACTAGAGTTTATATTTTATCATAAAGGGAATGAGAAGCCATTGAAACTTCTTAAGCAAAAGAGTGACATGGTTAGACTGATCCCTTGCCTGGGAAGCAATCCTTCCTCAAGTCTTCCTTTAATTTGAAATCAAAGGAGCTGAGTTTAAATCCTTGCTTTACCACAAGATGATCACATTTAATCTTGAGCATATTATTTTCTTCTCTAGGTCTCAGTTCCTTCCTTTATAAAATGAGATGGGGAGGTTGGACAAGATTAGATTAAAAAATATCTTCCTTTATGAAATCTGATATAAAGGAGTTTCAAGGGCTTTTTTTTTTGACTGTTGTTTTTTATTTTAATTTTTTTTTTATTGTCAGTGGCATTGATAATGGAGTAGAGATTCTTTTAAGAGGCAATGAGCTGTGTTGGAACTTGGAGCCAGGAAGCCCTGGATTGAATATAAATAGCCAACATAAATATAAATATAAATTATGGCTTACATCTTAGACATTCAAGGAAATTTGAAAATACAGAGTGAAAGAAGAGGACAGAGTTAGAATTCAAAAAGATCTTAGCGGTTTAGAGCATTGAACCAAAATGATTAAGAGAAAATGTAATAGTATAAATGTAAAGTATCATATTTGGATTCAAAAAATCCTTAGGTTTTATCAGGGAGACATATCTAGATGGCAATTTTCCTGAAAATGATCCAGGGATCTCAAGGAACTACAACCTAAATATGAGTAAATAGAGTGATATGGCAGTAAACAAAGTGAAAGTGCATTAAGGAACAATAAAATGATGATCTACTCTGCTTTGGTAGGACTGCTTCTTGAACATTATGTTCAGTTCTAGCTACCACTTTTTAGAAAGGCCATTAGTAAGCTACAAAGTGTCCAGAAGATGGCAACCAGCATTGTGAAAGGTTGTGAATTCTTGTCATTCAAAGATATTTTTTGAAGGAAGCAAAGATGCTCAGCTCAGAGAAGAAAAAATTTTGGAAGATAGACAGCTGTCTTCAAGTATTGAAAGGTTTGTCGGGGGGTAGAGATAGGGGTAGAAGGATTAGACTTATTTTGCTTGACTTCAGAGAATAGAATGAGGAATGATACTTGAAAATGTCAAAAAGATAAATTTAGCCTTGGAGAAAGGGGAATTGCCTAAAACTTCAGAGTCTAGAATATGTTACCTCAGGAAATCATCAGTTCTCTCTTACTTGAGGCTGTCATGTGTTTTGTAATAGAGGGAATTTTTTCCCCCCACTTTACAAATTGAATGACTACTATGCTCCTTTCCGACTTTGATTTTGTTAAGAATTTTGACATTTAAATCTGAAGCTTGTTTATTATAACTAGAAACTTTATATGTGTTTGAGGGATAAAGAGCATGGACAACTAAGCTCTCTTTATGAGTAGTATTGATTTCCACCACATCTTCAAGTTTTTGTTTTTTTTTATTGATTTCATGTCTAGCCTAGATTTAAAGCTTTCTTTTCTACAAAAGGGATGTTTTGCTAATGAAGAGAATAATCTTCATAGAAAAAACAGCAGTAGAGTTGTCTCAGTCCCTGTAGTGGGGGCAGACCCAAGGGAAATGACATAGTCTTTTCATCATTTCTATAGAATTTTCATTCTATTTTTCTGTCATTTTTCACACTTCTTTTTTCAACTGATTTGGGTAATGAGGGACGGGGACTATCTTTTAATTCCCAAACTTTCAATTCCTCTAATTACTTTCAAGCATTTTTCTTGTGTTATGCATGCTGTTTGGTTTTATTATATATGTGATATATAATATTTTGTAAATTTTAAAAATTATATATTTAATGGGGGAATCCCATGTAAAGGGTACTACTATTCTATCAGTAGTTACTATGACTTCACTGACAAATGAAGTTGGATACAAATATGTACCACAATATACAAGTTGATTAAACTCATTAACACAACCTATTTCTAATGTTCTTTTGTCCTGGAAGCATTGAATTATGTTTTCATATATGTATAGTAGGCATGCTTGAATATAAATTTAAAAAGCCTTTCTTGCCCACTTGGGGAAGTTGGAGGGCATATGTAGAACAAAAGAACAGATTTTGAGGGGCTTGAATTAGAAGAATGGTTTATGATGCCATGTGGGAGTATGATAGGTTACCACTATTCTACTACCAATGCCAGATGGAAAGCCCTAATTATTGGGTGAGTAGTAAAGTGAGGGTTAGAGCAAGGAAATCATATATACTGCTTATGTTAAATTGAGACATTAGGGAGTGGGACAAAATTCCCTCCTTCTTGTGGCTGTGTTAATCAATGAACTTTTGAGCTATGCCATGCAGGGTTTCTCAAGAGGGTCATAGTGGAGATGTCTGACAAAAGATGATCCTCTCAAAAGGAAAATAGTAACCCACTCCAGTGTCTTTGCCAAGAAAACCCCACGGACAGGGCCTGAGGTACTATGGTCTTACAGAGTCAGGAAGAGTTGGACACAATTAAATTGCTGAACAGTAACTAGATTAATACAAATCACTATCACCTCTCTTTCAGTCTCTCCCTTGCCTATATTTTTCCTCTTTCCTCCCTACTAACCAAGGAAGAATCCAACATTAGACAGAGGGACTGGCCAGACCTCAGGAATTATGATTCCACTTGCAAAGCAAGGACTTTAATGAGGGGTTGGTCTCCCTGACTGACATCTCTTCTTACTCCAGTCCATCCTTCCTTCAACTGTCAATAATCTGCCTAAAGTGCAAGTCTGTCTGACCTTACTATGCTACCCCACCTTCACCTTCATTCAATAAACTCTAGTTGTATTCTATTATTTCCAGAATAAAATATAAAATCCTGTTTGGCTTTTAAAGCCCTTGAGAACCTGGCCCCATCCTACCTTTCCAAACTTGTTATACCTTTCTTCCTGTCTGTGATCCAATGACAATGCCCTTGCTCTTCACCAAAGAGTTTCCAACTGAGTGCATTCTTACTGATGACTCCCATGCTTGATATGTTCTCCCTCCTCATCTTCTTTCCTTCCAGTCTCAGTTAACATCTTTCCTTTTTCAAGAAAGCTTTCTCCATCTCCAATTCTCCCCACCCTCCTTATTACTAGTGCCTCACTTCTGAGATTCTATCCCAATTTATCCTTTATATATTTTGTATATACATAGTTATTTGCGGTTGTCTCCTCATTTAAACTGAGTTCTTTGAAGAGCAGGGACTGGTTGGTTTCTTTGTTTTTGTTTGTTTTTTTATTTGTTTTTTGCCTTTCCTTACATTCCAAGCACTTCACTGGCGGAGAGAGCAAGCAATTAATAACTACTTATTGACTTGATATCAAAGCAACATCCAATTAATTGAATTCAGTAGATGGAGTAAGGGTGAGGGGAACAGAAGAAAAATAGTCAAATCCTCAGTTTCATAGCATTTGTTGGACCTGCAATCCCAAACCAGCTGGCATTTGGGCTGCTTAACGTTTCTTCTCTTCCCCTTCTCCCAGGCAAATTATAAAGCCTTTGTGCCTTTAAAGACAAATATGTAATCAAGTTAACAACACTTTGTGAAGAGAAACAAAGACTGAGATAATAATAGTAGTACAAATGAATTATTGCTATAAAGTAAACCAAACATTCATTTAAAGTCTGTTTACTGTTATAGACAAAATAAACAATTGACTGAATTTTTCACTTTTCAAGGGATTGTTTTGGCTGGATATCCTTAACATTCGAAAACATAATTCTGAAATTAGACCAGCCATGAAAGCCTGGGTGTGAAGCATTTGTGATTTTTAATTAACAGATCGCTCTAGTTCCTAGGCACTGCCAAAAAAACCCAGATATCAATTCCAAAGGGCACCTAAAAATTCAACTGAACAATTTACACAGATGTGGAGAGAATGGCAATAGTAGCTCAGTTGGAACCTTTTGGGTTGTAGGAAATTGATGGCACTTTAATTACAAGTTATAACATCATGTCAATGTGTTTGAATCCTCTATGTTTGAAATGAAAATATATCATTTTTCTTTTCTCTGAGCCAAATTTTTCAATCTGTTCATGGCTAAATGATTGGAATTTAGCTAAACACCTTGGAAAAATGAAAACTTCGAATAACTGTCCTTGATTTATTTCTACTTTACACAAAAGGCAATATCTTGGACAATTTAATTATCATTCTATGATTCCCATGTGTTATTATTTTATCAGAATTATGCCTCTTTTCAATATTCTCCTTATAATACTAAATAAGTACCAGATCTCAGATGAATCCTTAAACTGGAAAGGACAGGAAATGAAAATAGTAGCCAGGATACTTTACTGGGTTTGTTTTAGTGTGATGTCTTGTAGACCCCTTTTCTATGGTTCCCAGAATGCTTCTGAGCTCCAAGGCATTTTGTGGATATGGATAAGCATCCACTCAAAATTGTATCTGTGTTCTGTTTTTTAGGAGCAGGGACTATTTTTGCCTATCTTTGTGTCTTCAGAACTTAGCACACAGCCTAATGCTTAATAAATATTTGTTGAATAACTGACATTTTCACTAAGTCAAACAGTTAGGATATATTAGTGCAAAGCAAAAATTATTTAATACAAATTATAAATACAAATTAAGTGTCAAGAAAAGATTTCTCCATACTGGTAGAGAGCATGCATGAATTTTTTTTGGGGGGGTAGGGTAAATACAGAGCAGAAGGAATTGTTTGTATGTATTCGTCCTGAAGAAACTGCTTAATTCTTCATAATAATGATACCACAAGCTATGTATATGATTCATTGACTTGTAAGCAAGGTAGAATTTCATTTGAAATGTAAATTGTTAAAAAGGTTAAATGATAATGTATTCTGATTTTCTCAATAAGTGAAGATAATTCTAAACTGTACGTATTTATCATCCAAGAAATGATATATTAAACCTTTGCAATGGAAAATAGTGTTGGTTGTTATCATATAAATGGCTTTTTTTGATCCTGTCATTTAACATATTCTCCTATTTTTCCTATGATTAATTTCTATTATGTGGATATTATCTATGGTCATAAAATTTACCTTATATATTTGATTTTTTTAATCATATGTAATTTGTGAGGAAAACAGACATTTTCTATTAACGCCAGTATCTATAAGTGTCAATAATAAGACTTTGAAGCAAAATTGGATTACACTTGTTGGCCAAATATACTTTTGACTCCCCAGAAAAATATTAAATCAGATGAAGTCACTTCAATATTCCTCATTTTCTTTTTTTTTTTTTTTTTAAGTTGTAGGGATGTTTAAGTATTTGTCAGTTACAAACAGCTGAATCTAGAGATCTTTGTTATCCACCGAAAATCCCCTTCTATTTGGACTCTGAGCTGGATCTCTTCTATCGCAATGGAGAACATCTTTAAAATTAATATATCTTCTATATAGGAAATTCAGGTTAAATGACTTGCTCAGAGTTACACAGCTAGTAAATATTAAGTAAGTTTGAGGTTGGATTTGAACTCAAATTCTCCTGGTTTTAGGGGCAGTGCTCCATACACTGCACCATTATTTTCCCTTATTTTAAATGGCAGATTCAGATCAATCAATTTTTTTTTTTTAATTCAACAAACAAGGATCGGACATAAACTTTAGGGGATCATATTGGGAAGGGGGCCTAAACAACATATTAACATCCAAAGTTAATTGCCTTTAAATAGAAAACTCAATTACTTGATTCTTGAATTTTTAGATAAATTTTGATTCTCTTTCCTTGACAATAAATTTGGTTGATTTCATACACACACACACACACACACACACACACACACACACCCCCCAAATCTATACCATTGGAGTCAATAGCAGAGCCAAGAATACAGCCATATATATACTCTAGTTTTAAATCCTGAACCCTTTTATTGTATCAGTCTTTGCCCAAAGAACTAAAAAACAAAATTAAAAAGGAACAGTTCTTTTGCCTTCTGATATTACCAGTATATCTAGGCTGGGTAGCTTGTTGTCTGGGTCACATGGTTTTCCCCTAATAGAGCATATTTTCTGCTCACACTTTTTAAAATAGGAAACGAAAAGAAAATTACAGGGTGCATTTATCCAGAAAAATAAGTCAAACCAAGTGTTTGAACATGACAGCTAAATATATTTTTATAATTATTTTGTTGGAATAGATGTTGTAATTTTTTTTAACCAACTCCTTATAAACTTCTATTTATGGTATATTTTGACAGAATTTTCATTCCTGAATGTATGGATTAGACAATAAAAATATAGTTACAAGTATCTGATATCTGTTCAGCTGGTCTAGAAATTGAAATGGTGATTTAGATATTGATTAAAGAATATGGAACTAGATTACATCATAATAATTTTAAGTAATATCCTTTCTAGAATTAAAAAGAGAAAAAAAATTTCTGCTATGGACAAATGAATATTAACTATGCTCAAAATGTAGTTTTATTTCCCCTGTAGAGTAAAGATGTGGAAGGATACTTTTCCACTTTATAGTTTATCATTGAAGCACCTCTTCCCTTATCACCTCCCTACTCAGGATAAAACCCAACATGCTATTCACTTGGGTCCCTAAAAGGCATCTGCTACCTTGGGTTTGAGGGTACTCTGTGAGTTTGTACTTCCAAAATTACAACTAATGAGTTCCCACTGATGTGCTTCCTTCAGTCACTAGGGATAATTAATTATTAATAAAAACATTTGTTAAGATGGTGTTTAAAAAATAGCTTCAAAACATTCCCCCAGTAAACTTAAGTTATATTCTTCTATATATACCCACAGTATAGGAAGAGTGGGCTCAGAGTATAATGGTAATAAGTCACACATAGGTCAAAGGGAAGAAAAGAAAAATTTATTAAGTGCCACATTCTATACTGGCTGGTTAGTTGATTAGTATGCTTTGTGTTCAGAGAGGACCAAAATGACATCACTATATTGGGATCAAAGTATAGTGTGTCCAACCAATATGAACTCAGGAGGCTCTATGACATGTGGGACACAGATAGTCCATATGAACATTAGAATGGAAATGTCTCCAACTCTGCACATTTCATATTTCTTTTGAGCTACTGAAATTCTGTTTTGCTCATAGAATACAGCACTTTTTTGATGTGGGCATACCAGGCTGGGTAGTATCTCCCATTTTTCACAATTCCAAAGTTCTTCAGAGAGTCCTTGACAGTGTCCTTGTATTAGTTCTTCTGACTTCCATATGAGTGCTTGCTTTGTATGGATTCTCTGTAAAATAGTCTTATGCAAACATTTGGCATTTGAACAATGTGGCTAACTCATCAGAGTTGTGCTCTCTGCTGTAGAGTTTGAGTGGCTAGCACTTCAACTTAAGAAAGGAACTCTGGACACCTTATCTTGCCAGGTGATCTCCAGAATCTTCCTAATGGAAGTGATTTGGTTTCAGAACAGTTTTTCCAAAAGACTTAGGTTGAAAAATGTTAACCATCTCCACAGGAAAAAATTATGGATTCTGAATGCAAATCAAAGCATATTTTTAACTTTATTTTTCTTGTTTGCTTTGTTTTGGTCTGTGTTTTCTTTTATAATATGATTAATATGGAAATATGTTTTGCATGACTGCCCATGTATAACCTGCACCGACTTGCTTATCTTCTTAGTGAGGAGGAATGATAGGGAGAGATGATAAGAATTTGGAATTCAAATAAAAAAAAACAAATATTGAGAATTATTTTTACATGCAAATAGAAAAAAAATATTTAAAAATGCCAATAAAAAAACAATGTGTGTGATATGTATCTATGTTTAGAGAGAGATATAGAGAGAGACTAAATGTGTTCTTTATATAAAAAAAATAAAACATATCTCTCTCTATATATATATACATGTCTATATTATACCAGATACACATATATGTATACTGATACTAATAAAATGAAATATTGGATTGACTAAAAAGATAAAATTTAATTACGTCCAATATAAAACTTTATATTGGGTTAAAAAAATAATAAGAACAAAATGTGTGGATTGTGATATCAGTTTGTATAAAAAAGATCTGGGGGGTTTACTGGACAATAGGCTAAATACATGTTAACAATGTGATTTGGCAACTAAAAAATATAAGGTGATATTAGATTACATTAAGATAAGCATAGAGTCTGAGAATAAGGACCATTAAAATATAAGCTCAACCCAAAAGAATGGAAGTTCCTTGATTTAATGACTTATTTTTATCTTTCTATTTCTCAGTTCTTGGCACAGTCCCTGAAATTTACTAGGCACTTGGTAAATGTTTATTGACTGATTGATTGGAAGTGACAGTCTCATCTTCTGTCCTGGTCCAATCACATTGAGAATAAATTTGCTATTTTCAGAGGGCAAGATATTAGGAAGGACAACGATTTTTGGAGAAGTTGAGCAAGGTAATGAAAGGCCTTGAGATAATGGCATATAATGAAGTTACTGGAGATGTTTAGGCTGAATAACGGGCTTCTTGCTCAGACAGTCTCTGAAATTCCTTCCAACTCTAAGATTGCATGATTCTGGTAAAAGAAGTACCCTATCTGAAAAGCAATAGAGAATTTCATCAGAAATGATATCCCAATTTTGTTTAATATAGCTTTGATAAGAACAATTACTTTATTTTATTCTATAATATGTTCTATATATAAAAACATATAAACATGTATCTATTGATCTATATATACATGTATCTATATTATACACATATATGTATACTGATATTAAGATAAAGGTTGGATTTACTAACAAGACAAAATTTAATTAGGTTAAATATAAAATTTTAAATTTTGTTTAAAAATCAGTTTAATAAGGATAAGATGTGGGGATTGTGATTAGATACCAGTTTATCTAAAAAAAGATCTGGGGCTTTGATGATCAAACCTGAGCCAGAAGGTACAAAATGAAGTTGACCTGTCTTTTCTCATTGCCCAGTTTCCCTTTGATCCTTAGTCTTGCTTGCCTTATCAACAGTTGTCTTGGGTGATGTGATCATCAGCCTTCTGGGTCCTGAAGCTGCATAGACTTTGTTGCCTGTGTACATCAGAAACCACATTTTGTTCTTCTTAGAATCAAAATTGAGTGGCATGAATGTGACAGTGTCATAATCCTGACATTTATATAGCTCTTTGATATTTGCAAATCCCTTTATGTGCATCACAAGAGATAACAAAGTCATAAATTGATCAAGGGTCAGTAAGGACTGTATGGCCAGCAATCTTTCCATTATATCATGCTTCCTATATAGCAGAATGGATATCACATGAATCCAGATTTGGGATCACAAGTACCCCTATTATTTAAAACCTTGAGCCAAGAGTTTTCCATGAAGTAAATGCAAGAGTATTCAATTGATTTAATATTTAAAATAATAAAATAATCTTAGCGTAAGGGTAAAATATTATGCTGTTCTATATAGTTCTAGCTGACCTAAATTTTTGCTTTGGTTTTGCTTTGTTTCCCCCAAATTCTAATAGCTTAGTTATCATTCATCTGAGTCTTTTTAGTCCTAATAGGCTAAGTGTTTCCCTCAAGGGATAAGAGCCATATTGTCCTTTTAAAAGAAGCTTTGAGAAAATTGCAGTATGTATTTATTTAAGAGTGAAAAGAAACATTCCTTTGGCTTTGAATGACCTGAATATACACTCTCCTCTTCACACTAATGTGCATTTTAGTACTTACTGGATCTGTAATTTCACTGGTACAAGTACTTCTTATCCAGGCTAATACAAATCACAACCCCTCAGGAGTTAATTCATTGTCTTTGAAATTTGTTCTGAGTGAAAAATTTAACACCTTGCAATCCAACTAGCAACACAGCTCTCCAAAATAGCTAGCATAGAATCTCATGCTGTAGTCAAAAGTTATTTAGCTTGCCATGCTCTATCAGATTTTGAGCTTCACGTAGCCTTCAGGAACCCAGGACCTGCTCCAATCCTTGAGATAAAAGATGGTTATAACGTGATACATTAGCGAGAGTGCTGGATTTCAGCTAGGAAGACCTGATTTCACATCCTGTTTCACACGCTTATTAGCTATGTGCCAACGGGGGACAAGTCATTTAACTTAACCCTTCTGTTGGTTACCTCATTTACAAAATGGAGCCAAAAATTGTATTTTTGTCACAGGACTGTTATAAACATCAACTGGGATTACATATATAAAGTGGACTGCAAACTTGAATTTAAATGTTATTAATATCACCATAAGGTGATAAGAGGACTTTAGTGGAGACAATCATTCTTTTATTTGAGGCTCCAGGAACCAGTGACAAAGGCTATCCATTAATATTAAGAGTCAGAAAGTGACTGGAAAATAGTCTCTCAACTATCTACCCAGCATACATTACATAATAGATGATTAACTTCTGGTTGAGATTTAGCATATAGCAGAGGAGTTACCTCTTTGATTTACCGAAAGTCACACATTGGCACAGACTTTATTGTCAGTTCCAATGCTATGCTATTTCAGGGGTTTGCAAAGCTTCTCAAAGCCCTGAGAGGTCAGTGCCTTACAGGTATTACTAACACTATTTCAGAGTTAAGTAAACTTGGCAGCTAGGAAGAGCAGAGAATAGAACACTGGGCCTGGAATCAAGAAGATTCATCTTTTTTAATTCAAAAATGCCCTCAGGCATTTATTACCTGTGTGGCTCTGGGCAAATAACTTAAGCCAGTTTATCTCAGTATCTTTGTCAAGAAAATCCCAAATAGGATCATGAATTGGACATGACTGAACAACAACAAAAAAATTTATGCACAGATAAATCAAGCAGTTTTATCAGATTGTCAGAGTTGGAAGGAACCTTTGAGATTATTCATTGCAGGAAGGCCTATTTCTTATTTCCCAAATTTAATGTGCTATTTCAGGCCATTGTCTAATCAATTTGAAAATTTGAACCCTTAATGACTTTTTTGCTAAGCTTTGCTGATGATATAAAATAGGGGAAATATATACTTAAAAACAGAATGCAGATTATAATAAGAATTTAATCAGGTTATAAATTTTCTCAAATTAATGTTTGATGTTCTAACTCAGAAGGAGAGGATCATATCAGTTTAATTCATAGATCAAAGTCCTAAATATTTTCTCTGTTTAGCTATTTCTCTCTCCATCTCAATATGGCAGATAGCAATGGTAGACCTTTTGAGAACCATAGCTTTAGGATATATGGGCCAGTTCCGTAATTCTCAACTGCTTTTGACCTCTCCTTTCTTCATGTCTATGTTTCTGTCCAATGAATGCTTTGAGCACAATTTCCTTTTATCTTTCTTTCCCTCTCCCTCTCCCTCTTTCCTTTCCTTCTCCTCTCTTCCCCTCATGCTCCCTTCTCTCTCTCTCTCTTTCTCTCTCTCTCTCTCTCTCTCTCTCTCTCTCTGTCTCTCTCTCTCTCATTTTCTCTCTGCCCCCTATCCCCTTCCCTTCTTTCCTTTCTCTCTCCTTCTCTCTCCCCCCTCTCTCTTCTGTCCCCCTTCTCTCTCCCTTCCTCTTTTTCTCCCTCCTTCCCTCTTCTCCCCTTTTCTCTTTCACAACTGTGTTCATGCCTACTGACAACTATATTTCATGCCATTCCAAACTCCTGTGAAACTCTCTTAGTCTTTTAAATTGCCTGCATTGAGATAGATATATTAGTACTTATTCCAAGTATGTACTGGGTGACCATTGCCATGGTCCACAGCTCCTACAGAGTTCTCTTAGGAATGTGGTTCTGAGAATTTCCTTGAAAGCAAAGGACTAATAGAAAGTCAGATTTTCTCTTAATCCCTTGTTGGCAGGGGCATTTTCAAAGAAAATGGCTTCTTCTTAGTCTCAAATATTGTGGGAACATGGAATCTGTCTATTTTATAGAGTCTGTACATTCTTCTATGTCAGCTGATGAAGCTGGTTCAAACAAATTAAGAGACTTCTTCATGATCATCTTGCTAGTCAGTGGCAAAACTTGTATCTCAGCTAGAGTATCCACTCTGACAAAAGTACTGACAATGTGCTTTTTCACACTAACTGTATTGAACACCAGAATTTCAGAAAACTTGAGAGAAATAGGCCAGAATCAAAAGATGTTTTTTGCTGCCAGAAAACATTTTTGAAAAGAAGAGCAAAACTGCCTCTCAAGGTAACCTAATTTTTATTTTCATCTCAGGAAAAGAAAAAAAAAAAAACTCATTTCCTAAAAGGATAATGAAATTTTATGTTGTTTTTAAATTTCTTGTTATCTATGAGACATTGAAAATTACTAATAATTTTTTAAATTGCTAACATAAAAAACTCCTTGTCTTCCAATTTCTATGAATTCAAGGTATTTTCATTAGCCTATGGAGGAAAGTGCACTAGCAATTTAATAGATGCATTCAAAAGAAGCCATTGTACATGATCTTCTTGAGTATTGTATATAGTCTAGACTTTATCATCTGACTATTAATATTCCATTACCAAAAGGAATCATATAATTCAATAAAAGTTAGGAAGACTATTATTTCTTCATGAAATACAGAAACTCATTTTCAAGGTAAGGGACTTAGGGAGAGAGTATAAACACATTCCTAAGTTTTTGAGAGGGATAACCGTGTGAACAGTTCGGTGAAAAAAGAAAAAGCCTGGAAAGTAGGATGTAATAAGAAGGATACAAGGGATGCTAAGACAGAGGAGTGTTGAATTTCTTTGTTAATGTTGTTCAGTCATGTCCAACTTTATATGATCCCATGAATATTGCCCCTAAGGTTTTTTTTTTTTTGACAAAGACACTGAATAGTGTTTCCATTTCCTTCTTCAGTGTGTCCCCATTTTATAGTTGAGTAGCTAAGGCAAATATAGGTAAGTGACTTGCCCAGGATCCTACAACTAATAAATGTCTGAAGTCAGATTTTTTTTTTTCTGACTACAGGCCTAGTACTCTATCCAATGAATCACCTAATTACCAACCTTTGGTCCTTAATACACTACTAAGAAGACCATTATTAATGTCATTGAAATAAAAGTAATTTTCCTGGAGTCTTTTCCATCAGAGTTAGTTGTTAAGCCTTTTTATATAGAATTATGCCTAGATTGTCAGTCACTTGCCCATGTGGCTGAGGACTCACACTAAAAGTAATGGTTGAGGAATTAGCTGGGATTGTTCTGACTGCTTCAGAATAGCAAAAGCTAAAACTCTCTCAAATGACTATAGCATATATAGCACAGCAAAGAGACTGTGTGGGTATGTGTGTATGTGTAAAACCTGTAAGTGCCCCAGGCAGCTCTTTCAGACTACATATTGATGATTTGGATTGATAGAAAAAAATTATTCCTTGCCACAACCAATCAATCAATAAAAATTTATAACATGCCTACTATGTGTCAGACATTGTACTAAGCACTTGAAATACCAAAAGAGGCAAAATATAGTCCCTGAACTTAAGGAGCTCACAATCTTTTAGAGGAGATAATTATACACAAAAACATATACACACACACACACACACACATATTCAGAATAAATAGGAAGTAATTAACAAAGGGAAAGCCAATGAAATAAGTATAGAACAAGAACAAAAATGAATTTCATTTAGCCAAACTCTCTACTTAATTTGGATTGTTGAGATTCAAATGTAAATTATCCATATGGCTGTTATTCCTTTCTTAGAGCACTTATACTGATAAAATGTAGCTCTTTTGCAGTTTCTTTACTTGTGAGGGGAAGCCCATTCCTTTTGGCCATGCTATTATAAATACTTTCCAGTAGTTAAAATAGACCCTCATTCATAGCTTTTGGGAATGTGTTAATGAAGGGATATTTGTATAAGCAATCTTCAGTAATCATTTAATGGAAAACCTTGGGATTAATGAATTTCTTTATGCAGCTTTTGCCCATTTATCCTAAATCTGAAGATTCTGAGGACAGATAAGCTATAGAATCTTTAATAACTTGGATATTGCCTTATTTCAGAATCTCTGTCATCAGTTTAATGCATTACTATTTTTATACTTTAATTCAGATGAGAAAGACTTTACCTTATCTTTGGGCTTATGACATTGACTGCCAGGAATAGCCATTAAATTTAACGCAACATTGTTTTATTAGCTATGATTTAATTAACATTCATGCCAGTCAATGCTAAATGTCCAGAAGCTGCCAAAAGATTCTAAAAGAAGCTTTGCATTTCTTTAAGAAATGCTCAAAAAGCAGTAATCTTTTGCTGATTTCCTTTTCATCTGTCTTTATTTTTAGCATATGGTCTTAGCGACACACCTGGATGTGCTGACAAAATCTGCAGCTGAGTCATGGAGTACAGTTCCACAGCTGGTGTTGTGATAAGATGAAACATCATTTTAAAAGATGAACATTTTCTCATGCTAGAAACCCATTTACCATACAATTTATTATACTTTGGTGCTGATGTCATTATACTTTTCCTGAATTAAAGAAAATTTTCTTTGCTTAACGATAGGGAATGAAATCATGGTGTCATCAGTTGAATATAGAGTGTTTTCATTTTTTATGGGCATGTGAAGTAGTTTGTGTTGTAGTTGTTTTTTAGAGAATAATCTTTCTGAGAAAATAGTTAAACTTGTTATGGGAACTCTGGACTAGGTTATTCTTAAGAATCGCTAAAAAGTCCATCCTGAGAATTCAGTTATTTGGGAATAACTTTTCTGTTTGTATAGAATAATGAGAGGGGAAACTCTTAATATGGGAGGCTGAAACCAGTTTTCCATTGTCTAGTTACCACCTTTAAAGATAGTCACAATAAACTTAAGATCTTGATTGGCTTCTCTTTAGGTAATTTGGGACCTGGTCAGCTAGATGGATTTCACTTGGCCTCCTAGATCCCATTTTTACTTCCCCAAACTCCTCCTTGGTTCCATTTCCTGACTTCATAGATTCTGCCTCCACTTCCCTGAAACTTTAAAAGTTATGTACTCCGAAATGCAAATTGCTCATTCAGTATGACTGCCTTCTGTGTTTTATTTGTTTGAACCATGCATATAAAATAAAAAGCAATCCTTTGTAACCTGTGATGGATGCATATGACATAATTTCTTTATGCCATGAACTAAATCTATATAACATTTATATAATATTCTTTTACACCTATTGCCCTCTGAAATCTATTTCACATTACCACTCCTGATACCATTTCCCCATTTCACTTGGAAATAGGTCCATGATTCCTACCTATTTTTGGCATTAGGCTACCAGACTTTTTAGCCCTCCTGCTTCTTCCCTGATAAAATTAATATTTTCTTAAAACTAAGGTAAACTAAAATTAATTTTGACTCGATAGAATACAGAAACATTTAATGACATTAAAAGCTTTTCAAGCAACAGAATATACAAATATGTTTAAATATCTTCTGAGATACATGTCATAAAATGCTAATTTGATGTTGAAGGCCACAGACAGGAGAGGGATCTCTGGCAAGGTTTAAAACCCTTTTGTCCTTGGAGAACTCTGTTAACACGCCTGGCTGGTCCTCTACATCCCCCCTGCAGGTGGCACGTCTCCTGAGAAGTAGGAGGATGTGTCTGACCTTGCTGGTTCTTGGTAGCAGGGTCTTGGAGGAAGGCATGATTACTGAGTTCTAAGAAATGTGTCTGGAAGACATCTGCCACACATCCTGTTATCTGTTATCTGAATACCTTTGTGTATGATATATTGCCTATAGTTAAAATACAAATGTAGTAATCTAATTGAACACCTAGGCATTTGTAACTGAGCACATAAATTGTAGGTATAAAAGCACTGAATTCTGCTGATTCTGTAATTCTGAATAAATGGATTCCTCTTTCACCATCCTCCTGAGCCCCACCTCTTCATTCTTTGTCCAAGAATCAGGGCATGGGGCTGGCCCCAAAGCTCTCCCATGAGCAGATCTGGACAATTTGCAGTCTGGATGCTTTGAATTTCAAGGAGTTTTTCTGGCCCATATTGTCATAGTTCCATGAACTCTGGAACTAACCCTTTGTGTTCGTATTCAAGAATGCAGGCAGTTCAAAGCATAACACCAAGGATTTCAACACTATAGAAACACCATTTATCATAAGAATTAATTTCTTACTTTGCCAGGCACTGTCCTAGGAACTGGAGATTGTTCAGAAATTGTTCTTGCCATCAATAACTATGCATTCTGTGAGGGAGATTACAACACGTTTACAAATAAGTAAATAAAGGAAAATAAAAAATAAGTACACAGTGATTTGTAAGGAAGCACTAACTAACACTGAGGACTTTGAAAAGACTCTTGATCAAGAGGTGCTGATTGAAATGTGCCTTAGAGGGGGTGAAATGTCCCCAAAAGTGGAGATGAGGAATAAAGTACTCCAGGAAGGGAGGTACATCTATGTGAAAGCATGGAGGTAGGGGACAGATTGTTAAGTATTGGGGCCAGCAACCAATTTTAATTTGGCAAGAGCTTGGAGTTCACCATGCAAAATATCTATAGATAGGTTAGAGGCAGATGTAAAGGGCTTTAGATGCAAATCTGATGAGTTTGCATTTTATCCAAAAAACAATAGAAAATCATTCATCTGGGAGAGAGGAGTAATGTGGTCAGAGCTTAGCTGTGTGGCAGAGGATTGAACAGAGATAGAAGAGACTGGAGGGAAGATCAGTTAAGAAGTTATTCTCATAGAGCTAAAGAAGGCCTAGACCAGGATTGTTCCAGTGTCATTAAAGGGGAGAGAACTGAGATGAGAAATTTTGAGAATGTGAAATCAAAAAAACTCAACAACAAACTGGATATTTTGGGATGAGGAAGGGAAGGGTCTTTGTAAACCAAGATGACTAGAATGACCATCAAAAATAGGATAGTGAGTGTGGGGGGAGAGAGTGGGAAAAGGGAATAAGTTCTCTTTTGGATGTGTTAAGTGCTTTACAAATTTCTCATGTGAACAGAAGAAAGGAAAAATCAATAGGGTCAGAGAGGCTGCAGAGAGGGCAATAAAGATGAGGACTATTAAACGTCAAAGGATTTAGCACTAAAAAGATCATTGATGAGCTTGGAGCAAACAGTTTTAGTTGAATGGTGAAGTGGTAAGGAGTTGATAAGTGTTGAAAATATAAGGAAAATGAAGAGAGATAGCTTTTTCTGGGACGTTGACTCTGAAATACGGAGACATATAGGATAATAGTTTGAGGAGATAGTAGTATGACAGGAGAGAGAGAGAGAGAGAGAGAGAGAGAGAGAGAGAGAGAGAGAGAGATCCTGCATATTACCTCTCCTGGCATGAATAATTCCATTTTTAAAGCTTCCATTCTGATATAGAATGAACAGGAAACTCCATCCCCTTCTCTTTGTGTTTATGTTTGGTTCTCCCTCAACTCCCCCTGTTATGCTTGCAAAAACAAAATTTGGCCTTGTTGAGAAGAAAAGCCATTTCATCTTTTAAGATGTTAAAGTTATATATATAGTTAAAGAGGCTAGATGATATTGGGGTTATATGAATTGTGGAACTGGGAAGGAGAAGAGCTTGGAATGGATGGTCTTGGTTTTTCCTCTTAAGGTTGAGGTAAGACCAGATCCTCCACTGAAAGGAAGAGGAGATGATAATCAAGTTTAATTGTGAAAAGAAATTTGGTACAACTTCAGTGGGTAGTGGGACAGTGAATTGATAAACAGGATTTTATGTAGCAGGGAAGACTCAGTTGGAGATTGAATAGCATAAAGCTAAAGTAGTAAATTCAGTTGGCACTGTTTCAGTACTGTAAGAAAGGGTTGACTTTCAAGAAGACAAAGTAGAAAGATAATAAAAGGTTTAAGACAGCGTAAAGTTAAATTAGCTGTGATCTATCTACCTTTTTTATTAGTAACAACTTTGTTATTTTGGGAGTTCTAGTTAGCAAATAAAAATTCTGTCTAAAAGATCATTTGCTATTCAATCACAAACACACTCTTTCCTTATTGTTTCCATTATGTATTCCAAGATGGAACAAATAGAAAAGTTCAACATGCCAATTACACACCAAGAAAACCTTATTCCATGACAAGAAATCATGTCAAAAATTCAATGTGCCAGTTACATGCTGTTTTCATCCCAACTAAACACCAAGCCATCAAAATTTAACATGCCAATTATGCACCAAGAAAACATCAAAATCCAGCAATTGCAATTACATGCCAAGAACATATAGGTTACATGTCAATTATATGCTGAGAAAGCCATGTCAAAATTCAGCTTGCCAATTAAATACACATCAAGTCTTTCCAGACAAAACCGAACACATTTCACACAAGAACAACAGCTAACCTAGTAAAAAACCCTCTCACAACTAACCCAGCCTACATTCTGGATTCTATTCAGTTTTATACTGGTTATTAGATTGAAGCCCTCTTGGGGGTGCGAGGGAATCAGAAATGCCAGTTTCTATAGTTTACTATAGCTAGTAAAATTTCAGATGGCAAGCTTTGGTTATATTTTCTCTATTTGTATGCAGAAGTGTAACTCTTCAGTATTAAATGAAATTGGGATGAAAGGTGTGGAGGGAATGAAGAGGTGATGTTTCCAGGGATTCAAGGGAGCAGCTCAGGGGACAATGGATGAAGCCATGCTCCTGATGTGTTGCTGAGTCTATATTAAATGGCTAATCTCTTTGCTGGAAAAATTATCAGCCCTATGATGTTTGAAGCTTGTTCCTGCTACCAATAATTTTGTTATAAATATTATTTTTTAATATTTAAAAAATTTACTTTTCAGTGAACAAAAATCTGCCTTTTCTCCCTCTCTCTTCATGCCATTGAAAAAGAGACAAAAACTAACTTATAACAAGTATGTATAATCAAGCAAAACAAATTCCTGCATCTAGCAATCATTTTTAGCAAAGCCTGAATTCATTTTAGTGAGGATTTCTTAAAAAACATCTTCCATTTTCCAATCAAGAAAATAGCTTTTACTTTTATTTCTGTGGCCTATTTTAACTCACCTAGGACCAAGAAGGTTTTTTCCCTTGGTCATGATGATAGTAAATGCTAATTAAAATCTTCCATTAAAAGAGCAAATCTTCATTTAATTCACTCAATATTTTGGCTTAATTTTCCATAATCCACAGTAGCTTGAATGGCTTTTCTACAGTTTGGTAGAGGAATAATAATCCTTGTATCAGTAGAGAAGCAAAATGTTATTTATTTTAAGGGTTTTAAATGTTCCTTTAGAAGGACTGGCAGGTAGAATCACTCTTTAAGTGCTTCTGGAATTGGGCAAAGAGACCATTTAGCTATTATATAAGCTGCTGGACAGGCCCAGGAAGGCTACTATGCCACTAGTAAGTAATCACTTGGAAAAGGCTGGGAAAACCACTATGTTGCTTGGCAGAGGCTTCCAGATAAGGCTGTAAGGCTGCTGCTGGGTCATACTAAAGCTTAATTAGTCGTTTGGTTGCTGACTCTTCTCAGGATGTGACATCTTTGTTAGACAAGTTCCCCATATTCTCTGGTGAATGTATTATTTATCAATGATCACTTGCAGTTATTTTCTACCTTCAACGATTAGCTTGACTTGGCAGTGTTAGCTGAAATGTTACTCTTTTTAACTGGAATGTTACAATGCTCTTTTTAGCCAAACAACATTTAAAATAATAGTTGTTAAAGTCAGTCAATGCTCCTAATCAATGTTGCAGGAACCTGTGACACATTGATTGTGACTGAAAATTCAAATTCATGTTCAAGGGCAAACAACATTGTAAGTAATGTCTATTTAGAATACAAAAGGATTTGGTATTTTAAAAGCTTAGTATCCTTTCTCTTCAAGTTGGGACAAAGCATTTGTGCACTCTAGGCAAGATTCGGAAATCATATTTCTTACCTTCTTACTCTCAATGATCTTGAAAGCATGAAGATAGTTTTATTTCAATTTAATTTCATATAGTGTTTTATAATCATGTTTGTGTGTCTTGAATGTACTTTAGTATTGCTACCATTTTATTCATTTTTATAGTTATATTGAAAGGAATTTCTTCTTCTATTACTTCTATTTCTACATATAAATGTTAATAATTTTGAGGGATACATTATATATGTTGCTATTTTAATGAAACTATTTATTTTGTCTCAATTTTTTTTTGCCAATTCCCTGGGACTTTTAAAGTAAAATATTCTGTTGTCTGCAGATAGAGATGAAATTGATATCTTATCCTTGCCATTAGTTATGATTTTAATTTCTTTTATCTAATTGCTATCACTAGTATTGCTATGCCTATGCTAGATAATAGTGAAAGAAGCTATTTATTTCAATTTAGCATTATGATAGTAGTAGTACAAGAAGATGATAGTTGCTTATATATCATTACACATTTAACTTTTACTTAAAAAATGTTTGATGATTCATGAATTCTTGTTTTCCCCTGTGCAAATAGAGACAGTTTCTGTGGTTTAAAAGAGGGTGGGGAAGGTGTGTGTGTGTGTGTATGTGTGTGTGTGTGTGTGTGTGCGCCCATGCCTGCGCTCACGAGCATAGTGATTGACTATATTGAGAATTAGCTTCAGAGTCAGAAAAACCTATGTTCAGACTTTCCTTGAATGAACTTTTAGTAAGTTGTTTATTCCCATAGGCTAATGTTCAACAAAATTTTTGTACTATATCCCTAATAGTTAGAATATACTGCCAATAATTATATATTTATTTTAAAATCCTGTATATTTCCAAGCATATTCTATAAATCTTAAAACACAAACAAAAATAGAAAATTTTTTTCTATTTTCTATTAAGACAAAGATGAAACAAATAATATATGAATGTTTTAAACTTTGTATTGATACTACTGTGTTTTTCTTTCTTTTTCAATAAATCCCTTCTCTCTTTCTTTCACCTTTCAAACCCAGCACTATTCTCTGTCCAACATCACCAGGTGATTTAAAAACTCTAATACTTTAGGAAATCATTATGAATTTTCTGAGGAACAGGGCAAATTCATAATTAATTAATTAGTTGATTTAATCAATGTAGCTAGCTAAATAGATTTATTTTATATATTCATTCATTTAATTAACTTGTTTATTTTAGTCATTCATGTATCTATTAATTAATTGATTTTATTGTAACCTGGCCATTTATATGGCCAGGTTACAATAAAATCAATACATACATACATACATACATACATACATATAGCTCCTACCTTTACTGTCTGGGTTAGCTTTTTCATACCAACCTATCCTCATACCTGTAGGTCCAGGCTTCCTAGAGAAGGACAAACACCACAAACCTATGATTTTAACTTTTTCATGGTCTTGGGCATAACCAGGACCATGTGGGAGATGGTATGATATGCAATCCTACTACTCTGCAATATATCTCCTAAGCCCCAATTGATGCATTTCCCATGTATACGAAACCAGTAATCATACCATCATTAGGTGTTAAACATATATAACATTTTCTTAATGATAAAGTAAAAGCAAAAATCAGTTAACCAAACAATCAGTAAATGCTTATTAACCATGAACTAGGTGTCAAACATTGTGCTGTGTAGTCATATATAATGAATATATTATATTCAGTAAATAATGAAACAATTCATAATCAAAATGAGCTTACATTCTAATGGGGGAGACAAGTTCTCTTTATGGGAAGGTGATTTTGAAAAGGAAGGAAGCATTGGGAAATAACTAATGCATCAGAAAGAAAAAAGTTAAAGAATATTTTAAAAAACATTTTATTTTAAATCATCCTGACTGGGAAAAGCATGTAAGAATTACTGATATTTCTTTCTTTCTGATTTAATTATTGAATGTAATCCTTGACTGATTTATTAAATATTACTACTAATAAAATATAGTTCTTTTTTTGCATTGATTTCTACCTCTCCAGGTGAGAGTTGATGAGTACCTGAAATAGATTTTGACTATGTGAGAAGAGAGAAAAGGATGTATGTGAGGAATGTTATGGAGATAGACACAAGAAGACCTAGCAATTGATTGTATATATGGGGTGAGAGACAATGAGGAATCTAGAATAACATCTAGCTCATGAACCTAAGAAATAGAAAAAATAGTAGTGATTTAATTTTTTAAAATTCTGCATTTAAACATCAAAAAATGATTTTTCCATATACACAGCAGAATACACAAAAAGGATTAAATATGAAACTATCTCCATTTTATGCTGCTTTTTTCTTTAAAGTACATAATAAATTTGAAATTATTCTACTTGCCTGTGCTTCCTTCTGAGTCTGCTGTTCTTTTCTATGCATTAAAAATGTTTCAGTGGCCCTTTTTTTTCTGGCTTCATTATTGTTAACCTTCCTTCCTAATCTAGCTCTCCCTTTCCATTACCCAACAATTTTGGGTACTACCCAAACCCAACAATTTTGTTACAAATAATTATGAGTTCAGGGCTCTCTATAAAGGAGGGTTATGGGAGAAGCTTACTATTTTATCCTCCAACCCTCCAGTCAGAGGGTAATAGCATCAAATCTTATGGCATAATAATATTCCATTAGTTCAAATGCCACAGTTTATTTTGCCCTTTACCAACAGAAGACCACATTCTTAATTTCCAATTTTGATCTACTGTGAAAAGAGTTGCTATAAGTATTTTTAGACATTCTTTAATTTAATTAACTTGTTTATTTTAGTCATTCATGTATCTATTAATTAATTGATGTCATTGTAACCTGGCTATATATATATATATATATATATATATATATATATAGCTCCTACCGTTGTAGAAGTGGTAGATGAAAGCCAGCCAAATACTAGAAGGATCTGAGATAGAAAGAATATAAGATTTTTGAAGGCAGAGGCTACTTAATTTGTATCTCCATCAACTAATACAGTTCCAGGTATATATAAAGGCACTTAGTAAATGCTTGTGAGTATAATTCCTTTTCATCTTTCTTTAATTAATTTGAGAGTATAGTCCTAATAGTGGACATTAGCAATTAGTGAGCAAGCACAATTTGGTAATTTTCTGAATGCAGCATAATTTAAATAATTTTCCAGAATGGCTAGTTCAATTCACAGTTTCATAGTTCAGTAATTTGCCTGTTTTCTCATAGTCCTCAGCCAATTACTAAGCATTTAACTATGTACAAAACACTGTCCAGAGAACTGGAGATATAAACAGAAAATCAAGACAATTCTTACTTTCAGCTGCAAATCAAATAGTATTTAGGGTGTATCATCAAAGAAGATGTTAATTCCTCTTCTTTAAATTTTTTTTTTTACTGATGTAATCATATCAGTTTCTGATGAAGAATTATTTGACAGTGCTAAGAACTTTAGTATCAAGAATTTTCCTTTCTGGGTCTGTACAAGATATAGTTGTAGCACCTATGGAAGCAGTTGCCAGATTATATCTCCTCCATAGGTCTTGTTTCCCAAGGTGATGGCAAAGGGCTCTGGGCTGGAAACAATACTTCTTGGGTTAGCATCTGGCTATCTCTATTAGGATCTGGGGTGACATTGTAGCCAAGGTAGTATTGGTAATTTTATTTTCCTGGCACATGCTGTCTTCTGTCTCTCATTCAGGTGCCTTACTATTCTCAGAGCACTTTCTCAAGGGTGTCTTGCTGCTTTAAGTAGTCTGACTTGGGGCAAGTAGATGATGCAGTGGATAGAACATTGGCCCTGAAGTCAAGAGAACATGGGTTCAAATTTAGCCTCAGACACTTAATACTTAATAGCTGTGTGACTCAAGGCAAGTCAATTAACCCCAGTTGCCTTGCCAAAAAAAAGGGAGTATCTAGATACTAGAACAAAACTAGATACAGAACAGTTCAGAACAGGCAGTTCTATAAGTAACAGTTAGTTGGTAATTGATGGGAATAATTAGCCCTTTATAAGAGTTGCTTCATCAGAATTGTAAAATTTGTAGTATGCCATGGGGTACAGTTAGACTGGGATGAATAGTGATCATTCTCATAATCATTCATTTAACAAATATTTATTGAGCACATACTATTGATGGAACTAGGAGGCAAGGAACCCGAGTTGAAGGTAAATTTCCCCCATATATCTGCTATAGCCCATGCCATCTTTGCCCAGTTCCTCTTGGCTTATCCCACCATGACATCCTGGCTCACAATAATGTCTTTCTTCTCATCCCCTTCCTCATATTTCATAGTGTCTTTCTTTTTCTTATAGTTAACTAACTCTTTCAGGGTGCTAAACTCCTCTATGGATTTAGCTTACCAATTAATGGTGCATTCTCACTGTGTATTCCCTTTGTCCTGGTTAATTGTGACAAGTTCCTACTAGGGAACTTGTCTTTTCCATTGTTAATAGTTAGTCACTTTCCTTGTTAACCATGTGCTCTCCTAAAGCTATTTCATATTAACCATTGCTGGTGTTTATTTTACCTCTTCATTTTGTCTGTATTCTCTTCTCATAAATAAAAGTACCTTTTGCCAAAGAGAAAGGCCATTGTGAATTCATCACATAAGCTAACCCCAATATTTGGTGCCAGTTGCTCTCCTCAGGCTCACGATTTGGTGTGCTGAGCCTCAAGCACATCATGTAGTAGAACTATGAGAGTGTAGTAGGGATTTTCTACATTTCAAAAACATTTCTCCTTATTTATTCCCTAGAGGCAGTGAGGTGGTACAGTAGATAAGAACTCTGAGTCTGGAGTCTGGAACATCTGAGTTCAAATCCAGCCTCAGAAATTTCCTAGCTGTCTCATCCTGGGTAAGTAAGTCATTTAATCACTATCAGTCTTGATTTCCTCAACTAGTGTATCTCTAAAAATATAGCACCCACTTCCTAGGGTCATTGTGAGGATAAATGAGATGGTATTTGTATGGTACTTAGCACAGTATCTGACACATAGTAGGCACTTAATGAATACTTGTTTCCTACCTTCCTTCCTACCTTCCTTCCAACTTTCTTCTTTCCTCCCCTCCTTCTTTTTTCTTCCCTCCCTCCCTTTCTTTCTTTCTTCCCTCCCTCCTTCTTTACTTCCTTCCTTCCTTCCTCCTTTCCTTCCTTCTTTAACTTTTAAATGCCTGGAGTCACCTAACTTTTCAGCACCCCTGGTATTCTGAGTAGCAGAGCAAGTGACAACTTGTATAGACAGAGTGAGTTTTTTCCTTGAGAGCTTTCTATTAATGAAATCGAATGTCTGATTGAAAAAAAAAGTTTGGGATAATGGAGTGAATAATACATATTGATTGATCAATAAGTATCAAATGAGATGATATATATATATATATACATATACATACATATATAAAGCTTTACAAACTTTAGAGCATTATATACATGTTAGCAATTATTTTTATCTATTAAAGCTTTATTAAGTAGCAGCATTGTGCTAAGCAGTATAGGCAATGACAAAACTGAAAGTCATTGTCCTCAAAGAATGTGAATTCTATTGAGAGTGAGACAACATATACTTAGATAAGTATAAATAAAATATAGGAAGAGAGTACACCTTTGATTTCAGTGATCTGAGGAATTTCAGGATGAAAAAGGAAGGAAATAAGCATTTATGTTCCACACAAAATGCTTTACAAATATTATCTCATTTGATCTCCACAAAACCTGAGAGAGACATGCTATCATGATCCCCATTTTACAGTTGAGGAAATTAAGGCAGAGAGGGGTTAAGTGATTTGCCCAGGGTCACAGTAAGTATCTGAGGGTGACTTTGAACTCAGTCTTCCAGAATTCCAGCTATAGCAAGCACTCTATTGTGCCACATAAACATTTGGTAAGAAACTCCTACAAAAGCAGCATCTTTTCTGCAACTTAAAGTCTAAGTAAATTGTCTAGAGCACTAAAAATAAATGATATGTCTAGGGTCACACAACCAATGTATACCAGAAGCTAGATTAAACCTAGGTTTTCCTGACTGCAAGACCAGCTATTTCTAGCTTCCTATCCTAATTTTCTGTATAAAATGCATGAAAATACACAAAACAAACTGATCATGGGGGGTGAGAGGGGAAGAAATCACTGGCCCCTGAGGGGCATCAGAAAAGATTTGATGTAGAAGCTGTCACTGGAACAATTTTGAAGGTAATCAGAGATTTTAAGAAATTAAGATGAGGAGGTAGAACATTTCAAGCATGGGAGAAATATAGGGATTAGGGGTGGATGGGCAGGGAGGGATTGGGGGGAACAACCTACTTTTTGTTTTAACAATTTTTGTCTCAGTTTTGGCTGATTTCTTCTCCTTTTGTCTTGTAGGTAGATCTTGGTTATTTGCCTTGGCATTAATTTCATGGAAAGTCCAGAAGCAAAAAATTTAGCACTAGAGAAGATTCAGCTAAATATATTATCCTTTTAAGTCTGTCCAATATAAGGAATCCATTTTTCTCATTCACTCATTTCAGATTGCCATATTACGTTTCACTCTAGCTTTCTAATAGCTGCACCCACATTCATACGTTCCTATTTCAAATAGCTTTGTTATCAGAGCAGTTGCTACAATAAAGTTTCATGAATGATGAATGGCAGAATACATAGCCTTATATTATTATGATCCTTTGAGTCAGATTCTCTCAGCACCCAGGCAACAATTGATGGGAATGTGGTGAATGTACTCATTTACTGAATGGTACCCTAGTGGCTCAAGTTGCTGATAATTGTGCTCTCAAAGTGGTCTAACCTGTCCAGGGAGTTTTCTGAGCATTAGATGAATTTGGCACAATACCTTGCTGAAGAAAATGAGAACTGGTAGGCATTAGAAGTTTTGTTTTTTCCTTTAGTGTTCACAATATTTGATCTAAATAATATATTAAAAACTGTTCTGTTGTTCTGTCACATTGCAATGCAATTCCCTTTTTTCCAGAATTGATGAAACTTCTTATCCTGATTTCCTTGTAGAATTTCAATGCTCATTTGCTAAAATCCCTGTAAGCATATTAACTGTCTGAAAGGTAAATATATTTTAGATTTGATTTTGCTTTTTCAAGTATCTATATATATATGTTCATGTTTTATGTTGTTTCTCTTAATTGATTGTAAGTTCCTTGAAGTCATGAACTTCCTTTTGCCTCTTTTTGTATTTTTGGCACTTAATGCAATGCCTGTTAGAACAGGTATTTAATAAATGTTTATTGGATTGATTGATGTATACTTGGGTATATTTGTTTTATTAAAGAGATTATCAGCAATATAAACTAACATTGATATAATGCTTTGAGGTTTGCAAAGTGTGTTATGTAAGTTACCTCATTTGATCAGCAACCATTCAAAAACAGTGGGTTCTAACCATTCTTTTTTCTGATATGTTTTTGTGTGCATGTATGTATATAAAATGACTACCACCAAACTTGCCCAGGACTAACTATACTGAATTTCTAGGATTGGCATAAAAAAAGGAAGAGATAAGACCATTGGTGGTTATTGTTACATGAAATGAGGTTTAAGGGATTGCACATAGGGGCAGCTAGCAGATGGAATGCCAAGCCTGGAGTCCAAAAGACCTGAGTCAAAATAAATCCTCAAACACTGGCTAGCTGTGTCAACCTGGGCAAATCACTTAACTTCTGTTTGCCTCAGGTTCTTCATCTATAAAATGGGGACAATAATAGCACCTATCTTCCAGGATTGTTGTGAAAATCAAAGAAGATAATATTTGTAAAATGCTTTACATAGTGCCTGGTGCATAGTAAATGTTGTATAAATGTTGTTCTATAAATCATTATATAAATATAAATAATGGTTTCAGTATTTACATAGTAGTTATAGCCGGGCTTGTAGAGTTCATTGGAAGCCAAACGAGAGTCATAAAGAAAGCCCATGTCTAATTACAAAAGAAGGGTGGGTGTAAAACAACACTAAGTATGTTTTACTTTCAGGAGCATTTGTTGTGTTAATGGTCTTTCTTTATGAGATGTAACTTTTTAATGGAAAGCTTGGACCTTTTGGGCAGCCCTGGTACTGGTTTAGAAACATTTTTAATTTTAAGGGAACCAGCAGGATGAGGAGAATAAGATTCAAGTAATATCAAATTCTTCATACCAGTAATTCTTTGAGTCAGTCTTAGGAGGCAGTGCCACTTCACTGGGGACAAGCAGGGATTTAGGTCAAGGGAGCATTATTTTCTGAATCTACATGGCCCTTGCTATCTGGTTTATCTATGAAATTTAGGATGCTTGCTTAGAGTGCTTAAAATTGCTGACATTTTTTACTTAGTTGTCAGTACTTAAAACTGCTGACTTTTTTTACTTACTTGTCAATAAGAAGAAAGATGAAGGTTCCCTCCCCCCCCCCGAGGCAACTAAGTGACTTGCCCAGTGTCATACAGCTAGGAAGTGTTAAGTGTCTGAGGTCAAATTTGAACTCAGGTCTTCCTGACTTCAGGGCTGGTGCTCTATCCACTGTGCCACCTAGGTACCCCAAGATGAAGAGATTAACTGAAGAAGATGAGTTAATATTACTATTGTGTCAATATGGCTGTGAACAACAGTGTTGATCAGATCATATGAAGTGAAAAGTATTTATTAAGAACTTGCTGTGTACCAGCCATTGTGCTAGGTCCTGGAAAACCAAATAAAAGAAATTGTAGAAGCACTAAAAGAAATTTAGTTGCTTAAAAGTCTAAAACTCACAAGGAATAAAATATAAAGGGAGGTAATTTGTATTAAGATATTAAGATAATAAGAAGTAATAATCTGGCTATAAAAGTTTTATAGACTAGTGTTGATCCATGGACCAGTAATCTGAAAACTAGGTTAGACTAGAAAACTATTTTTTCTTGTAAGCTTTTAACAGACATGATTGGCTATGATCAAAATTCATCTGGAGCTGATCTGGGAATTCTAGTAGCTTTAAAACAACTTCTACTTCTTTTCGGGTCAAAAAATAAATTGAGTGATTAATAGTGACTTTCTAAATACAAAAATAGTCCATTTCTCAGCACTCTCATGGGAAAAGTCGAAAAAGAACTTCTAAAATCGCTTCATAGAGTGTATTAAAGAGACTTTCTACAACTGAATCATAGCCTCCAGAGTATCTCTAAAGGCTTTTCCGATAAAGGGAAAATTTCATGACAGCAGTGAAACCTCATCCTACTCTTTTCATAATGGGCACTTGAGACGAAGATAGGGCAGCAGTAATACTTAAAGAATATTAGAGGAAAAGAAGCATATCAAATATTTATACTATTTAGCTATAATCTCCTTTCAACTTGTGCTATAGAATTGCTTTGGTTACACATATCATATGAAGATTTCTTTTGCATCATTCAAAAAGATGTTCTCTTTCAGCCTTTTCAACTTTTCAGGTGACAAATTTTAATTAGAAATTGTATTGACATTTTCTGTGAAGATCACGTATTTTAAAATCAGCAGGAGTCAGGAATTCAGGTTAGGGAAAATCGTCAGTCTTTATTTTCAGTGAAGAAGGATCAGAGGTGGAAGATAATCGGATACAATTGTCCTAGTCAAAATAGCTAGATGCACCACACAACCAACCGGAAATGAACTCCAGGCCCAATCTCCCAGCTTCTTTCCTGTCTCTCTCCTCCACCACCAAAATCGTCATTTCCTAACAACACATCAGGACTTTGGAGAGTGGAGGGACCATTCTTTATCAATCATGTATAAATAAGTATAAGCCCAATTACTATTTAGCCTCATGTACTTGGGACCTCATGCATCCTCAAACCCGATTACATCTCCCTTTCTTTTATTTTAGAACACAAGGGGTCCTTTCCCCTGACTCCTCAGGAGGGAAACCCCAAGGAAATGTCACCCTCCCCTAACTTCTCGGAAGGAGGTGAAAGCACCGAAAAGGAGGTGATCACAGCCTCCCTGACTTCTAGGGGCAGTGAAAGCACTAAAAAAGGGAATATCACGCCCTCCCTGACATCTCAAGAAGGAGATGAAAGCACCAAAGGGAAGGGGTTGCTAGCGGTTTCTGGGCTGAAAGGGTCTTTTAAAAACCCCACAAAGGGAGTATTACACAAGCACATACAATAACAGAGGCTTTGGGATGACTCCACATCAGGGCAGGCTATGTGGTGTGCAACATGTTTAATCAGGTAGCAGAATACAACAATATAAATCAACTGGTGTTGGAAAAAGATCACAAAGTCCTAAAGGAGGGATAAAACAACAGTCACACAACCCCGCAAAAGTATCAAAACCAATCTATTGTCCATTGCTTCGTCAGGGAATCAAGATCCCCTGAGTTTTGAAGTCCCAAAGTCTTTTTATGTGTTAGGGAATCCAATGATTCCAGCAGATTTTAAGTTTAAATCTTATAATTTCTCAGAAATCAATGATTCCTGAGATTTTTCAAATCTATGTCTCAGAAATCCAATGATTCCTAGGGTTTTCAATCCTATGTCTCAGAGAATCCAATGATTCCTGGGGTTTTGAAATCCTATGTCTCAGAGAATCCAAAGATTCTGAGGGTTTTCAAATTACTCAGAAATCCAATGATTCCTAGGGGTTTTCAATCCTATGTCTCAGAAGAATCAATGATTCCTGAGGGTTTTCAAATCCTATGTCTCAGAAATCCAATGATTCCTGAGGGTTTTCAATCCTTTCCAGAAATTTGTTCCTAGGGGTTTTTCAAAATCCTATGTCCAGAGAATCCAAGTTCTGGGTTTTCAAAATCCTATTCTCAGAGAATCCTGATTCCTGGGGTTTTCAATCCAACAATCTTTGTGTAGGGTCAAACCCATAACTGCCACGCTCTTTCAATGGTAGCACAATCAGCAACAGAAACCGATTTTCTTGGGTCGTCTCCTTTGTTTCAAGGGTCTGCTCCGTCTCTCTGCAATGGACAAGGGCGAATAGCTTTTGGCCCCATCTATTCCTTCTCCACCTGGAATCAAGCAAACCCTCTCCCCAAAGCGGTTAGCCTATCTGGTCCTTTCCATTCACCACTTTCTGGGTCTCTCCACATCACCTGGCGATTATCTAAAGATAGTGGAGCTCTCGCACTGGACACGCCTTCCGTGGGTTATAAAACCTGTCTGCCGGACCATGCATCTTTTATAAATCAAAAGTTAATAGTATAAAGGGTAGATTTAGAAGTTCTCTGGGTTACCTTGGCTCCCCTTTCTTTGTTTTGGAGGTGTCTTTATCTTTTCTCCTTTCCACTTCCTTGTGAGAATTAAAAGGTATCCTTTTTAAAATCTTATACTTGCACAAAAGTGTGCAAATGTTTTAAAGTATAACAGGCCATTGTCTGTTTTTTTTGGCCACCATAATGCAAATCTTTGTGAAATTCAGTGACCACTCGGCTGTCTCTTTTGCTGGTATTAAAAGTGAATCCCGAAAAGTGTCTACAACGTGGATGAAAGACAGACGACCAAAGATTTATAATGGGTCCATCCATTTGCCAGATTTCATTTTCTAAACCACAAGGGTTCTTCCCTAGGCAGTTGGGGGGAAGGAAGCCCTTTAAGGCTTTACTATGCTCTACTTCCTCTCTTTTATTCCAAATTGTAAACGTAAGCTCGGCCCTGATGATATTTAGAATGAGATCCTGGCTTCCTGGAATAAAGATTGACCAACATATTAGAAGGCTATCTGTCTTTTGCCATCAAATATGGGACCTGGAAGTCCACTATGAAATGGACATATAATATAAGATCTTACCTGGTCTTTCTCCTTGTTCTTGAAGTTTTTTAAAATGATATATTTTAAGAACAAATTTTATTTGGGCTTGGCAATTCTTTTACCACACACCACGATAGGCCGAATCGATATTATATTTATTTCTCCTGGAAATAAGTAAACTAGAATGATTGGTACAATTCATTCTTAGTAACTAAAAGGAGTTCGCTACTCTCTTTTATAGTTAGATCAGAGTACACACACAAATATTTTTTGGATCATCCGTAAGTAGTTGGTCCTTTAAGAGGAACTTTAAAAACTTTTCTTCAAGAATCCTTGCCAATCATGTAAAGTCTAATTATCTTTAATGAGCCCATTAAAAATTTGGAGCCATGGTAATAAAATTTTAACTCTGGATTCTCCAAACACAAATTGTGTATTTATAAAAAGCTATCTATCTTTCAGGTCTTTAATAATTTATACTCTTGGCCTTTAATAAAATTCTAATACAAGCACTTGGGTTAAAACTTTTTTCTGGTTGTGCGGGAGGTTTCCCCTTATCACACTTCTCCTTGATGAAGGACTCTTGGATTGCCTCTTGTTGCAAAACTATATCCAAGGGTTTTGGTGACTCTTTCAACCACATTGGATAAACCAGTTCAACTTCTCTCAAAAAGCCTTTTGAGCTTCTTTTGTAACTGGCGGGTAATTTAAAGCACTTTTTAAAATGTCAATGTTATAACTGATAGGTAGTCAAACCTAACACGGTCGCATCCATTGGATATCTCCTATCATTTTCTCAAATCATTCAATGTTTTTAGCTTTTCTGTTCTTAAGGACAGTTTTGAATTTAAGCATTAAATTATATATCCCAAATATTGAAAAGACATTCTTTAATTTTTCTGGTGCTATTATAATTTTAATTCCTTAGTGTTTCTATGGTCTTTTGTGAAATCTTCTAACATTTGTTCCTCAGTAATCCCAAATGTCATCCATGTAATTAATACTAACTTTTAGGAATGCTTTTTTACTGACAAACGGCAACATACATTTGACACATAGTAGGGCTTTTTTCATTCCTGTTAAAAACTGTCCATTCCTATCTTTTATAAGGCTCAGCTAAGTTAACGCTGGGCACTAAAAAGGCAAATCTTTCTATCCTCCTTATCCAGAGGGATAGAATAAAACAACCCTTAATATCTATGACCAAAGAGGCCATTCTCTAAACTGGTAGGAGATGGAATCCAGGTGAAGATTCCCATAATTTCCATTTTCATTACTTTTCTTAAATCCGTTAACATCCTCCATTTTTCCCAATTTCTTTTCACAACAAACACGGGAATTCAAGGACTTAGAAGGTTTTAAGTTCCTTTCAACTCTCCTGTACTATATCTAATAAGGCCTGAATTTTATCATTACTTAGGGCTCTGTTCTATCCACACTGGTGTAGTTTTCCATTGGATAGGAACAGGTGAAAGTGTTGGCAGGCCTTCAACAGCAGCTCTGCTTAAAAAAAGTACTCATTTTAACCCTAATTGCTGTAAATGTCTCTTCCCCACAGATTGATGGGGTTTTTTCAACTATAAAGGGTAAAAACTCCTGTTTTTTAAAAGTCCATTCATAGGGCAGCACACCTGCTTTAGTCCTCCCTCAGACATGTGGTGTCTGCTTTAATCTTTATTGGGCCAATTGGCCCCTCTAATGACTGTCATCTGCCCGGTGTCTACCCAATCCCCTTGGAAGGATTTATATAGATTGTGAGCATGGTCGTCGTTGTTCACAACTTCAATATATTGCTGGATTTTGTGATTGAAATCAGAATCTGGGTGACTTCCACCAAGCCTTATTAGGATTCTGTTGATAAACCTGATGCTACTATTTCTCCTGGGTGATAAGTCCACATTGTCTTTATTGGTGACTGGGATATTATCTACACATTATTTCCCCATCATTTGGATGGACACTGTTTTGTAATACTCTCAGGAGGTAAAATGTCCAACCTACTGTGCCTGGGGCAAAAGGGGATCCATAGGCGGAGAAAAAATTTTCCACCTCTCCAGAGGGTATCTCATTGTCTCAGCTGCATACAACTCTTTCCCTAATTAATCCCTTTCTCCCATCAGGTTGCTTCTGGCTGATTGATTTGTAATCCCTTTTCCCCATCATAGCTTCCCGGCTGATTGGTCATGTCTGGGATTGGACTTCTAGGCCTCTGGGTGCACCATTGGCGGCATCATGCCCCAAGTGTTTTGCCTGGGGCCCTGGGCTGGGCCCCTCCATCCTTTTCCCTGAACCTGTCTACATTCAGGCCCCTGAAACCTCTGTTGCATTTTGGACATGGGGTCTGGGTCTTTTCCCCACCCCTGCTTTCTCCGCTGCCTCTATACCAACATTGAGCTTTCAGATGCCCTACTTTACCACACAAAAGCATTGGGTTCTCTCTAGAAGTCCCTTGCCAGAAGGCCCTGTCTACCATGTTGGGATCTTGGGAATCTCATCATAGTCTGGCTATAAAGGCATTTGTCCCACTGTGGCACAATGTCTTATGAACTCCTCTAAAGGACATCCTCAGATCCCTGTAAATCCTTCTGCACCTATTGATTTTCCTTAGGTTGTTATTAAAAATCTGTTGATGAATTTTCCCCATTAGTTCTTGTGATAGCTGTCTGCAAACGTCCCACAAAGCAAAGGGCATCTGGCCCTTGTGTTATTTTTTTGAACCTCACCTTTGTCATTTTATTGTAATAAAGTCCACCTTTGATAGCATTAAAAATTTGCTCATATGTTACTGAATATAATCTGTGTTGACATTGCAAGGGACCTATACTTTTAATGGTCATAGGTGATCACAGAACAATTTGACTATTTTGTTGGGGATCCAAGAGCTTACTATATTCAGAAAGCCACATGTAATTTGTCAGGTTCTAGGATACTTTGCTAGATTTATATTAGGAGTCAAGATTTCAAAAAAAACTGTAATAGCATCTTAACATAAGCTGATGTAGCCCCAAAAGAGTGCAAATCTTTTTTAGGTCTTTATATTTTAATTTAAAGGGGGCGTATCTTCCTTTGTTGACGGAGGATTAAACTGGAAATTGGGAAAGATATGTTTGGAGCCCCTGACATCCATCCCTTTTCTTTGGCCTTCATTAAGCCCTCTTGTAATCTACTCATAATTGGATTCTGGGGATGCTGGGGGGTTGGGTCTTCACTGCCCCTTCCCCTTCTCCCTCCATCCTGGAGGGTGGGTTGATGGAGGGAGTCAATCACTTTCCTAGGTGGGGTGAACTGCCTCCCTGAGGTGGAAAGTCACCACCCCTTGCTCCTTTAAGTCTCCATGCCCTTGGGGATAGGTCATTAACTTTCTTCCTTCCTCCCTTTATCAGGCCTCCTTCTTTGGCTACTCCAAGCAGGAGCAATGGGTTTTTTCTTTCTTCTAGGGATAGGGTGTCTTAGTGCTAACTGTATTGTATAAATAAAATGCCTCGATGGAAATTGAATGAGGACCGTTTTAATTGTAAATTCGAACTGTTGTCAACCAGGGACCAATACCTCCAAAGTCTGCTCCTGCTCTACAAACCAAGGGGAATGGGTTTAATTCCCCAAGTCTAGCTACCTGTTCCCAAGTTATAAATTGTCCTTCTCACAAACATGCTTTCTATAAACTTTAGGGGTGGGGTTGAAGGTTAAGGGGTTGGGGGGGATGGAGAATCTTTACTAGCATTTGCCCATTTTAGCCAAAAAAAAAAAAAAGATTACTGGTTTAGTTTTTAAGAAAAATAAGTTCCCTGTTTGTCCATTAACAATCTCACCCAAGTTCCTGGTCACCGGAATTTCTTCGTCCTTGGTTCCCCCGTTGGGCCCAAATGTGAAGATGTTATTTAAAATCAGCAGGAGTCAGAATTCAGGTTGGGGAAATCCAGTCTTTTATTCTCAGTGAAGAAGGATCAAAGGGGAAGATAATGGGTTGCAATTGTGCAGCTGAGGGCAAGAAGCTAGCTAGACCAAAGCCACACAACCAGCAGCTAGGAGAATGAACTCCCAAACCCAATCTCTCCCACTTTCTTCCTTCTTCTGCCTCCACCCACCAAAATCCATTTCCTATACAAACATCAGGACTTGATGGAGAGGGGCAGGGACCATTCTTTATCCAATCATGTATATTAATAGAGTATATAGCCCAATTACTATTTAGCCTCACGTATTGGGACCTCAGTGCATCAACTCAAACCTCAGCCCATTACAATTTTCATTATTCTTTATGGTCTTTTTATGATAGGTTGAGTCCATTACTACAGAGGTATACAGTTTTGATTTGCTACAAACTCAGAAGGATAGAAGTGAGATGTTTTATTGTGATAGAGTTCTCACTATCTAGTGAGAAGAAATAGTTGAAGATAATACTAAGATTTCATGTTGGAGACTAGAAATAATGATGCCTCTGAAAGAAATGATGAGGCAAAAGTTTCAGGGGAAAGAGTTCAGTTTGGAACAGGTTCAATTTGACGTGGTGTTAGGAGTCTAGAATATGCAATTACAATTGAGGTTCTGAAAGTAATGAGAGGTTAAGACTAAAAATATGGCTCTGCATAGAGAAAGTGGTTGAAACTTTCAATGAATGGTATTATCCAAGAAAACAAAAGACTAAAAACAGACCTTTGTAGAATATTTACATCAGGGACTTTGGAAGAGGATGGAAGTCCAGAGAAGGAATTAAATAAGGATTAATTGTAGTGAGAAGGAGAACTGGAAGAATGTGGTGTCTTTGAAGTTTAGGGTGAAGAAAATATTCATTAGTAAAAGTAATCAATAGTGCCCCGAACCTATAAAGAGGCCAAGAAGGAGGAGGAATGAAGAAGAGATTATTGAACAAGGCTACTGGTGAACTTTAGAATGAGTAGGATCTATACATTGGCAGATGGGAAATCTGATTGTAAAGGGATAAGAATGGTATTGGTAGTAAGGGAGGAAAGGTATTATTTACATATATTTTCATGTCAAATGAAATAATGAAATAAATAAATAAATGAAATAATAATAACTGGTTTTTGTTTGTTCTTGTTTTTTTCCCCCTGAGGCAACTGAGATCAAGTGACTTGCCCAGGGTCACACAGCTACGAATCTGTTACCAGTTTTGAACTCAGGTCCTCCTGACTTCAGGACTGGTGCTCTATACACTGTACCACCTAGATGTCTCAATAATAACTTTTAAAGTTTGTGAAGCATTTTATACATATTATCCATATTATCTCATGAAAGGCTTTTTTAGAATTATGAAGACTGTCCAGATGTAGTCCAAACTCATGTAAGCATAGAGTATTAGAGGTTACTTCTCCTAACCCTCTCATTTAATAGAAGAGAGCCATTTAATAGCCACTGATGCTGACTGATTGGGTTAGATATTGAACTCTATTGTTCAGAATAACTGAAAAACAATTCGTAAATTCATAACTGGGTTCCTGTTTCAAAAGCTTAGTCTTGTAAAGCATGAAGTACTATAGAAATGTTTTTTTGGGGGAGGGATTAGACCTATGATCTCATTAGGGACCCCTAATGAGAAACTAATTTTGTAAAAGCCAATGGATACATTCTTTAAAGCTGATAGTCTTAATATTTTGTGGGAAACGAAGGAGTTAAGTGATTTGCCTAGGGTAACACAATTATTAAATTTCAGAGCCAGGACTTGAATCCAGGTCTTCCTAATCCCAGGGCCAGCTAAGTATCTACTTGCTGGGCTGTCCTTGTACTATGCAATTATGTCATACAATTTCTTTGTGTAATCAAGGGTTTTTGGTTTCTTTAGCTCCTGAATAAACAAAAGTTAGGCACTCTAATATAAAATACAATACTTATAGAATGCAAATATGACAAGTTTAGTCTTTAAACGTGTTATGGTTTTTAAACAAGAGATACTAGCAATACATTTCTTTCTTTCTTTTTTTTTGCTGAGGCAATTGGGGTTAAATGACTTACCCAGGGTAACACAGCTAGGAAGTGCTAAGTGTCTGAGACCAGATTTGAACTCAGGTCCTCTTGACTTCAAGGCTGGTATTCTATCCCACTGTGCCATCTAGCTGCCCCAAATACATTTCTTAAATTTAAAACCCCCATACTTTGCCCTTTTACATCTCATTCATCAGAAAATCCCTGAGTAATGGAATCTAATGGAAGAAAAAAAGGGGGGCATTTTTTCCATTCCTTTGCTTTCAATCGTGTCTCAGCCATCTTAGGGAGAAGATCATTTGATTCTAAAATTTTTACCAAAGGTGTCTCAGTAAGTTGTTATAATTGTTATAAACTCTGTCAGAAGAGTCTTCCTTCGGTGTATTTCCTAGGAGACTCAGTCCTTCCTTTGTGCTGTAATGCAAACTCAGTGACACTTTTTCATCCTCTGGGAATATGGAAATCAACTCATCCTTCTCTCTATTCCACTTTATGTTTGAAAGGTTTGATAACAAACAGTAATTCACATTCTTTCTTCCCCAGAAAGTATGAAAGAAATCTTGCTCAATTAAATATATATTGGTATTATCAGTAAGATAAAGATAGGATTGCCCTTCATCTCTTTCTCATCTAAGGACTTTGCCAGTGTATTTATTCTATAGGCAGCATAAGGAATTTACTTGCCATCTCGATCACAGACACTTCTGGCTCTACTTTGAAAAGAAGGTTTGAGGAAATTCAGAAAAGGAATGAACAATTAACACCTGAAATTTTATCACTGAATAGAAAAGCTTTTTTTCACAACTATATGCCCCATATTTCAAGAGAATCGTAATTTCACTGATTTGAATACTTCTACCTTTAGTGTGAATTATCTCCTGCACCTTCTATCTGCACTTTCTAATCCTGTGTGATTCTTTTTTTTTTTTTAATTTTATTAAAGCTTTTTATTTACAAAATATATGCATGGGTAATTTTTCAACATTGACCCTTGCAAAACCTTCTCTTCCAAATTTTCCCCTGCTTCTCCCTACCCCTTCCCCTAGATGGCAGGTAGTCCAATACATGTTAAATATGTTAAATCCAACATATGCATACATATTTATACAGTTATCTTGCTGCACAAGAAAAATCGGATTTACAAAGAAAAAAAACCTGAGAAGGAAAACAAAAATGCAAGCAAATAATAAGAGAAAGAGTGAAAATGCTATGTTGTGGTCCACACTCACTTCCATAGTTCTCTCTCTGGGTGTAAATAGCTCTCTTCATCACTGAACAATTGGAACTGGTTTGAATCATTTCATTGTTGAAGAGAACCACGTCTATCAGAATTGATCATTGTATACTCTTGTTGTTGCTGTGTATAATGATCTCTTGGTTCTGCTCATTTTACTTAGCATCAGTTCATATACGTCTCTCCAGGCCTCTCTCAAATCATCCTGCTGGTAGTTTTTTACAAAACAATAATATTCCATAGCATTCATATACCACAATTTATTCAGCCATTCTCCAATTGATGGACATCCACTCAGTTTTCTGTTTGTAGCCACTACAAAAAGGGCTGCCACAAACATTTTTGCACATGTGGGTACCTTTCCCTCCTTTAAGATCTCTTTGGGATATAAGCCCAGTAGTAACACTACTGGATCAAAGGATATGCATGGTTTGATAACTTTTTGAGCATAGTTCCAAATTGCTGTCCAGAATGGTTGGATCTGTTCACAATTCCACTTACAATGTATCAGTGTCCCAGTTTTCCCACAACCCCTCCAACATTCATCATTATCTTTTCCTGTCATTCTAGCCAATCTGAGAGGTGTATAGTGGTATCTCAGAGTTGTCTTAATTTGCATTTTTCTGATCAATAATTATTTGGAGCACCTTTTCATATGACTATAAATAGTTTCGATTTCTTCATCTGAAAATTGTCTGTTCATATCCTTTGACCATTTACCAATTGGAGAATAGATTGATTTCTTATTAGAGTTAATTGTCTATATATTTTAGAAATGAGGCCTTTATCAGAATCTTTGAATATAAAAATGTTTTCCCAGTTTATTGTTTCCCATCTAATCCTGTCTGCATTAGTTTTGTTTATACAAAAGCCTGGTGTGATTCTTTTGCTTGTCCTACCATCAATATTCAAATATCAACTTAGACACAGATGGAGATTTTTGTATAAGTCTTTAATATTCTGTGGAGACCAGTATATCTGTGGGTACCAGCATAAGACTCAGATTTTCAGCATGTTATATGATGCTTTGCTTCAGCAATCAGGTGATATATGAATGGAAGGCTCTCCCTGAAGTCAAGAAGACCTGAATTCAAATATAGTCCCATGCATTTACCAGCTGTGTGACTCTTGGATAAGTCTTTAAAACTCTCCCTTGGTTTCCTCAATTGTAAAATGAGGAGAATAATATCACCTATTTCATAGGGCTGTTGAAAGGATCAAATGAGATACTTGTAAAGTGCTTGGTATGTAATAAATGTTTATTCTTTTCCTTCCCTCTATAACAAGCCTATTTCCTTTTCTGATCACATATTCTTGGATGATATTTCTTGACATTTTTTGTGGACAAATCCTTATTTATAATATTCTGCAGACTTAGTATATCTACCATGAATCTCTCCACAACCCTTTGGGTGCTCTATAGTTTAGATTTTTTAGAGTTTATGGGGTTCCATGATTAACAGTCAGAGAGCATTACCAGAAGATTACTAGTATTAAATAGAGGTTTTTGTATTGGATATCCACTCAAGATAACCAAAAATATTGACAATGCATTCCAGTCTATATTCTTCTATTCAGCTGTGGACCTCGCTCATTTTCTATTTGCTATATTGTTCTTATTGGTATTGATTGATAAACTCAATGGCATGCCCATTTATCTGCATGTTATAGACTGGACAATTGACACTCAATATCCATTTGGTACTTTTTCCTTCCTGTTATGGATTATTAAGAATTTCCTTTTGGAATATCTGTAGTACTGTAAGGCTTGATGCAATCAGCCTAATTCCATTCATGAATATGAGGATATAGAAGACCAACAATAATCACTCTACCATTTGAATTCTTTGCAGGATAGTTTTCATATATAACTTCATAAAGCACATTTAATAGGCATATGTCTTCCTGTTTTACTATTGAGGTTGCAATGGCTAAAAAATTATTATAAAATGTCATTTTATGAAAAAACATAAAATGCATACTGGCCTTCATTTGAAAGCTTATAGCTAAGAGTAACTGGCAATTTAGGGGGTAACTGAGTTCTTTTAGAAGTTTCCTAGTAATATAACTATAATTTAGTTTGGAAATTATGGCTAACATTAGTTTTGTGAGACCTCCTTTTATTCAAGTAATGCAGAGAGAGTTGTTGAACAGAGAGTGGTAGGTGTTAAACATCACAGTTTTTGGACCACTTATAAATGGTACTTTAACTATTTAAACTCTAAATATGAAATTGATGGTGAGTGATCAGTAAGTCTACATACTATTGCCAGAATCAAATTGTATCAATAGAAGCATTTTTATCATGCATAAAATCTCAAGACAAAAGAACATCTAAAAGATGACTGCCTTACGCATTCTACTTGGAGAAGCAAATGCTTTAGTTGACAAGCAACTCTTTAGTTGACACAATAGGTTTTATAATGCATGTAAAAGGTACAATAAACATATTATCACAGGACTTTTGGCCATCTTGTCTTGCATTCTTCATGAGGCATTTGGGGAAAAACCACCATAAAGGTGCATGCCCTAGAAAAGGTTACCATTAGACACAAATATGTATGTGTGTGAGAACATATTATGTGTAAATATATATATATATATATATATACATACGTATATATGTATAAACATATACCCTCTTCTATTTATCAATTCTTTCTCTGGATGTGAATAATATCTTCTTTCATAGGTTTTTGATAGTTGATTTGAATATTTATATTACTCAAAGTGACTTAGTCATTCAAAGTTGTTCTTAGTTATTGTGTATAATGTTCTCTTGGTTCTACTCATTTCACTGTTCATTTTTTTTATGCAAGTCTTTCCATGTTTCTATATAATCAACCAGCTCATTTATTATAGCATATATTATATTTTGTAGATTAGTAAATTCCATTTATATATTATTGAGATAATAATTACAAACTTGTTTTATGTATTCATTAAAATAGATCCCTAAGGATCTCTGAGATAAATTTTGAATAATAGAGGAATGATGCATCTTAATAATCTTAATAATGCAGTCTAATCTAAATTATTTGTACCACCAAATAAACAGCATTACTTTTACCAAAGTTTTATAATGTAAACTGTTTCCTGCCACCAAGTTAGTGTCGTTAAATGTTTTACTATAATTTTTAAGTATCTGCAGATAATGACGGTATTCCTAATATACCTAAAGTCCAATCAGCCATCAATCAACAAACACTTATTAAGTGCCTACTATGTATCAGGAATTGTGATAAAAAAAAGAACAAAAACCAGTCCCTGCTATCAAGGAGTTTATAATCTATTGTTTGTAAGCAGTCAGAAAGAACTGTTATGTAGCAGAAGCCAGCAATCTTCCCAAGCAACATTAAGAAAAGAAAATGTCAATGAGAATTTTGGCAGAACAACTATTGTTACTCGTTCTATACTGGACCAGAACTCAGGGACAAACAGTCCTCATTTGAAAGGGCTCACTAGCTTATGAGAATGAAGACTACACTTTTGCTTAAGAGATGGGGCTGCCTCAGCTTCTTTGAAATACAGGCTGTGCTTAATTGGTTATTTCTAGAATGTGTGCTGAAATTTATTCAAACTTCAGGTACACCTGAATCCAACAGTAGGTTCAAAGGAAACTAGCAATGTCTTCAAAGACTTTTCTCCTTGTTTTCTTTTTGAAAGTGCACTATATACATAAATGTAGTGGAATATTACTGTGCTATAAGAAATTATCTATGTGATGAATGCAGAAAAGACAAGAAAGATCTACATGAACTAAGGCAGAATAAAATGAGTGGAACAAAACCAAACCAAACCAAATCAAAGCAATATACACAGTAACTACAACAGTGTAAGTGAAAAGAACAATGGTACATCAAAAATCAAAACTAAATATAACAAAATTATAAAGATCAAATGTGACTTGAATTAAAGAGATAGAAAACTTCTCCAACCTATCCCTTTGTGGAAGTCAAAGATCCACAGGTGTTATACATTGCACGTTTTTGGACTTTCTCAATGTTTTGATCAATTGTGATCTTCTCTCTTCTAAAAAATGCACCATTTGTCATATGAGATGGTTTTCAGGGAGGAAACAAGAAAGGGAGGTGACATAGGATATTGTGGTGATGCAAGAAACATAAAATATCAATAAAATTATTTTTAAATGCACCATAATAGATAGAGTCATATAAGGATGGGATATACCTGTCTATCAACCAATTTAAAGTTATATCCCAGTTTATTCTTAGTATGTGTGGTAATGGAGGGGGGAGAACAGAGTAAGAATATAAAGTTAATGATTTCAGAATATTGACATAGCTATTTTGAGACTGTAATGAATCAGATTTGCGCTTGTCTGTATGATCATGGGAAAATGGAGTGCTATGGTAGAGAGAAAAAAAGGTGGTAAGATTTTTTGCTCAAAGTATAAATATAATTCTCCCCTTCATTTTTTGTATAGAGTAGCCACGATACTTTAGAAGAACTATTTACTGATTTATTTATTTCACAAGCCAACTGCTGAACTTTCAAGGTAGTTAGAGTAAAAGGCAATTTTTATATAGCATAACATGCAGAAAAATGAATGCCTATTTCCCACCAACTCCCTTCCCTCCCAAATTACCCAACAAAGCTAGTTTCATTGTCACAGTCAGTAGATGAATATCTTGGATTACAGAAACAATTTGTAAAAAGCCTCAGAAATTTTTTCTAGAAGCCACAAAAGTCACCATTGTCAATAAAACCATATCTGAGAGACTTGGGAATATCAAGATTTCAGAGTTACTATAGTCTGGATGTTGGTTCAGTTCTAGCCCATCTGGGACAGAAATCCTTCATCAACTACTTCTCTTCCCCCACCTTTCTTCTCATAACTTACTAATTTTCTGGAAGACTAATTTGGAGCATATTTCTAAAGTGAGAAAAGCAATTAAGAATTGAGAAACTTCAGCTCTGCTTTGACCATTATATTCTGTCTCCTTTGGTCTTCCTGTGTGAATCTATGGGCTGCCCTCAAAGATTTCAGTCATGGGAAGAGGGGAGACTATTGATCTATTTGTCTGCCATGTACAGAAGAAAGTAAAGAGATTCTGATTGCTAGGGAGATTGGCCTCTAGTGGGAATTGATTCGACTAATCTACCTACATTCCTGTCTGACTATATAATATTAGGATGATCTCCTTCCTCTCAACCCCTTCCCAATCATAAAATCAAAGAAGAATACTGTTATAGGAGTTTTCTCAACCTAGATTCCTGGAGAACCCAGGAAATGTCATCCACTAGCTGGATCTGTTCAAGGGGGATGATATTATTTGATATCACTTGAGCAGAGTTTTAAGGAATACTGCTAGGGCTAGTATCAGCTTCAATTTCTTGGCTATGGATTGGGTTTTTATAGCTTTTTATTTTCATTTAAAGTAGACAGTTGATTAGTGGCATTCCTGAAGCAGAAAAGGAAATATGTTGGGGGAAGTTAGAGGGTAAAGAAGGGGAGGATGAATGCATCTGAGTCACAGGAGTTGGTAAAGATCAGAAGAGATGTTCTTTTGGGAAAATGCATTTCTCAGTAGTCAGTAATCTCTGAGATAATATGGTCTTTTTCAGAATAGAATCAATTTGACTCATCCTTTGTTTTTCCTATAAAGAGGAAAATGTACCATAGTTGAAGTATTCCTATTGACACTACTCTATAGCTCTATTTCTTTGAACTCTAGTTTCTTTATTTGAGGAGACATTTTCTCAAAAGGCACATTATTCATGTTTATTCTCCTTCCACAGTACCTAGGCTAAAATATCATTTAAAATGGATAACAGATCCTGAACTCATTTAATATTTGTTTAAATTCAAATTTAAAATTTAGTGAAATACCTTCACTAAGTCTGGGTTTCCCTCAAGCCATTATATCCTAGGATTGGCTTCCAACAAAGCACTTTTATCCATTTTTCCTTTCTCTGGGCCAGTTCACTTAACTCTCCTGGCCAATCTTGAGAATTTTTTTTCTGTGACACAGCCACAGTCATGCTATATTACTATAATCCTCAGGAAAAACTTTGTGTGGGGGAAAACTGTATTAGGTCCTGCAACCCTTGAACCCCTGTTCATTTCTGTTTATAATAACTGTCACAATTGCACCATTGACTTTTTTCAGTCATTAAGTACTAAGCATCCACTATGTATATAGCAATGGGTTTACAAAGACAAATGTGAGAACCATTGACAGTTTTTTAAAAAATTAATGTAACTTTTTAGTGACATTTAAGTTCCAAACTCTCCTTCCCTTCTCCTGAACACCACAAGAGAAAAAGTCACTATTTGATAAAGATGATAATATTTTTACCAGTTGGGGGTAACATTTTCTTATACAGGAAATAAACAGTTTGACTTTATTAAATCCCTTTAATTGTTTTTTTCATGTTTACCTTCTTATGTTTTTCCTGATCCTTCCGGGTTAAATTTTCTGTTTAGTTTTGGTCTTTTCATCAAGAATATCTGAAATTCCTTTAATTGATTAAGCAACCATTTCACCTTGCAGGCTTACATTCAGTTTCCTGGGTAAATTATTCTTGAGTGCAAACCCATTTTCTTTATTCTTTGTAATATTATGTTCCATATCCTTCAGTCTTTTAATGTAGATGCTGCTAAATCTTGTTTTATCCTGACTGCAGCTTCATATTTAAATTGTCTCTTTCTAGTTGTCTGGAGTGGAGTACGTAGGTGGCACTGTGGACAAAGTGATGGATCTGGAATCAGAAAGACTCATCTCTGTGATTCAAATCCAGCCTTAGATAATTCCTGGCTGAGCAAGTCACTTAACCCTGTTTGCCCCAGTTCTTCATCTGTAAAATGAGAAGGAAGTAACAAACCGCTCTAGTATCTTTGCTAAGAAAACCCAAATGAGGTCACAAAGAGTTAAATACAACTGAACAACAACAATAGTTGCTTGTAGTATTTTCTTTTTGACCTGAAATCGTCAAAATTTAGCTAAAATATTCCTGTGTGTTTTCATCTTAGGATCTCTTTCAGATGATGATTAATGAATTTTTTTTTTCAATTTCTATTTTTACCCTCTAGTTCTAAAACTTCAGGGCAATTTTCCTTAATAATTTTTGACTCTTTTTTTGATTATAACTTTCAGGTAGTTTGACAATTCTTATATATATCCTCAATCTATTTTCCAAATCAGTTGTTTTTGTAACTGAGATTTTTCACATTCCCTTCTATTTGTTTCATTCTTTTGATTTTGTCTTATATCTTTGTGTCTTAAAAAGTCTTTAGCTTTCCCTTGCCCAATTCTAATTTTAAAGGAATTATTTTCTTCTCTTAAATTTTTGGATCCTTTTTTCCACTTGTTGACTTCTTTATATAATTTTCCTGATTTTCTTGAATTACTTTTTTTAAAAAAATTTTTCTTCAACCTCTCTTATTTGATTTTTGAAGTTCTTTTTAAGCTCTTCCAAGAACTCTTTTTTGGGCTTGTGACCAATTTACATTTTCTTTGAAGTTTTAGAAGTAACTGTTTTGACTTCTCTGTCTTCTGAATTTGAATCCTCATCTCCCCTTCACCATAGTGGCTATCTATGGTTGAGTTCTTTATTTTTTGCTTATTTATTTTTTTAGCAAATTATTTATTTCTTGGCTGTTAACTTTATGTTAGAATCAGGCTCTACTTCTGAAGTGTGGGGGATAATGCCTCAGGCTTCAGAGTTTTTGCTTTTGTCTTTATTTTTTGCTGTTGTTTTTCCAAGATCTATCTGTGTAGATCTGATCTCAGATAATTGTCTCCACCCTAAACCCTGGCAGGGCTTACAGTACTGTTACTGTAAACACACTTATTCTCTGAGTTCCATCTGGTGGCTACAAAGCAGAAACAAGAATAATGATTACATTTACTTAACAGGAGGCCAAATTAAGAACAATCATAACATTTCTTCAATAGAAGACAAAAACAAGAATAATCAAAATATATAGTTCATCCATAAATTTATGTTACATTCTCGCTCTACTATATACACTATTTGTTGGGAACAAGGGACACAGACTTACAAAAGCCTGGCAGAAAGGAAAATGGGGAAGGAAACCTATGTATCTAAGGCAATTCAGATCTCTAGATGGCAGGGCTTGATATCCTTGGGGGTTTTTGGGGGGGTTGTTTGTTTTGGGTTTTTTTTTTTTAGAACAATTTGTACTATATATCACTACCTGAGAAATTTTGTTTCTGCTTTTGGTCCTTACAACTTTCCTGTTGGGCCAAAAACTGTTTTTCTGCTACTATCAGCCACTGAAGCAGTCTAACAAACACACAGCTGTCCTTGGCAAAGTTCTAAGAAAATATTACATGGAGCAAAAACATATAAGTATAGCTCCCACCAAAATAGTGGCAAAGCCCCTCTTTCCTCTTCTTCTTTTCCCTTTATTAAACTATTAAAGGTCAAAAACTATAGTACACATACTATTTCCCCTTGTGCCTCTTAGTTTGAGCCAGGCATTCTTAATCTTTTTTGTGTTATGGACAATCTTTTTGTAGTCTGGTAAAGTGTATAGACCTCTTCTCAGAATAATGTTTTTAAATGTATTAAAGAAAACACATAAGCTTACAAAAGAAACCAATTATATTGAAATAAAGATTAGTTTTTTTTTCCCATAACAAGTTCATAGATACCCTATAATTTATATATGGACATCCTTGGAACATCCAGGGACCCCAGATAAGAATCATTGGTTTAAATTCAGCCAAAATCTCACTTTCTACAGGAGGTTTTTCTTTGTCTCCCTAGCTGCTGATCTTTTCCCCTATGAGATTACTATCCATGTTCTTTCCATATCTTGTATGTGCCTCATTATTTATATATCTCCCCTAAATTAATAATAATTTATGTAGTAGTTTAAGATGTGCAAAAATGCCTTACAAATATTATCTCATCCTCATAACAACTCTAGGAGGTAGATCTTTTTTAAAATTTAATTTTGTATTATACAACTTATTATTCCATTTACATGAGTAATAAATATACACAAATAATTTATAAATAATAAATTTCTCTTTTTTCCTTTCTTTCTCCTCTTAGAGATAGCTTCCATTAAGTACAAATTATTCTAATATATACTTCTATTTATTTTATACATACTTCTATACATATTATTCTAAATTATTCTATATATACTTCTACTTATCAGTACTTTCTCTCAATGAAGATGGCATCTTTCTCTATATATCCTTTATAGTTAATTTGGGTATTTATAATAGTCAAAATTACTTATTGGCTCAAAGTTTTCCTTAAAACAATATTGTTGATACTGAATAGCATGTTCTTTTGGTTCTGCTCATTTCCCATAATTATTTCATGCAAGTCTTTCCATTTCATCCAAATTTTTCTAAGGTCATTTTACAGATGAGAAAACTAAGGCAAACAAAAGTATGATGTGCTGGCCAAATTCACACAACTAGTAAGTATCTGAGACCGGAATTTAATTCAGATCTTTCTAATTCTAAGTATTATGCTGTTATCACTGTGCTGTTTAACTATCCAATGGACTTATATTAAAATAAAGTGAGCTCTGTGAATTCAGAAACTGCTTTTGTTTCTCTTTGTATTTCCAGTGTTTAGCACTTTAGCTCAGTTGAATGACTGACTGGGAGATTCACAATATTCCCAGAGACCCAGGTACCTATCCTTAGGATGATCTTTGTTTCTCCTTCTTTTACTTCCTGTATTCCGATATCTGCCACAAATAATCTTTTTTAAGTAATGAATCTGACCCTTCTCTACTCAAGAAAAAAAATCCTTCAGTAACATCTCTTTTTTTTTTTTTTCTTTTTTTGCTGAGGCAATTGGGGTTAAGTGCCTTGCCCAGGATCACACAGTTAGGGCATGTTAAATGTCTGAGGTCAAATTTGAAGTCAGATCTTGACTTTCAGGGTTGGTGCTCTAGCCACTGTATTACCTAGCTGCCCCTTTCAGGAGCATCTTAATGCTTAAGGAATAGACTAAAAACTCCTCAGTCTTCTGTTTGAGACCCTCCACAATCCAACTCACACTGATTTCACTTTACTGTCTCTCATACACTCTGTATTCCAGCTAAACCAAACTCCTTTCTGTTCCACCATCAATCTAACTCTCCATTTGTAAAATTAACATTGAAGACCTCTTTTACTGTGTGTTCTATTCTTTATCTTAGACTTCTGTTTTCCATATAACTGTTACTGGATATTTAGATTAAAATTTCTGTTTGTTCTCATCTCATTTTCTTAATTAATAGTGAAACTTTTGAAGACTGCATCTTTGATGATAAATATGCAAAAAGAAAAACTACCCTCAGAAAAGTAGAGTTTTATGTGTTACAGATATTTTCTAAAGTATACTGCATAGGCTCTGATTTTCTCTGAAATTCCAGTCATATTTAGACAGCAGCTATCTAGGTGAGGTGATAAGTAAATTATGTTTTCCCCCAAGAAAATTCGTAATATAAATCAAAATATCTAAAAAGGAAATAATTCAAATAATGCCCACAATAGACAAGAAAATAGCTTCCTTAATACTCTTTACAATCAGTACAAAGAACATATGAAAACATTTCAATAGGAGTTATCTGGTTGGAAGCAGTAGATGTTCCTTTTGTTCCGATTCATTACATTGTTGAAACATTTTATTTTTGGTGAACTACCACTCTATACTTGAGTTTACTCCAGTTATAAAATGAAAGTATCTTTTTATATGGAGTTCTTTGGGGACCATTTAGAAAAATCCAGCTTCATTTGAAATAAATAGTATTCTGTGGCTAAAAAATAAATAAAATTATAACTTTCTCAAGTGACTAATTTATATTTATCTTTCCTTCCTTAATATTATTTTATATTTACTTATTTATGTACATGTTGTATTGTAAACAATTGTGTAATAATTAGGAAGATCTGGAAAATCCTTCAGGAGGTAGTTAATGCTTTGGGTCAGCACCCTTGCAGAGGGATTGGGAACTTGTTGAGAACTAGATTTTTATTTTCTAAACAAATCTTATAGAAAGACAGTTAGTTACCCTCACCAAATGCCAACTAATTACTACACCCAAGGCATGCAGTCTAGTTGAAGCAGCAAGGCACTCTGAGAGAGACACAGAAAGTATCATATAAATCAAACCACCATTGTCTCCTCAATCGCTGTCTCTTCTTAGACCCTGATAGGGATAGACCAGGACCTTGAACCCACAAGCCTTTGAAATAGCAGTGCTTGCAATCCAGATCCCAAGAAGCAACCTTTGTGAGATTCAGTCTAATAATTGCTTCTGCAATCCCATAACTACCAAAGATCCAGGGCACCAAAATCCTTGGTACTATCAAATAATTCGAGAAACTGAGGGTCACTTTATCAGTGGAAATAACTTTTAAGTAAAGTCATTGAACTCTGTTTTGTCACTATATTGTAAAAACTATGGAACTTTTCCAAACTTGCAGCTGAAAGCTTCCACATGTATTACCTTTCACATTAGATTGTAAATTCTTTGAAAACAGTAACAGTTTAACTTTTTTTTATATCCAAAGAATTTACCACAGTGTTTTGCATATAGTAAAGATTTAATGAATGCTTCATTCATTCATTCATTCACGAGGAAACCTTGGGTTAATACAAAATGAATTATAGGGATTTTTACTAGAGATAAATGCTGCCATCTCTTGTATATTAGAATCTAACATGCAAAATATAGAGGTGTTATAGTATATTTTATTATACAAAATCTTTAAGTCACTTGGCTTTCATCCAGCCATGTCTCTTCAGAATCTTTCCCCCTATTTTCTATCACATTTTCAAGATTTTAAAGAATTCATCTTCACTGTACTGATCTAATCTTGTTTCCTTTTACTTAACATATAGCCTCCATTCTAGTCAGACTGGTTTTCTAACCATTCCACAAACATGTGATACTCATTGCCACATCATATTTTTCTCTTACTTAAGACCTCTTTTACTTTTCCCTTCTCATATTAAGACCTTCCTTACCCATCTTTCAGGACTCAGTTTAAATTTTCACTTACTTACTCCTCCAACTTTTTAGTTGTGTACTTTCACTCTCACTAAGCTCTCTTATGAAATCCTGTAACACTCAGAGTCATGCCTCTGAGTTTTTTATAGTGGCAAATATTGTTTGATGCTATTTCCCTTTTTGGTCTCTTCTGCTAAATTGTAAAGATTTTAAAAAGCACACACACAAAACACAAATTTTTTTTTTTAATTGCATCTACAACTGTATGGAGCAAATTAGTCAGTGCCTAATGGCTACTTGTTGTTTAGTTGATACATCTCATTTCCTTGTTTTTGTCTTCCAAGGATGTCAATATAATTTTTTATGAAGCTAATTCTTTCCCTCAGATGTCAAACCTTCTTCTGATGTAAGGGGTTAAAGGAAGAATGAAGTGAACTCAAATTATACATATAAATATTAATATATGTAAGATCAAGGCCTTTGATGTAGCTCTATTCTCTTAACCTGTTTTATTTCAGCAAATTTCAGCTATATAATGGAGGAGAGAGAAAATTATCAAGAGATGCACAAGGGAATTATGTGCTTAATTAAAAGAACATGATATAATAAGAGCTGACATTTTTTAATGGTGCTTCTCTCTATAAAAATCTTATTCTGTTTCCTCATTATGGCATAGAGATGACCTTGGCTTTTTAAAGGCAATGCTAGTAGAGAACACATTTGGTTTAATGAAAAAACACTAGACTAAGATTTTTTAATCTCTAACTCTATAAATAGTCTGTTTTAGATGATCTTAGATAAATTATGCAACTTCACAGAACCTCAGAGTTTTTTCATTTGTGAATTGATGACATCTTCCCTACTCCAATTCATAGTTGTTATTGTTGTTGTTTTTCAGAATAAAATGTAAAAAAAATCTGGATCATTCTTAACTAAGTATAATCTAGAGATAAGAAAAATTGAATGGTATATGGAAGAATTTCTTGAAGCCCTTTTCCTGGAAGGAGAATATTCTGAAGTATCAGCTGAATCACGTTGACTTCTCTCTTGGGCTTGGAGATATTCTTTCAGGTAAACAGAAAAGATGTGAGATACCTTAGAGAGCAAGATGGGTGAAGATTATATAAATGAGGCTGGATTTTACTGAAAAGTACTAGAAAAATACACAAGCACATTACAAAAGTTCATCCCATGGAATTATCTGAGGTTTCCATTTCTTAGGCTCTATAATAGATTCAGACAGCATCTCTACAATGCCAGCACACTCTAGCAGTGATGTAAGGAGTCTCCATGGAAACATGTAAGTTTGGTTTCCTATAGACTTTTTTACATATTGAATACTAAACTGAGAAAACCACAAGGGACTGGGGTGGGGGGAGGGAGAAGTATTTTAATCCTATCATTTTAATACAGCTCAGCAAAATGGAAACATTTAAGGAACATTGAACACAGAATTTTATATGGGAGCCATTATCCCATAGGACTTAAAGAGAGACAAATACAAATATATTTTTAAACAAATGAAACAGAAATGCATAAACAGATATACAATCATTTGTACTATTTCTCTCTGATCCAACAAGTATTTTTTAAGGGCTTATTATGTATAAAGTACTGTACTACATGGTAGGAATAGAATATGGATAGGAAATGGAGCTGTGATATCATAACTTTAGTGAACTCCCAGGTGAGAAAGCTCCTACTTATGACATCTAACACCTCCTCTGCAATTTATAGTCTTAAAGAGATGCAGAGATTATTGAGAAATTAATTGACATGTGTAAGTCACACAGTCATTATTTGCTGGAAATACAAAGTCAAAATGAAAAATAGTTCCTGCCTTCAAGGAAGTTACATTTTACTGGGGGGAAAAATCAATATTTCCATTAAACACAAGATAATTTGAGGAGAGAACACTAATAATCAGAAAGGAGTTCTCATAGGAGGTGGCTCATGGTGCAATCCTTGACAAAAGCTAAGGATTTGAAGATGTTGAGATGAGAAGGGTTTAAAGATAATTTAGGCAAAAGCATGGGGATAGGAGACAATGTAAAGATGAGGGAACAACAAATAAAACCAGTTAGATTGTGTGAAGGGGAGTAATGTGAAATAAATTTGAAATGGTAGATTAAGCCAGAGTTTTAAAAGCTTTATTTATGGTGGTGGGGGCAAGGAAAGAACTGTATTTTATTTATCCTGTATCCTGTATTTTATTATATTTATTTTATTTTGAGACAATCATTGATGATCCAGCAAAGGAGACTGAGAAAAACCAGAAAGACAGATAGAAGCACAACTGGGATAGAGCAATATTAGGAGAAAAGAATATCAGGGAGGAAGTGATCTTCAATAGTGTCATAACCTGACGTCAAGAATTAAAAAAACAAAAATAAAAAGGTTATTAAATTAAACAATTATAAAGTCATTGCTAACCTTGAAGACAACTGGTTTACCAGAGTGGTGTTAAATGTAAAGATTAATTACTCTTAGAAAGACCGGATTAGAAATGCAAAAAAAAGCTCTAGAGAATTTATATATCTTCATCTAAATGTGATTGGTTTGTGTGGCTCTAATTATTTCTGTTCTGCTGCCAGAACAGAATTAGGGCGAGGTGACCAAGCTTTGTCCCAGGGCACCAAATTTAAAGGGCATTAACAGCATTTGCCGTTCTTTAGTAGCATGGAAAAAACAGAAGGAAAAAAAAAACACTTCCTCCCAAAATACAAACCAAAAACATAATTTACCACCTAATTAGTAATAGAAACACCTTGATTTTCTATTCACCATTGTCTATTCTCCTCTCTAATAGCTGACATGAACCAACAGCCTATGCTGCTATCCGAGGTCTGTCTTTCCTCCCTTAATTTATTGTAGGGTGCCCTTAGTGCCTCTTGACCTAGCATATACATTTCTAATCATGACTGTCTGCTGCCTGAGAAATAAAACAAAAAGGCTTACAAAAGGGAACAGGCAAATCCTATTTAATATTCTTTACCTGCCATACCTTAAAACTACTTTAAGTGGAACCACATTAAAGGGGAAGCCTATTATTTAGCAACAATACAGTGTATGTAAATGAATCTAATTATCTTGATTTTATGGTGTACATTTTAATTCCCTCCTCTAAAAAGAATTTGTTACCTGAGAAGAGACTGTTTTTGTTTTGTTATGCTGTGTTTTTGTCTTCCCAAAGACTAGTTTAGTGCCTATAATAAATGTATGCTGCATGTATAACCTGTATCTGATTGCTTGCCATCTCAGGGAGGAACAAGGGGAGGGGCAAGTGGATAGGGATAGAATTTGAACTCAAAACTTTTAAATAAAAATGTTTTTAAATTTTTCTTTAAAATGGACTGAATTTAATTAAAACACCTGAACGTGATTGTTTGTTTATGCATTTTTGTCCCTAATGTTTATATTTTATATATGTATATAAACATGTATTTATCTATTATGTTGGGATATACAAGTGTTCAGGGTAGATGAATACTTCTGGTTTGAGAGATGCTGAGCCCCTAATTGTACAATAATTCAGAGTCTGATTCTTTTTGTACAGCAAAATAATGTTTTGGTCATGTATACTTATTGTGTATCTAAGTTATATTTTAATATATTTAACATCTACTGGTCATCCTGCCATTTAGGGGAGGGGGTGGGGGGGTAAGAGGTGAAAAATTGGAACAAGAGGTTTGGCAATTGTTAATGCTGTAAAGTTACCCATGTATATATCCTGTAAATAAAAGGCTATTAAATAAAAAAAATAAAAAAAAAAAAAGAGAGATGCTGAGCCCTTTTCAGGTCTGCTTTCTACCTTTGATGTTTACTTGATTCATACCTGTAAAAATTGAGCATAATGCCCTTTCGCCATATACTACTAAACTGGGAAGTCAGGCTAAACTGGGTTAAGAGCAAGGAGGGATTACAGACCCTTTGGTGTATTAAAGGAGTATCTACCCCATCCATGTGAAAGCCTCCTGGCAGCAAGTGAACATGAATGTAATCTGTTCCATGGGCCATGAAGACAGCCAAAGCAAGTGGCGTGAACTGTAAGAGCCTGTTTAACATTAAAGATGGCAAGTCATTTACTATATCTCAAGCCATCAAAGGTCATCTTGACTTTTGTCTTGCCATTGGACCTCTATTACTCTGGAAGAGATAATAAAGCCAATAACTCTGCCTCAAATCCAATTTGTGTGCAAATCAAAAGACATCTCCTATACGATTTTACCATTTTTACCTAAGTCAAAATCTCATAATGACAGGCAAATGACAAAGCAGCAAGTGTGGATGGACTGGAAGATTTGTCCCAACCCTGCATGTAGGCTCCCTAGACCAAAGGGTCAGTTTCTCACTGGATTGAAGTAGCAGTGAAGCAGCCCCCTAGGTGTCTGAGCAGCTTATTTAAAATCCCATACAATAAATCTCTTGGCTTAAGAAGGGGCTAGAAAAGAAATCTTAACAATTGTCTGCTTCACCTAAACTAACCTTGGAATGCTTATAGAGACAGATGGGAATCCTAACCTGTGTTCAAAATACACACACACACACGAGGGTTACCAGCAAAATAGTTTTTTAGTCTCTAAGTAGCATTTAATTCCATCAAAAGTAAAGTGTAAGCAAAACTTAGAGAGATACAGGATATTCTTGGCTCCCTAAGAAAGCAGATGAAATTTAGTTTTAAGTTGATAGTAACACTTCAAAACACTTTTATGATATCCTGAAGGTTATTTATGGGCCAAAGACCTATGATACAGCTCAACTACTCAGGAGTAATGGAACCACATTGATTAATGATAAAGACATAATCCTGGAGAGATGAGCTCAATACTTCCCTAACACTCTCACATTAGCTAATGATGAAGCCATTGACCATGTATCTCAAGTTAAAGTCAATCCCTCTCTAGCTTAACTGTGGAGTTCTTATTTTTTCATTTAGCAGCTTCTGAATTTCCCCAACATGGCAGCGTTCTGGCCCATAGGGATAAATGCTCTTTACCAAATCTCTGAAAGCTACCCACTCCTCTTCTGCTCCACTATTTCCAGTTGTATCTTGGCTTGTTGGAGTATAGCTCCAATGAATATTGACCCAAGGCCAGGTGGAAGATATGCTTTGCAATCTCCATAATTAATTATTAATGTGCCAGGGTTTATATGCTCTTAAACTAGTATTACACATTAATACTAGCTACCTCCAGTTGATGCTATATACCTTCCAGGGTTAAAGACCATACTTTGACATTTCCAATTCTACTTTAACTAGTAATTAAATTTCAAGATATCTATCATAATAGGGTCATCAATGACAGAAATGATCAATGGCAAGGTATTTGTCAAAACAGAGTTGTAAATAGCATAGTTGTACTGCCTTGTTCCTGTCACATGCATTCTCCATCAAGATTATCCTGCATTCTCCATCAAGATTATCCTAAATTTATCTAGAGTATGTCTTTCATTCATAGTTAATGACATGGTGAGCCAATGTCTTGAATTGTTCAGCCCTTACAAGTAACACCTGGACTGGACTCTTCCTGTTCATGGACTTATTCAATACTGACCCCCTACATTGTCTCAGTTGTTCACACTTGGAGAAGTACTCTAGTCTGTTTTTATTTTAAGATATTAAGTCTTCTGGCAGCCATCTTACCTTGGGGATCCCCCCCCTTTTTTTGAATGAAAATATTTGAATGGTAAGCATTCAAACTCTACTTTCCAGAATGCCATATTGTTTATATGTCAAATGTATATTTACATAAAAAACTTTTATTTATTTATTTTTTTACAGAGAACTCACACTAGGCAAGTGCTCACATCAAGGTCAAGCAATACAAGGACAATTTCAAAGTCTCTCTAAAGGATTTTGGAACTGATTATGAGAAAAGGGAGACACTGGCATAGGACCACTCAACATGGTATGCCTGCATCAAAGAAGGCACTGTGCTCTGTGAATAAAGCAGAATTACAATAGCTCAAAGGAAATTGAGATGTGCAAATTGAGACATCTCCAGTCCCAAAATTTATATGAACTATTTGTGCCTGGCTTCTGGTAGAACTCTCTGGGCTCATATTGTCCTAGTCGGCCACAATCAGACATTTGACATAATTTTGTCATTTTGATCCTCTCTGAGAATGAAGGTCAGCACCCAAACAACCAATTATTTATCAATTATTTTCATGGCCAATCAAAATTCAAAGTAAAAAAAATAAAAATGTATAATAAAAATGATTTTAAAATAAAATAAAATAAATATATATTGCAATATATATTCACAGTTGTAATATTGGCTTTCTTCTTCCCTTAACCCTTCTTCACAGTTTTCTTCTTTTTCTCCCCTAGACCTGAGGGTCTCTCCTCTAATTGAGGAGAGCAAAATGGTAGCTATTCCCATCAATGTTGATTACTCTGTAGGAGTGAGTCTGGGTGGCATAGATTAGTAAAAATAACTCCTTCATAGTTTTTGAGATTTAACAAAATGTTTTCTTCCTACCTACGCTTTAGTTTAGTTAACACCAGTATTATTATCCACATTTTACAACTGATAAATTGGTATTCTCTTCCTTTCCCCATCTTGGTCCTTTGATGAACCAATTCAATTCTACATTGTTCTCTTGGGTAGCTTACCCTACTATTCCATCTCTGATTTTGCCTGGCCATACCTTAATGTTAGATCATGCCCAGTATTTGCTGTCCTTGATCCCACACATGTGCTATTGAATGAATAAGGAAATTATAAAACTGTAGTGACTGCTCTATTATATGGCTGTTTTGTTTTGGAGCTAGGATTTGAATTTATGTCTTGGCCCTAAGTTTTATGCTCTTTTTACTATCCCATAGTACTTGGGTCTTCATCTACCTTCCCTCCTCCCATGCCCAATTTTCACAAACACACAAAGTCTTCTATATAATTCTTTATGTCATCCTTTCATTTTTAGCTCTTATCTGCAATTTACATATACAAATATGAAACTCCATGGAATTGAAATTCTTTCTCAACTTCTACCATTGGAATTCAGTGAATTGGAATTAGGGACCCATAGGCTTTTTTAGTTACCACTGGAATGATTTTCTGTGCCTGTGATCTTATTAATTTTCCCATGAAAAGGAAAAAAATAGAGAGAGAGCTTTTAGAGAAGGAAAATTATTTTATAGAAAATATGTTTTGAGTAGGCTATTGGGTAGTGCTAAAAATTGCTTTAATACAAATGTTTTGCTTCTTTTTTCCCTTCCTGCTGCCAGTCCCTCAGAATCCTCTTCAAGGATATCTCTTCCATTTTATCTCTGGCTGTTTCTCTTTGCCTCAATCCATCTTGCTGTCATGAAGCCCTAGTTCTTGCTTAGTCACATTCTTCCTTCTTCCTCTGTCTTCATCCATTTACATTATTTGCCAAATTGATACTTATGTATCCCCCTGATACTTCCTACTATCCAGTCCTTTCCGTTTATCTCCAACCTCTGCATGCTGGGTGCTCAATGCCAGGAATTACTAGCTCCTTCCTACTCTCACTAATAGTCTATTATAAATTCATCAGAAATATTCACTGGGGCTCATATCACAGTTTCCCCCAATCCCCAAATCTGATTCTGACAGCTGGTGTTGGGGGGAGGCCAGGTCCACCCACATTAAACCTTCTTCCCATATAAGCTTTAACTAGCAATTATTACAAATTTTAGAGTTGGGGGAATGAGAGGAGAGAAAGTAAGAATATAATTAGAGGGATTATTTCCTAGCTCATTGATTCTCTGGAGCTGCCAAGCCCCTATACTTAAAGGTCTGGATAGTCCTTTCTCTTCAGGGGAAGATGATTCAGGGTTTCCACCCTGCCCTTCATCACTTAACTGTCCAGGATTCAAGCTTTCCTCTCTTCACAGAAAAAATGCATTAAATAATCTCTGAATTATCTGCCCCCTGCCATGAGAAATTCTATCAATCTATAAATTCAAGTATTTGAAGTGGAAGAGGAATAAGAGGGATAAGACTTGATTTTCATGGAACAGAAGGAAGAACCAGAACAATGTGTGTTTCAAAAAAAAAAAAAAGAAAAAAGAAAAAAAGAAAATGAAAAAAAAATAACTTTGTTAGAAGGGAAAAACATATTTATAATTAAAGTTATGCAAAAGAGAAAGGGGCTGGCCCTAGAGATGGTAGATTCCTCCTCAAGCAGAAGCTAGATGATAGTTTATCAACTATGTAATAATACTAATTGGTCTTTATGACCACTGAAATTTCTTCCAATTGAAATTCTGGGATTCTGCATTAAAGTATCTCTGAGAACATCATCTAATAAGCATCAACATCATAATCTTCTATCTCATGTTTGCCTGTATTAATGTGTGTAAGATTAGTGAGAGAATATGGATTATAGAGGGAGCACAATCTACCAGAGAAGATGGAATAAAATGGGACCAATTGGGAGAGAGTTTTATCTTGATGAGGAGTGTTGACTTTTTAATGTGGGATGGGATAAAGGAAGTAATAGTAGCAGAAGGCTTTTGGGAGATGAGACGGAGAAGAAGGGAAAAGAAAGAGATTTCTTGGTAATGATAGATGTTTTCAGTGATGTGTGAGACAAAACTCTCTGCTGAGATGGTAATGGGAGAGCAGCTATGACGGATAGACAGAGGTTTGGAAAAGTTGCTGTACTGAGTGAGATAGTGAGTCAATTAGGGAGGTTTAAAAGGATTGCCTTGCAGCAATGAAGGCCCAAAAGAAATGATTTAACATATTTTTCTCCCTAAACTCAGTCAATCAATTGTGATTTCTCTAGCCTTCTCAGCAGCATGCGAGTAGGAGGCAAGGCAGTAGATGGTGGGAGTAATCCAAGTCTGGGGATTGATGAGCAAGATTGGTGCTATGATAAAGGACAAAGGGCTCAAGAAAAGAGGACAGTATAAAATGGAACTGGTTTGCCAAGATAATAGACTGGGAAAGAACTGAGGGATTGAGGTATTTGAGATTACAGCGAGAATGAATAACAGGATTTTGGAGTTTCAAGGGAGAGGGAGAGGGAGAGGGAAAGGGAGAGAGAGAGAGAGAGAGAGAGATGAAATGAGAACATTGTGATCAAATAAAGAAATTTCAGAGTTCATGAAGATGAAGTTAGATCACCTGTGGTGAAAGATTAAAGGTATAAGCATCTTTCTGTATAGCTGTGGTAGCTTAGAGGAGTAAATTATAAGAAATGAGCATTGAGAACTTTAGAGATTTGGATGATTGAGTGAGTTCAATATGTATGTTGAACTCCCTAGTACGAGAACAGAGTTGAGGAGAAGAAAAAATAAACACTATAAGACCACATTGAATTCTTTGAGGAAACAAGGAGAGTATCTAGGAGATCTATAACTGGGTGATAAGTATAACTCTTGATTGGATAATAAATATGGTTTGAATGAATCTCAGTGGATCAGAAGTCAATGAGTCATGTTGGTAGAGAGCCTTGAAATGACTTTGCTGAAGCAAGAAGTTATCCCAACTCCCCCAATGAGTCAGAAGTGATGAGTGAAAATGCAACTAAAGCTCAAAAGAGTAGTTAGGCAATTATGTTATTAGGAGGGAGCCAGATCTCAGTGAATATGTAAAGATGAAAGGAGCATTAAAGAAAAAAGCTTAAGATGAAAACGAGTTTGTTAACCTATGAAGCAGGTATTCCATCAAGTTTAATGGAAAATTCAGGAGGCTTTGGAATCGGGGGTGGTGAGGGGGTGGAGATAATGTAAGGGGCAGGGGGCAAATGAGGCAGCAATCCGTGAGGGGTGGAGAACAATAAGAAGGTATTTGAACAATGGCAAACAGGTGTTAGAATCACTGGGATAGGATGGGTCTGATGGGCATATAAATCACAGAGGAATGAATTCAGGTAGATTATCATAGTTCATAGAGATTCGTTCTTGAATGAAGTTGTTCTAGGACATCAGTCTGGAAAGGGGATAGGAATGGTGGAGGAAGTGCCAGAAGGCAAAAAAAAAGACTTGAAGATTTGTAGGTGGCCTAGTGGGTCAGTAAAGTGTGATGGACTGGCCTAGGCAAGGTAATCTTTAATCATTCTTTGTTTACTGGCTACTTATCTACTATCTACAGACATACCTGTTATCTCCCTCATTCTCAAAAAAATCTTCACTTGGTTCTGTTAGCTACCATTCTATATTTTTCCTCTTTTTCATGGCCAAAATCCTTGAGGTTATCTACAATAAATAATTCCACTTACTTTCTTTTTATTCTAATCTTAACTCTTTTCAATCTGGCTTTCAATTTCATTTAATGGTAATTACTATCCAGACTCAGTAATGATCTCACTTATGTGTGTTGCTTTTTTTTTTTTTAATAAGATTTTATTAATGTCTTTTATTTTTAAAATCATAATTTTCCCATTTATCCCATCCTCTCCTCCAGAGAACCATTTTACATAACAAATAGGAATTTTTAATGACAAAAAAAAGAAGAGGAAAAAATCGGCACAAAAGCTTGATAAAAATCTGAAAACATGTGCGATGTGCAACACTTGTGGACTTTTGATTTCCATGAAGTCATAGATTAAGAGGGTCCTCTCATGTCTCTTCTTTAAAGTCATGCTTCATCTTTATAATTTTACTTCATTCACTTTCCATTTTATTATATTGACACAGCCAACCATGAGCACTGAATATTGAGGAATTTAGCCATGAAAAGGAGAGATGTCAATAGTTAAAGGGGATGGATGAGTAGATCAAGTAAAGACATGGATATATTTATAGATAATAAGGAAATAATCTGTAGACAGGAAATGATTGAAAATTAGGCTTGCCTTGCCTATGCTATGCCATTAAACACTAGCAATTTAAGTTGCTCTCAGGAGCTCTGAATTGCTCCATTCCAAGGTTAGATAAGTAGTCTTTCTAAGCACAAATTCTTGCAGACTACTACTAGTGTAAAGCCTCTTATTTCTATTCACAGACCATTTCTCTCTCCTGTCACCAAAACAATGACTCCTTTATTCCCCTACTTTTAAAATATTTCCCTTCTTTTCACTCTCTCACTTTCCTTCAAACTCCCCTCTCCCTAGCGACCATAAAAGTCACCTTCACCTCATTGCTAGTCCTATCCTTGATCAGAACATACTCCTTCCATCTACCTCTTCCTCTCTCCTCTTCCAAGTGTCCTCCCATTTTATCTTGCAAAAATCATGATTCACCATATGCGGAGTGTTACCAGGCTTTATTTTCTGTATTCAGAAGTTCTGGGCAATTTTCTTGTATTATTTATTGCCTTATGATTTTCATTTTTTTTTTTGACTTTTATTCTTCTGGATTGTTTATGATTTTTAGATTGTCTCTACACATCTTTGAAATCTTATATAGACAAAAGGATTTCTTTTAATGGTAATACTTTTTGTTTCTCTTTTCCCAGATTCATTTTGTATATTTGCATTCTCAATCACTTGTCCTCTCTTCTTTAACTTTAGTAAGACTTGTCACTACAGATTCAAGTTTTTCTATTCTGTTCATTTTTCCTACTGTGCAGGCCAGTTTTTTTTTTTTTTTCTTCAACAGTTCTCATTTGTCTATTAAGCACTTTAAATATTTAGGTTCCATCCTCTCTTCACAATCCTCAGGGTCCTCTGTCTCATCAGATATTCAGTCATTTTCTTTGTTTTGCAGTATTTCTTCATGGATGCCTGTATTCCTTTTTTATATTTTATTTCTCTCCTCCCTTTCTTTCCTTAAAAAGGCAAGCAATTTGATAGAGATTACATGTGTGAAGTCGTGGAAAACACATTTCTGTGTTGCAAGAAACAAGAAAATGAAAAAGTATGCTTCAATCTACATTCAGAGTTCAACAATTCTCTTTTTCTGGATGTTGGTAGCATTTTTCATCATGGGTCTTTTGTAATTGTCTTAGATCATTGTATTGCTCAGAGTTAACTGAGAGCAGTCTTTCATGGCTGATCATCCTTACACTATTGCTCTTCTGCTTCTACTAATTTCAGTTTGCATCAGTTTTATGTCTTCTCAAGTTTTCCTGAAATCATCCCCTTCATCATTTCTTATAGTAAATAGTACTTCTATTACAATCATATGTCATGTGTTCTGCCATTTCCTAATTGATGGGCATTTCTTCAATTTCCAATTCTTTGCCAGAACAAAAAGAGCTACTATAAATATTTTTTGGTACATTTTGATCCTTTTCCTTTTTCTCTGATCCCTTTGGGATATAGACCTAGTGGTAATATTGCTGGATTAAAAGGGAATGCACATTTTTATAGCCCTTTGGGTATACTGAACTCCTTTTTTATACTGGAGACCATATTTCCTTCTGATATTATACCTTACTTGTTGATTTATCTGTTTATGTGTAAGGCTTTTAAGTTTTTTCCTCTTAAGATCTTTGGTATTCTCAGTCATTTTCCCTCCTTTATTTTCTCCTACTGCTCACTTTCTGACTTGTTCACCTCTAATGGTGGTTTCCCTAGAGACTGTTTTAATCCCTTCCTACACTGTTTCATCAGTCTGGATGCTATTTTGAGTGAATTTTTTTTTTTTTTTTTTGAGAACAGAACTGGGTCCAGGTGGATGCTGGACTCTTTCCCTTAAGCATAGTAGAGTGCCATACAGCCCACTACACAATATGTCCTACCTCATTCCATCTGTTCTTGTTCTCTGGCTCTGCAACCCAGAACATTACTATACTGATGAAATTGAAGCTTGGTCAAATTTCTGCCTTTTGGAATTTGGATCTCTTTGGCACTGGGAAGAAATGGGGGTCAGAATATAAGTTAAGCACTATTATAAGTCCAGCTATGATACCTTACCAGCTTTCCTCTCTTCCTTTACTCTCCTGTAAAGTTCAGTTGCACTACAGAATGCTTTTGGGACTGACTTTTATGGCCTCAGCAAATTTCTTCAGTTTGAAGTTTGAATTTTCAGCAACTGGAAAGAAAGAGTGTATATACATAAGGGGTGAATGGGGGGAACATGGTATGTAATTGCCTATTCAATTATAAATTGAAGTATTCAAGTATAAGCCTATGGATTTGGTTAGCTGGACTAACCTTGCTTCTACGAACTAGGATAGGGGCCAGATGGGGGGAAAGTGCTGAGTGAGCTCAAGTTAGACATTAGTTCTTATAATTATCTTCTTTTATTTTTTAACCAAATCAAAAAATTTTCTTTTTTCAATGAACAAAAATAGATTTTTCTCCTCCCACCAAATGTCCACAGTTGAAAAAGAAACCAACCTTTATAATGAATATGTATAGTCAAACAAAACACTCCCACTAGACATGTTGGGGAAAAAAATCTCATTCTTTACCCTATAAATTCATTACCTTCTCCCTAGACCTCCTTACAACTTCCCTATTTCTTGTTTCTGTTGGAAGAACCACCATTATCCCTATCAACAAGACTTAAAATCTCTTCTCCCACATTTTTTTTTATTTTTGCTGAGGCAATTGGGATTAAGTGACTTGCCCAGGATCACACAGCTAGGAAGTGTTAAGTGTCTGAGGTCACATTTGAACTCGGGTCCTCCTGATTTCAGGGCTGGTGCTCTATCCATTGTGCCACCTAGCTGCCTCTTTCCCCACACTTTTTAAAGAGTAACAATAGCTTTTTATTTTTCCAAATACATGCAAAGATGGTTGTCAATATTCACCTTCAAAAAACTTTGTATTCCAAATTATTTCTCCCGTCCTTCTCTCTCTCCCCTCCTCTAGACAGCAAGCAATTCAAAATAGATTAAACATGTGCAATTCTTCTAAACATATTTCCATATTCATCATGCTGTGCAAGAAAAATCAGATCCAAGAAGAAAAAAAACATGCAAACAACAACAAAAGATGAAAATACTATGCTTTGATCCACATTGAGTCTCCAAAGTTCTCTCTCTGGATGTGGATGACTCCTTCTATCACAAGTCTTTTTTATTGCCTTGAATCACCTCATTATTGAAAAGAGCCATGTCCATCAGAATTGATCATCACATAATCTTCTTGTTGCTATGTACAATATACCCTTAGTTCTACTCAGTTCACTTACCATCAGTTTATGTAAATCTTTCTAGCCTTTTCTGAAATGAGCCTATTAATCATTTTTTATAGAATAATATTCCATTACATTGATATACCATAGCTTATTTAGCCATTCCCCAACTGATGGGCATCCATTCAATTTCCAGTTCCTTGCTACTACAAAAAGGCTGCTACAAATATTTTTGCACATGTGGGTCCTTTCCCCTTTTTATGCTCTCTTTGAGATATAGACCCAGTAGAGACACTGCTGGATCAAAGGGTATGCACAGTTTGATAGCCCTTTGGGCATAGTTCCTAGTTGCTCTCCAGAATGGTTGGATCAGTTCACAACTTTACCAAAAATACATTAGTGTCTCAGTGTTTCACATCTCCTTCAACATTTATCATTATAGTTTCCTATTATCTTAGCCAATTTGAAAGATGTGAAGTGGTACCTCAGAGTTGTCTTAATTTGTATTTCTTTAATCAATAAGGATTTAGAGCATTTTAAAACTTTCCCTAGCAATGACTTTAATTCATCTGAAAATTGTCTGTTCATATTATTTGATCATTTATCAGTTGGGAAATGGCTTATATTTTTATGAATTTGAGACAGTTCTCTATATATTTTAGAAATAAGGCCTTTATCAGAAACACCGATGTAAAAAGTTTCCCCCAGCTTTCTGCTTCCCTTCTAGTCTTGGATGCATTGATTTTGTTTGTACAAAAATTTTTAAATTTAATATAATCAAAATCATCATTTTGTATTTCATTACATTCTCTAATTCTTTTCTGGTCATAAATTCTTCCCTTCTTCACAGATATGAAAGGTATAGACTATCTCTTGGTCTCCTAATTTGCTTTATAGTATCACCCTTTATGTCTAAATTATGAACCCATTTCTACCTTATCTTGGTATAGGGTATTAGATGTTGGTCAATGCCTAATTTCTGCCATACTATTTTCTAGTTTTCCCAGAAATTGTTGTCAAATATTGAGTTCTTATCCCAAAAGCTGGAGTCTTTGGGCATATCAAACAGTAGTTTACTATAGTCATTGGCTGTTGTGTTTTGTGAACCTAACCTATTCTACTGTTCAACTACTCCATTTCTTAGCCAGTATGAAATGGTTTTGATGACCACTACTTTATAATATAGTTTTAGGTCTGTACAGTTAGGTTACCTTCCTTTGCATTTTCTTTTCATTAATTCCCTTGGAATTCTTGCTCTTTGGTTCTTCCAGATGATTTGTTGTTATTTTATTTTTTTTTTTTTTAGCTCCATGAAGCAATTTCTAGGCAGTTTGATTAGCATAGCACTGAATAAGTAGATTAATTTAGGTAAAATTGTCATTTTAATTTATTATTAGCTCAGTCTACCCATGAGTACTTGATATTCTTTTAATTATTTACATGTAACTTTATTTGTGTGAAAAGTATTTTATAATTGTGTTCATATTGTTCCTAGTTTTTGACTTGCCAGGTAATCTCTCAAATATTTTATGCTATCTATAATTATTTTAAATAGGATCTCGCTTTTCTATCTCTTGCTATTGGACTTGGTTGGTAATATATAGAAATGCTGATGATTTATGTGAGTTTATTTTATATACTGGAACTTTGCTGAAGGTAATGATTTCTAGTAGTGTTTAGTTAATTCTCTGAGATTCTCTAAATATACCATCATATCATCTGTGATAATTTTGTTTCCTCATTACCTACTCTAATTGCTTCAATTTCTTATTCTCCTCTTATTGATAGAAGTAACATTTCTATTAAAACATTTAATAGTGATGGTGATAATGAACAACCTTATTTCACCCTGATCTTATTGGGAGTGCTTCTAGTTTATTTTAATTACATATAATGCTTGCTGGTGATTTTAAATAGATGCTATTTATTATTTTAAGGAAAATATTATTTATTCCTATGCTCTCTAGTGTTTTTAATAGGAATGGATGTTGTATTTTGTGGAGTGCTTTTCTGCATCTATTGATGTAATCATGAGTTCTATTAGTTTGGTTATTGATATAACTAATTATGCTAATAGTTTTCTTAATATTGAACCAGCTCTGCATTCCTGGTATAAATCCTACTTGGTCATAGCTTATTATCTTGGTGATAAGTTGCTGTAATCTCTTTGCTAATATCCTATTTAAGATTTTTGCAAGATTTTTGTATCAATATTCATTAGATAAATTGGTCTATAATTTTCTTTCTCTTTTTTGGCTCTTCCTGCTTTAGACATCAGTACCATATTTGTATCATAAAAGGAATTTGGCAAAACTGTTTCCACACCCATTTTCCAAATAGTTTACATAGTATTGGATTTAATTATTTTCTTTAGATGTTTGGAAGAATTCACTTGTAAATCCACCTGGCCCTGGTGATTTCTTCTTAGGGAGTTCATTAATAGCTTGTTCAATTTCTTTTTCTAAAATTGGACTATTTAAGTAATTTTATTTCCTCATGTGTTAATCTGGGCAATGTATACTTTTGTAAATATTCATTTCACTTAGGTTGTCAGATTTATCATCACACAATTGGACAAGATTAACCATTGCTTTACTTTGCTCTTCATTGGTGGTAAGTTCATCCTTTTTATCTTTGATACTGATAATTTTGTTTTCTTCTTTCCTTTTTCTAATCAAATCAAGCAAAGGTTTATTGTAAAGGGTGAAACTCTGAAAAAGGTGTGCTTGAATCAGACAATCGAGTACTTAAAGCTAATTACCTATTCCATATGAGAATGGACTCTATTAGCATATATTTGGATAAAATGGCTCTTCTCACAGTTGATGCTGGGTCAGTGTTTGGTGTTAAGTTAATCGTACCCAAGGATTAGAGGATGGGGTGAAATAGGCCAGAATCAATTGGCAGCAGGATGAAGAGGAGAAAGGGGGAGATTCTGGACTCCAGAATGGAGGAGAGATCTTTGGCAAAACTCCTGGCAATTTGCCTGCTTCTTTCACTTCTCCTCCTAAAGACCAAAGACTTTTACTTATCCTGACTCTGGCTGATCTTGAAACCTCCAGGGAGCTAGCTTGGACTTAACTGTTTATCTATTTGTTTTTTGGGGTTTTTAAAAATAGCTTTTTATTTACAAGACATACGAATGGGTAATATTTCAGCATTGACCCTTGCAAAACCTTCTGTCCTACTTTTCCCCTTCTTCCCCCCACAAACTCCCCTAGCTGGCAGGTAGTCCAACATATACTTCTGTTAAAGTATATGTTAAATACAATATATGTATACATATCCATACAGTTATCTTGCTGCACAAGAAAAATAGGATTTAGAAATAAGGTAAAAATAACCTGGGAAAGAAAACAAAAACACAAGCGCACAATAACAGAAGGAGTAGAAATGCTATATTGTGGTCCACACTCATTTCCCATAGTCCTTTTGCTGGGTGTAGCTGGTTCTCTTCATTACTGAACAACTGGAACTGATTTGGATCATCTCATTGAAGATGGCCACATCCATCAGGATTGATTATCATATAGTATTGTTGTTAAAGTGTAGAATGTTCTCCTGGTCCTGCTCATTTCACTCAGTATCAGTTCATGTAAGTTTCTCCAGGTCTTTCTGAAATCTTCCTGCTGGTCATTTCTTACAGAACAATAATATTCTATAACATTCATATACCACAATTTATTCAGCCATTCCCCAATTGATGGGCATCTACTCAGTTTCCAGTTTCTAGCCACTACAAAGAGACCTGCCACAAACATTCTTGCACATACAGGTCTTTATCCCTTCTTTAAGATCTCAGAAATAACACTGCTGTATCAAAGGATATGCAGAGTTTGATAACTTTTTGACCATAGTTCCAAATTGCTCTCCAGAATGGTTGGATGCATTCACAATTCTACCAACAATGTATCAACATCCCAGTTTTTCCACATCCTCTCCAACACTGTCATTATCTTTTCCTGTCATCCTAGTCAATCTGAGAGGTATATAGTGGTATCTCAGAGTTGTCTTAATTTACATTTCTCTGATCAATAATGATTTGGAGCATATTTGGTTTTTTTTTCATAAAACCAACTCTTTGTTTATTAGTTCAATAGTTTGCTTACTTTCAATTTTTATTAATCTCTCCTTTGATTTTCAGAATTCCTAATTTGGTATTTAATTGGGGGTTTTTAATTTTTTTTTTTGTAGCTTTTTTAGTTGCATGCCCAATTCATTGATCTTTTTCTCTATTTTCTCATGTAAACCTTTAGAAAGATAAAAATTTTCCCTCAGAATTGCTTTAGCTGCACCCCATAAGTTTTGATATATTGTCTTATTATTGTCATTCTTTTGGATGAAATTATTGATTGTTTCTATTTGTTTCACGAACTCATTCTTTAGGATTAGACTATTTAACTTTCAATTGGTTTGTAGTCTATCTTTCTCTGTCCCTTCATTGAATATAACTTTTATTGCATCATGATCTGAAAAGGATACATTGACTATTTCTTCTTTTCTGCATTTGATTGTGATTAATTTTTGTGTAGGTGTCATATGCTACTGAGAAAAGGTAGATTCCTTTCTGTCTCCATTCAATTTCCTCCAAAAGTCTATGGTACCTAATTTTCCTAAAATTCTATTCACCTCCTTCACTTCTTCTTGTTGATTTTTGGGTTTGTATTCTGATCTTCCCTTTCTCCATAGTAGCTTTCTATAAACAGAGTTCTTTTCACATTTTTGCTCATTTTTATAAGTTGAGTTCTGCTCCCAAGGCACAGAGGAAATTGTCCCAAGTTCTTTTTCAGGGGGAAAAGGGCTTCTCACTGGCTGTGTTGGGATAAGGCTAGGGCTGGCTCTGGTGGTGTTATAGGCTTTCCTACTGTCCTGGGTGGGTCTGGCCAAGTCCTGTCTGTTATGCTGGGTTCAGAGACTCACACTTTGCTTTCTGTAGTTATGTTGGAGGTCTCACAGCTGGTCTGCTGACTTACTGGTCTTCTGAACCAGGACAGAGTAATCAATGACGCTGTTTCTTGGCTAAAAGCCTCCCACTAGATTCCTTAGCAGACCTCCCTACACTTTGCCTCCCTATGCCAGCCTCTCCCCACTGCACCAGTGCTGGGCCATATCTTCTCCTACCCAATAAGACAGACTTTTCCTGAAGTCCTTCCAAGATATCTTAATCTTTAAAACTATTGCACTATAAATGTCTGTGGGTTCTGGCATTCCAAAATTCATTCACAGGCTTGATTATAAGAGAAGCTGGGACAGGCAATGTCCTTCCTACTCTGCTGTCTTGGCTCTGCCCCCATTGTAATTATTAACTTCTTTGCATTCTTGGTTTCATAAACCATGGAAACAGATTTGCTTTATCAATGGTACATAATTTCTGTTTTGGAGAGGTTTAGAGGTCATGAGGATCAAAGAAAATGCCAATTTCCCCATCTTAGTCACATGGTCTGAAAGTCTTGATCAGTGATCTAACTGCCAAATAAAATTGTCTTATCATTCTTGACCTCTGTGAATTCTTTGATATTGTTGATCTCTTTTTGATATTCTCTTTTCCATGTTTTTCTGACACTGTTCTTTCTGTGGGGCTACCCCTTTATTGTAACTTCATCTGGATCACAACCTTTAATTGGGCGTTATCAATTATCCATTCTTTCTTTTTCTTTTTCTTTCTTTTTTGTGAGGCAATTGTGGTTAAGTAACTTGGCCAGAATCACACAACTAGTAAGTATTAAGTATCTGCAATAGGATTTGAACTATGGTCCTCCTGACTCCAGGGCTGGTACTTTACTGTGCCCATCTAGCTGTCCCTTGAATTATCATTTCTATGCTGATAATTCTCAAAACTATATTTTTCTAGCCTTAACCTCTCTGCTGACCTCCAGTCATCTTGAACTGAATGTCCTATAGATATCTTAAACTCATCAAGTCCAAAATTAAACTTATCTTTCCCTGATCCTTTCCTCTCATCCCAATTTCCATTAGTGTTGAGATTACTAAATGCCATCTGTGATGCAAAGTTAACAAGTCAATTTTATATGCTTAGTATCCCCTTTATATCCCTTCTATCCAATGATACCACAACCACCTGAGTGCTTGCATTTATTACCTCACACCTAGACTTATTGCAATGGGGTCCTCAAACTTTTTAAATAGGGGCCAGTTCACTGTCCCTCAGACTGTTGGAGGGCTGGACTATAGTAAAAACAAAAACTTTGTTTTGTGGGCCTTTAAATAAAGAAATTCATAGCCCTGGGTGAGGGGGATAATCATCCTCAGCTACCGCATCTGGCCCACAGGCCGTAGTTTGAGGACCCCTGGTTGGGCTCCCTACCTCAAGCCACTCCCCTCTCCAATCCATCCTCTGCTTACTAGTCAAACTGATGTTCCAAAGCACAGATATGTCTATATCACTATCACCTCACTCAATAAACTGCAGTTATTCCCTCCCTAATATTCCCTGGCTTTTAAAGCCTTTCATAACCTGCCCCTTCTTACCATTCTATCCTTCTTAACACCTTATTCTTCTCCACATATTCTGTGATCAGTAATACTGACTTCCTTATAATTCCTTGAACATGGAATTCCATCCTCTTATTCTTAAGTACTTTGTTGTCTCCCATACTTGGAACATTTTTGCTCTTTGTCTTTGCCTCCTATCTTCCCTGATTTTCTTCAAGTCTCAGCTAAAATTTTACCTTCTGCAAAAAACTTTTCTAAATTTTCCTTAATCTTAATTCTTCCCTCAAAGGCTATTTCCTGCATATTTATCCTGCATATATCTTATTTCTACATAATTGTTTACATCTTGCCTTCTGCATTAAACTGTGAGCTCATTGAGGACAGGGACTGTTTTTTGCCTTTTCTTAAATCCCCAAGCTTCAACATTACCTAACACATAGTACGTGCTTAATAAATGCTAATAGTTTGATCAATTGATTAATAAAAAGTATTGATACATTTCTTGTGGCTAAAATGCTTATTAGTTAGCATGGTTTCCATGTCATTGTCATAATTCAGTATAATGTATTAAATGTTAAGTGGCTTAAAGACTTTTCCCTTATACTCCAAGCATAACTTTTAGGAAACTGAATACTTAATTATACTGAATAAAAATGAAAGTACTTGGTACTATAATAACAGGTTTTATTTTCTTGGAAGAACAAAAGACCGAATGATAGAAATGATGTCTGGAACGTGCCTTACATTCTGATGGTGGCAGCAGCATACAAATGAGAAAAGGAAGCTTTTGGAATGCATTTGTAATAACTCCATCTGGGAGATGAAGGTGAAATCTGTGACAGAAAGTCCAAGGATGGCCATGCCCTTGTTAAAAATGTGTAGGATCTGAGATAAAAATAGTAACTGCTAGATTATGAAAGGAAAGGAAAAGCAGCAAGTGACAGGTAATATTCCTTTACTTTGACTTCTACTAAATAATCAAATAAAGATAGAAAGTGAAGTCAGAAGCCTGTGAAAACATACTATGTGGTCAAAAGAGTCCCAAGTGTAGAGCTAGGAAAACCTGGGCTTGAATTTGGCCTCAGATCCTTACTACTGATATAATCTCAGGCAAATAATGGAATTCCTTTGAATGTCATTTTCCTCATTTTCAAAAGAGGGATAATAATAAGACAAAACTCATGAGATTATAATGAGGATTAGTAAGGTGCCTTGCAGATCCTAAAGTTCTACACATATATGAGATTATATTTACTAATTCTTTCCAAAAGGCAGAATAAAACTCACACAGATCTTAAATATTTAAATGTCTGCAAATCAATGAAGATGCAAATGAAACATCTCCTATAGCAGGAAAGAAATAATGAACCACACAATTACTTTTTATTTTGTTATAAAGTATATTATCAATTCTTTTTTTCTATTGTAATTTTATATATTTTGTCAAATATTCCCCAATTACATTTTTATCTGGATTATCTGGTTCACGATGTGAAGTGGTACAGCCTGCAATTCCATGGAGGGCTGAGTGTTTGATTTCTCTGATAGAAATGATAAACTAGCAAAGATGACTAAAGAACAATAAGAAAGATGGGAGGAAAATCTAAAGGGAACTAATAAAATCTACCACAGTAATGGAGGAGGAATACCTCCAATGCAGGAAAAAAAAATCAGTATTATTAGCAAATCTTGCAACTCTCTTTTTTGGAAGATCTTACTATATGACTGATAGCATTACTGAAGATATAAGTCTAGGTTGTTCCTCCATGATAGTGTAGTAAATGGAATAGGGTCCTAAATTTAAAGTCGGTTAAAACCAGACCCAAATCCCATTTCTGACATTTAATAATTGAGTGACCAAGTCAATTAACCAGTTTCTTCTCTATAAAGCAGAGGTCTCCTTAATGTGGACTTGGACTTATTGATGCTCATGGCTCTCTTAGGGGCAATTATTGATTAGATCCATACATCTGCATTTCCTATTTATAATGACTTTCACAAGACCAAACTAAAAGATACATAAATTCAAAGCAAAATTATTTAATGAAGCAAATACTTGATTTAGTTACAAATTTTTCTCTAAAATTGCCACCTTCACAACTCCAAAAGTGAATATATATGTCCATTCCACCATTAAAATCTCCAAACAGTATGGGAGAGGGACATAGGCAGTTTATTTAATTCATGCATTGATAATGCAATATGCAATGTGAAGTGAATTGTGTTATAATTACCTCTCCTTTACTCTTTTCCTGGCAGGATACAGGGTTTTGCTGTCCAGGCCCTGACACACTAAAATCTCTAACTTCTCCACCATACCTTATTCTTTTTGGTTGTCTACAAAAGCCAGAGTTTAGGACATGGCTATCATTCTTACTTATCCTTTTCTAGCTATCCAACCTTACTCCTACCTACACATATTAGTCATTCTATGCCTGGGATACTTTCATCTCTTTAAATTGTATATGCTAAACTAAAGCTCTCATAATTCAAACTATATAAGGAACTTTATTTTTAAGACCAAGAGTCATTTCCAAATTGATAAATAAATTTCCAAAATTGATAAATGGTCAAAGAATACGAGGCAGTTTTTAAGGGAAGAAATACAACAATCACTTGAAAAAGTATTCCAGATCTCTATTCAAATGAAAATAACTCTAATTTTCATCAGATGGGAAAAGATAGCAAAACAGAAAAGTAACAAATAGTGGAAGGGCTAAGAAAAAATAGATCCAATAATGTATTATTGGAGCTATGTATTAGCAATCTGGAAGGCAATTTAGAACTATTCATTAAAAAAAATACTTGCTAAATATGTATGCACTTTGATCCAGTTATTTCATTATTGGAAAGACTTATATTAACTGATGAGTGGAATAAATAGAACTAGGCGGACAGCTTATAATGGTAACATTATAAAAACAACTTTGAAACTTTTAGGGTTCTAATCAAAGCAATGATGAGCCCTAATGCCAGAAGACTGAAGAAGGCACATGTTCTATGCTTCCTGCCTGACAGGTGATAGATTTGTGTAGAATAGAGAGATAAGGTGAAGAACTTACAGGGATGTGTGATTTCTTTTTCTGAATTTTATTTTCATTATTTCTGTATCTCTGTGATCTGCATAAGTACAATATGTGCAGGAGCCTTGGCCAGCTATAAACATATTTACTTAACCTGAGCTGATAGCATTTATCAGTATTTAACATTTATTGATATTTAGTCTATTAGCTTGACCACTGTCTGCTTGATTATCTAAAGCCTGAAGACCTGATTTTCTGTTTCCTAGAAATCAGGTTATTTTGGGGAAACAGAAGCCTTCCATTCCAATCTCTCTGGATAGCAACAACCAATTAGATATCTGCCCCCCTTCTCAATGCTCTCTTACATCTGATGTCATCTCTTGTATGAAAACTGTGTATCTTTACTACTTCTTTAGCCTCCTCCCGCGAGCTTTCTCTTTCCCTTATCTTGTGGTTGGACTGCTCATCCTCATGAGGATTAATAAACAATCTTTCTGCTTTCTACTTTGAGTGATCTCTGAGTAGTCATTTTGGGTAAGGATCTTTTTATGTCCCATACAGACTTAAAATACATAATGTGTTATACATTTTTGAACATGATCAATGTGGGAATTTATTTTGCTGAACTATGCATGTTTGTTATAAGAATTTAATTTTTTATTGTTCTATGGGGGGAGGTGAATTGGAGAGAAAATTAATAAATACTTGTAAGAAAAAAAAAAAAAAAAGAAAAATTTCATTCTAAAAGTGCATGGATTTAATTTTCCTAAGATATGCCATGAAGCAAAGTTTCCATACTATCTCCTGAGAGGTGTCCTTCAAAGAGACCATGAGGTTTGTATATCAATCTGGCCCTCCAGCCTACATAAAATAAGGCTGATAATATCTTTATCTTAGAGAGTGGTTCGATTTTTTTTTTTTTTTTTTTTTTTGTGGTCAAGTTCAATTTAAATAATATATTAAAACACTTTCCTAACTTAGAAGTGTAAAATAACTCCCAGTTATTATTATTATTTTAACTCAGAACGATGCAAATGGTACAGCATATAGATCTTTCTCTTGAGAGCCTCTCTTGTTTCTCCAAAGGCTATAACCCTTTTTAGGTCATATGACCCTTCTAAGGACATCTCCTTTCCTACAGGGAGGAACAAATGAATAAACTAGCTTTTCTTGGGTGCTAGTGTATCTATCTCTATATTGGTTTATTTCTTCATCATAGTTTGTTTCTCTCAAGTTTAGATTGCTCAACAGAATATGTAGACTGGTTCTCTAAAGAGGTTCCGAGAATAGTTCTCTAAAGATGTTGCAAAAATATATCAGACCATGTATAAAGAATTAAATCTTTCCTGTATAAGTTTCTATGTGACTCTTTAAAAGGCCAAACTTTAGGGAAAGGCTTAGAGATGTGAACCAAACCAAGAATTTGAGTATCAGAACAGCAGAGAGACTGAGACAGGAATTCTCACCTTCAATAGAAAATCTATATCTTATCAAAAAAAAAACAAAAAAAAAAAAGGAAGAAGAAAAGGATTAGGAAGGAATACATGACCTCCTCTTGGGACATGCTGACCTACATAATTAAAATTCTTAATTCATTTCTCAGTGTTTGAACCCAATTATTGGATAGTTTCTTTACAGCCAAAGATGTAACAGCATCTTGAAGTTAGGAATCTGGCTTTTTATCTTTAAGTATTTCTCTAGGAAGTCCTACAGATGTGTAATCATAGAGAACATCAAAATACTGGTCAATCCTGTCTCCCAATCATGAAAATCTTTGAAGTCCAGAAATCAAAGGCACTGTTTTTTTTTTTTTTTTTAACTTTAGAATCTAACATATATCAAAGGTCTTTAGAACTAGAAGATACAGTCTTTTGAAAAATTAGTAGCTATTAGAGAGAAGAAGCAGAGAGGAAATATTTTGGGGGTAGAGGAATTATGAGTAGTGTTGGCTATATTTAGGGAGAAATGTTGGAAAGATGTAACATAGCAGCAGAAGAGTGGCTAGGAGGCATATACTCAATTTAATGTCTGTCTTTCTTTTTTTGACCCTTTCTTCTCATTAGTATTTTATTTTTCTAAATACATGTCAAAGTGGTTTTCTACATTCATTTTTTAGGGGAGACAATTACAAGCTTTATTTCCTTTTTTTCTTGTTGAGATGATTCTGCCATCTGATTTTTTTTTTATTAAAGCTTTTTATTTTCAAAACATATGCATGTATAATTTTTCAACATTGATCCTTGCAAAACCTTGTGTTCCAATTTTCCCTCCCTTCCCCCATCCCTTTCCTTAGATGGCAAGTAATACAATATATTTTAAACATGGTAAACTACATGCTAAACCCAATATATGCATATATATTTATGTAATTATCTTGCTGCACAAGAAAAATCAGATCAAAAAGGGAAAAAAATGAGAAAGAAAATAAAATGCAAGCAAACAACAAAAAGTGAAAATGCAATTTTATGATCCACACTCAGTTTGCATCAATATTCATTTTTGTAAGATTTTGTGTTCCAAGTTTTTTTTTCTCCAAATATCAATGAATATATATCCAAATATATATATTCCCCCTCTCCAATATCATTGTCTTTCTTTCCATCTCAATGCTACCACCCCAGTCTCAAGTTATCATCAACTTTCATAGAGACAAGTTTTTGGAGATCTTGAATGCCAGGTTAAGGATTCTGAAATGTGCTGAATTATCAAAGGTAATCTTGCATGTTTTCAAGGAGGAAAGTGATATATGTAAAGCTGAGTTTTATGAAGATCAATCCAGCAGTGTATACAGGATATATTGAAGGGGAAAGATGCTTCCATCTCTAATCCTACCATCCCAGTCTCAGGTCATCATCAATTTTATGGAGATTACCTTCAAAGTAGGTCCCTTTCCTTCAAGCCTCTTCCCTTTCCTAAAATCAGAGCCTGATATATAGACTATATTCTAGCAAGGATGGGTATTATCACCCGAGCATGACATCGGTGTGTCACCTTAACCTTGTTTAGGTCATTTTCACCAAATAGATGTCCTTTCCCTTCTACCATTGAGCCAAATCTTATCATTCAGGGTCCAACTTTAATTCCACCTCTGGCCTATAGGAAATTGTTGGGTTATCAATTTTGAAGAAATGTTCTTTGCTAAGGATATTTATGTCTTTTAATCTAAGTTTTTGCAGTTATGAGGTCCAAGGGAAGAGAATATTTTTGGAGGCTTTAAACCTTACCAATACTAGTGTGGAGTATAAATACCTTGGAGGATCAGCACTATAACTCTTTATCCATCTGCACCAATTAACTTGATACATAGCTAATAGAGAGTCATTAGAGAACTAATTTAAGGCAGAAAATCTCCTTAAGTGACTGAAGAACTATAGTAGTCCTCAGAAATCCCCCAAACATTCATTCCATTTGCCTTATAATAGCTCCTGTCTTTATCTTATAAAAAATATTTTATCTACATCACAGAAGGGCTAGAGGGGAATTAGGCAAGAAACTTGTTAAAGATCAAACATACCAGGTGTCCCAGGTGTCTTTGCTACTGGGGAGGTTGAGTCTGGTGAATTGTTTAAGCTTAAGAATTCTTTGCTAAAATTTAGGTGTCACTATGTCTGGCACAAATATGGTGAGCCCCCAAGAGCAGGAAGTCACCAGTGGCCTAAAGTTGGGTGAACCAACCTAGGCTGAAAAAATTGAGTAGGTTAAAACTTCAATAACAATTTGTGTTGAGATTGGGACTATGTTGTGTTGTTGAATTTTCAGCCTGAACAAGATAAGGAGACCAGTTTTAAAAAAGAAGTCAAATAAAAAATTTTGGAAATAAGTACCTTATTCAATGAAAATATTATAAAGGAAATCTTCATTCAAATAAAGCTTGGATCTTGAAGTCCCTCCCATATATGACAATCTATGATTTTGTGAAAATCTAGAAAATGGAAATCTGTGGCACCCAGGAAAAGAGAAAGATTGTTTGATATTTATCCCTTACTAGATGTTATATTTCCAGGAAAATATTAAAATGAATGCTAAAAATAAAATTTTAAATATAAATTAAATTAATTAAAATGTAAATTAAATTTTTAAAAATAAATTTAGAATGTTAGACAAAAGAACATTAATGATTTTTAAAATTTTGGATTCATTTAAGTCAATATTAATTAATAAAAATGTATCCAGCAATTAACATACCATATCTTCATTTTAAAAATATTTAACATGGTATCTCATGAATTTCTGAAAATTAATTCAAGCCTTCTTGGTTACACATGATATTAAATGAAGTAAAAACTGAAATGGGAATAAAATTGCAAGAGAAACTGACCTATGATTCAAAATGAGGTACACTTAAAGAGGAAACCTAGATTAATTTAACATTGGGAGCTCATGGGCTTTTTTCTTATTAATCATCATGACATGTAGTTAATGAGTTCACTAAATTCAAAGATAAAAAATTCTGCAGGGGAAAGATGAGATTAAGAATCTGGTCCATATTATCATGTGCATTTTTGACTAATCTGTAATACAAATATTTAGCATTTGCAGAGATGGGTTGTGGGAATACTAAAACGTTCTATAAGATCCTGTGGACATTAGGGAAGATTTTATTTAAATAAGCCTGAAAATTTTAAATTAATGATTTTGTTGGCTTTCAATGCAAATTCATCAGGTCAATCAGTTATCTAATCTGTTAGCAATATATGAGCAGGTAATCAGGTCTGGGATTTGACTGTCTGAAGGGCAACAAAGACAAATATGATCTCAGGTTTGTGAGATGACCAATATACCTGCCACATAAACCAGACTCAGTCACTTTCAAATGTCAATAAAGAGAAAATACAGAGATCATCCCTAAAGAAAAAGACACAGTGCATGATTTTTTTTGTAGTGGAGACGAGATGGTTGATTTTTATTTCTTTATTGTTAAACTAGAGAAAGACAGAGGACAAGGCACATTTTAGTGAGAAAATGTAGTGAAGGAGATTTAATATGAATTAAGAAGATGAACTGAAAGAAAATGAGAATTTGTGATTTAAAAAAAAATATATGGTAGAGCACACCTGTCAGATTGGCTAAGATGACAGGAAAAAATAATGATGATTGTTGGAGGGGATGAGGGAAAACTGGGACATTGATGCATTGTTGGTGGAGTTGTGAACGAATCCAACCATTCTGGAGAGTAGTTTGGAACTATGCTCAAAAAGTTATCAAACTGTGCATACCCTTTGATCCAGCAGTGTTACTACTGGGCTGATATCCCAAAGAGATCATAAAGAAGGGAAAGGGACCTGTATGTGCATGAATATTTGTGGCAGCCCTCTTTGTAGTGGCTAGAAACTGGAAATTGAATGGATGCCCATCAGTTGGAGAATGGCTGAATAAATTGTGGTATATGAATGTTATGGAATATTATTGTTCTGTAAGAAATGACCAACAGGATGATTTCAAAAAGGCCTGGAGAGACTTACACGAACTGATGCTGAGTGAAATGAGCAGGACCAGGAGATCATTATATACTTCAACAACAATGCTATATGATGACCAGTTCTGATGGACCTGGCCATCCTCAGCAATGAGATCAACCAAATCCTTTCCAATGGAGCAATAATGAACTGAACCAGTTACGCCCAGAGAAAGAACTCTGGGTGATGACTAAAAACCATTACATTGAATTCCCAATCCCTATATTTATGCACACCTGCATTTTTGATTTCCTTCACAAGCTAATTGTACAATATTTCAGAGTCTGATTCTTTTTGTACAGCAAAATAAGTTTGGTCATGTATACTTACTGTGAATCTAATTTATATTTTAATATATTTAACTATCTACTGGTCATCCTGACATCTGGGGAGGGTAGGAGGTAAGAGGTGAAAAATTGGAACATAAGAGGTTTGGCAATTGTAAATGCTGTAAAGTTACTCATACATATAACCTGTAAATAAAAGGCTATTAAATATATATATATATATATATATTAGAGTATTTAGCAATTCCTTCTTTGGGCTATGGGCTATCAAGACACTATGTCTTGATTTTTGAAGCTATACAGCAAGATAAACAATAGATAAACGTGTGTTCTCTGAGATGAAGAGAAATTGTAAGAGCATGAACAGAAAGATTTATTTTTACATGGGATATTTTTATATGAAAGTACTTTGCTTTTACATAGGTAGCTAGATGGTATAGTAGAATTTTATATTTGAAAAGAGAGTTACTAACTTTTTGAATTTGAATTCAAATTCTCCCTCAGATACTTATTAGCTTTAGATCTTGGACAAGTTATTTAATTCTCTCAGCCTCAGTTTCCTCTTCTGTAAAATGAGAATAATAATAATAATTGAAGTGATTTCTTTTATTCACATTTGGTTTTGTATCCTTAACTTTTAATACCTTGCCTTTGACAAATGCTTGAGTGTTGTTGACAGATAGAACTGAAGAGTTTCCCATAGAGAATTCAGCTATAGATTAGAAAGTTTTAGAAAATAGATCCAGGAAACAATGAGTGATGAGGGAAATTTGTTATTGCTTCAAAAGGGTTAGAGTAAACACTTTTCTTTCTTTTTTTCTTTTTTTCTGAGACAATTGGTTTAAGTGATTTGTCCAGGGTTACACAGCTAGGATGTGTTAAGTGTCTGAGACCATATTTGAACTCGGGTCCTCCTGACTTCAGGGCCGGTGCTCTAGCCACTGTGCCACCCAGCTGCCCCAGAGTAAACACTTTTCAGGGGGAAAAAAAATCTGTTTTTGAAGGTAGGCATAGTATAGTTGAAAGAAAACTAGCTCTGGAATCAGAGGAGCTGGGTTGAAATCTTCCTTCTGTCACTTATGTGACCTTAGATAAGACAGACGTAAATGCTTTTAGTTTTTTTTTTTTCCTCATGTGAATAATGAAGGGGTTAGACTAAGTAACCTTTCAGTTTCCTTCAAGCTCTTGATTTATGATGCTATGAATTTGATTTCCATGCAATTGACAAAAGAATGATTATGTCCCTGATGAAAGTTTCAGTCAAATATAAATTATCCTATGGGATTTTATTATCCTACATCAAGAAAGTACTTTTGATAATAAACTTTTACTGAAAATATAACAAAAATTTCTGTGGAGTTACTCTGGGAACATGTGGATGACTCTTATTCTAGCACCATTCTAGCATTTAAAGACATTTCCTTTCAACAGTGATAAATCAAAGAACAAAAAGCATTGGAATTGTGGGATAGATAAAAGAAGCCATGCTCTCCCTTTGTCAAATATCTCAAAAATAAATTTTGTTTCTTCAACAAATTCTGCTCATTTAAGACACTTCAATTTAATTCACCTTCTTTTCTTAAGCCACAGTTCTATTTCCATAATTATCCTAACCCAGTCCTGACTCAGTTTCTCTGCTTCAGTTTATCAGCTCAAAGCTCAGTCCTGCAAAACCTCCCCTCCCTCTTTATCAGAATACTTGATAAGGATAAAAGATCTTATGTTTTAGAATATCAGAATGCCTCTTCCCATCCCAAGCAATCCAAATGTCAGATACCATCTTATCAAGATGCCTTTCCCCATGTCCAAGGTGCCTTAACCCCATTATGTCATCCCCATCTCCGGAGGCTCACCCCACCCTGTTCAGAGTCCCTCCCGCTCTCAGAGCCCTGACTCTGCCCCTGCCTTCATCTACCCCCTGAGTCTGAGACATGTGTATATAGGTCATTGAGAACTCTCATTATTTGCTGGATTCTTGGAGATGACAGTCTCATTCAGCCGGGGGACCAAACCATGGATCCATTTGGAGCCAGTAAATCTCTCCCTTTTAACTAAATTATTAAATACTCTCTAACCTCGATCTTGCCTCAGTTTGTCTGGCATTACATTTTGGAGGTTCCCACTGAGATGTTACAAAATGAGCAGGATTAGAGATAAGAGACTTTCAGGTCTCCCCTTTGGGCTTCAGGGTGGCTGGGGATCTGAATTCTTGGCTTGGAGAGGCCGGTTCCCTGGATTTTTTTCCCAGACCCTCTAGGAAAGAACAGTTTCCAGCCACAACTGTGCCTGACGGTGGATACTCCATTTCGACCATGGGAGAATAAGTCTGAATGTCTTAAGACCTGTTTCGTCTGTGTGTTCTAACATCTAGATTCCCAGAATTATGAAATGCTGATGGGTATAAATTCTGGGAGGATAGAGCTACTCCAGGCCCCACTTTTCCCCCTTTTGAAGTCCCTGACAGACTTGGGGATGGGCAGCAGGACTGTCTTGAGCACTGCTACTCAGCAGAAGCTGAGTTAAATGCACAAATGACCACAGACCTAACTCACAGTGAACTGTCCTTCTCAAACTGAATTCTCTGGCTGAGATGCTCCCCAACTGCAGAGGACCTGAACAAGGAAGCCTGTGTGTCTCCCTAAATGAGGAATGCTGTTTGATACTAACATTCTGGGATTGTCAGGGAGAGACTGGTCCTTGCCATAAGTCCTTGCATTTTTCTAGTTTTGGTTTGGTTTATTTGCTTTACATAGGGTTGGTCAAAATTATGGTGCTAAGTAAAACCTTCCAGAGGAAGATAATTCAATGATTTGAATATTCAGAAGAGAGAGTGTGTAGAATGTTATGTCACAGTTCTCAGTTTCCATAATTATCCTGATTCAGTTTCTCTGCTTAAGTTTAGCAGCTCAGTCCTGCAAAAAAAAACCCTCCCTCTTTATCAGAATACTTGATAAGTATAAAAGATCTTATGTTTTAGAATATCAGAATGCTTCTCCCCAACCCAAGCTATCCAAATTTCAGATACTGTGTTGTCAAGATGCCTTTCCCCATCCCCGGGGTGCCTCCCCCGATATGTCATCCCTCTCAGGAGGCTCCCTCCTCCCCACCTTCCGTCAGAGTCCCATTCCTGATCTCAGCACTCGGATGCCACCCCTACCTCAGTCTACCCCTTGAGTCTGAGCCATGTGTATATATGCCATTGAGAACTCTCATTGTTTGCTGGATTCTTGGAGACAATAGTCTCATTCAGCTCTGGGACCAAACCATGGATCCATTTGGTCCCAGTAAATCTCTCCCTTTTAAATAAATTATTACATACTCTCTAATCTCTATTTTACCTCAGTTTCTCCAGTATTATCCTTTATGTATTACATATAAAATATTTTGGGGTTTGTTTAGTACATTATCATGAGCTCATTTATTTTATTCACTTTTTAATCTTGTTTTCAAATATCTTGATATGTCAAAATGTAGAGCCATTTTGATAAGGTGTTGAGTATCAAAATAGGCATTAGCCCAGAAAGCCTGAAGCACTGATAGGTTTATAATTCTCTCTGGGGCAAACAGGAAGGACACAGATGGAATCTGCTCAGTCTTGAGCAAGACTTTTGTTCTTAAGTAGATCTTTTGTTCAAGTGGACTTTATTACATTCCCATCAAATGTAGAGAACTTTAGAAATCCCACTTTATTGTATCTAAAAAGAAAGTCAAGTTAAGATGTCAAACCTCTAAGGTAATATTTCCACTATAAAAGATCAACTCATAGTGTATGGATCTTTCCTAAATCCCTTCTAGGGGTAGCCTACCACAATGTCTTTCTTTTAACCCCCATCTCCTACTTCCCCATCACCTCTTGGTGTCTTTCTTCCAGTTACAGATACTATGAACTGGGGATGCAAAGAGAGGGAAAAGATAGCCCTACCCTTGAGGAGTTTACACCCTGATTTTAATTTAATATTTGTTGTAATAAATAATGTTAATATTTGTTAATAAATATTAAATTTAATATCAGTTTCAAATTTTTATTTTCTACACCTTTTCCTAAAAAAAAGTTTATTTCCCTCATTTTCTTCAAAGAAGAGATAGGAATTTGTTTTGCTTGATTGTGTATATTTGTTTCAAAAAAAATTATTTTTCCTTTTTCAGTTGGGGGATGAGGAAAGGAGAAACAGATTTGTTAATTTAAAATTTAATTTTAAAAAATCCTTCTATTAATCATGACTATTCCCTCAGGCTACCATACTGTGGATCCCTACTCTTTTTTTCCCCCCACACTCCTGGAAAAAGCTTTCTTCATTTACTGCCCTCCACCTTTTCACTCACTTGTCAAACGTTTACAGTTGATTATGGCTCTCAACTCTCAGCTGAAATTAATTCTACTAATGATCCTTTAATTGCCAAACCCAGTGCCCTTTTTCAATCCTTCTCCAACTTGACCAATCTTCAATACCCTTCCTTCTCTATATTTCCAGGGTTTCTAAGAGATTGTTTATTCTCTCTCTCTTTTTTTTTTTAACTTCTAAAAGAGATTGTTTATTCTCTCTCTTTTTTTTAACTTCTGCTAATATAGATGCTCCTTCTGCATTTCCTTTACTACATCATCATCCATACCCCATTCCCTTATTCTGAATGTCTCCCAAGATTCTGTCTCAGGTATTGTTTTCTTCTTGGGATGTAGAAAAAAAGAACAGGACCTAAAGCACATTTATTGCTTCTAGGATCAAAGACAAATGACCATATTTGGCATTTAAAGTCTCTCAAAACTTGGAACCAACTTATCTTTCCTGGCTTATTACTCTTTTACATTTAATCTTTCTATTATTCCTGGCACAGCAGGAACCTCCCATTTCTTTAACTGTCCTGATTAGCAAGGAAGTGGAACAATGGATAGAAAGATGGTCTTGAAGTTAGGAAGACCTGAACTAAAGTCTTGCCTTAGATACTATCTGTGTGAACTTGAGCAAGTCACTTAACCTCAGTTACCTCATCTGAAAATGGGAATAATGATAGTACCTACCTTTCAGGATTGTTGTGAGAATTAAATGAGATAATATTTGCAGAGCACTTCACAAACCTTAAAGTTCTATATAAATGCTAGCTATTCTTTTCCCACATACCCGAAATGGACTTCTTCCTCACTATTACTTCTTAGGATTTCTAGTGCCCATCAAGTGCCATCTCCTACATTATATCTTTCCAGGTTGCTATTGTCCCCCTGAATTACTATATAATTACTTCACATATATTTTGTATTACATATATACTTTCTCCAATAGAACCTTCTTAAATGCTCTTTTTTCTGTAAGCAAAGAAGTGTTTATTTTTTGTTGATACAACTCTAACACCTGGCAGTGGTGCTTGCCACAGAGATGATCAATGCACACTAGTTGATTAGATTCATTCATTGATATAGAATCCTTAAGTGTCTTGCCTGCCTATTTTAATTTGGGAGAGCTTGGTTAGTGTAGCCAGGCTTAAAGCCAAATTTAAATCTTCTTGAATCACTTTAGAAGCCTGGCGCAATGGTTTTGCTGGCATTTTCTTGCATCTTCCTGCAGAAGCCTTAAACTGGTAAACAACAGAGCATACTAATACATCTGGTGCTCTTTCAATTTTATCAGTATCCCAACACACTCACTGTCCCTCCTCCTCCCCATCCAAACCTTATTTTGTGGGCTCCAAAGAAAAAGTTTTTGGAAAAGGCGAGGTCATTTATTGCTTGATAGTACTTTGAGAGACAGTATCCAAAGGAGAACTTTTTCCTTTCCTTAGAAAATAGCCTGGATTGCAGCTGCTGCTGATAACAATCATTATCCTCAATTCATGTTTACTGAGCAGCCTGCTGAGTATATGGTACTGCTACTATATTAAGGACTTTAGTTTGCCAAATGTCTGACATAGTCTATCAATCATATCCCCAAAATGTACCTTGGGTGACAACAGAACCCAGCATCTTTGGATGACTGCACCATAATGATACTATCTCACCCTTCTAACAGTCTTCATAATTTCAGGAAATAAAAATGTAATTATCACATTATACTGTGATTTAGAACCATCTAAACTTTTATCATTTCATCGTAAATGTTCTACAGAGATGATGGAAACGACCCCTATATTTTATAGATGGGGAGCGGTTTGCAGCTGAACTTCAGATTTCAGGGAACATGCTGAGTTCTATTTACTGAATCCTTTTTGTCTCCTCCCCAATTATATTGTTGAGTTGTTTTTGATGTAATGTTTCTGTGTCTGCCCTATTCATCTTGATTTATGATTGCTCATTATTACCATTACCAGGCAGAACTGAACAATAAAAGCCAAATGGGAAAAAAGAAGCTATGCAAATTAGTTAGTTAGGAGCCTCAGAAAAGACTTTAATGGATTTGCAAATGGAAGGCATCAAGAAGATATCAAGCTAACTTTTAATATAAACTTTAGAGGGGGAAAAATCACTAAAGCTTGAAAACTGGAAAGAAGCATTGTTAAAGGTAAATGAATTCATTTATTCTTTAACTTAGAACATGCTTGCTTAGCTACTCCTTTTTCTGCTCAGCCTGTGCAACTTTGCTCTTAAAATTCTGATTTATAAAAGTGTTTGTGTTGCCTTTACTTCTTTCTTCTCTATATGACAAGACCCTTTGAAAAGGAGAGGGTCTAAAGTCAATTTTTAATTGTATTGACATATACTTATGATAAATAAATGTTTGTTCCCTGGGCATGCTTTTATTGCTGTTAGATGAGAATTACCTAGAACCACTCTGACTTTTTGTATGTATATCACAATTGTGAAACTCAAGTCAATGATCTAGATAATAGTATTTAAAGTATTTGATTTGGAGTAAGGAAACCCCTTGTCTGAATCCTTCCTCAGACTGTAGCTGGGCAAATCACTTAGCCAGTCTTGACTTCAGGTTTCTCATTTGTAAAATGGGGATAATACCATCTATGTCATAAGGTTGTTGTGAGGATCAACTTTAAAACACTATATTGTATATAAAAATGTGCTAAAGTGCAGTAGTAAGACACTTAATATAATGCAACATTCTGATTCAACACATGTATTAATGTAATGGCAGATTGGGACTGACCAATGAGAGCTCAGTTCCTATAAGAAATCACATGGATTTTGGAGAATGTACAGTTTTTTTTTTGTTTGTTTGTTTTTTTCTGTTCTAATCAAGAGTGAAAGAACAGATTTTTGATTATGTAGCCCAGGCTTGAACATGCTTATTTTGCTTAGCATGGCATTGTCCACTGTGTTGCTTACCATGTGAGTGTGGTAACCTCCTTTGATTGTCTGCTTCCATCTTTAAAAATGGTGACATCATATGCTCTCTAGTTCCATCATCTTTTTATTTTTTTATTTTAAGTTAAATATGTATAATTCTTCTAAACATATTTCTATATTTCTGAAAGAAAAATCAGATCAAAAGGGAAAAAAAATCAAGAAAAAGAAAAAACAAGCAAACAAATACAACAGCAAAAAGGGGAAAATACTGTACTTTGCTCCACATCCAATCTCTATAGTTTTCTTTCTGGATGCAATGACATTTCCATCCCAAGTCTGTTGGAATGCCTTGAATCACCACATTGTTGAAAAGAGTCAAGTCCAGCAGGATTGATCATTACATAATGCTTACTAACTAATAAAAGGGGATGGAAAACTCTGGTTTAGTTTATGGCCTTGTAGCAAGAAGAAAAAAAAAAAAACCATGAAAGAGTCATTACTCCATTTGCCATTTTTAGGTACTAAGGCATTCAATCAAAGAAGGCTACTCCACCCACATGGTAAGGGACACCATGGGCTCCATAGTAAGCAAACTGAGCATGCTCATGCCTGAGCCATAATGGACTTGTTATCCAAAACTGAGTATGTATCCAAAAGGTACCAACCTCCCTCTTTCCTCCCTGCATACAACTAAGCAACTCCCTATCTCATATCATACCCCTTGGAAAACAAATTGAAGGACCTAAAACTACTCACCTCTCACTCACTTTGTAACCTTTAGCAATATGATTCTTAATCCCCTTACTTGACAGACACATGTCTCTCGAGCTCAAAAGCTATTTCTTCATTGCTAAATCTTTTTTTTAATTTCATTTTTATTATTATAGCTTTTTATTTATAAAACATATGCATGGGTAATTTTTCAACATTGACCCTTGCAAAGCCTTCTGTTTCAAATTTTCCCCTCCTTCCCCCCATCCCCTCCCCTAGATGGCAGGTAGTCCAATACATATTAAATATGTGAAAATATATATTAAATCCAATATATGTATACATAGTTATACAGTTATCTTAATGCCCAAGAAAAATTGGATCTAGAAAGAAAGAAAAAAAACCTGAGAAGGGAAACAAAAATGCAAGGAAACAATAATAGAGTGAAAATGCTATGTTGTGGTCCATACTCATTTCCCATAGTCTTCTCTCTGGGTGTAGATGACTCTCTTTATTACTGAACAATTGGAACTGGATTGAATCATCTCATTGTTGAAGAGAGCCACGGCCATCAGAATTGATCATTGTATAGTCTTGTTGTTGCCGTGTATTTGATTGCTAAATCTAATGACCTTTTCTCAGTTTTCATCCTTTTTAACCTCTCTACATCATTTGAAATGGTTGATTACTCCTTTTTCTTCAGTATTCACTTCTCTCTTCATTTTCATAACACTGCTCTTTTCTTGTTCTTCTTGTTTGACTGCTCTTCTTCAGTATCTTTTGGAAGATCATATCTGTGTTCTGCTCTTTATGTATGGGTATCCTGAGGGTTCCATCCTGACCCCCTTTCTCTTCTGTCAACATTCTTTCTCAGAGATCTGATTAGCTCTAATGACTTTCATCATTACCTCTATATGGATGGTTTCCAAATCTACTTAATCAACTATTCAATAATTCAATAATCAACAATTCAATAATTATTCTTTTGTTTAATCCCAGTCTTGCATCTCCTACTACCTGTGGGACATCTTCACTTGGATAGGTACTTCAAAAGCAATATGTCTAAAACAGATCCTATTCTCTTTTATCTAAACCTATGTCTCCTAATTTCAAAGAAACTGCTACTCTTTTAGGCTCTTAAGGTCTCTAGGGCTTCAGAGTCACCCTCAACTATTCACTTTTTACTACCCATTACTCCACAGCCCATCAATTGCTAAGTCTTTATTTTGTTAACAAAATATTATTTAGCTCTGAAAAATGCTGCATGTGCCATAATAGATAAAGTTAGGAGATCCTGAGAAACAATCCTGTCTCAGATACTTATTTGACTGTGGACCTCACATGAGCCTCAGTCTTCTCATCTCTGAAATGTGAATAATAGCTATTATTCTCATTTTAAAATCACAGGATTTTTCTGGGGATCAAATGAAATCCAATTCATATTATCTCATTTGATATGAACAAAGAACTTTGCAAACTTTGGAGAGTATATAAATGTCAGTTTTTGCAATAGCCTCTCAAATATTTTCCCAGAATCCAATATCTTCCCTCTTCAGTCAATCACTATACAGCTGGCAAACAGAAAATCCTAAAGTACAGGTCTGACTTTATCAGTCTCCTGTTTTAGAAGTAGTAGTAGGTCTCTCTTCTAGATTAAAATATAAACTCCTTTATTTGGCACTTAAAACCCTTTACAACTTGACTTCAATCTTTCTTACTAAGCTGATCACACTGTTCTCCTACCTTATATTCCACATTCTAATTTCACACAAACTAGGATAACTTTTTCTTCCCCTGAAAGATAACAAAGCTATCTCTATGATTTGATTAGTCCAGAGGCACAAGGCTCAAGTGATACCACCCTTGATAAAGCTTCCTGGTAATCTCTGACAGAATAGCCCTAGCTTCCTAGTCTCTTAAGAGCATATAAAGGCCCACTTAAGTGGAGTCAGACTTGACGTGCAAGTTACCACACTCTGCTCTATTGATCATAAAGTTGTTTTTGTTTGTTAGTTATTGTTTTTGTTTTTGTTTTTTATTTGGAGACAAAGGGTCAAGTCAACTCAAGCTAAATACTGGAATATCTTTTTTTTTATACTTTTGCTGATCAAATTTCCTGTTATTAACTATTGAATGATCTATGAATGGCTTGTTTCATTCCAACATTGGATCCAAACTAAGCCACTTTAGTCAGAACTACCTCTAATAATTATATAGAGCACTCTTATCTCATTTTGCTTCAGCACAGGCTATCCTGGGATAGTGATATCCCTATCCCCCTTCAAGGTTCAACTCAAGTGTTACCTTCTACAAAATGCTTTTCTAGATTCCTTCAAAATTATTCTGTATTGCGTTTAACTTACACTGGATTGCTTGCTGTCTTGGGGTAGGGGAAGAAGGGTAGGGAGGGAGAAAAATTTGAAGTACAAGGTTTTGCAAAAGTGAATGTTGAAAACTGTCTTTGCATGTGTTTGGAAAAACAAAATAATTTTTAATAGTATGAAATAAAAATATATTCTATATTTATTTCACTTTTTTAATAATTATATTTATATGTATTTGCTATTTTTTCCAGTAGAATTAAATTTCCTGGTGTAGGGTGGGATAGAGAAAGTTGTGATTTTCTTTTTGCTCCCTCAATGCCTAACTGTCCGGAACATAGTAGGCACATAATAAGAACATAGTCATTAATAAATATTTGTTGAAACCTTCTGAAAGTTTGGAGGACTGTCATTTTTGGGAGGAAAGGATAAGACTCATTTTGTTTGACCCTTGATGACAAAATTGGGAATGATTGAAAAAATTGTTGAGAGACAAATTTAGGCTTCCTGTGAGGAGAGATTTAGAGTTATACGAAAGTGCAATGGAGTATTAAGGAGAGAGTAGGTTCTCACTCCACAGAGATTAAGGAGCAGATGAATAGCAAATCATAGGATGTGTTGGAAAAGTGGTTCAAGTCTCACTTGGATAAAATGATTTGAGAACCTCTTCAAATCTGAGATGATGCTGTGCCCAGAGATGATAAATGCATACATACAGATAAATAGATCAATTAATTGATAGATGATTGGTTGAGTAATAGAAAAGAGATAAATATAGACAAGACATAAATGACAGGTAGATAAATATATGATAGATAAACGGATCCTTTTTTAAGGCTTACTAAGTGTCAGGCACCAAGGATAATTGCTGGGAATAGAGAAATAAGATTCCCAAGGAATATACATTCTAATGGGAGAAGACAATACATAAAAGAGAGGTGGGAATGGGGAAGGAGATTTTTGGGTTGTATCAAAACAGTTGGTAGGGAGGTGGAGCAGACCAGAGCCGAGTCAGACGGGAAGTGGGAAGCCTGACTGGGGCTTCTGTTCAAATGGCAGTTCCCTCTAAGGACCCACCAAACAGCCTGAGAGTGGAGTCATTCTCTTGGGGCAAAGCAACTGGTGTGGAGGTGGAGCAGACTAGAAGGTGAACAGGAAGGGAAGTGGGCAGTATGACTGGGATTTCTGGTAATATAGTGGTTCTTGGCAAGTTCTCACTATAAACATTAAGGGAGCCTGAATTTAAGTCAGATGTGACCTGATCAGGGCAGAATAGAGTCAATATTGGAGCTAGACACTATGTTTCTTAATGTTAACTCAGGATAACATTAGCTTATTTTGGCTATTATTTCATACTGTTGACTTATATTGAATTTGCAGCTTTTAAATCCCCTGGATCCTTTACACAAAAACTCATGTCTAATAACACAATCCCTAGTCTCTATTTGTGAAGATGCTTTATTGAACTGCTTTTCATTTTTTTTTTCCTTATTAGATTTTTATCTTATTCTATTTGGTCTCTTTCATTATCAGGTACTTTGAAAAGGGAGAAAGACTGATACAAAAGAAGCCCAAAACCTTAAGAGTCTAAATGTCTAAGTAGGATTATTTAAATTAAATAAGTGTACTTACCATGTTCAGTGACACAAGTTCATGACAATCTAGAAAATGCTAGCTTCTAAGTTTTTTGTTTTTATTTTTAGCTCCATCTTATTTATTGACTGACCCCCTTTCTTTTAATTTGTCTCCAGGGAATGAATACTGTCCAACGTTTTCTTTGCCCTTTTTTCTTCCTTTGAACTGGGAATTCTCCTGAGTTTTCTGGCTCTTCTTTGCAAAAGCAAGCACAATTTAAACTCTTCTTTACTCTCCCCTAATCTTTAATCTTCATTTTATAGAGAAGACACAGACAAGAAATTAGTGACCTATTGGTCACCAGTGGATCACCACTGCAAAGAGAACTCAGAGCGATTCATTTACATCTCAGAGACAACTCCGATTGTCTTTTCCATTCACCATTTCAGGCAGAAGATCATCTTGGGTCATGTCTTTACTGTTCCAATTAGATTGCTAGTTTCTGAGAAATTTCTTCTCCTTTCCCAAAGTACCTAGTATTTTTTTATGACTGAGTTAAAAATATGCTTGCTGAATGAATGAATTAACCAATGAATGGATGATAAGATGTTAGACCTAGAAGATTAACAGATCATTTAGTTCAACCTGTACTGGGAAGAGGCATTTTTATGCCCTAAGTTTGAACGTCAAAATCCTGCATGTTTCTATCCACTTGTGGCTATGAATGGATTGTAACATGTCCATTTACCTTGTATAAAATAAGTGTACTTGTCATGGAGGGAATTTTCTGGCTTCAAAAATATGTACATTTATGAAAATAGTTTAAACATATGTGCATTTATGAAAATAATGAAAAATATGAAAAAATTATGAAAATAATATTTATGAAAATAAAATTCAAAATTAAATTATGAAAATAAAATAATATTGAAAAGTGTCTTTTGTTGTTCCCCTTATATTTTACAACTTATATGGCTGCCTACTTTGTTTGTCTGTGGTCTTAATTCTACTTTCAACATCCCAATTTTGCAGATGGGAAGCACAGAAAAGTGAAGGAATGAAAGGTTACATAAGGTGATTGAATCACACATGAAATACACATCTACATATTTGAAGCACCGTATTCTTTCCACAGACAAAGACATTATCAAAATGATGTGAAAATAGGAATACCAGATGTAATCATATGAAATAGGAATATGAAGTAGATTTGTAAGAGCATAATTGTAAAAGAATATTATAAAAATAGTATAATGGTTCAATTCACAACATGAAATAATCATGACAGAGATACCCATTATAGATAACAGATTTGCCATTTATTTATATGAAATAGTTCAAGAGTTCAAATAAATATGATCAGGCAAGGCAGGGTTGTAATGATTGAGCAACTTGCTTTTAGGGAGACATAACTTTTTAAAGCTCAGAGGGAAGAAAGGGAAATAATGGCAGGATCTAGAGGATAACAAAAATGTGTATTGAGATGTTGAGAATGGGAAAACTTCAAGGTTGTCTCAAATATACTAATAAGAGGGTCTGAGAAAACCGAGATTATTATGATTAATAATAGGAACAGGATAGGTTCATTTTAGCAATTCCAGAGAATAAGCTGGTTTAGGGTTCACATCAATGCCAACTTCATGGAGTTTTTATAACTCAAAATACCATAGAATCACACAATCTGAGTCAGAAGAAACCTTAGAGACCGTCTAGTCTCAGCTTTAGCTAAGCAAGATTATTGCTCTCTACAAATATATCCAACGGTTCAACTATTCTTTACCTGATGACCCCAAGTGAAAGGGAAGATATTATATCCTAAAGCAGATATTTCACTTTGGGTTTTCTTTTTTGTTCGTTGTTTCTACAAATCTAATCCCTTTTTTACATGGCATCCCCTAATATTTGAAGGTAGTTCTTGTGTTCTCTTCATTCTAAACATTCCTAGGTCTTTGAAATAGTCCTTATGTAGCTTTTTCACTATTCTAGGTTGTTTTTATTTGTTGTTAGTTTGGTTTTTTTTCCTGTAGTGTAAGAAGTATGAGAAGTTAGGTTTCCACAGATATTATCCACAAATGAAGGGAGGGATGAAGTATCTCATTAAGCTATTTCCAACCAATCACCATGTGAGTCAAAGAACTGGCTAAAAAACAAAGTTCCTAATAAAAGGGCTCAGGCTTAAACTGGCCCAATGACAATGAGTCAGTGACAGGACACAAGCCTTTTGACATATGGGAGGGTGAATAAAGAGGATTGTAAATCCAACCAATTGTAACTCTGATTGTAAATCTGACCCAATTGTAATTTAGATTGTAAAAATTTCTGAATAAAGGATTTTTCTCTCACTCTAAAACAGCATTGGTTGTAACACTATTCCTGGGCCAGCTTGCAACTGGGGAAGCAATGGGAAGCTTGTCCCAGGTTTATTCCCCAACTCCACTGAGTTCCATGGAGTCTTTTTATAACAATAGTCTCAAACTTATCAATATATTATCTAAAATTTTCATTGAACTGAAGACAGAACTATTATGTAGTCTGACCAAAGCAGACTATCACCTACCTAGAACTTTCTTAATGCATCCAGATATCAAATGAGCTATTTTGATTATAAGATAATACTGTTGACTCAGTTGAAGTCAAAGAAGGTTGACTTTTAGATGAGAGTTATGGAATACAAGATTTTAACATGAAATATTATAATAAAATATATAAATTCTCTAATTCCATCCCTTTCTTTTATAGATGGAGCAACTAAGGTAAAAAGTGATTTGCACAGTATAATTAAAAAGAGAAATGAGAACAGAAACTGTCTTACTCTCAGTTCAGGGATCTTTGCACTTTAGTATGTTATGGGTGGAGGAAGCACCACCTTCTATCATGTGAATTTTTTTTTTTTTTTTTTTTTTTTTTTTTGTGAAGGCTTTTCCACCAAAAAAGCCTCATTTGATTCATTTACCTCTAGAAGATCTCATTATATATTTTTCCTCCTTTTCCATAGATAAACAACTTGAGAAAGACATATTCAGTTAGACCCTCCTCTTCCTTTCCTATCATTCTCTTTTTAATGCTCTACAATTGGTTTCCAAACTCATCCAAGTAAGATTGCTCTCCAGCATTACTGGTGATCTCCTAATTGACAAATCTAACAGCCTTTTCTCAGTCCTTCTCCTTTTTGATCTCTGCAGCCTTTGACACTGACTGAGAGGTTTTGACACTCTCTTTGATACTCTCTTATTTCTAGATTTTCATGACACTGCTCACTTGCTTAATTTACCTTGTACCTTCTGACAGATCCCTCTTAGGATCTTTAAAAGCAGATTAAAGTATCATATCATATCTATAGTACAGTAGATAAAGCACTGGGCCAGGAATTGTTCTTGCTCAGTAAATTCTTAGTCGTATTTGACTCATCACACTGATGTGGCTGGATGGAACACATGATGTGGCACCAGGCCATGTGCTTTAGAGGAAGAACCAAATGTTAGGGTTAAGTCATGTGAAGCATTCACAATGGCCATTCTTTTTGGCAAAAGATACTTTTATTTAGGGGAAGAGGTTACAGACAAAGAAAGAGATACAATAGACACCAGAAATGGTAAGTATGAAATAGAGTTGGGAGAGTATAGAAAAAGAATAATTAATGATCAAAAGGGGAAGTTTCCTAGTGGAAATTGCCATTTACCAGGGTAAAGGAAATACCACAAGGTTGGGATATACCCTTGTTTGGTTGGCTAAATCCTGAAAGGGATTTAGCATTTAGTTAACTTGAGGAGGATAAATGGGATTGAGAAGCATAATGGGATTAGGATATGTGGCAAAGGGAAAGACATGGCACTCTGGCTTGGGAACTCACCCAAAGGAGAGCAGTGTCAAAGCCATGGGGCATAAGTAGATTTATAGGGAAAATGTAGCCTCAGGGACCTGACATAACTTGGATTTCTGATTAGGCAATCTCCATAGAGGGTGGGACCATGGAACTAAATTGCTCTTGATTATCAGAGCCTTTTTCTTGCCTGTCTCAGGGAATAATTTTATCAATATTTCAGTTTCTCTCTGCCCACCACACCCACCATTCAGGACCTCATCAATACCCATTTGGGATTTTCTTGGCAAAGATACTAGAGAAGTTTGTTATTTCTCTCACTAGCTCGTTTAGGTCAAAATCAGCGCCCAAAGTTGCTGATTGATAGTGATTCAGAAATGTATCATTAATCACTCTTTGATGGGTTTGAAAGGAAACAACTCTCAGAAGAGAGTAAGCCAAGGGAAAAGATAGGAAGAAAATAATACTCCTAGAAAGGAGAGAGTCCTATAGAAGCCTCATCCACACAAAGCAATTCAGGGCAGTAAAATGGCTTACCACTCTATTGTTCACAGTATCCTAGGGCTAAATTTAGGGGTATACAAACTGTCTCTCATTTTAGAATAAAAGCTCATTGAGGGTTGGACAATTATTTAGTCTATAGAGGGTCTAATATAATTTTACTTGGAATATAATTAAGTACATAAATCCTTACTGACTGAATGAATGGTTGGGAAAACCTTTATAATTATAAATACCTTCTGCTAAAATTACAAATACCATTGAGAATCAAAATTAAAAGAGTTTGTGCGGCCCAAAGACACAAATCCTTTTGTCTCAATTTTTCCTGGAGATCTCTCTAAAACTCCAGCAGAATAACAGAAAAGTGGTTGGTGAGTTTTGCAAAATTTATCTCCCACGCTGCAGTAATATAGAGGGTTCCTTCCTTTCCTCCTTCTCCTGCACTATGTAATTGAGGTGTGAACTGTATGTAAATAAAATATTTTGAGCCATAAATGTCCATTTAGATTTTATCTAAAACAATTTAATTTATTTGTGCTGCACTCATTGTATAAGCAATAAGCAATCGTCTCTTCTAGGAAACCCAGAACTATTCTTAAATGCTTTGATTAGATGAGAACATCATCTAAGTGCTATCTGAAGGTTAAGGAGAAAGAGTAAAAATGAGAGAAAGAAAAACATTTCTTTCATTTCCTCCCTTTTTTTTTTTCAACTACCTAAAGTAGACTTTATTTTACACAAGATATGTATGTATGTATTTGTTTAACTACTAGAAAATGGGTCAGAGAATTTTCATGATATTTTTTCCTACTAGCCTTGTATGGTCATAATTAAAACTTATGCCTTATGGAAACATATTTTGGAGTTACTTAAATTTAAATGCTATTCATTTATATGACCCTTCAATTATTTTTCTGCCTCAGACACACTGTGTTCTTTGGAAAAGCAAAGTGCCAAGATTTCCAGGAAATGTTGATCTTTTGTCCTACTGAGAAAACTGAACAGGAACTAAAATATTATTCAGCAAGATGAGCAAAAGGATTTCTGAAAAATTTGGAAGTGATAAATCCAATGCTTCTTCTCCTTTGATGTGGGGCTTTGCTAAAGACATAGGCAATAGGGAATAGAGTTATCAACCTGAATTAGAGAAGACTGCCAATATAGCAAAAGTTATGATCATTAATTTAGGCAAAGGAGTTGTGACTCAGAAAGTGCACAGTAACAGCTGCTGGGATGCCCAAGGAGGAGACTGAGTGCCAGATTCTTATAGAATACCAGGGCAGAGAGAGAGGAATAAAATTCTTGGAACAGATCAGTTGCAGGTGCAAGTGGGTTAGGACATCCCATGGTTTTATGAGATAACTTGTTTTGCATATCAACCAAAAGTCCTTAGAGAAAGTTTTTTGAGACTAGAGTTTTTTGTCTTTTGTGTTTTTGTAAGGTTTTTTTGTTTTGTTTTGTTTTTTACAAAATAACTAGAGGCTAAAAGGGTGGCAACATGTGGTCATCTTCAGGTCCTTCATAGGTCAGGTAAAGAGAGCTGGTCCCCTGCAGTTTGCTCTTAGAAGCATTCAACAGTCAGTTCTCTTTAAGGGCTCCAGTTTCAACTTCAACATAAACCTGGTCTTAAGTCCTCTCATCCCCCCCCAAGTAAAATGTTAGATTCTCTGAGGCAGAGAACATTTATTTTTTGTCTTTGGATTCCCAGCATCTGGCACATATTCTAATACTCGAGTGGATCCCTGATCTCATGAATGTAATTATTCTGTCAGTCACCAAAGATCATAATCTATTTTGATCTCTCATTTTGATCCACTACTATCCATGATGATGCAAGGAGCCATTTCCATGTTACCGGGATATATATAAGTGGAGCACATGGAATAGCCATCAGTTATCCTTTGTCCTCATAAGACAAGCTTATCTTCTTTTTTAATCATGTATTTCTTTCAAAACAACATTTAAACCACTTCCCCTTCGCAGTTCCCTGTTCATGTGTTCAGCCTACTTATGTGTGACATGTACTGTCATGCCACAGTTCCTTTTACTTGTCCTGCCTCAGTTTCCCTAAATTGTTCTGCCTCAATTCCTTGAATTTGTTCTGCCTCAATCCTCCTGGTTGTAACCCCTCCCTTTTCTGTTCATTAGGACTGAGATAATTAGGACTGTGGAGATCCTTTGGTCCCAGAAAATCTCTCCCTCTCAGAAATCCAAATAAAATATTAAAAACTCTCTAATCTCTATCTTGCCTCAGTTTCTCCGGCATTACAGTACTTTCCCATTGCCTTTTAGGTAAATCTGTGCTTCAGTTCTTTGGAGATCATAATATTCCACAACTCACAGTAATACAATAAAGATCCTAGAGGAATACTGGTATTGAAAATATGGTGATGCTATGTAGACTAAACCTCTATGGAGTTCTATTCCAATAACAGAGTAATAGAGATGAGTCAACATTCTCAAAAACTATAAAAGCTCCGGCATTTTTTCCAAGGTTTCATGAATGATACCTAAAAAAAATTAAGTATGTGTTCCAGGGATCAGTATATATGGAGAAAATATATGTATGTATGGAGTATGGAGAGCTGTACCTCACTGATGGGCTGGACTTAACCTCTCCACTTTCATACCAACATCCAGCTCTACTGTATGCTAAGAATTGGTGGAGGAATCCTGGGACAATCTTAGTAAACTTTTTTTTGAATGTAGTTTATAATTCTGACCCCAGCTATGGAACCTTTCCCAAAGTGTATATAAAATAGCTTTATAACTTTAATGCAAAGTTCCTAAAACCCAGAACTTCCTTTCAGCCTTTATCTACTTACAGGAACATTTTATTTGTTTTTACTTTCCAGTCCACAGGAGAGTGGAGTTTATTTGAATTTGTTTTATTTAAAGGATTTGTTTATTTGAGCCTTTAGGCTCTGAGTTAACCATTGCACTAAACCGGGAACCACAACCAGGACAAAGAGAAAGGAATAAGAGAGGTCAGAAACTCATGCTTATACACTGTCTTTGAGAAGAGAATCAGAAAGTGCTGGATATGAGAATCTATAATGAACCTAATAATATTTCAAAATACTGAAAATGACTCGTTACTGATGCAGGGAATCATTCTTGAATTAGTTGTCTGTATATAGTCAGAACATTAATTTGTTTCAGTAAAGATCCCAATTAATACAAAATCAGAAGAAAGAATAAAAATGAGGAAAATATGATAGAGTCAGGATTACAGACTGAACTTGGGGGGGGGGGTGAGGATACTCTCTAGAGATCAAAAAACATGGCATACTAGTAAGATAGTTCTTGTTAGAACTATTTAAAATAGTTGTTGATGTCAAAAAGGAGGAAAGAAATGAAGAAAGGAAATTGATACAGATGATGACAATTCCATAAAGAAGTTTAACTGATGAAAATCAATTACATTGTGAGGAGACTAAAAGAGATTAAAAACTACCCAGTCAGCAAACTATTGGTCTACTCATGAGGTGGGAGATATGAAAGCTGAAGGCGCTATTAATTTAGGTTCTAAATTCATTTGTAGATTGTAGGAGAGAATTGTGAGTAACATTACTTCATAAAACATCAAGAAACAGCAGAGGAAAATGTTGGTTTTGAGAAAGCTTAGAGAGATCCAATTAGTGAAATCATCTTGATGACTTTTGAGAATGAAAAGGAAGACAAGCAGTAAGTGAAAAATGGAAAAATTCTAGAGAAAAATTTTAAAACAAATTATTCACCATCAGCACAGCAAAATCTTTGCATTTAGATTCTTATCATATCATAGTCCTAGTTGCACTTATAGAGGAATTTGGAAATGGCATTGAAGAAAAAAAAATTTAAGGGGAAAGCCACTGAATTTGACCATACAAAGGTCAGTACTGGAGGTGACACAATTTTAAGGGCTTTGTGGATTGAGCTTCAGAGTTTTTGAAGATACCAAAAGGGTTGGGAAAAAAGTCTCAAGCCCCATTTTAAAAAATTTTAAAAACGAGGGGGAAAAACCCAATAAAGCATAAAAGAGCCATATGGCAACTTTTTCATCTCTATAAAAATTTTCATGAGAATAATCTATATATACATCAAGGGCATCCTTGATGAGGCAGTTAAAAGAGAATCGCAGACTTCCAAGTGATATGCCACAGCAGACATATTTATCATCAAACAACTCACTGAAAGATATAGAGAATTCAAAATCCCACTGGACTTATATTATGTTGGTTATTAAAAACCACACACACACACACACACACACACACACACACACTTGATTTGATGGAATAAAACACCTCTTTTCTGACATTTTGTCTCCCATGCATGTCAAAAAAAAATTCAAAATTCTTTAAAAACCATAACAGGGTAATTTAATTTGATGACCCTCTAATCATTAATATCAACTGAAGCTTAACATGATTAGGCCAAAGATGTCCAGCAGTGTCATAGAAGAGATCTAATTCAGAGTACAAATCAAAAAGGCATTCTCTATAATTGGAGAAGTTTTCTAGATGTTTTCTTTGTAGAAACCTCTCATAAATTGTATAGAATCCTAAAATATTACCATTTCCCAAATGGGATCATAATAAATCCAAAAAGTTTTTGCCTAACCAGAAATAAAAAACCACAAGGAAAAAACCCAATTGGATGAAAAATGTCTATTGTGCACACAAATGGATGGACAATCATCCATCAATATATAGTAAATATTATTTAGAAACTGCGCATGGCAGTGAGTTGTACCCAGATAGAAACAGAAAGAGGAGAAATCTTCAAGCTTTGTATATAGTGAACACTTCATAACAGTTTGTTTGGTTGAATTGAATTGAATATCTGAATACCCTACCCAATGTACATTTGTCATTGGTCTAGGAGAGAACTTCTTTTTTTAAGCTTAAAAATGCTTTTGGTTACATTTTAAGTTCCAAACTGTCTTCTTCCTTTCCCCCTCCACACTATAGAAGACTACCATTTGACAGATATATATATATATATAAAACCAAACTATGTTTACTTCTATTTATTAGAATTATTCTAATTTATTCTTATTCTTATTATATTATACATCATATTATCATATATCATACATTCATATTATATTATTTTTATTATCTACTTATTATTATATTTATTCTTTCTCTGGAGATAAATAGTATCTTCCTTCATAGGTCCTTTGTAGTTGATTTGAATATTCTTAATACTAAGAGTAACTTAGATGTTCCCAGTTATTAGGATAGATTCTTAATCTAAGGTTTATGAACTCATTTTTAAAAAATATTTTGAAAATTGCATTTTATCATAATTGATTTCTTTTTTAATCCTATGTATTTTATTTTACACATTTAAAACATTACTCTGAGAAGGATTCCATGTTTCATTAGACTGCCAAAAGTGTCCAAAGGCACCAAAACAGTTTGAGAATCCCTGACCTGCCTAAGATTCTTATGCCTAGTCCAGTCATTTAGGCAGAAGAATTGATATTGCATTAATTACTCAATCACAAAATTTTAAGATTGAAAAAACCTTAGAGGATAACTAGTCTTAACACACCTGAAAAAGAATTTTCCTTTATAATTGCTGATGAGTGGTCACTCAGGATCTACTTGAAGGCTTCTAGCCTTGGTAAATCCATGACATCCTAAAGTAGTTCATGGAACTTTTATATAGCTTTAGATATTAATAAGTTTTTTCTTATATCAAATCTAAGTTTGCTTCTCTGCTACTTCCCTCAGTTCTTCCTATTTCTGCCTTCTAGGACCAAAACAGTCGTCTTCCTTGTGATAGCTTTTGCCGTACCTGACAACAGACATCACATTCTTCAAGGTCTCCTCAGTGTCACATTCACTATTCCTTCAGTTGCCTATTGAAAGGCATGATCTCCTTTTAATATCTTCTGGACACATTTCTAGCTTGTATGTGTCCTTCTTAAAATGTTGCAGTACTTCAGATGTTATCTGTCTAGGAAAGAATATAGTTGAACTATTAATTCCTTTGATCTGGATATTAATATTCTTTTAAAATAGCCTGGAATAATGAGTTCTTTTGTCTGCCACATCATACTGTTAACTCATATTGAGCTTGCAGTACACTAAAATCTTGGCTCAATTCCCCTATTCTATAGTTATGAAGTTAATTTTTTGAACTTAGTGTAGAATTTTATATTTATCCCTTTGAAATTTCAACTTAATTCAATTGTCTATCCTAATCTATCAAGAAATTTTTTGGATCGTGATTCTCTTATCCATCATGTTGACTATGTTTTTTAGCTTCATGTTTTCTTTGGCTTCATCCAAGTCTAAAAATTTTTTAACAGTATAGGATCAAATAAAAATCATTAGGATACTCCTTCCACCTTAACTTTGGTGCATTTATAATTAATGATAATTAATATACTAGAGCCAATGTAATAATAGTTAATTCTTGGGTCCAGTCATTGAACAAGTGCCAGATACCTATAACTATACTATTATTTACCTGACATTTCTACATCTTGTTTAAAAGGGTAGCAAATTAATTTATTTTTTATTTTATTAGTATTATTGTTGCTGTTATTATTATAGCTTTTTATTTATAAAACATATGTATGGGTAATTTTTCAACATTGACCCTTGCAAAACCTTTGTTCCAACTTTTCCCCTCCTTCCCTCACCCCTTCCCCGAGATGACAGGTATTATTAATTAAATATGGTAATATATATGTTAAATCCAATATATGTATATTTATACAGTTATCTTGCTGTACAAGAAAAATCGGATCTAGAAAGAAAGAAAAAAATATGAGAAGGAAAACAAAAATGCAAGCAAACAATAACAGAAAGAGTGAAAATGTTATGTTGTGTTCCATACTCATTTCCCATAGTGCTCTCTCTGTGTGTAGATGACTCTCTTCATCACTAAACAATTGAAATTGGTTTGAATCATCTCATTGTTGAAGAGAGCCATGTCCATCAGAACTGATCATCTTATAGTCTTGTTGCCGTGTAGAATGTTCTCCTGGTCCTGCTCATTTCACTCAGCATCAGTTCATGTAAGTCTCTCCAGGCCTTTCTGAAAGCATCCTGCTGGTCATTTCTTACAAAACAGTAATATTCCATAACATTCATATACCACAATTTACCCAGCCATTCTCCAATTGATGGGCATCCATTCATTTTCCAGTTTCTGGCCACTACAAAAAGGGCTGCCACAAACATTCGTGCACATGTGGGTCCCTTTCCCTTCTTTAAGATCTCTTTGGGATATAAGCCCAGTAGTAACACTGCTGGATCAAAGGGTAAAGTAAATTAATTTCTATTGTGTCTTCAGATTTTTATTCTTGAGTTCTCTTCCTTCTAAGGAAAATTTAAGTTACTGATTCTATATTTACTTTTTCTGAATCTTTTGATCTTTCTGAATCTTTTCTTCTTCTTTAATATGTACTCTATGATGGAGAAGTCTTTTGTTCCAAGGTTTCCATCATTTCTGCTTCTTTCTTGTTTGGTAAGAACCTGTTCCAGAACAGTAATTCCCCTGACTTTTCCTCACCTGTTGAAGGATAAAATTATCATTAAGACAACTTACAAATTTATCAGTTGCTCTTCTTTTGGCAGAGAGAACTACAGCAGATGTCTAGATAATTGAAATCCTTTATCATTGAAATATCCTACCTCTGTGCTAGAGTGTCATCTACAAAGGCTGGTATGAATGCATATTTGAACTCAAAGATATTATTGAGACTTGAAATGAGAACCGGAGAAAGGAAGCATGGAGGATAATATTTTAGTGAAGATAAATTGAATAAGTAGGAACTATTTTGTTATTGAAACACACAGATATGGGTGTTATGTACAAAATAACATAGATTCTCTGCCTTTTTTGTGGCTGACCACATATGTCTGACTTAGCATTAAGATGGTTTGATGCTTTGGGAGGCTAATGTAGTCCCCTTACTAGCCACTGAGGTGAAAGAATTGATGACTTGTGGATATTTAAAAGGGAGCAACACTGTCCTTCGTGTTTCCTTTCCTAATAATGTCAGATTATATCAGCTTTACTTCCTGAAAGAGGTAGAGTTGTAATGGAATGCCCCACCTTCTATAATCCACCCTCCTTTTGTTTCAGTACATAATAAAGTACAAGCCCTGTCTTGGAAAGACTGAACCTGACTTTGGTTTCATTTTTTTGTGTTTGTTCTTTCCTAATTTCAGGTGAATGAACCCTTTTGAATTCAAGAAGTCTGGAGGTTTTGGATAAGGTTTTGAGTAGAGCCAATTTGTGGCTCACTGAAGAGTCCTTGGCAAATACACTATTGCTTGTAGAGAAAATGACCCCACCAAAGAAATATACCCAAATCCTGGACTGGCTTACTAGAAGATATGGACTTTGAGGGACATACTAAAAAGTCAGGGTAAAATGTAAATTACCCAGTTAATACCCCTACAAATTGCTCTGTTCTAATGAAATTTAAGTGAGCAGTCTCTCAGGAGACTGTAACAGTAGTTGTTAAGTTAATTTATTGAATCTTATTTTAAATCTTTTTGTAAATACACTTTATTTTTTATCATTTTTTCTTTTTTATCATTTTTTATGTGTAGGAAATAAACACTGTCCCTATAACTGATTTATGTCATACATTAAATACTTTTTTTTTACTCTCTTCTTTAGGGAGATATAAACATAAACCACAAGCTAACTTCCAATAATTTGCTATGGAGAATAATGATAGTGGCAGCAGCTATCTAACTAAAGGAACTTTTAAAAACAACAATAAAACAGTGATCAGCAAAAATGATGAGCATTGTTGAAATTAAAACAAACAAAAGGATCAATGCAATTTATAAATACATTAATTTAGTCAGTTCCAAATACAACACCCTTCAATTCCTGGATGAATTGTGGTGCTAGAAAAATCTCTTTTTTTCAGACTGTGATAGTCCTAGGCTGCTTTGCTTTTTAAAAAAATTTCTCTCCTTAGTCAATATGTATGGTTTGGCATTTCACAGGAAAATCAAAAGAAATTAAATAAAATGAATATCTTAATAAAGAGAAAGCATAAGCAGGTGTTCAGTGGCAAAGTTTATAAAAATGCTTAAGTGTTGTTAAGGAAGAGTAAAAACTGGTTAAAATAATTCTGTTGCTGAGTTCTCTGGCTGCCGCTAGCAAACATGATGTCATTTTATATTAAAAATCACATTCAGGAAGAGTTCCATGAATAGCTATTTTAAATAAAGTTTTATTCACAGCCATTCTTTCTGAGAAATATTTCATCTTATGAATTTTCAAGATGTTGTGACAAGGGAACAGATTACATGGTTTTGAAGTTGTTGAGAATCACTCTTTCCTTACTTAATAGCACCTGGTGCCCTCCCATCACAAACTGTGGAAGAGATTAGAAAGCTAAAATAAAACAATAAAACCATGGCTTGCACCTGTTTAGAATTCAATAGAGATTATGCATCTAATTTAATGAAGATAGAAAACTGAGGATATGATAATTCTCTCTTCAACTTGTACTTTTCAGAACTCAATCTTAGAATTTTCTGTTTTAGACCCATAAATTTATACTTTGGGGACCATCTAGCTCAACCCTCTCACTTTACAAATGAGGAAACTGAGACTAAAGAGCAAAAAAGCTTACTTTGGGATCACATAGCTTTTAGATACCAATTAGTAGCAGGTTTTCTGATATTAGATGTAGCACACTTAGACAGTATTGATCTTAGTGATGACATAATCCATTTAAATTGGAGATTAGACAATTATCTGATTAATTTGATGAAGCTAGAAAGTAAAAAATATGACAATTCTATCCTCAATGTGTATTTTTCAGTATTCAGAGAATGAATAATGCTAATACTAATGCATACTAATAATAATCATACATTTTCTTTTTAAAGCTCAGTTTCTTCCTCCTACATATAAGACATTCTTAATGTCTCCAGCTGCTCATGTTTCTCAGTCCTGAAATTACTTTGTGTTTATTTTGTATACATTTCATATTTATTTATGCATATATATTGCCTTCCTCAATAGAGAGCAAACTGCTTGAAGGCAGGGATGTTAATTTTTTTCTTCATAGCTATAACACAACATAGAATGTGGCATATAATAATCTTTTAATAAATGCTTTCAACTGATTCATTATGGGGAAATAGTGCCCAGTACTATACTACTATTTAGTATACAGAGAATTCCAATTAAAACAAAACAAAACAAAACCTTAACTGACTTTGAAAGAGAGAAATTTTTAGTAAAATAGAGAAAATAGGCAAGAATAGAGAAAAACTGTGGAGATAATTATTTCTAATTATTTTTTTATTCTGAATTTAAGAAATAAATCAAACATTTCCATAACATAGCAGAATAAGGGGGAAAAGATGATTGTACATGAAACTGCAAATCTGTTATGCATAACTTGCTATTCCTTTTACATATATAATAAGACTATTGTATAAATTTCCCTTTTTTTCCCCTTATTTTCTTGTCTTTCTTCTCTCCTTCTCCTCTCCCACCTCCCATGTAGAGATGGCTACCACTACACACAGGTATTATAATGGAAGGAGGAAGCTTTTCTAACCACAATTGCTGTCATCTCTAAATAGCTATTCCATAGTTATATGCAACCCTTACAACTACTTCCTGATCATTAAGAAATGTAAAGTATAAAGAATTTCACTTTGAAAAAACTAATCTAAAAGGTTTTTATCCTGATTTTAAGGAATCCTTCTAAAGACTAGAGGGGCAGGTAGGTGGTACAGTGAATAGAGTGCCCAGCCCAGAGTCAGGAAGACCTGATTTTGTTTTCCAGCCTCAGAAACTTACTAGGGACCCTGGACAAGTCATTTACCCCTGTTTGCCTCAGGTTCCTCATCTATGAAATGAGATAGAGAAAGAAATGGCAAGCTATTCTAGTATCTTTGCTAAGAAAACCCCTACCAAGGTCATGAAAAGTCAGACATGACTGAACAAATAGCCATCTAGAAGTTGCAGAGAAAGTATTCATCTACATTGGTAGAAGGAGTTCCTTATTCTGATGTAGGCACAGGTCCAGTAAAAGAAGAAAAATAAAATGGAATCTTTGATTCCAATTCATTCTTGCCAATAAATAGCCTCTTTCCCCCTTCTGATCCCACTTCCTTTAGAAAACAGAAGTCATATGATTTAGAGAACTTAACTCAAACTGATTTCATTTATTTAAACTTGGTGTTTTTAACGAGATAGTAGATTAGTGAAATCAATTCACTTAAATTCCATACAAATTAAATTCTACAAAATGCCAGGCACTTTGTGTGAGATAATGGAGACAAAGGCAAAAATGAGTGTTTCTGCAGCCCTTCTCCTTATGGGCAGAAGACAACATATACACAGGTAAATAAATTATAAATACAACATAATTCAGGGTGTGGGGGAGAGGCAAGGAAGTGAATCAGAGAATCCTTGTAGGAGATGGCACTGGTCCTGAGTATGGAAGAGTACAGGGAATCCAAGTGGAAGTGAGAAAGGAAAGGATTCTACACAGAGGAGGCAGTGTGCTCAAAACTGAGATGAAGACATGCGTTTACAATGAACATCAAATCAGCTTTTTTAAAATCTCATTTAAAAGTCTGATCCAACACAAAACAGATCTCCTCTAGTTCATTCATAAAAGATCGAAAACATCTGGTCACTATCCTCTTTCCTCACCTTTCAGGAACAGGAATTTATTTTTAGGATCAAAGGTTGAATTATGAAATACAGAACTCTAAGTAGGGAAACCAGCATTCTCTTTCTGGGCTCATTGCCACTCCTGCTGGATGCTAATCCTATGTAATGCTTTAGAAGACACATGAGAAATTGGTCTAAAAGTCTTTTCACTGTAGGAGACCAGAAAATGAGACCTGGGTTAAAAACAACAGCTATTCCATAATATGAAGAACGTTCACAGAAGTCCATCCACAGGTCTGACTAGCTAGAAATGCCAAATAACAGCATAATCAATGATAAGCTAACTAGGTGGGCTTGGCAAAGAAACACTGAAGTACTGATGGAATTACTCTAAGAAGCAAGAAGGGAAGGGCACTGATGGGGATCAGTTTAATCTTGCTATGTCCAGTCAGAAATCCAAGTTATGTCAAATCCCTGAGGTTAAATGTCCCCCTCTAAGTCCAACTCATGCCATCTTTGCTAATTATTTGGGTTATAGCCCACTATGACACTCTGCCTCACGTCTTTCCCTTCACTCCTTCCCCATGACATGTGGTATCTCTCCTATCATCCCCTACCACGTCTTTGTTCTTTCTTCTCATAGCTAAAACTCTTTTAGGGTGTTAAATTCCTCTATAGATTTAGCCTGCCAGCTAAGGGCATATTCCAACCTCATGGAGTATTCCCTGTCTCCTGGTTAATTGTGAGTTCCATTAGGGAACTTGTTTTTTCCATCATTAATTGTTAAAACTCCTTTCCTTGCTAACTATATGCTCTGACAACTCTAATTCATATTTACCATTGTATCTCTTCATTTTGTCTAAAACCTCTTCTCTTAAATAAACTTACTTTTTAAAGCCAAAGAAAATGGCCACAGTGAATTATTCATATGACGAAACCCCTATGTTAACTTCATCTTTTGGATCTAAAGCCCAAACACATCATTTGAAACTAGAAATTACTACCCTAAATCACACCAATCATGACTTGCCCCCAAAGTATATCCTTCTCCTAAACTGGTAAACTGATTTAAGTCATTGCTCCTCTTACCTCATTGGATTTTTATTTGTATGAGAGACTTTATAATAGTCACTCCATTATAAGCCCTTTATGACAAAGGTGAGACTTATTAGATCCACTATGAGCCAAATCTAAAATTTGGTGTAGAACCACTATATTTCTGGTAAAAACTCTATGTAGGATAGAAACTTGGCTGAAATTTGTTATGTGCAAAATAATTGCTCTGAAAGGAATAATGATCACAAATGATCACTTCTTAATTTAAAAATACAATAGGCTAGGTATTAGCAAAGGGGTTCTTATTCCAGTCCTGCCAAGGTGTAAGACTTTGGTTAAAGTATTTGAATTCCTTGTGTCCATCTCTTTTCTTTCTTTTTTGAAGTTATATTTACCCTACATTAATCCATCCTTCTCCACATCTACTCCTTTAGAATCTCTTCTTATAACAAAGTCAAACAATAAGAATCTTATCTCAAAATATCCACAACATTACATATCTGTAGCACCCTACTTCCACTTCTGGGTTGAAAAAAAAATGAATTAATAGAATACTATTTTCTTTCCCTCTTAACTTCCCACCAAGAAAGAGAGAGGGAGAGACAGACAGAGAGACAGAGAGACAGAAACAGAGAGACAAAGAGAGAGAGAAACAGAGACAGAGATAGAGACATGCATAGAGAGAGACAGAGAAAGAGACAGAGATAGATACACAGAGACAGAGAGCCCACAAACACAGAGAACAAATTCCTTGCAACAAATACTAGTTAAGTAAAGCAAATCCCCTCATTGATAGTATACAAAAATATGTATGTCTTATATACATACCGTATTCTAAATCTGTAATCCCTCTATCAGAGGAGACTGGTAGGTTTGTTTTTGCTGAGGCAATTGGGGTTAAGTGACTTGCTCAGGATCACACAGCCAGAAAGTATTAAGTGTCTGAGGCCAAGTTTGAACTCAGGTCCTCCTGACTTCAGGGCTGGTTCTCTATCCACTGCACCACCTAGCTGCCCCAGGAACAGTATGCTTGGTTCACTGGTCATCTAGAATCATGATCATAGTCACTGTTGTATTCAGTGTTTGTCATTATAGTGTTATTGTTATTGTATTCCATCATCTCCCCACCCAATTCTGCTCATTTCATTCTTCATCAATTTATAAAAGCTTTCAGAATTGTTAGTTTTTTTTTTACAATATTGATGTTACAGTAAAAAAATTATTCTCTGATTGTTTACTTCACCCTGCACTAGTTCTTAGAAATTTTTCTTTTTTTCCTCTTATTTTATTTTTAAAAAATTATTTCCCCTAGTTACATGTAAAAAAAAAAAACCCACACTTTTTTGGAGGGAATACATGTACATTTGATTTTTTTTTTGCATAATTTGTTATGGGATTATATTGGGAGAGAAAAATCAGAACAAAAGGGAAAAACCACGAGAGAAAAAAAAAACAGAAGAAAAAGGAAAAAAAAGTGATTGTAGCATGTGTTGATTTACATTCAGTCTCCATAGTTCTCTATCTGGATGCAGATGGCGTTTTCCACTCAAAGTTTATTGGGATTGCCTTGGATCACTGAACTGCTGAGAAAACCAAGTCTGTCATAGTTGATCATCACACAATCTTGCTGTTGCTGTGTACAATGTTTTCTGGTTCTGTTTCATACAAGTTTTTCTATGTTTGAAAACATTTATTTCCTTATTTCTTAGAGCACAATTGTATTCTATCACGTTTATATATCACACTTTTTTTAGCCTTTCCTCATCTCTAAAATGAAGGGATTGAACTGCATCAAGGATCTTCAACTTACCACATTGAAAGAACTTTTCATTTAAAACAGGATTTCTTAAGAACTTTTGAAATCCAATATTTTAAAAATTAATGTAGTGCCCTATACCAGAAATGAGAAGCAGTGTGGCATATAGTGAACAGAAAACTGGTATTGAGATCAGTAAGATCTGAGTTTAAGTCATGCCCCCAGTATATCTTGGTATAAGGAGGGGGAGTTATCCCCAACACATTTCTCATCTCTCCCCACTGACACTATGTTGAGCTCTAGCTAAATATTTAACCTCTTGGTGTCCCAGGCAATTTTCTAAGATTATAAATTGCTGAGTAGATTTTGCTCCATTTTGAATTTAACAGTTTTCTATATCAATTAAATCATAGTCCAAAATTCAGCCCAAAAAACACCAGAGAAACTAAATAGTGCAAGACAAATTATAAGAGATTTAGTGCTCCAGTAACAAGCTCCAGTGGTGCATCTCTTCTAAACTGGTCTTTGTTCTTCAAACTCAGTGAGAAGAGTATGCACAGGAGGTAGGCTACTCTAAGAATTATAATTCCATTACTCCCCAACTAGAGTCTCCCCAGGCATCAGATGAAGGGGATAAAGGATATATGGCTAAATGTGGCAATTCACCTTCAATCAGTATGGATTTGAAGGAAGAAAATTGAATAATCCATTTCCTCTAGGATAGGGTCCATAAACCTTCAAGATGTCCATCGGGCAGATTTTAAGGTGGGGTCCATGATTGGATGAGAAGAAAATTACATTGTAATTTTTACTAACAACTAACTGAACTTAGTATTTCCTTCAATTTTTTAAAACCATTACTCTCAGAAGGTGTTTATTGACTTCACCAAACTGACCAAAGGGACTACAAACCAAAAAGTATTAACAACCCTTACTCTAGCATCTGCTACAAGAAGAGAAAGTCTAAAAAGACTTTTCCTCCAGATTACACTCCCCAGCTAAAAGGACTCTTTTCCTCCAGATTACACTCCCCAGCTTTCAAAGGGAACAAATGGCTATCAGAAAAGCACTGAGTTGGAAGAAACCTAAGATGTGTTTCCAGTTTCATTCCCATCTATGCAGGAGACCCCTCTTCAACTTCTCTTAGGTGTGATCTTCCAATTTCTTTTTGAAAATCTCAAGTGATAAAAATTCATTTTTTCCCGAGGCAGCTCTTCCATATCAGAACAGTTCTAAGTAAAAAAATATTTTTCATTAAAAGATTTAAAAATGCCTCTCTACAACCTCTATCCACTGCTATAAATTTTGCCCACCTGAGTCAAGTTAAACAGATAGGAAAATTCTCATATGGTCACTTTGATCATGGGATAACCCCATGCTCAATGAACAATCCCTTAGAAAAAAGAATTTTAAAAGAGAAAAATGAGCAGTTCAGTAAAAAAACAATCAGCACAATCATGTCTGAGAACATATACAATATTCTGTATTCATATCTTCCCTCATCTCCATAAAGAAAGAAGTTTACTTCACTTTGCCTCTGCTACTTTGCCTGGTTTCAATGCCAAGGAATAATATAATCCTTGCTGTTTACTTCTTCTTCTTCCTTCACCCTTCACTTCCTTCATGTTCCTGCCTTCTTTGATATGTTGTATTCTTTTTTAGATTGTAATCTCCTGGAGAAAAGGGATTGATTTTCTTCTTATTAATTGTATCTTGAGCACTTAGCATAGTGCCTGGCACATTATAGGTGCTTAATAAATGTTTATTGTATTTTGGGGGTCAAGATGATTTACTATAATCACACAGTATAAATTTTATTATTATTTCTGTTTACATCATTTTAATAATTATGTTTATAGTATACTTGGTTCTTTTAATTTCATTTTGTATAGTTTATATGTCTTCAGATGCATGGTCATCACAACTAGTCTTGTGCTACCCCAAAATTTGAGAATGACATCTATTTCTTAAGTAAATGAAGGAAATGTTTAACAATGTAAGACCAAGGGCAAAACTCTAAGGTACGCTACTAAATAGTTTACATAGGCCAAATAAGGCATCCAATAAGTGCTTATTTCCTTCCTTCCTTTCTACAAATTCTGAATCTATGATTAAGATTGTGAGGATATGAATGAGATAACATTCAACTGCATTAGCTAAAAAAGGAAATTACATTTTCAAATGGGAAGTTGAGTGATTCTGGGGAATAAATCTTTGATTTCAATAATGAAGAAATAATTAATATATAGTCAAAATGGTACAGTTTCTGGGTCTTGGGATTTGGATTATTTTTTTTCTAAGAAGAATGATAATTGCCTTAGGAACAGCTGAATATGAATGTTTTGCTTCTGTGGTACTGCAAATTGGAATTCTGAAGAATGTTGGATTTGTCATTGTGGACACTGGATTAAACTAAACCTTAATTAGGGCCAAGTACAGTGATAGTAGCAGCCTTTTCTTCAGAGTGACAGATATGCAGTTTATGTAAAGAAAACTTCACTATTTAATCACTGAGTCACAGATCTTTAATAAGTTGCACCAGTTAGCAGTTGAGATCAGTTCAGACTGATATTCTTTATTTAGAATTCCCAGAGGCTAATAGGGCATTTTCTATGAGGGCATGTTTTAGAATTGACTTTCCCTATTAATCTTTTCTAACCATACATGATGGCCTTAGTGGTACACTGTGCTACTAGTCTCTTCTCCAGTATGATCTAGCCTTTTTGATGTGGTGATTGATCAGGTGGAATGAAAGTTATCTTCCTATCATAGTGACATAGTGACTTCAGAGTTATCATGATCCTATGTCAATATAAGCATGTAAATTTAGTGGAAAACTATATAATTTTCCTATAATCAATTATCTAAACACTATTGTAGCAAATCTCTTATTTCTGGTCCCAAGTAATTTCCAAGTGTCACTAAACAGTTTTAAACCAAAGAATTTATCTTACAACAAAATGAATCAACTTCTTAAGAAGCATGATGAAGAGAGAGCACAATACAATGCAACAAAAACTGATTCTTGGGTTAGAGAAATTGAATACAAATTGAATCTCTGATGCTTACTCTATTATTTTAGATATGTTACTCCATTCCTGTGTTTCAATTTCTTTCTCTCTTAATTAAACACGTGGACTTGATTTCCAAGGTCCCTCTGATAGGCAGGTGGCACAGTGGACTGAGTCCCAGTCTGGAGTCAGGGAGTCTCCTCTTCATGAGTTCAATTCTGGCTCCAGACACTAACTGTGTCAAGCCACAATCAAGACACTTAGTCCTAGACCTTAACCCTAGTCAAGACACTTAATCTGTTTGTCTCAGTTTCCTGAATTTTAAAACCAGCTAGGGAGGGAAAGGGCAATCCAAATGGCATCATGAAGAGTTGGATATGATATGACTGAACAACCACCACCATTATCTTCTGACCTGTAACATGCATTTTGTTTGTGTATCTCCTTCAGGTACAGTTTAGTATTGTCAAAGTAGTTCTTTATTCTCATTACCAGTTGTTTTTAGGAGCTCACTCAACTGATTAAACTTCCTTATTAATGAAGAATAATTTGGAGCAACTTAGAATTCACCAAGTTTGAAATGTTTCAAAGGCAATATATAGAGATTGTCAGGATAATCTTAGTCAAGAATGTATATATTTTGTTTAAAGGAAAAGAATATATTTTTCTACACTTTAATGAAGAAAAATCTCATTTAACTTAAAAAAGTTATTAAGATTACTTTTTCTTTTTTCCTCTTAAATTCACCCAGTGATTTGGTATATACCTAACTGCTATCTCACTAGGACATGTACTTGTTTGATTATTCCTTATTGGACAAAACTCTGAGCTTTTATTTTATTTTTAACTAAGTAGCATAGATATGACAATTTACAAAAATAAACATTTTAAGAAAATGTGGATGTATACCTCAAAACATATTATTTACATGTTTTAAAAACTATATGCCAACTATATGTAGTTTTATGTATGTATATAGTATCATGTTTATATATAAATATATATTACATACATATTATATGTATATAGTTTTAAAAATTATAGATCAAGAATCTAATAGATTTACAAATATATCTCTGATAGTTTTATCATAGAATTTCATCTTCTGAATGAGGCACAATTGAAGGGAAAAAAAGATGAAAGTTTAACAAAATTAGAATCCATATACAGGCATACCTTAAAGATATTGCAATTTGATTTTATACCACTACAATAAAACAAGAATCATAATAAAATGAATCACATGAATACTTTTGTTTCCTATTACATATAAAAATTACATCTACACTAAACTGTAGTATATTAAGTATGCAATAGTATTATGTCTAAAATGTACATATACCTAATTTAAAATTCCCTATTACTAAAAAAATATTACTAATCTTCATCTGAACCTGCAGTAAGTTATAATCTTTTTGCTGGTGGAGGGTCAATATTGATGCTGCTGACTAATCAGGGTGCTTTCTAAAGGTTAGGGTGACTATGGCAATTTTGTAAAAGGACAAGGAAGTTTGCTCCATCAATTGATTTTTCCTTTCAGTTGAACACTAGAGTTGTTAGCTGGCCTAATTCTTTTTTTATTATTTTAATTTTACCTTTTGATTATGCATATACATTCATTTTTTAAATATTTTTATATATTTCCTTATGAATCATGTTGGGAGAGAAAAATCAGAACAAAAGGAAAAACCATGAGAGAAAAAAAAGGAAAAAAGTGCACATAATATGTGATTTACATTTCATCTCCAATAGTTTTTTCTCACTTTAGATGTAGATGGCATTTTCCATCCAAAGTTTATGGGGACTGGCTCAAATAACTGAACTGCTGAGAAGAACTAAGTCTGTGATAGTTGATCATTGCACAGTCTTGCTATTGCTGTGAACAATGTTTTCCTGGTTCTGCTTATTTTGCTCAGCATCAGTTCATGTAAATCCAGGTCTAATCAGCCACTTCATTTTTTATAGAACAATAATATTCTATTACTTTAATATACCACAACTTATGCAGCCATTCCCCAAAACTGATGGGGTTCTTGCCACCACAAAAAGAGCTGCTACATTTTTGCGCATATGGGTTCTTTTCCCTCATTTTATGATTTTCTTGGGGTACAGACCCTGGATCAAAGGGTATGTACAGTTTGAGAGCCCTTTGGACATAAATCCAGATTGTTCTCCAGAATAGTTGGATCATTTCTCAGCTCCACCAACAATGCATTAGTGCCCCAGTTTTCCCACATTCCCTCCAACATTTATCATTATCTTTTCCTGTTATTAACTACTTTGACAAGTGTGAAGTGATACCTCAGAGTTATTTTAATTTGCATTTCTCTAATCAATAGTAATTTAGAGCATTTTTTCATGACTAGAAATGGCTTTAATTTCTTCATCTGAAAATTGTCTGTTTATATTCTGTGATCATTTATCAATTGGGAATAACTTGTATTCTTAAAAATTTGACTCAGTTCTTTATATATTTTAGAAATGAGACCTTTATCAGAAACATTGCTGTAAAATCCCCTCCCTCCCCCACCTTTCTACTCCCTTCTAATCTTGGGTGCATTGGTTTTGTTTTTGTAAAAACTTTCTAATTTAATGTAATCAAAAGTGTCCATTTTGTATTTCATAATATTCTCTGGTTCTTTAGCCATAAAATCTTACTCTAAATACCTAATAGGTAAACTAGCCCTTGCCCTCCTGATTTGCTTATAACATCACCTTTTATGACTAAATCATGTACCCATTTTGACCTTGTTTTGATATGGAGCGTGGGATGTAGGTCTATGGTGATTACCAAAATATCTTCCAGAGACATGTTATAAACACATACTGGTAGAAAAATGTTGCTGATAAACTTGCTTGATGCAGAGTAGACACAAATCTTTAATTTGTAAAAACAAAGTACCTGTGAAACAAAACTCAATTTAAAAAAAGGTATGCCCATATTCAAGAGGAAAAGTAAAACCAATTTTTATAGCAATAGCTCTTCAGTACTGAGATTATTTCTCATATAATTTTTTTTATTGATGTATTTTGTTTTTATTTTTCTGGGTTATTTCCCTTTGATGAAGTCTTTGTAATAAAGAATAGTTAAAACTCCAAACAGAAATCTAATCTGACAGTGTGTGCTTCATTATTCATTCTTGGTTCCCTTCCTCTTTACTGAAAGGTAGAAGGGAAATTTCATCATTTTTCTTTTCTGTAGGGATGAGATTGTTCATTATGTTCAGGTAGTACAATGTATAGAGTGCTGGAGTGGGAGTCATGGAGACTTGAGTTCAAATTTAGTTTCAGATACCTACTAGTCATCTAGTCCTGGGTCACTTAGCTGTGTGGTGCAGGGGATAATGTTTCAGTCCTGGAATCAGGAAGATTAGCTTTCATGAGTTCAAGTCTAGCCTCAGACATTTATTAGCTATGTGGCCCTCAACAAGTCATTTAGCCCTATTTGCATCAGTTTCCTTATCTCTAAAATGAACTGGAGAAGGAAATGTTAAGTCACTCCAGTGCCTTTTTCAAAAAGACCTTAAATGGGCTCACAGAGTCAGACACAACTAAACAAGAAGTCATTTAACCTCTTTGTCCCTGTTTCCCCAGAGTTATTTTGAGAATAAAATGAGATAACATTTGTAAAGTATTTTGTAAAACTTAAAAGTGCATATAAATGTCAGCAATCAAATGTTCAAATTTATGTTTATTGCAGTCATTGGGTACAATATGTACAATGATCACCTCATTCTCCTTACTTTCTTCTGCATCAATTCACATGAATCTTCCCATAAATTACTTTTAATTGTTTAATTTTTTTTAACAGTGCAATTCCATTACAATGATATTCCATTCATTTATATGCCACAATTTGTTAGCAAGTCCTCAGTTGATGGGCATCTGTTTTTTTTTTAGTAGAGCTTCTTTGAATATTTGGGTGGTAATATATGGTATCTTCTGTCTTTAGAGTTCTTTGGGGTTAATGCCCAGGAACAGAAGTGGTTGATCATATAAAGAGTAGGAATAGTATATTGACACTTGTTGCATAATCGCAAATTATTTTTCTTTTGGTGAGGCAATTGGGTTTAAGTGACTTGCCCAGGGTTACACAGCTAGGAAGTGTTGAATGTCAGAGGTCAGATCTGAACAGGACTTAAAACTCCTGACCCCAGGCCTGGTGATTTATTCATTGAACCATCTAGCTACCTCTTGCAAATTACTTTTCAAAAAGATTGGATCAATTTATAATTCTACCAATACTGAATTAGTATGAAAGTCTTCTTACTACCCTTTCAACTGAAATATTTCCACATCTTATCATCATTGTCACTTTGATGGGATGAAGTGAAACCTGAAGTTATAAAAAATTAATATTGATATTACTAGGTATTTGGTACAATCTTTTGTATGATTATTGACAATTTACAATTTGTCTTTTGAAAACTATTTGTTCATGTCTTTCATAATTATTGAGGAATGGGTTTTGTCTTGGTTTATATGTTTTTTGAAGGAATTTTGTCAGTAGTATGATTTCTTTTACAATACTTACTATTTAACTAAATTAGATTGACTATTTTGTCTTGAAAAACTTATTCTTCTGATTGTTGACAAATCCGGATGAGATTTTCATTTCTATGTAACTATTTGTCATTAAATATAGTTCCACACTGCTTGTTTTATTGTAATTTTAAAATATTGATTTTAATCAAATTTAGCCAAAACTAAAATGGACCACAATGTACTTGAGGTTAAATCTGTGGTTTAGTCCATCATCTTGACATAAGAAGGAGACAGACAGCAATTTTTAAATATGTATATTTAATTTTTAATTCATTTTAATGAGATTTGGTGCTGTCTAAAGGTTATAGAGACAATGATTGAAATAAATGAAGCATGGGGTTGTCAGAAATAGTAGTAATAATTCATTATATAGCAAGCTTCCTCTTAATAGCTTCAATTCAATATAATTCAGCAAGTATTTAATAAGTACCTACTATGTGCCATATACTGAGTACACAAAGATAAAAGTTAAAAAAAAAAAGTCACTACTTGTTTTCTGCTGTAGGAAACAGAAAACTAAGGGAGAGTTTATTAGCAACTGGGAGGATCAGTATAAGATTTTTATAAGAAGTAACACTTGAGTTGGACTTTGGTTAATTAGGAATTCTGTGAAGTTGAGGTGAGGAAAGAGTCTTCAAGGTATGGGAGACCACCTGGTTGATAGCAATGAAGCGGGATTTCTGATTGTGCAAACTGCAAAGCAAGCAGACCAACTTGGGGAAAGTGAAGAAAAGTAGCAATAAAGGAGGAAAGGCAGGCTGAAGTCAGATTGTACAGGACTTTAAAAGCCAAATAAAGGAGTTTTTTATTTTATAATGGAGGAAAAGGGAACTATTAGAGATACTTGAGTAGGGGAATGACATTCTAGACCTGTTTGATATTTAGATTGAAATATTATTTCCCCAGATGTGTATAGGATACATTAGACAGAGAAGAAATTGGAAACAGGGAGACTTGTCAAGAGACCATTGGGATCATCTAGACTAGAGATAAATAAGGGCTCAACTGGGAGGTTTTGAGTGGAGTGAAGAAGGAGATATGAAATATTATTTGCAGATAGACTTGGTAATTGGATGTGAGGGATAAGTAAAAGGGAAAAGTTGAGGATTATTTCTAGACAGCAAACTGGATAACCAGAGAATGATGACATTCTCTGTAGAAATAGAGAACATAGGAGGAGGGAAAAATTTGGGGAGAAGAGTAATCAACTTTGTTTTAGACATCAGTCAAACTATCATCAAGAAAATAAGGAGTGAGGAGTCATTATATTTATCAATTGGAAAGTGAAAAGACTGAAAGTCAGGTTGTAGTGGGTTTATAAGAAAATAAGAGGTGAGGAAATGGAGGCAATGAATATAGATATATCTTGTTGTATCTATTTACCAGATTTCCAGAAGGAGATGTCCAGCAAGAAGTTCATGATATTGGATCAGAGGAAAGATCAGGCCTGGTTATATAGAAATTAGAGTCTATGTTCAGAAGTGATAAATGTAGAAGTGTTGTGGAGAAAAGTCAGAAAGTACAAAGGAAGAAGAGAACAGGGTTTAGGACAGATTTCTGGGGTGGCAGTGGAACATGTATAATGATCCTGCTTTTGCAGAATAATAAGAAGCAGTCAGATGGGCTGGAAAACAAAGAGTCCAGTATTTTTAAAATTATGGAAGGGAAAGTATATTCCCTAAGTGTGTAGAACAAAAGTCAACAGTTTTGGATGCTCCAGGGAAGTCAGGAAAGATGAGTGAGGAATGAGAAAGGTCCATAAGAGATTATAGGTAACTTTGGAAAGAAAAGCTTTATTTAAAAATGAATTTGGAAGTAAGATTATAAAGGATAGAAAAGTAACCAAAAACACTAGAACATGGAAGAAATCAATTTAGATAGATTTTTTTAATCATTTAGCTATGAAAGGGAGGAGAAATACAGGATAATAGATCTATAGACAGTAGACTCTCATGCTGCTGACACTGTCCTTTGATTAAGGCCTAAGGAGAAACACAATTTTTAAAAAAAAAATATTTTCCCCAATTATCTGTAATGACAATTCTTAATACTCATTTTAAAAAATTGAGTTCCAAATATTCTCCCTCTTCTCTGAGACAGCAAACAATTTGACAAAGGTTACATATGTGCAATTATGCAAAACAAATTTCCATATTGTGAAAGAAGACACAGAACAAAATAAAAAAGTACATAACAAAAAATAAAGTGAAAAATATTATGCTTCGATCTGAATTCAGACTCCATCAGTTTTGTTTTTTTTTCTGGATGCAGATAGCATTTTTCATCATGAGTCTAAGGGAAAACATAAAGAGTGCATACCCCTCAACAACTGGGTTAGTCAAATAGATGACTCTCTTCTCTTCTGCCAGGAGTACACAACTTGAAGCTACTTCTAGCTTAGAGTGTCCCTCCCTTGGGAATGTCTTTTTTTTTTTTTTTAGAAGTCAGTAGAGTTATCACTATTTGCCAGCCAATAGCTATTTACAATTCCATAAAAGAAAATTTCTTTTTTACCTTATAAATGGCAAAAAACCTTCTTTATACTTTTTTTTTTTAGGTCAGAAATGCTTTGTGATCCCTCTTCCCTCTTCTTTCATGTAATTTCACAAAATGGACTAGGGATGGGTTGGGAGTAGGGAAATAAACTGTGATGATCACTACCCCATCTGTTGATTAAACATCAGCCAATCCTGCCACTTTCCATTTCCCCATTTTCCCTGGAATCATTGTGGATCTATTACTCTCTTGATTGGTGTCCACATAAAATTTGGCCTTAATGTACAGAATCGGGTGGCCTCCAGTTGGAATCAGAACTGGTCAAAGATCCTGGCAGATCAGAATGGGACCAACCTGGGTGTACAGCCCATATATTTCCAGGCTGGGAGAGATAGGGAGACCTAGTCTTTAAAAAATAATAATAATAATTCTCAGCCTTTTCTTCCCTTCTCCTTTCTAACACACAAAGAAAAAGGTGAATTTACTATTTTTAAATATTTAATCCATGCATCTCTCTAGTATCTACCAATGCTTTGATAATAAATATTAGTGAAATTAACCTGGATTAACACACAAAAAACCACTGGAGAGAAAGGGCATGTTTTAAAAAAAACTAAATGCCCTTTGAGGCTTCAGGAAAACAAACAATTTGTGAAAGGCACAGTCTTTAGTAGCTATTGTTATCAAAATTACTTGTTTGGCAACATTTCCAGCTTTCACATCCTGTCTTTGACCCTCAAAAGGAATGACAGCTCCCATTTAGATAGAGATTCTAGTTTATAAAGCCCTTCCTCACAACACTCCTTTAAGAGAAAGAAGGCAAGCCTTACTGTGATCAAATAAAGGTATAGAAAGTTAAAATACTTTATCTAAGATCTCACAGATATAGCAGTTTAGATCCCAAGTCAAGGCTTCTGACTACAAACCCAATAATCTTCCCACTCCTTGAGACATATTTATTTGATAGCCTAATTTATTATTAAGTTGGTCTTGGGCAATGAATTCATACATTTGAAAAGCAAAAGATGTTTATTTTCAAAAACTCTATAAGAAAACAGATAATTTATATTGGACCTATTTATCCATAAATTGATAGATGATAGATAAGATGCCTTAGTAGTCACCAAGTTACTCCTATTTTTACATTATGCTTGTCCCCTTTCAGACAACTGGGTCTTCCTTGAATATGAGCCTTGATACTTGCCAAACACAAAAATCCAGCTCTACCACTATTCATTCCCTCTACCTCTTTATTTCCCCTCCCCCTACTATCCTCCAGCCCCACCCTAACCATGAAGAAAATAACAAATGACAATCTATTTTCCATAAAATTTGCAGAGGAGCACAAAGCTTGAATTTGTGCTACACCTAGAAATACAGAAAAACCTGTTATTTGTATCACCTGTGCTTGCCACTGATAATAACGAACTTTTTAACCCTGAATGCAAACAGTAAATTTCTCTAAAGAATTTTTTTTTAACAATTGATATGAGGAAAAACTTGTAACAATTAGATATACTCCAAAGTATAATGGGCTCTCCAGAGAAGTACTGAGTTCCTCCATCAATGGAAGTTTTCAAGCAAAGATTCGTGGCATCTTGTTCTCATATGCTATGAATTAGATGATCTCTGAACTCATGCGAGATTTCGTAATACTGTGAGGGCTAAGGATAGAAATAAGAGTAGGGAGAGGAAGGGCACATATTTAAGGGATTCCTAATTTCTCTACTATTTTATGGTGTACAAGGTGCTTCTCTCTTAACTATGAGGCTGGTAACACACAGGTAAGAAAAATGAGGCTCAGAACAGTTTAAAGACAATCATATAGCTAATAAATATCTGTACCAGGAACTGAAACTCTAGGTCTTCTGAATGTGAACTTTGACAATGTTTGTTCAATGAATTTACCTGAAATCTCTAGGGAACAAAAGAACAAGCATTTCTTAAACTGTTTATTATGTGCAATTAGGTAGCAAATGGATAGAGGGCTGAGATTGGAGTCAAGAATATTCCTCCTCCTAAGTTCAAATGTGGCCTTAGACATTTACTAGCTATGCTATCCTACACCTAACCCGTTTGCCTCAGTTTCCTCATCTGTAAAATGAATTGGAGAAGGAAATGGCAAACCTGTTCAGTACCTTTGACAAGAAAACTCCAAAAAGCATCAAGAAGAGTCTATGGAATTGAAACAAAAACAATTAAACAGTAACAAACTATGTGCCAAGCAGTGTGCTAAAGGCACTGAAAACATCATGTCATTTAAAAATCTAGCCTTCTAGGGAGAAATGAACAATCTCACACACCATTCCTCTCTAAGCAGCAAAAGTTAAGTGCCCTTCCAACAACCCAATTCAGGCTGATCTTACCTAAATTGATGGGGATGGACAGGTGGGAGCATCTTTTTCAAGAGGACAGAAGTGATACAAAATTCCATGCTTGTCGCACAACACAAAAAATTATGTTATCTGTCTGATAATATAATTTGCAAATAAAACAAAACTCCTTAATTCCTTGTATATATGAGGGAATTGCCCTGTAATGTGACTATCTCCTAGAGATCTGGGTTAGAGTAAAAGACAACTTTCCCAAGCAACTTGATACATATTATTGTCAGCTATTGCTACAAATGCATCTACTTATGTATGCATGGATGGATGTAAGTATGTATCAATCTATCCAATATACACACACACTCAGGGGATCTGATTCTCTCTACCTCTCTATTGCTGTCTCTCTCTCTGTTTTTCTGTCTCTCTTCCTATAGCTGTCTCTTTATGTCTCTATCTCTGTATCTCTGTCTACATTTCTCCCTGTCTCTGACTCTCCGTCTTCTTCCCTTCCTACGGACCTCGCTCTTAAGCCCAGCCACAGGAGGAAGGACACCTTCAAGCTGTAACAGTCACATAGTAATACTCCTAAAACACCGGGGACAGGTCTTTCGATGGCCACCTGTAATTAAAGGTACCTGTAAATTTCTAATGCATTAAGCTGCAATGTTCTTCTTTTAAAGTTAGCACACGCTTCTCCCTTTCAGAACTCCCACCTAAGGAGGCTGGGGTAGTAAGTAGTTGGATGGTTGTGTCTGTGCTCTTCGGGGAAGCCTGGGTAGAAAAGGGAGGAGGAGGAGTGGTCCAGCTCCTTCCCTCCCTCTCTTCCTCCTCCCCTTCCTCTCCGCCTCCCCTGCTTCTCTCGCCACCGCCGCCCTCCTCCCAGCCTCTTCCCTGACTGCTGGCTGCATCCCTCCGGACTGTACTCAAGGGGACGAGCGGGAGAGTTTAGTGAGCAGCGGAGGGCCCCTGACAGAACTAGAAGCAGGAGAACCAGAGCCAGCCGCAGGAGCTGCTGAGGAGGCTGCGCCCAGCTGGTGAGTATTTGGGTTGGATGGAGGGCACACCGAACAGGTGCCCCCGGGGCAGAAATGCCCTCTGAGACAGGGCGGGAGGAAATTGGAGAAGTGAAGAAAGATGTGGTAAAGAAAACTTTCCCATTTTTCTGGGCTCGCAGTTTAAAACTTGCTTCTGTAGATGAGAAATCAACCCCCGGGCCCCCCACCCTAACCCCCATGCTCTTCCCTAGCTCCATAATTGACTCCTTCCCTCCCCCCCAGGGGCCTAGCGCTTGGCATACATAGTACCAGCGCCAGAGTTGGGGTCCCAGATGTGTCCTCCTGGGCAGACACGTTCCGCGGCGTTCGGGGCGGAAGGCGGAGAGCCGGGAGCCCAGACCCAGACAGCCGCGTCCTGGGGTTCTGGGTTGCCCGACTCCTTGGGAGTGGAGGGGACAGCGGCGACTGGGGGCTAGCGATGGAGTTGGGGGGAAACGGGCACCCAAACTGGCGGAGCCTTGCCTCGAACATCTCCCGCGATGATGCCGCGCTTGGCAGGAGGGCCGAAGGAGCTGGTGCGGGGGTCGCGCAGCTGGTAGCCCCACTGATCTCCCTGGAGGTTACTCCAGTTGGCGCAAAAGGACAGTGCTCGTGGGATGGGGTAGGTTCCCAGCTTCGGGCAGAGCGGCTCATAGCCGCAGGACCCTCCGTTCCTTTAATCCGAAAACAGGGGAGAACTGAGGCAGTTTTTCTGGGAAATCAAATCTTGCCCTCTTTTACCTCCCCCCACCCCCGGGGGAGGGACCCTCACCTTTACAGCAAAGATTTGGACTGTGATGGCAGAAAAGGGTTCCAAAGCCCTTTGTGAAAGTACATTAAGGTTTTTCTCCTCCCTATATTTTGATGAAATAATAGCGGTGTTTACATGGCATTTTAAGATTCATAAAGTACTTTTCTTCTAGTCATCTTTTGAAAAACAAAAACGTTCAACGAATTGTTAGCCCTTTTGTGGAACTGACTAAACTGAGATTTAGAGAGTTCAGAACACCTTGTGGAAGCTCCAGTGGCGCAATCGGTTAGCGCGCGGTACTTATAAGACAGTGCAGGCGGAGTGATGCCGAGGTTGTGAGTTCGAGCCTCACCTGGAGCATGGCTTTTTGAGTAGTTCCTTTGCCTTTCTTAGAGCTATAACAAAATGTTTCTCTATCCTTTCCTGCCAGTGGCTACCTTAATTAACAGCAATTATGACCCTTTCTCTATACTGCTGGTAGATAACCTTATTGTTTGCTTTTTATTTATTTATTTAATAGCCTTTTATTTACAGGTTATATGCATGGGTAACTTTACAGCATTAACAATTGCCAAACCTCTTGTTCCAATTTTTTACCTCTTACCCCCCCCTCCCCCAGATGGCAGGATGACCAGTAAATGTTAAGTATATTAAAATATAAATTAGATACACAATAAGTATACATGACCAAAACGTTATTTTGCTGTACAAAGAAGTAATATAATGTTGAAAAAATACAGACCATAGACTTTCTAAAAATAATGAATCATACATATTTCTAAAAAGTGACTGGAAGTCCTAAAATAGATATTTTTATAATTCACTACAAAAGGTGAATAATTACATGGACCTTTAATTAAGGTGCAAATTAGAACTCGTTATGTGAGCCCTTTCTCAGAAGGTGTCACAGTTGTGATGGGGCTAGACTTGGAGTCAAGAAAATATAGATTGAAATCCTTTTTGACTCGAATTAGCCATATGATCTTGGACAATCATTTAACCTCTCTTCATTGCTACTGGCAGTTCTCAGACTGGAGGACCACAGTTAACAGACTAATTTGTTTCAGGCTGAGGACATTTACTTCTCACCCCCCCAAGTTCCTTATTTTAAATTGTTTTTATAGTTCTTGTCTGTAAAATGGGATTGTTAACAAGTGCACTAATTGCTTTTTAGGGTTGTGATGAAAAACGTTCTAAATGGGTCAGTATTGTTATTGGAACATTTTAAAAATTGAGTTAAGAAAAGAAGGTCCCTTCAGGCCCACTCTCATTATAACTAAGGCAGCCTCATTGGCTCAGTGGATAGAGTTTGGGAGCTGGAGTTTGGAAGACTTATTTTACCTGAATTCAAATGGGTGATCCTGGCAAGGGACTTAACCTTATTTGCCTCAGTTTCCTGATCTGGAAAATGAGCTAGAGAAGGGAATGCAACTGATGTAATATAGCTTCTGAAGAGACAGCAATAATTTTAAGGTCCCCTGACCTTAGGGTGCTTCTGTTTTAACAATCTGTCAGTGATCTAAATCTTCTGGCTTTGGAATCTATAATCCTGAGGTCCTCTGATCTAAGAATGCTATTCTGTCAATGATTGTAAAAGTCTTCTGGTCTAGGAATTTAATAATATAACCTTTAGTGATCCTGAGACTCTCTAACTATTGTTTTTACAATCTTGTCTGTCGATGATTCTAAAGTCTTCTTTAGTCTTAGGTCTACTAGTCAGTATAATCAAATTCCTAACACCACTCCTTAGTTCTACCTCTAAGCCATAAAATTAGCCTATCAATAATATGAAGAACTAGATAAATGTGTCTTCCAGCTTCAGGTTCTTTGCTAAAATATTTGAACTTAGTCCCCTTCAATTGGCATTACCATTACTATAAACTTTGCCCTTGACTTGGATATAGGTTCAAGTCTGCAAATTCTTTTGAGACACATCTGGACTACCTTTTGGAGTCCCTCCTCAACCTCAAAAGAACCACTTCAGTATCTTTGCCAAGAAAATCTCAAATGGGTGCAAGAAGAGTCAGACCGATTCAAAATGACTGAATAACAACAATACTGTTCCCTTAAGGCCAATGTTATTAAAACCCCTTTGTGTGTCATGGACAATCTGGAGAAGGTTATGGACCTCTACACAAAATGTTTTTAAATGAATAAAATAAAATATGTAAAGACAATTAATTACACTTAAATAATTACCAAAACCTTAAAAAAAAGTTCTCAGTCACTTCCCTAGGGTAAGAATTGTATTGTACTTTTTATTCACCATGAAGTACTGGATAGAGTGCTGGATTCCTTGCCAAAGAAGACTCCAGTTCTAATTCTGCCTCAGAACCTTTCAAACTATATGATTTTGGGCAAATTATTTAACATTCCTGAGCACAGTTTGATCATTTGTAAAACTGAAATTCAGTGAGATGGCCTTCTTAGTCCCTTCCAACCCTAAATCTTTCAACTCATGAATTTCCTTACTAACAAGTTCTGTTAGCTGAATGGTTTCATTCCTTCTAAAAAAATGTGCCTCAGTAAGCATTTGATGTTAGACATTTCTTAACAAAATTGTCCAAAGCAACCAATACTTTAACAAGTGTTATTAAAATTCTGAATTTTAGAACTTGCAGGGCTCTTAGAGGTTGTGTGGTCTCCTCTCTTATTTGACAATATGCAGTATACTCAAAGATGTCAGATTTAATTTTGAAGATAGGAATCTTTTTCTTCTATTTAGCCAAATCCTTTGATTTTTTTTTTCCTTAAGAATTTCTACATTGTTATTTAAACCTGCTGCCTTAAGTTTTGTTGTAGAATGCACTTCTTAAAAAATATAAATTATTAAACGTGAAAGTTGTTAAATATAATCCTAGATTCAGTGCTCCTAAAGTAGTTGTAAAGAATATCCTGAGGGCATCAGATTTTGCTGTGTGTACAGTATTAGAATTCTGGTGGAACATGAGATTTTGGAAAGGATTGGCTGGATAATGTTTTTAGGAAATAGAATATCCTTTACTTTAAAAGTAACTTTTCTGCTGTGAAGTGAATCGTTATTATGATTCTGTGAAAATGACATTTTTTCCAACATAGGACTATAGAGGAAATATGCTTTACAATTTGTTTTTAAGATGGTTTAGGGACTTGCATTATTGTAATTAATTCTTTACAAATAAATCCTATAGCCTTTATTTCTCCAGTGCAACGTTTTTACATCTTCTCTTAGTGACAGAGCAAACCCAAAACTCCATGATGACAAAAAATAAGCAACAATATCTTTGAAGTCACCTTGTTGGAAAAAAAAAAAAACAAATACCACCACCACAACAAATCATTATTAATCCACTTCAGAGTGAAGAACTAAAGGAGAAAATGACATGATTTGTACATAAGAAATGATATTTCTAAACAAGAATAGTTGTTAGTTACTTAGGTAGATCTACCAATTGTCACTTCAGTAATCTTTTCCATTAGGAAAGGATTCTTAGCTTTAGAATTTATGTATTCCAGTTATTTTATTTTACAAATGAGATAACCAACTCCCCCTGGGATTTGATCTGCCCATGGATTGCAGAGCTAGATTTTGGATCCAAGAACTGTGAATCTAGATACATTGTTCTTTTCCCTTGGGTACATTGCTTCTTACAAAACTTCTTGGTCTAAAAATGCATTGTAGAAAAATGTTGTGTCTATGATCTTTCTCATCAACTATAGCATTTCTTAGGCAGCTAGGTGGTGCAGTAGGTAGAATAGGAGGATTTGACTCAAAAATGTACTACCTTTATGACTTTGGACAAATTACTTAATCCCTTTTGCTCAGTTTCCTCATCTGTGAAAAATGAACTAGAGAAGGAAATGGCAAACCACGTTAGTATTTTTGCTAAGAAACTCCAAAATGAGGTCACAAAGTGAGTCACACATTAACTGAAGACTAACAAGCACTTGTACTTATCTGATGTTGTGATCAGGCTCTACAAAGGAATTTAAACACACTACCCTCAAAGAGCTCAGATTCTAAAAAATACTGATGACAGTAAGACATGTACATTCAAAATTTTTATTCAGTAGACTGGGCACTTGAAACAGCAAATTAAATAAACTCTTCTCCATCGACTCATGTTCGAAGAGAAGAGATGATGACATAGACCTGGGTGCCAAACATTTTATTTACTAGGACAACAAAAACAAAAACCCAGCACTTGAAGAACCCCATACTTTTATGTCTGCATAAAAAAAGGAGTTCAGTGAAAGTATAAATGAGACCATAAAAAATTTAGTACATGCACAAACAGATGGTAGCTGAACAGGACAGAGTTATCTTAACTAGGTTGAAGAATGTTAAAAACCTTGCTTCTGAAAATGGAAAGGGGAGATGGAATGAGGATCCCTGTAAATTAGAGTTTTGGAGCTCAGGATAGCTGTTTCGTGGTGGCAATGGCCAACATAAAAGAGTTTCTTTTCAACTCTTGGTCTTTCCTCAAATCTTTCCCTTGCCTCCTTAAACCCTTTAAGATCTCCTAGGCTGATGAAAATGAATGGTGTGGGTACTTGCAAAATTAGCCATGAACTTTCTTTTTTTTGGGGTGGAGAAGAGAAGGATGAGATGGATCAAAGGTGTGTGTGTGGGGGAAGGTATCAAGCCTAAAAAAAGATTTAAAAGTCAAGAGGCCTAAAGGAAACAATAAAATAGTTTATTAAAGTGTATTTTTATTTTAACAGTAAAATGTTGTATTTCTTGTCTGCTCTTTATGGATAATATAGATGTCTCAGGAATTAAAAATACTAATCTGTTTTGGTGAAATCAGGTTATTTTTCTCTGTACACAATAGAAATAACTAGTCTAGCATATATATTTATTTTGAGAATTAGAATACTCCCATGCAAAGCCTCAAGAGACAGATATAAAATGAAAAATCAAAACACTTAAATTAGCCCCACGCATCTGGCTTTCTTTGCTAAAGAGGCTTTTAAATCTAATGGAAAGCCAAAGTCAACATATGCCTTATTTTGCCACACTCTGAAAGCCTATAAGCAGAATGGCTATAGGATTAGAAGAGGAAGTTCCAAACCTTAAATCCTATATGAGGGATTCTCAACTTTTTTTGTATCATGAATTCTTTTGGCAGTTTAGCGAGATATAGGAATACCTTCCCATAATGATGTTTTAAATAAAATATTCATAATTTCAGAAAATAGTAAATTTCAGTTTGAGATTAATGAAAATAATATATATATATTTCCATCCAAGTTCACAGATGTCCCCTAAAATTTTCATATGATAGGAATGCTGTCAGAGGATCCTAGATTAAGAAGCCTTGTCCTAAAGAGGGACCTCACTGACTCTTGTTATCTCATATTTACATCACTGAAGAGACAATAAGCCCATAATTATATGAAGATATAATTGAGTGAGTACTCTATGAGTACTCAAAGTCATAAGGATGAAAAGTTTAAAATGACTTGTATTTTCTCCATCCTAAATTTTAATTATATTCAGCAATAGAGGAGAAAATATTTTATAAAGTGTTACTGGAAGTAAGGTTTAGACTATCTTACAATAAGCTTTTAGTACTTAAATGATCTGCATAGAATGTAAGCTTCTTGAGGGCAGGGACTATTTTATTCTTTTTTTCTTTGAGAGCTTTGTGTAATATCTAGCATATCTGTTTTTTTTTTAATTGAATTTTACTTCATATAGTGATATTTCAGAAAATGTTTTGACCTATAATCTGCCTTCATGTAATAATAAGCTTTTTTATAACAATAGGATTTTGCTGCATTATAGTGATAATAACTAAGCTGTTAATAATTTAGTATAACACAGACTTACATAGTTCAGTGCTTGACATAGCACATGACCTCAATATTAATTAGTTTCAGTTTCTTCCTCTTGCCCCAGTTACAGGGGTAGGAAGTCACTTTTTTCCCCTCCCATTGCTTGGCTATGTCTGTCCTTATGGAAAGGATAAAACAAAGTATAATCTATTTTGTCTAGTTATATTAACAATCATAGCATAGATTCCTGTGTAGGGATTATCTACAAAGAAAGGATTGTGATCAACTCAACAACAGCAAATGGAGTCATCAGTTTATGAACAATCCATGATCCCATTTGAGATTTTCTTGGAAAAGATACTGGAGTAGTTTACCATTTCCATCTCCAACTCATTTTACAGGTAAGGAAATGGAAACAGAGTCAAGAAACTTTCCCCGGGTCACACAGTTAGTAAGCATCTGAGGCTACATTTGAATTTAAGAAAATGAATCAGGCTTCCTGACTCCATGCTCAGTGCTCTATCCATTTCAGCACCTAGCTGTACCTTACTTGTCTAAGTTAACACATCTATAAATGTGAATTCCAGCTTTGAGTGCTTGACAGAAAAATAAATACTTCCCCTCTCTTTGTTATTCCACTACTTTGGGATGGAAACGGCAAAAATTATAGTACTCATGTTTTCACCTTTAAAAACAAGTTTCCTAATGATTAGCAGACTTTTTGTACTTTTCCAATTAGTTACCTCAAGCAACAATTGATTTCTTTCCTTACTTTGTCAGTATCTGCTTGCAAACAGTCCATCCTAATAATTACCCTTTTAGGAGCCTGGGAACTGTTGATAAGGTTACTGCTGAGGAACAGCATGTTTTATTTGCTCTAAGTGTAATCTGAAATTGTTGTTGACATTTGTTCATTAAACAATAATTTTCTTAGTTTTCTATATCTATCAAGGAGTAAGGGAGGAAAAATATCTCTGAAAACACAACTTCACTCCCACACCTCAAGCTAATAATAAATTCTTTTAAAAATGAGAAATATTTAAAATTTATTCATATTTATAGATTTATATTTTTCAAAAATGGGTTGCTTATCTGCGCTTGCTGTTAGAGTGAAACTTAAGAATTTTTGGCATACTAATGTTAATGTTTGACATCATAATGTCAAATATTTTTTCTTCCAAATGCTCATGCTTTTTTGGTATAGAAATGCCTCACTTATCCAACATATGGAAGAATGAAGTATTCCAAATCTGGGAATTTTCCAAGACAACTAAAATTTGTTCTTTTAAGGAAAAAATTTATTTTATTAATTTTTGATGGATAGCTTTACTAATGTGTTTCCACACTTCTTTTCCCTTCTTTAATCAAGGTTATTGAACATAATTTAATCTTAAATACTCGGGAATATCAGTTGTGGTGTGTGTAAATATCAGGAATATCCTCAGAGGAGCTGAAAATTTAGTTAACCCTCCATTGAATAACCCCAGACTACTGAATACTTTGATTTCTGATATTCTTTCTTTCTTTCTTTTCTTCCTTCCTTCCTTCCTTTCTTTTCTTCCTTCCTTCCTCACTCCCTTCCTTCCTTCCTCACTCCCTTCTTTCCTCCCTCACTCCCTTCTTTCCTTTAATAAGCTGAAGTCAATTTTAAAGTAATCAGTATATAATACTGTTTATATATATATATATATATATATATATATATATATATACATATATACATACACTTTTTTGTTCAAATATCAGTGCTAGTTAGGGAAATGGCAGAGAGGGTTTTGCAGATCCATTACCTACCTGACCAGATGCTTGATAAACTGAATGAATTGTTGTGCAGGAAAGCCGACCATAGGGACCTGAGGTTTCTAATAAAATATACACAACTTTAGTTAGTTAGTTAATCTGGGTTCTGGAAAGATTGGTGGATTGGGAATCAGCAAACCCCTCAACTACAGACCTTGGCTCTGAGGCTTTCTAGTTAGATCAACTTGGGCAAATCATTTAATGTTTGAACCTCAGTTTCTTCATCTACAAAACAGATGATATGGCATGATAATCTTGCAGTTACTTCCTGTTATAAGGGCCAAATTAGATTATACATGCAAAGTTTTGTTTTGTTTTTTGTTTTTTTGCAAACCTCAAGGCACTATGAAATGTTTTTACTCAGTTACTTCCTGCCCTTTTTGCCATAAATCATGCTTGCTTGTTATCTGGTTGTGTACTTTAAGAACTTGTAAATGAAATTTGAATATAAGATTCTTCTTACTCCAAGTCTAGCACTCTTTCCATAGCATTCTATGTTATAATAAAATGTGTACATATCTTGTATTCTTTACCTGTAACTTATACAAGAACAGAAACTATGTCTTATTCATCTTTCTATCCTCCCACAAAGCCTTAAATCTTAATTCAATATCCATTTATTAACTGTAATATCCACTAATTTTGTGTATTTTGTTGCGTGTGTAGGAAGTTATGGGAAGGTTATTAATCTTAAAGGTTAAAATTTCCTTGCTCCAAAAATTAATTTTTGTAGACTTTAGTTTTTTCCTTTCTTGCATTAATGGTAGACATTCAACCATGTACTCAGATCATTTCAATAGTGATTCGTTTGGATAGGAAATGATACATTCTATAGTCATGAGTCTATATATGTTCTTCACTGTATATTACAATAGTCTAAGTAATTCATCATTCAAGTCAATCAATCAACAAACATTTATTATCCAACTGCCTTCCTTGTGTTCTCTATTTCCTTCTCTCCTGTCATAGCCACTCACCCTAAGGATGAGAAGTTTGAGGAAAAATTCTACTTAAATATTCTGAAGCTGAGAGCATAGTTATAATTGTACTGGTGTAGTGCTGTTTAGGGGAATTGTACTTATAGGAAAGACTTTTGTCATTTCCATATTATCAGCTTCATAGATTTAGATCTGGAAGGGACTCAGAAGTTATATAATCTAAACCCCTCATTTTCTAGATGAGGAAACTGAGATCTTGAAAAGTTAAATTTCATCTTTTTTCTTTCATCTGAACTAAATCTTTTATCACCAGCTGCTTCCTTATCCAATCTATTTTTCCAGACTAATCTCAATTTTTACTTCCTTATGTATTCTACTCAAACAAGCTTATTTGTGTTTCCCTGTATGGGGCAATCCATCTCTCACTTCTGGTGTTTGCACAGGCTTTCTCCATACCTGGTGTGCTGATTCTTCTCACTTTTCTCTTGTAGAAGACCTTGATTCCTTCAAATAACAGCTAAAGAGTCATCTCTCTCTCTCTTTTTTTTTTTTTTTTTTTATTTAATAGCCTTTTATTTACAGGATATATACATGGGTAACTTTACAGCATTAACAATTGCCAAACCTCTTGTTCCAATTTTTCACCTCTTACCCCCCCCACCCCCTCCCCTAAATGGCAGGATGACCAGTAGATGTTAAATATATTAAAATATAACTTAGATACACAATAAGTATACATGACCAAAACATTATTTTGCTGTACAAAGAGAATCAGACTCTTAAAGAGTCATCTCTCAAAGGAAGCTTTTATCTCTCCATCTCTTATTTGTTCTCTCCTCACCCCCAAATTGCGTTTATTCTGTATATATATTTATCTGTATATACAGTTCCCCTAAGTAAAATTAGGCTTCTTGAGAGCTGCATTTTTGTATTTGAATCTCCAGTCCACAGTAGGCACTCAGTAAATGCTTATTGAGTAAGTGACAGAATTGAGATTTGAACCCAGGTTCACTGCATTATTTTGTCCTCTGTTGATAATTTCCAAGTTATTCCATATATGCCTCTTTTGTACATAGTTCTTTGCATGTTACTTCCTTCATTAGACTTTGAGCTCTTTGATGATAAATATGATGTTTCTTAATCCCTTCTATTTCATTTTCTGCCTCTATGCAGCTGTCATTAAACAAATAAAGGGACCACACAGGTCCACATTTTGTACTTTTTGTTTGTTTCATGGATTGCTGTAGCCAGGGAATTCATCACCAAGAGGACAACATTGTGGTGATGACACTATGTCTAGTCTTGTTCTATTTAGTTACAGCTTATCTATTTAGAGAGCAGACTATTTTTTTTGTCTTTTTTTTTTTTTTAATCTCAAAGCTCAGAGTACCTTACATAGAAAAAATACTTAATAAATGTTTATTGGCTGACTTCACTGTAAAGAAATTGCGAGAAAAAAAGGACAAACAGATGTGATTTTGTTAGGAGTGATATTTTTCTCTGGTACTCCTTTTTTCATTATTACCCTCCCCATCCAAAAAAAGTCTGGTTTTGGCACTCACTTACTTATATGTAAAATCTAGAACAAACATGTTTTTGTAGAGCAGATTTGCCTGCCTCAAAGAAATAATATAAGAATCAGAGAAGATAAATATTTCAAATGCTACACGTACTAAGTTACTATATAGATAATATTGCAATTATACCTAATCACTATGTTGCCTTTGTCTTCTATGGGGAATTTATGGGAGAACATGGATAAAAATTGCATATGATAAATAAAGGGTGGGTAGATTTTTGAATTAACTATTAGATATATTCATAAAGATTAAATCATAGATCCACTGGGTAGGAAGGGGGAACAACTTAAATGGTAAAATTTGCCAAGATTAATCTCATTCAGAGATTATAAATAAATTAGAGGAACACAGGATAGTCTGCCTCTCAGACCTGTGGAAGAGGAAGGAATTTATGACTAAAGAAGAACTAGAGATCATTACTGATTACAAAATAGAAAATTTTGATTATACCAAACTGAAAAGTTTTTGTACAAACAAAACTCATGCAGACAAGATTAGAAGGGAAGCAATAAACTGGGAAAACATTTTTACAGTCAAAGGTTCTGATAAAGGCCGGCCTCATTTCCAAAATATATAGAGAATTGACTCGTAATTTGTAAGAAATCAAGCCATTCTCCAATTGATAAATGGTCAAAGGATATGAACAGACAATTCTCAGATGAAGAAATTGAATCTATTTCTAGCTATATGAAAAGATGCTCCAAGTCATTATTAATCAGAGAAATGCAAATTAAGACAACCCTGAGATACCACTACACACCTGTTAGACTGGCTAAAACAACAGGGAAAGATAATGCGGAATGTTGGAGGGGATGTGGGAAAACAGGGACATTAATACATTGTTGGTGGAATTGTGAATACATCCAGCCATTCTGGAGAGCAATTTGGAACTATGCTCAAAAAGTTATCAAACTGTGCATACCCTTTGATCCAGCAGTGTTACTACTGGGCTTGTATCCCAAAGAGATTTTAAAGAAGGGAAAGGGATCTGTGTGTGCACAAATGTTTGTGGCAGCCCTGTTTGTAGTGGCCAGAAACTGGAAACTGAGTGGATACCCATCAATTGGAGAGTGGCTGAATAAATTGTGGTATGTGAATATTATGGAATATTATTATTCGATAAGAAATGATCAACAGATTGATTTCAGAAAGACCTTAGACACTTACACAAATTCATGCTGAGTGAAATGAGCAGGACCAGGACATCATTATATACTTCAACAACAATACTATATGATGATCAATTCTGATGGATCTGGCCATCTTTAGCAATAAGATGAACCAAATCAGTTCCAATGGAGCAATAATGAACTGAACCAGCTACACCCAGCGAAAGAACTCTGGGAGATGACTAAGAACCAATACATTGAATTCCCAATCCCTATATTTTTGCCTGCCTGCTTTTTTTTTTTTTTATTTCCCTTCATAGGCTAATTGTACACTATTTCAAAGTCCAACTCTTTTTGTACAGCAAAATAATGGTTTGGACATGTAAACTTATTTTGTATTTAATTTATACTTTAATATATTTAACATGTATTGGTCATCCTGCCATGTAGGGAAAGGGGTGGGGGGAAGGATGGGAAAAATTGGAACAAAATGTTTGGCAATTGTCAATGCTGTAAAATTACTCATGCATATAACTTGTAAATAAAAAGCTATAATAAAAAAAATTTTTAAAAAGATTAATCTCATTCAGTTTTGATCATTGCAAAAATCAATTGATCATTGAAAAAAAAGACCTTGTATTTAAAGTACCAATGGTTAAATGCATAAATGTGGCTCCTAAGCACCCCACTGGATTGGATGTTGAATTTAGAATTAGGAAGATCCGAGTTCCAGTTTAGCCTTAGATACTCAGATATAGACAGATACTTGGGTATAGATTTGACTGTGTGACTTCGGCAAGTCATTTGATCTTTGGCTACCTCAATTTTCTTATCTAGAATGGGATAATAATACACCTATTTCCCAGGATTATTTTGAGGATAAGGTGAGATAATGTTTATAAAATTCTTTGCAAACCTTAAAGTGCTAGACAAATGTTATTACTATTGTTGTTGTTATTAATAATAAATATGATGTTCCTTAGTCCTTTCTATTCCCTGTTCTACCTCTCTGCAAGCAAAATTGAACAAATAAAGGAACCACACAGGACTGGGACCATTTTGTATTTTTGTTTGTTTCATGGTTTGCTGTGGCCAGGGAATTTATCACCAAGAGGATAACCTTTTGGTGATGAGATTATGCTTACTCAGATCTGTTTTTGTTCTTTTTAGTTACAGAAACAGGGCTTTATACTGACGTATTTAAGGATGTATTCTACTCAGATGTAGGCCCCAGCTGTAAGCCTCTGTCTCACTTACCAAGTGTGTCCTTTTTTTGTGTTTGCCCTATAACTAGGAGTGTTTAACAATCAGCTCTCCAAAGGAAAGGTTGGGAATGGATGTGCAAAATGTGAACTATCATAAGTACTTTCAGATGACATTGCTGTATTATTGATTTTTTGTTTTGTTTTGTTTTGCTTCATTATAGGAGACCTCTCTAGGAATGGGGATAATCTATAAATGTTTGTAATATAAAAACAAAGCATATCAATAAAATTTTTAAATTGCTCTGAAAGTCTGATAAAAGATCTCTTTAAAAAGAAAATAACCCCCTTGTTTTTTGATACTGAGTTTCTTTAACCTTAGTAATGTTTTACCTCTATTCTATTTCTGCTAATCTGTTTAATCACTTGAGAAGTGAGAGGACTAAGGATTAAAATCTAAATATAGTTTGGGTACTAACATTTGTCTTGAGCCATCCTGAGTGAGTAAAACTATACCTTTCTTCCTCCATAAAATAAAAAATATCTACATAGTTTCTCTCGGAGTAGTTCTTAAGGAAAACTTGGTAAGTTTTAAAATACTGTTAATAGTATTCTCCAATCTAGCCAATTTTAAAGTCAAAGAAATGCACTTATTGTAAGAATAATTAGCCCCTTATGGCCCTTGACCATAAGAATTAACCTGCCCTTTTGAGGATTCTGTGAGCTGCTCCCTGGGCTCAGGACAATATCCCTAGTTAGATACTGAAATGCTATTGCTCAGAAATCCGTGATGATGAGTCATAGCAGGATTTGGCTGCTGGTATAAAGAGGATCGCCATGGCTCATAGAGCTATGCAGTAGGTAGTAAGGTGTGTCCTTAGAAAAGGAAGAGTTTAGCAGAGTTTTTAGTCTTTTTCAAAGCCATGATGATTAGTAACAATAAGTAGCTTAATTTATATTTAAGGAAAGTAACATTTCCTAAAAACATGGAAGTAACAATAATAACTCACAATGATAAAGAGCCTTATGATTTGAAATGCACTTTCTTTAAGACAACCTTTTGAAGTTGGTAGGGCAAGTATTATTGGGGAGCAAGGAGATAGCATGAGATTCAGAGAGCCAGAGGTCTAGAATTCAAAGTTAGAATCTGCCATTCAATATCTATGTGACTGCACAAATCATTTAGTAACTTTGGGTCTCAGTTTCTTTATTTGTAAAATGAAGGTACTGGACTAAATGGCCTAATATACTTAGAATCAGGTTTTAAGACCCTATGTTAGAAAATGGCTCTTTTTTTTTTTTTTTTTTTTTTTTAATTTAATAGCCTTTTATTTACAGGATATATGCATGGGTAACTTTACAGCATTAACAATTGCCAAACCTCTTGTTCCAATTTTTCACCTCTTACCCCCCCACCCCCTCCCCTAGATGGCAGGATGACCAGTAGATGTTAAATATATTAAAATATAAATTAGATACACAATAAGTATACATGACCAAAACGTTATTTTGCTGTACAAAAAGAATCAGACTCTGAAATATTGTACAATTAGCTTGGGAAGGGCTTTTTTCCTCTCTAGGTATTAAAAGCTTACAAGGTATATTTTCTTAGTGTGGGAAAGATTGTTTTCTTAAGCTGCTTGGAATATATACAAGTTAAATGTAAATTAAATATTTGCAAAAATAAAATAAAAAACAACCCAAGGCAGAAAGTTAACTCTTGTCAAGGAAACCTGAGTTAGGCTTAATTGTTTTTCCCTTAAGATTAAAGAAGGGACCTGTGACAGGAGGCTTCAATACTTGCCAAATTCTCCCCTTTGTATAAGAAATGCACTCACAGTTCTGCAGTATCACCTTTCATGTTCTTTAGTTTTGCCACAGTCTGCAAATGACTCCTCTGGAGAATTGGGGAGAATTTTGAAAGTTCATGTTTAATGAAGCCTCTAGAGTAGAGACCTTAACTGTGTTTTGAATCAGATTTAAAGCTGCTTGTGTGCATAGGAAGATTGGCTGTCTCTTCTTAATCCTGCTATACTTTGTAAATACTAAGGGATTATTCTTTTCAGAATTGCAGACTAAGAGTGCCATCCAGAAGCCACTGTATGAAGTAATGAATTGCGTACACCTCAGCTTTGTGGAAGAATTCATTAACTAGTAAGAGAAAAACAACAATGACAACAACAAACTAATCATTTTTCTTATTTGTTTTCTGCATCAGTTTCTTCATAATACTTTTTATCTTTAATTATGGCCATTTGTCTTTGAGGAGTGTAAAATGATCCTAATTGGGATTCAGAAGTAAGGGAATTGTTCTGATGGGAAATTCTTTCTTTTAGTATTTGGGTACCTGCTTTTCTGTGAAGCTTGAAAAGGGTGTAATTTAATGGATGAAAGTCTTTTTTAATACTTTTTACTAATATACACAAAATTATCATTCTTTTTAATGCTACTGAGATATTGTGTTAGTACATTATAGTGCAATTAAAGATATTTTGCTTTGTATGTAACTTTGTTTTGGAACTTTTAACTTAAAAATAATTTTTAATAGTTTGCTTTTCAATTTTTTTCAATTTATTTTATCCTGAATAAGAAAAAAAACTCAAGCATTTCCATAATGAAGTGGAATAGAAAAACAAAATAGTACCTGAAATGGATCTGCAATTTCTCTTTTCACTCTTCATTATTTCTTGGAGGTCTTTCCATGCATTTGTAAAATATACAACAGTTATCATGTGACTTTTTTTTTCTTTCTCCCCATCCCAAATTTTGAAATGGCTACCATAAGACACAAATATGTGTATACAACACACAAACACATATATATGTGTATTTATAGACAACACATGTGAATACATACATACATACATACATAACTTCAGTTCTTTTTCTGGATTCAAACATTTTTCCTTCACAGGATCTTTGTGGTTAATTTGGGTATTTATAATTTGGTTATTCAAAGTTGTTCTTAAAATAATACTTCTCTTACTGCCCATGTGAACTGTGAACTGACAATGTTCACTTGCTTTTGTTCTTTTCACTCTTCGTTATTTCTTGGAGGTCTTTCCATGCATTTCTAAAATTATTGAGCTCATCATTTCTTATAGAAAGTAATATGCCATCATGTGTCTGGATCCATATTTCTGGAGACACAAGTCTTCCTCTATATCTCTGAAGCGAGCTAGGAATAAAGAGGCAGGACACGGAAACTCATGAAAATGGAGTCTGTTTTATTGTTCAGTCTTAAATATTTATATGCTGCATGCCTACATAACAGTATATAAAGCGCATGTGTGACTTGGGGATTTCCTTGTTCTATAGTTGTTACATAATGATTCCTGCCTTATATCTCTGGTTGATGTCAGGTAGTCCTTGTCAAGATCTTATCAGATTTATGGTTTCAGCCCATTCTGTCATTGCAGATGTATGTACATACTTGTGCTAGTCTCTGGGAGTAAATAGGGGTCATGGAGAACTGATCCAAGCACGGGAAGAATTCTAGTAGAGGTCAGAGAGCAATGCCGTAACCTTCCTGCAGATATTGCTTGTGATTCTCAACAATCATGACTATATGCCATAATTTGCTTAGCCATTCCCTAATTGATGGAAATCCCTGCAATTTCCAGTTCTTTTCCACCACAAAGAGAATTGCTACAAATATTTTAGAACATGTAGAATCTTTTCCATTTTCTTTAATCATCTTGGGAAACAATTTAAAAGTGATATTTCTGGGTCAAAGAGTATAGGTAATTTAATTAGTCTTTGGACATAATTCTAAATCTCTCTTTAAAATGGTTGGATCGGCTCACAGGTCCACCAACAATGAATTAAGTTCCCATTTTTACCCTTTCTCTTCTGGAAATGATTTTTTAAAAAAATTTATACTGAATATGATTTTGGTACAAATATTCTTTCATTCAATATTTTTCTCATTTTAAAATGGCTTTTAATTAAGTCAACTTTATCTTTATTAAGGGAAAATCTTGTTTAAAGTTCTATTGTGGAAGGTTTTGAAAGTCAAGTCAATTTTACTTCAGGAACAACTGGAAACCATCCAAGATTTTTGAACAGAAAAGTGACATGAGTAGGTCAATAGTAAGAAAGCTTATTCTGAACTTCTATGAAGGTATTAAGGACTATTCCAGTTCCAGGAAAGATGATAAAATCATTTGACATCATAATCAACTGATATGTCTATGCTTTTATATCTCTAGTCTATAATCCAGTGGGACATTGTTTAGACAAAAAAAAAAAAAAAAAAAAAATAGCCTAATCTTAGGAAGTAGTGCCAAAGTCTTAAGGTAGGTTTTAAAGTGTGTGTGTGTGTGTGTTTTTATTACTTATATAGAAAATTATATTCTGTTTCAAGAAGTAAAAACATTACTGGAAGTGGGGGAGAGAATAAGGGTTATCCTCTAGGCATCTGATGAGTAATTCCTTTAGTCATTAACTGGGGTTACTTTATTTTACTGGGTACCTACCACTATAACAGATACTATGAAGAAAAGAAAAAACTAAATTTCTAAAATTATTTAGCTCATCATTTCTAATAGAAAGTAATATGCCATCATGTGTCTGGATCCATATTTCTGGAGACACGAGTCTTCCTCTATATCTCTGAAGCGAGCTAGGAATAAAGAGGCAGGATACCAAAACGCATGAAAATGGAGTCTATTTTATTGTTCAGTCTTAAACACTTATATGCCGCATGCTTACATAACAGTATTTAAAGCGCAGTGTCACTATCTGTCCACAAGGACTTATAATCTAACTGGGGAGATAGATAAAACACATATTAGGTTGGGGATTCCCTCTGCCATTCTTGAATATAATCACAGAAGACCCAATTCCTTTTAATTGAATCAATCAACAAGATAAACTATGTGTTTTAGAATTTCCTATATTACCACATTACAGGGCTTTGGCCATTGGATGCACCAGTAGCTTCCTTATGCCTCTAGAATAAAATATTATTTCCTCTGTTTAGTTTTCAAAGCTCTCTCTAACCTGGGCCCAACCTACTTTTCTAGGTTATTACCTAGAAAATGGTTATTACTCACCGTTTTGCATTCTGTTATCTAGCCAAACTGACCTTCTTTGTTCCTCACACAGGGCATTCTATCTTCCATCTTGTTGCCTTTGCAGGTACTATTCCCCATGTCTATAATGCATTTTCTCCTTACTTCTACCTCATAAAATTCCTCTCTTTAAGATAGATCTCATTCATCATCTTTTGTATGAATCTTTTCCTGATCCTCTCAATTGTTAGAGCCCACCCTCCCAAACAACCTTGTATTTGATTCCTTTGTTACTATATTGTTTTTATTAACTTTACATTTATACTTTTTATATCCTTATATACATTTGTTGTATCTTCTATTAAAATGCAAATTCATTTCGAGTAGGTTTATTTTGTTCTTTGTTCTTGTAACTTAAGTACCTAGCATAATGCTTGGCACATAGTAGGTACTTAATAAATTCTTGTTAATTGATTGACTGATAAAAGCAAGTGATTCCCCACAGTAAATATTTTGTGATTGGCTAAAAGAATCAGGCAACACTCTAGGCCTGTGGAAAAATACAGTGGTCAATCCAGCAGTAGTACACTCCAAGTCTAGAGTTGACTACTCCGGAGTTGGAGCAAGTCCTTGAGAGGAAATAGCTGTTGCAGGAAGGAGGGGTTTCTTTATCTCTCCTCCTATCCCTTCTCCTCCTATTAATATCATCAAGGAGATGGGACCAGCAGGAAGAAACATATCTAATCAGGAGCAGAATGATTTGCCAAGGACAAATAATACTAATTTTCAACATTAGTAAATAACTACTAAAAATGAATCAAATCAACTGATTGTTTGCTACTAGAAAACAAAGGGATAGTGATATTTGAACTAGGATAGAAACTTAGCTCCTTAGGATTAGAACCATCAGGTAATAGTCCACCTTCCTTTGGCGATCCCAAGTACCACCAGTGCCAGCCCTGAGTTAAGGAAGTAGCCCTAAAGGGGTTGTTAGACTGGGGAAAAAATAAGCAACAATATTAGATGGTATGTGATTAACTATCAAGTGAATAGCTCTAATAAGTAGATTCTAGGAATTCGGGGAAAGGAGAGAACATTGCTGATTTACATTCAGAGTTCATGCAGGAAAGGGGACTTGAGCTGAGTCTTGAAGGATGGTTAGAAATATATATTCAGGGCTATAAGGAAGGAGTTCCATTTGAGAATTTTAGCATGAGAAAAAGCTTGAATATGAAAATAAATATATTTACATATTTAACAGACATTTAAAAGTGGTTGCTACACACACAGCACTGTGTTCATGTGCTGGGGAAAATACAAAGTTTAGATAAGGCAGGATTTCTGTTCTTATAGATTTTAAAAACTCACAGGATAATAGTCATAGGTAATTATTAGGATTCTGGTGTACTTGGTCAGTAGCCCACATGATGACTGGGACATGGTAATATTGCAAGCATCTTATTCTGGTTAATATTTTGTCTTCTATAACATGAAAGGGTGTCATTTTATTATCAGAAAGTGAGTGTAATATACAATTTATTCAATAGATAGTGCCCAGCCTAGTGGTCTCATACAATCTCTCTGGTGTACACACGTATACTCCTGTCTCTTATGCATATTCAAAGATCCTCATCTAGGTTTTAGCTTCAAATGATAAAGCAAGAAACCATTCCTTACTGAACAGATTCTGGATCCTAGTCTTGGGTTTGATACAAAATGCTACTTGGGATGACTTTCATAAGAAATTGAATCCTTATCCCACATTTGGGTAGCTTAATTTTGACCCTTTTATTTCTATAACAGTTGTGTAGGGTGGCCATCCAAATGATAAGACTTTGCATCTCTCATGTAGGATATGTAGAGACCTATTGTGATTCTCTGGGCCAATTTATTTGCTCTAACATGTTGTTTGTCCTTTGTTCTCCAAGAGGACCATGACATTAGAGAGATAATGCTATGACATGTAAGTGAGTTGGATTTAAGTGAGGGAGGGCTGGGCAAGATCACCTGCCTCACTTTCCCCTCCAGTTTCATCTGAGTCCAGTGGCCAAATATAGATCAAATGACTGGAGATGCTTCTGGTTGCTGTGGGAGACCTTGGCCTTTTTAAGCTAAAGTCTTCAACAGGTCTCAGTGTGATTAAGACAGGACTTATTCAGTGATTAAAACTAGGTAGTAACTGAGGCACCTACTCCCCCAAAAACTAAATAAATATATAAATGGTACCTCTGAAGGATCACCACTACTCAGAGGCCTCAGAGTGACTATGTTGTGGGGAAATGCACTCTCCCTACTCTTGTCACATCTGCTCTCAAGCCCCTACTCAGGGAATTAACCACTTGGCAGTCCTGATTGGACTCTCCCTGGGCAAATTCTTTTCCCTCAAATCAATAAAGCATCTTTCAACTTACAATCATTCTTAAAAGGGCTTTGCAAAAATGTTATATTATTGAATTGTCTATCAATTCCCTTGAAGCCAGAGAACTGTAAAAAACTCATTAATCTGGCTCTTTCTGGGCTACACATCTCAACCTGCTATTCACTCATGAAGCTGACTTAAAATGAAACCACACACTGTAGCAAACAGAAATCACAGCAAAATAAATCAGATTGCCTCTCTATCTAAGGCAAACTAGCCTAGTTAACTTTTAACTCAACAGTATACTGTCATTCCAATTAAATTGAAGTTTCTCTTCTGAAACAGAAAAACAATTGCAGAGCTCTCCTATTTTCTTTTCCCTCTCAATCTAGCGTGAGTAGCAAAAAGGACCAGGCACTTCTGAGAGATTTAACTTCATAAACTCTAGGGAATCACTAAATGGCAATAGCAAGAGCTGTAGTCTATTCAGATAACCAAGAATTAGCAGTTGCTTCTGCTACTAATTTCTTCAAATAGCTGTGACAAAATAAAATAAAATATTTTTAAAATAAAAAGTGAAATATGTGACTATTTAGAGACCAAGAGATTATTAATTAAATAAGGACTGTTTTTTTCATAGGGAATAAGTAATATGTGTTAGATTTTACTTCTTAAGTGAAAAATTAAATATAGAGTGCCAGGAGGCCCTGATTTAATCCATTGAAAATCAAGAGACTGAAATTATAGTAAAGATATTGAAAAGCCTAGTGAAAAAGGAAAGACTTGACAGAAAGGAATGGAGATGAGTTGAAAAGCAACTTTGCATTAAGAGGATGGTAATTAAAATGCAAAGGAAAGTGTATTTCTTCCTTTACCTCTCTTTTTCAGTATCCATTCTTGAAGCTTTTCCTGATTCCCCCATCTGTTAATAATGCCTTCCCTCCAAACAATCCTGTATTACTTTTCAAAATACTAAGATTAGTTCATATTGTCTTCCCCTGTAGAACATAAAAATCTAGAGGTCAGTAACATCTAATTTTGTCCTTGAATCCCTATTATCTAATAGAGTGCTTGGCACATAGTTAGTGCTTAATAAATGCTTGTTGACTTATTTATTGACAAACTTCCATTCCATTCCAGTCACTCTCAATTAAAAAATCCATGGTCTGCTTTTGGCATATCCATGAGAGCTTGGGTAAATCACTCAATTGTGTTACTTCTTTGTAAAATGGAAGAAGTTCATAAATAGTTAGAGCCAGAAGAGAATTTGGGGATCACCTAGTATAATCCCTTCCTTTTATGGTTTAGTAAACTGAAACAGAAACCATGCCAGACTAGGGTGATTTCTAAGCCCATTTCAGCTTTGATTCCATTAATTTTTTCATTTCTTAGAACATCAACCATATCTACGTTCAAGTGTATTTATCGTATATAGGTAGCAAAACACATTCCCCAAACCAAATATTGTTAAAAATATTTATCTGAATCAGCATGTTTTCTTTTCTAGAATTGCCCAATCAGTTTATATTTTAGTAATTCATCCTCAGATGTATTATTAGCTATCACCAGTAGCAACTGTTTAAAGTGATTTCCATGTTTTATTAGTGTTAACCATTTGTGATAACATTTCAGATTATAATCTAATATGCACAGTATCTTAGAAATCTATTACTAGATTGGGGAAACTAGTGCTTTGTTCAAGCAATCAACATTTAAGGAAATATTTTCTTTTCATAAGTGTTGGGGGGTATTCTTTCCTAAAATGGTTTGGAGAATGGCATTCCATATTTCCAATGAGTCCTCTGAAAAGTTTAACACAAAATCAGAATATATAAAGATTTTCCAAATAACAGAGTTGGGAGGAGCAATTAATGGGGGTGCAGAATCAGAGGTGAAGGGAATAACTGACGACAATATTTGTGGATCTTAAAATTAAAAAAAAAAACTTATGTTTTTACAGTGGTAACTAAATACTGCATATTCTTTGGCTTCCAATTGTTTCAGTCCTCTTCTGGAAAATTTCTCTTGTATTAAAAGGAAATAGAAGGACTCTAATGCAGTTAATAGAGAAAGAACAACCTTCATTTCCATAGCATGATCTAGGGAAATAGATCCTGTCAGAAAGTGTCTAGCAACATTTGGAGTTACTAGCTATTCATCCTCTAGAAAAGAATAGCACAGGCAGGATAAATAACAGCTGGGCTGTTATCATTATGTGACAGGTATAGTTAATTAAAATTCTTTAGAGGGTTGTATGCTGTCCTGAGTTTAAAAAAAACAAACAAAAAACTTTTGGATTCAGTCTATCTGACATCCAAATATGATCTTATAGAGTTCTGCTGGGGTTTTCTGTCTTTGGAGTCATGCTGCAAAATTCTTTAAGGAATGACAATCTCAAAGGGAACTTGGAGAAAATTGGTGTGATCACAATTACTGCATTTTGGATCCTAATTTAGTATGGTTTTTGTCATTAAAAAATTCCTTATTTTACAGGTTGATTAATGATGTTATTTTTAAAGGTTCACTTTGGGCACTGGATGACCATAGTTATTTGACTTTTAATCATCACAATATTTGTAAGCTATTGTTATTTAAGTAAATGATGTTCTTATTACTCATGTAACATGTTAAAGAAATCTAGTTACAGCTTTTGCTAGGCTTTCCTAAAAAAGGGTGACATTGTTCTCCAACTCCTACACAAGTATTTAGCAAACAATACGGATATCAGGTATAAAATGACCTTTATTTCACCCATCTCAGATGTGAAGGATGTATAGGAATCTGTGTACAAATATAGACAGGTAAGAAAGTCAAATAGCCTATTATATTCCATGCCTGTATATTCCTCCCCCAAAAAAAAAAGGTAAAGACATTGTGAGACTACTGAACAAATATTCCTTATTCACCTAGGACTTGTATTATATAAGGAGTTCATAGCAGCACAGTGGAATATTGGTTTTAGTCATTGAACTCTAGTCTGATTTTCTATGGAAGATAGGATTTCTTTCTAGGATAATGTTGTCTCACTCTCCTCGTCAGAAACTTTTGATCTCTTGGGAACTCGATCTCAGTATTAACCATGAAGTAACTTTCAGGTCTGGAAATATTTATCCCCAGATTTTCTAATCTCTGATCAGTACTCAGAAAAGGAAACAGAAAGTAAGAGAAGGTGGTAAAAAACTCCTTCTCAGACTTACCTGGTAGATCATTTCCCACATGTTTCTTAAGTTACCATTTTCCATAGATGTAAAAAAGTCATTAAGAATAATTAAAAACCAATGGGAATATCAGTACCTTTTCAAAGAGGTGTGTTATCTACAGTAATGTCAAGTTACCTGAATTTTTGTTAAATAAAAACCAAGAAGGAAAAATCCTGCCTAGGAGACCCATTTAATTCTAAGATTAAGTAGTTTATTTTGGTACTTCTGTCCTCCATATTAAAATTTACAAACATAATTGTGTATACTTAGGTACTTATAGGACCTGATTTTTCTCTTCTTCTAATTGATAATTTTGACTTTGTCTTTACCTTTTTTCTCAATCCCAGATCTATTTTTATCTCATCTTTTGATTAAAGGTACTAAATCTTTCCTTCTTTCCCACTTTCTCTTCCTCTATTCCCGAAATGGCTAGAATAAGAAAATTACTTATTTGTGTTTATTACACTTGGGGAGGATTGGAAGTAAGAAGACCCAGGATCTTGGTTTTGTATGTGTCCTTGAGTAATTTAATCCCATCTTTAAATTGAGAAAGTTGAACCTACTTTAATTCTCTCAGGTTTTTTCCAGCTCAAAATATTCATATTCTAAGTAACAAATCGAAGTTTCTATTCACTATTAATAATTTCTTTAAAATGATGAGTTGAGTATTTATCTTATCTTTCAATTTGATTTTAGAATTCTTGAGTATTAATTTTCATTCAGCCTTGTATCCCCATACCTATTATAGTGTTTTTTTTTTTTATTGACAAGTTTCTTTATATTAGTTGTGGAAGTAGAAAAGCTGATTTAAATATAATAGTCTATATTTATATTTAAATATTATTTATACTGACTTTTAAATTTTATTTTTAAGTTATAGAATAAGCATTTCTACAACTTAGTACAATAAAAACATGATTGCCAGTGAACCTGCATATCTACTACTTGCTATTCCTTTTAAATATAAAACAAAATTACCATATATATTTCTTTTTTTTCTCCCTCCCCTAGAGATGGCTACCATTAGACACACACACCTATAAATATATGTGTGTATACACATACATATCTATGTAAAATCATTCTATACAAATTTCTGTTTATGAGTTATTTCTCTGGTTGCAGATAGTATTTTTCTTTATGTGTCCTTTATAGTTAAGTTATATGCTCAGTCATTCTTAAAACAACTTGCTACCATTGTATAAAACATTCTTTTGCTTCTGCTCATTTTGCTCTTCATTATTTTGTGCAAGTATTTCCAGGTTTTTCTAAAATCATTGAGCTCATCATTTCTTATAGTATAAATAGTCCATCACAATCATCTACCATAATTTCTTCAGCCATTCCCCAATTGATGAACATCCTTGTAATTTTCTGTTATTTGCCACCACAGAGATAGCTTTATAGATAGATATAGAGATAGATATAAATATTTTCACACACATGAGTTCTTTTTCTTTTTTTCTAATTTTCTTTGGAAATAGACCAAGTAATGGTATTGCTAGGTCAAAGAGTATAGAGAGTTTAATAGTTCTTTGGGCATAATTCCAAATTGTACTCCAAAATGGTTTGATCAGTTCACAATTCCACCAACAATGAATTAGTATTCTAATTTTTCCACATCCTCTCCAACATTTGTTACTTTCCCTTTCTATGATTTAGCCAGTTTGGTAGATGTAAAATGATATCTCAAAATTGTTTTATATGTTTTACACATGAGATCTTTTTCTTTTCTTTTTTTTAAGCATTTCCTGAATATTTATTGTGCCAAACATTGTGCTATGCATTAGGAATACAATATATCGGGGCAGCTAGATGGTGCAATAGTTAGCGTATTGGCCTTGATGGCCTCATTCACTTAATATAACCTGTGTAACCTGAGACGCATAACACTTAATATTTACTATCTTTAGTGTAACCCTAAGAAATTAATTTAACCTTAATTACCTGGAGCAAAACAAAAAAGAATTCAAATATAAAAGTTAGACCATCTCTATTAAAGAGGAGACATGTTTATATGGGAATACTTAGCATTAAGACTTGAAATACCTGAATTGAAAGATATTCAATATAAAAAGAATAAATGCAATCTTACAACTTAATTTAATTTTTGACTTTTTAAAAATAATAACTTTATTTTCAAAATACATGCAAAGATAGTTTTCAACATTCATCCTTGCAAAACCTTGTGTTCCAAATCTTTCTCCCTCCCTTCCTACTCCCCTCCCCCTTCTAGAGAGCAAGTAATCCAATATAACATGTGCAGTTCTTCTAAATATATACAAACAAATGTTAAGTAGTTAGATATAAGGTAGTCTGGGAAGGGCATTAACAAATTAGAAAGACCTAGAAAGGAAGAAATCATGTAGAAGGTGGCACAAGAAGTGAATTTTTAATGAAATGACCTACAAAAAAGAGAATATTCTACACACAGAAAAGATGCAAATATTAGAAATATATTTGGGGTGTAATTTATAAGAAAGAAAGAGAGAAGGCCAATCTGGCTGAATCACAGACAGTAGGAGAAAGAGTAGCTTAGTAATAATGCACAGCATCCAGAACATACATGCCTCACCCCTTTTTTCTGATAAACTGTCAATATCCCCCCCATTTTCTGTTTTCATTTTGATCTTAGTTATATTTGTTTTATTTGCACAAAAGCTTTTTAATTTATGTAATTTATTCATTTTATACCTAACTTTGCTCTGTCTCCTGTTTATTCATAAATTATTTGCCTAACCATAATTTTGAAAAGTAATGTTCCATGTTCTCATTTTCTTAAATAATCTTTATATTTAGGCTATGTATCCATTTTGACTTTATCTTGGCAAGTGAAGTGAGATGTTGATTCATATTTGGTTTCTTCCATTTGCTTTCCAATTTCCTTAACAATTTTTTTTTAATAGAATGGTGCCTACTATGTGCTAGACACTATAAGTTACACAGAGAAATAAGACATTGTCTTGACTTTCAGGAAACTTGAAATCTAATTGAGGAGAGAGGGTTGTTCTTCTTTTTGAGAAGGAATACTGCTGATTTGAAGTAAGAACCAGCCATCCTAATATTTATGAATGGTCCTGAATGTTTCTCACATTTGTACTAAGCCATATTCAATTCAACTTCAGTGTAATTTATATTTAACAAGCCTGATAAATGCAAGACAATTTTCAATTTGAGGTCTCCTTAACATATAAATAGGGGCTGATCAGGACATATAACATAAAGACATATCCTATATCTCCCTGACCTAAAGAACTTTATTAACTAAAACAAAATGTTTGCAAAACATGAACCGTTTTTCTTCCTCTTTTCCCTGGGTGAAAGAATAGTGCTCTTAGAAAACCAAAGAACTAACAATTTTCTCACCATAAGATATTAAGAATTTACTACATTTAAATATGAAAATTCCCAAAATTGAATCTGAAAGGGAGGCATGAATTAAGTATAAAAGATATACTTTTAGAAAGTAGAAAGTATACTTTGAAAAGGAACACAGCTGGGGTGTATTACTTTAGTTTGAAATAAAAGTTTTTTGTTTTCTCATTGAAATACCCTTAGATTGAAGGGGGCTAATAAAGAGAAGGAATCATCAGATGGTCAGATGCTTGTGCAGAGGAAATGTTAAATTTATCTCTCTTGTTAATGAGAGCATATATTGATCATTTTCTTTTTTCTTCTGTAACTCCACATTCAGAAAAGGTAGGGGAAGTAGAGCTGCTACCTCATGATAGAGTTGAGAAAAACATGAACATCCTTCTGTTTGTTGCTTGCAAACTGAGGAAATACTGTTAGGGTGGATTAAGTGTTTGTTGCTTTTGTAATTACACATCCCAAGTCTGTCACTCAGCAGGTGAACATATTTTCAACTGAAATTTAGCTTGTAGAAAAATACATATAGTGCCAACTTGTTAGTTTTAACTGTGAATTAAAAAAACACCATTCTCTAACAGCTCAAATGATGTTCTTTTAGGGAAGTGACTTCTGTAGTTCTCAGAGCACAGTTGATATATTTGAATCCTAATAAAGCAATAACAATCTAGTATTTTGTAAGGGCCATTGTATTTGTTTACTCAAAGAAATTGATCCTGAGCTTGCTATAAATTAGAGGCCAAAAAGAAAAGAATAAAAGAGGGTGTGTGTGTGAGGAAATAATAATGAAAATTGTCTTTTTTAGATAATGAAGCAATTGCTCATTAAATTAAGAGCTGTTTTGTAAGGAACATCTGAGAGTAAGCTAAGGATGAATGTTTACCTTTATGGCTTTTTTTCCTCTTCCCTTGGAATATTTGTTGATTGATTAATAGTAACTTAACTTGCTATCCATGGAGATGGAAAATGGTAAGAAAGTCAACTAAAGAGATGTTGGTTTTAAAAATATATAATAATAAATTAATTAATTCTACTTCAATAGAAGGTGACTTTATTGTGAGTTTTATAGTAACTAGATTGAGTTGAGAACCCAAGGCAGAAGATATGAGACCATACTTGGAATCAAGAGTACCTCTGATGGTACTAGTGAGATAATTCCTTGTGAGTTTTCAGTGACATTTTCAGTGCCCAAACACAAATCTTGAGCTCTATAAGTTGTTAAGAAATTACTGATCTGCATCAGCACCAAGAGTTCCCCCCATCAATAAAATGACAGGTTCAAGTGTGCTACCCCACCAAAAGATCTAAACAGATTAATTTGACATAATTACATCATATTTGAACTAATGTCCATCAATGATTTTTAAGTTAGTTTGTTAGGTTGTGATTTCCTTCTCAATCGATGACTTTCATATTTAAATTTCCCTTGGTTGGATTTGGGATGATCATCCACAAAAATGTCCAAAATAAAACAAAATTCAGCAATGTAACAATTAAACTTGTAATAATAATAATGAAAATAGTAATAATAACAACTACCATTTGTATTGTGCTTTAATTTTTGCAAAACATGTTAACCTTATCCTCAGAACAACTCTAGGTGGGAGGTGCGATTATTATTTTCTTTTTATAGATGAGGAAATTGAGTCAGGTTAAATGGCTTGCCAGGCTCACATAGCTAAGTATTTGAGGCTGTATGGAAACTCGGGTCTTCCTAATTGTGTAGGACAGGTGCTAGATCCCCTTGACAACTCAGAGACATCTTTAGATACAAAGAGGAAGCATTTATTGGGTCCTTGCAAGGAAGAGGCCCAAGGACACCTGAGCAGACATAGAACCTCTCAGATCCCATCTCCCAGCATTATGCCTGTCCTAGTTAGCCAGAAATAGTGAATTTGGTTAAATAGCAAAAGCTGTACCATTAGCTAATAATAGTGCAATAATAATAGCTGCAATATTATCTACTTCCTGTGGGTCACGAGTTCCTGCCCTACAACCCTCTGGGAAAAGGGATCATGTGACTTCCTGCAATTTAGGCCTAGGGTCTGACTTTCCAGCCCTGCAGACCAAGGGCCTGATCTCATAGATTTTTTGAGAAATCTTCACCTGATCCCATTCACTCACTCCTGGCTGAGTACTTTATCTAATGAAGCAAGAATGAACAGTCTTTTTTTTTTTTTTTTTTCTTCACATTTTTTCCTAGGCCTCATAAAATCCACCAATTAAATAAATCACTAAGATGAAAATAGAAATCTCAGCACAGCCAATGTATGCATGTGTTGATTATTGATTGTCTGAGAGCCATTTAGAATTTTTTTCTTTGTTTCATGATAAGTCATACTTACATATGATCTTAATTTTCAATGAAACACCAACCTAGGATGTGGGAAAACTGGGACACTGATGCATTGTTGGTGGAGTTGTGAACGAATCCAACCATTTTGGAGAGTAGTTTGGAACTATGCCCAAAAAGTTATCAAACTGTGCATACCCTTTGATCCAGCAGTGCTAGTACTGGGCTTATACCCCAAGGAGATACTAAAGAAGGGAAAGGGACCTGTATGTGCCAAAATGTTTGTGGCAGCCCTGTTTGTAGTGGCTAGAAGCTGGAAACTGAATGGATGCCCATCAATTGGAGAATGGCTGGGTAAATTGTGGTATATGAATATTATGGAATGTTATTGTTCTGTAAGAAATGACCAGCAAGATGAATACAGAGAGGATTGGAGAGACTTACATAAACTGATGCTGAGTGAAATGAGCAGAACCAAGAGATCATTATATACTTCAACAACAATACTGAATGAGGATGTATTCTGATGGAAGTGGATTTCTTTGACAAAGAGAAGATCTAACTCAGTTCCAATTGATCAGTGATGGACAGAAGCAGCTACACCCAAAGAAAGAACACTGGGAAATGAATGTAAACTGTTTGCATTTTTGTTTTTCTTCCCAGGTTATTTTTACCTTCTGAATCCAATTCTTCCTGTGCAACAAGAGAACTATTTGGTTCTGCACACACATATATTGTATCTAACATATACTGTGACATATTTAACATGTATAGGACTGCTTGCCATCTGGGGGAGGGGGTGGAAGGAAGGAGGGGAAAAATCGAAACAGAAGTGAGTGCAAGGGATAATGTTGTAAAAAATTACCCAGGCATGGGTTCTGTCAATAAAAAGTTATAATTATTAAAAAAAGAAAAAGAAAAAAAAGAAGAAACATCAACCTGCCAAAAATGAACTGAAGACTAAAGAGGAGAGAAACTTGGTGTCACTTTTTGTGTACACAATTATTTACATTTCATTTAGGAGAAGGGATGGGGAGGAATTGGAACACAAGGTTTTTTTGCAAGGGCTAATGTTGAATAATTGTTCACACATGTTTTTAAAAAAGAAAATGCTTTTAATAAAGGGAAAAAAATTCTAAAAAAAAAGTTCTGAATATCTACAAATTCATTAAATGTCCTTTTTTCCCATTCAATATTGTGGATAATTTTGTTGGATACGATAGTTTTGGCCATTGGCCTAGTTCTTTTCATTGTCCATAAATAATTCCAGGACCTGTGGTCTCTTATTCTGGCTGCTGCTAAGTTTTGTACAATTCTAATTGTAGCTCCTGTATATTTGAATTTTTTTCTTGTTTCTTGAAGAATATTCTCTTTGATCTGGGGTTTCAAAATTTGGCAATATTTCTATATGTTTTCCACAAAGGATCTCTTTGAATTGGTGTTCAATGGATTTTTTCTATTTCTACTTTCCCATCATGTCCTATCACTCTAGGACAATTTTTAAAAATTATTTCTTGTATTATTATGTTAAGGTTCCTTTTTTGGTCATAGCTTTCAGATAGTCCAATTCTTCTATTTTCTCTTCTTGATTTGTTCTCCAGATCTGTTGTTTTTTCTTATGTTTCACATTTTGTTCTATTTTTTCCATGTTTATATTTTGCTTTGTTATTTCTTGGTCTCATACCTTCACTGGCTTCTCCTTACCTAATTCTAACTTTCAAAGAATTATTTTCATCTATAAGACTGTTTTTCTAGTTGATTAGCTTTTTCCCCTCCATAATCATCTTATTTTTCTTAAATTTTTTAAAAAAAGTTTTCCTCATTATCTCACATTTGATTTTTAAATTCTTTTTTTTTTAACTCTTCCATAAATTCTCTCTGGGCAGAGAGCCATTTAACATCACTCTTTGGGGTTGAAGCTTTTTTTTTACTTCAGTGTCCTCCTCTGAAGATGAACCTGGGTCTTTCCTGTTCCCATATATGTTTCTATAGTGAGATTCTTCTTTGCTGACTTTTTTTTTTTTTTTAATAAGTATTAGTGTAAGCACCTTTAATCATGGGAGGGGAGATGTTGCTTCTGGCTTCACCTCAGCTCTCCCCTCTGATCTGGAACCCCAAACCATGAACTCCACCCTCTTGCAAGTACCTGCAGCCAGCAACATCCCTGCTTCTGCATTCAGTGGGTGCTGGTTCCTTCTCCTCCAGGGTAGGGTCTCTGCAGCAGAGCCTGGCCTGGCCTTCCTAATCAGCTGAGATTCACTTAGTCTTCCCAGACTCAAGCCCTGACTCCACAAGCAGTCCCGGAGGTGAAAGTTTCTTGGTTCCTGCTGAGGCCCCAGCCACACTTAGTTAGTCCCAAGGAGCCCCATTTGAACTAGTTCAGAGATGTTTGCACTTCATAGGAGTTAATCCCAATTTGGACTCTTGCTTTGGGCCTTCTCAAATTGTCCTAAGAGGTCCCTTGTTTCACCCCAAGTCTTTTTGATCTTTCACCACTCTATGTTTATACTGAGGTGAAAATTTGTTCTTTTTGTGGGGGAAATCTGGAGAACTTGAAATTCACCAACCAATTCCACCATCTTCCCAGACTTTTCCTGGTTTTTGTATTCTTAATAAGCAGATATGGTGATTTGGGAAGTAGTTTGTAAAAACCATAAGAATTCTCATCTGTTGAATTTATACCAGACTTACCAAAATTTGTTAGAGCTGTACCTGACCCTAAAAATCATTTACACTTTTATGTATTGCTCACTAGGCCAGCAGCCTGTCAAAACCCACTAGTATCCAAATTGGCATTTAAATTTCTTCAGCTGCTGTGCATAAAGTTTCTTCCATTTCTTTCCAACACTTGGATTCCTCTGTAAAATTTAAACACAAAGGGAATAGAAAGGGAGAATGAAGTCTACAGAATTAACTTTAATTTCACTGCCAAATTTTCACTGAACCTGCAGCTCATCTCTTTTTAACTCTACTTTATTTCTTTTAAATGTTGAACACTGTTTATTTTCATGGTCCAGATATAGAGACATAGTTTTGTCTTCCCTACCCCAACCTTCCCTACCCCTGTGAAGAAGGTCTATATAAAGACTTAATGCAAAAGTTTGAATTTGTGCCACCTGTGGACAATATGTTAACGAGTTTATAGAGTTAATAAGTCTGTATTTCAGTGGAGACTGGGCAATCATAAGAGAGATGCAATCTTATACTCTTAAAATGTAAATAGATCTTGTACTTTGAGCAAAAACATTTATATTTCAACAAATTCTACAACTAAAAATCCCATGCTGAATGAAAATATTATAAAATATAAATATTTGAAATGTAAATTTGTATCTAGGGCTTCTAGGTGGTACAGTGGCTAAAGTATTGGGCCTGAAGTCAAGAATACTCATATTCGTGAATTCAAATCTGGCCTTAGAAACTTACTACTGATCAATTAATCCAATTTTGCCTCAATTTCCTCATCTGTAAAATGGTCTAGAGAAGGAAATGGCAAACTACTTCAATATCTTTGCCAAGAAAACCCTAACTGGGAGTTGGACACAATTGAAAAAGGACTAAACAAAGGAACACTTAATAGGAAGTCAATTTTTTTCTTTTCTTTTTTGCTGAGGCAATTGGGGTTAAGTGACTTGCCCAGGGTCACACAGCCAGGAAATGTTAAGTATCTGAGGCCACATCTGAACTCAGGTCCTCCTGACTTCAGGGCTGGTGCTCTATCCACTTGTCTATCTAACTGCCCATAGGGAGTCAAATCTACAAACACCAAACAATATGCTAAATTTTGGGGATTTGAAGATACACACTTTCAAAGAGCTCAGTCTAATGTGGGGACTAACTACTGCTTGTGGGGATGATCAAAGTGATTTGTTTTCCCAGATAATATTCTGGATGAATTCCAGAAGTGAATTTTTTAAAATGCACTTTTGTAGGTTTCCACCACCACTATTCTCTGGCCTAAGTTTAGAACATTACACGCCAGAGGTAGGAATAGTTAAAGATCAGATTTACATAAAATTGAAAAGGGAAAATCACTTTAAATCTCTGAGGGCAAATGGTATAACAATTCTTTCCCTCTCTTGAGTGTTGAAAAGGCCTATGGTATACAGTCTCCCTGAGATCCTGCAGGGCAGATAGGTGGCATGGGGTGGGAAAGCATGATAGTGCTAATCTTTAAATAACTTATTACATGTCAATGATATTTAGAAATAAATAATTACATAGAAACCATTGACTACAGAGGGTTGATAATCCCTTTTCTCTCTCTTTTTTGAATTTTAGTAGTATTTTTCCCCAATAACATTAAGATAGTTTTCAACATTCATTTTTGTAAGATTTTGAATTCCAAATTTTTCTCTTTCTGTCTATTTCCTCCCCAAGACAACAAACAATCTGATATAGGCTATACACGAACAATTTTGTTAACATATTTCCATATTTGACACATTGTGAAAGAAGAATCAGAGCAAAAGGGAAAAAAAAAAAAAGTGAGAAAGAAAAAAACAAACAAAAATAGCATGCTTCAATTTGCATTCAGACTCCATAGTTCTTTCTTTGTATATGCATGGCATTTTCCAACACAAGGCTTAAAAATGTTTTGGATCACTGTATTGCTGAGAAAAGCTAAATCTATCATAGCTGAACATCACACAATGCTGCTTTTACTGTGTATGTTTTCCTGGTTCTGTTTACTTCACTCGGCATCAGTTCATATAAGTCTTTCCAGAGTTTTATGAAATCTGTCTTCTCATCATTTCTTATAGCACAATAATATCCATTTTATTCACATACCACAACTCATTCAGCCATTCCCAATTGATGAGCATCCTCTCAATTTCCAATTCTTTGCCACCACAAAAAGAGCTGCTATCAACATTTTTGCCCACATGAATCCCAAGTTCTCTTTTAGAAATCTGATCTGTTACCTTGGCTTGGATTATTATTCCTCTCCATATTTACATATTTAATCTCACTTTCTTCTCTCACTATCCCACCACAATGTCTAGAGCATCTGTTTTTTTTCTTTGTATATTCTGGCTACTCTCACTTATTTTTACTCTCTCCCTCTCTACTGGCTCATTGCCTGCTGCCTACAAACATTCCCATATTGCTTTTATCCTGAAAAAAATCCTCAGTTGACCATTCCATCTCCACTATCTCTTCTGTCCTTGGTAGCTAAATCCTTCAAAAGGCGCCTCCACTTTCTCTCACTTTCTTTTTAACCTCTTATAATGTAACCCTAATATCATTTCATTGAAACTTCTGATCTCAGTTGCCAAATCAAATGGTCTTTTCTCAATCCTCATTTTTCTTGGCCTTTCTGTAACCTTTGACAAGGCTGTGTTGTCCAAGTAACATTTTGTAACTTTTTCTAATTTTCTAAAATTAGTTCTAAAAAGAACTAATATTGTTCTTTTTCTTTACTTTCATTCCTACCCCATCCCCAAAGGAAAAACAACAACAAAAACAAGAAAATAGCCTCCAACAGTGAGTTAATGTGGCTGAAATAAGAGAGTATAAAACAATGAGTCAGTGGTATGTAATTTTCTCAGTGGTACTCCAGAGACCTTGGAAAGTTAATTTGCTTTCCAAAAATTTCTAACAGGCTCCAAAGGAGTAGCTTATATATTGAAAGAATACGGTTGAATGGGTTTATTTTACTCGGTGGTGCAATATAAGATCACATTGTACTAATATTGTGCTTACGGTTATTAAAAAAATAGAAAATTATGCCTTTAAGGCGATGTTGACATTTAAAAATTGCTTCAGTGAGCAGCAAAAATCAAACTTGCAGAAAAAAAAATCTCATTTAATCATTACACTTTCTTTCTTCCCCTCCCCCTTTATTCATTCACCCAATCATATGCAAGCAGACAAGCTGCCTTTGGATTTGTTGATTTGTAACAGAAAGTTGTTTACTCCCATGTGAAGGTTATGAAACAATCAAGATTCAACGATGAAATAAAAAAAAAAAATTCCTCCATAGATGATACCATCACAGTCATATTTTTATTGACACTGGCCATCCCACATTCCTAGAATGTACTCTCTTTATTTTTCTTTTTACATCAGTCTCTTCCTTGAAGGCCCAGCTAAAGCATTGTTTTCTGCTTGAAAGCCATTGATGAGACTCCAGACTAAAGAGCATTTCACTCCAATCTTACCATAGACATTTACTGGCTATGTGACCTTGGGCAAATAAAAGAGGAATAAAAATAGTATCTACTCATAGAATTATGTGCATGAAATGAGATTTGCATTTTATATACTTTTATATATATATATATATATGTACACACATATTTATATATATAAATTATAAAGAATTTTTGTAAATGTTAAAGCATTTAGTAAATACTAGTTGTTACCGATGTTATTATATCCCTAAAATATTAAGTTTTTATAGGAAGTAGGTTTCAGTTCCTTTGAAGGTTCATGGAGGTCTCCTATTGCAATGGAAATTGCTCTGGACTTAAGTCAGAGGACTTTTGATTCACATCTCACTTTTTGCATCTATTAGCTATATTAGTAGACTTAAATTTTTTTATATGTAAAAAGTGGGGTTGAATTAGAAGGTCTTTAAATTTCCTTTGAGCTGTAAATCTGTGATTCTATGAATTCTCAGAACCACAAGCTCCTATGATGATTCTAAAAGGGAAAGGTAGGGGAAAAAAAAAAAACAGGATAAGGAATAGCTTTAAGTCTAGGATTCTATTATTCTTCATATTTCCATAAATTATTGGAGATGATGATAATAATGATTGGTTCTAAGAGATTTAAAAAAAGGTGGTAAAAATGTTTAAAATAACTTAAATATTTTGATGTCTTTCATTTTGGGGGCAAATCTCATCCTTATTGATATGGAAAAGCTTAATTTGACCCAATTTTTTCTCCATATTATTTCTTGCTTTCCATATTTTCTTTTGTTTTTTAGCCAAACTTGATTTTTTAAGATCATAAAAAAGAAGTGAATTGATCATAGAGTCATAAGAGTAGAATGCAAGTTAGAAAAAAATTTAGCTTAATACCTTTATTTCCCACATCCCTAGAAGAGGTTAAATGTCTTCAATTCAATTCAATTCAACAAATCATTAATTGTTTACTGAGTGAGGAAGGGAAAAGAGCCTTGGATTTGGAGCTCATGTCCCCTGATTTCAAATTTTGTCTGTTACTCACTATTCCGTGATCTTGGGCAAATCAGGGAACTTCTTCTTCTTTCTTCTTCTTCTTTCTTCTTTCTTCTTCTTTCTTCTTCTTTTTTTGTAAAATGAGATGCTAAATAAAATGAACTTTGAGATTTCTTCCAGCACTTAATTTATAATCTCTATGTTATTTGCAACGTTTTCATAATCTAATAGGATCAGACATGTACTGAAATAATGAATTCAAAGAAGTCCAAAGGGCTATAAAAGATTTGAGGAGGGAAAGCTAGATTTCTTCCATTTAGGACTATGCTAGGCCACGGCCACACAATCAGAAACTCAGTCCAGTACACTAGCCCTTTAATCTACTGGATTGGTGATTTAGGCCAAGGGATTTTTAATCATTGAAAGTTGGTTTTACTGAGTCATTTCTTATTGGATTTCTGCTTTGTAGTTTTGCTTTGTGGTAATCCTGATAGCTGGTTATACCATTTCCGTAATACTGGAATATTTTATGTGTTAGGATTGTGCTAGAAATAGGTTTTCTATAGCTAAGCCAGAGAGCAAAAATCTAGAGACTTTTGAATATAATGTTGAACATGAACTAGCTCCTTTGAATCACAGTTTTCCTTTATTGTAAAAAGGTGTGTCTTTTTATTTTATTATGTAAACATAATTTGGGGCAAGTTATTTCCCATTTTGTTTTAATTTCCACAAGGTTGAAAACAATAGGGTTTAATGTTAGTGTGAAACTTTATCCATTTATAATTTTATTCTTTGTCATCTTATCCATCATATAGAAGTTATAGAAATAATAAAATAAATGCAATCAGTATTCTGTATTACTTTTCCTGAAAAAAAAGTCTTAATGGCATTCTGCAAATATCAGGTCCTAGAGAAATGTTAAATAATCATGACATGATTATTATTTTATGGCACAGCATAGCACAGTGGGAAGGATGTTATATTTGTGGTAAGAGGAGCTAGGTTCAAATTCTGACTCTGTCACTTATTACCTTTTTGAGTTATAGACAAATCATTTAAATCCCCCTGTGTCTTGTTTTCTTAATTAGTAAAATGAAGGAGGGGGAGATTTCTATGAATTGAAAATGAGTAAAGTGAGTAGAACGAGGAAGACCTTTATAAATAACAACATTGTAAAGACAAAAAACTTTAAAAGACAAGAACTCTGATCAACTGCAATTCCAAAGAATTGATGAAGCATTTTTTGAGATTGACTCAAAGCAAAAGATAGATTCTGATAGACTCAGAGTTAAAAATGAGTTATGGACATGACCAATGCATGAATTTGTGATTCTTGACAAAACATGTTATTGTAAGGGTTTTATTTCTCTCTCTCTTTCTCTCTCTCTCTCTCTCTCTCTCTCACCTCTATCCCCTATTCATACTGGAGAAAGGTAGAAAAGAGAAAAATGAATTTTTATTAATTAAAAAAGTTAGTTATTTTCTTAAAAGAAGAACTTGGCATGCAACTAAAAAAGCTAAAAAAAGAACAAATGAACTACCCCCAATTAAATACCAAATTAGATATTCTGAAACTCAAAGGAGAGATTAATAAAATTAAAACTAAGAAAATTATTGAACTAATAAATAAAACTAAGAGTTGGTTTTATGAAAAGAAAAACAATAAAATAGATAAACCTTTGGTTAAATTGATTAGAAAAAAAAGAAATTTAAGCAATTATAAGGGAACTTAGTCTAATTAGATAAAATCCAAGGTCTTTACTAGATCTAAATTTCATGATTCTATGTGGAATTTCTTCAAATTTCAGGTAATTATTTTTAAATGTGTTTAACTTGTGCGTTGTTATCCTTTATTTGGCTTTCAAAAGCCTTTTACAGCTTAACCCCATCTTACTTTTCCAGGTTGCTGTTATTTTTAACTACATCTTGTACCCTATCCTCCACCTTCACACTCTTTTATCCTATAACATTGATTGACCTCTTGCAGTTCCACAAATTAGACACTACCTCTCTCGACTAAACATTTTCTGTGGTTGAACCCCATGCCCGAAATCCTCTTTTTCCTAATCTTTGCCTTTTGAATTCCTTGGCTTCCTTTAAGTCCCTCCCAATCCCTATTCATTTTAGTGACTTCCATTAATTATTTCTTATTTATTTTGTATATAGTTTGTTTCCAAATATTTGCTTGTCTCCCTCCTTAGATTGTGAATGAACTTCTCTGGGGCAGATACTGTCTTTTGCTTTCTATTGTGTTCTTTAGCCCTTAGCATAATGTGTGACACATAGTAAGCACTTCATAAATGCTTATTGACAGGCTGACTGACACAGATATACTCATTTCCAAGCTATTTTAAAGAACCTGTGGTTAGTGCTTAAAATTACCATTTGCACAATGATATCACTTCTCAAAAAGACAAATACAAGAACAAATTCTGTTCCTGGGGAAATACAAAATTCATAATTGTTTTGGAGAGGTCTTAAGATTCCCTAACATTCAGATGATTCTCTAATATTCATGGAGCCATTTTGGAGAAGCTTATAGCAGAAAGAACAATTTTTCTTTTGTGACCTTCAGTATAGTAGTCTTCAGATCTCCATAGGTAAAGATGATAAAAATCTGAACTGCCAGTGATTCAAGTCTTCAGGGGATGACTCTCCTTTGTGTTTGAAGTTCATACTGATGTTGCTGAGCTTGGAATAGTGTGTCTGCCAAGATCCATGTGTGAGTCCTAGTCATTTCCACACGTCATGTGTGAAGGCTGTTTTTTGAGTAGCTGTGATCTGGGTATAGTGACAGAAAAACCTGTTTTCTTTCCTGCTCTGCCTTTTATCTTTGTGGACTGGTTGCAATGTTTGCTCAAAGTGAATCATCCTGTGGCTTTCTTGCATTGCTTGAGGCTGCCCTTCTAATATATCCTCATATCACATGATTTTTCTGGCTCCCTCCTTTGTTTGTGGTTCCATTTCAGTTTACCATACCTCAATTCTAAAATATCTATTTTTGTGTTTGTGAGCATGTATTTGAGGGTCTAATTTTGATGTTTTGTTTTTTCTTAGAATTTTTTGGGTAAAAATCTGTAATTAAAAAAAAATACAAATAATGTCTTAAGTGATTCTTAGAATCACAGAATTTCATTGTGAAAGAATCCCAGGGGTCACTGATTCCAGCCTATACCTAATAAAAATACTCTTGGCAATATTGGTGAGAAATGGTCATCCATGAAAAGTGGATGGTACCTCAAAGGTGCTTCTTCTACTTTAGGTTAGCTGCAACTGTTAGAAGCTTTTCCTTACATCAAGGCTAAATCTTGTTGTTCAATCATTTTTAATCATGTCTGACTCCTTGTGTACCCATTTGAGGTTTTCTTGGCAAGGATACTGGAGTGGCTTGCCATTTCCTTCTCCAGATCATTTTATTAATGAAAAAGCCAAAGTAAACAGGATTAAGTAACCCTCTTAAATTCACACAACTAGGTCTTTGAGCCAGATTTGAAGTCGGGAAGATCAATTTTCCTGACTTCAGGCTTAGTACTCTCCACTGCAGTACTGAGGTGCCTCAGCCTAAATCTGCCTTCCTGCAATCATGTCACTTTCTCCTAGCTTTGCTTGCTAGAATCAAACAGTCCAATACTCCTTGTTCATGATAGTCCTTTAAATTCTTATAAATAGATGGAAGAGATCTCAGGAGCTATGAGTCCAATCCTCTCCTTTTACAAATAAGAAAACTGAATCCCAGAGGGAAAGTGAATTAAATGCCTAAGGCTACATAGGTAATGAGTGACAAAATTTGAACCCAAATCCTCTGATTCCAGGTCCACTGTTTTTTCAATTGTGCCACACTGCTTGAAGAGAATTATCATGCATCTCCAAATCTGTTTTCCTTTTCCAGGATAAAAATCTCTATTTCCCTTTAACCATTTACTATATGGTATGATTTCAAGACTCTCCACTATCCTAGTTTTCCTTCCTTTGATAGACTTCAGTTTGTCTACAGTCCACCTGCCCAAAATGTGTCATGTAGAACTAAAAACAATGCAGTATCTCAAATGTGGTCTGATCAGGTATTTTGGATATTGTTGTAGCATCTGATTGTTATCCTTTGTTCTCACTACATGACCAACCCACTTATTTCCTGGTTACACATGCTGTTAATTATGCCTTGTATTTTATTTTTCATGCACAAATAATTGTTGGCAATATGTTGCATCCTACTTGTTATCACATATTGTGCTTTGAATTACTTGCAATTTTAGTTCTTCAGGGAAAATAGTGTTTAATGATTTCTAGTATATTATGCAAGCTGGAGAAAAACAGTATATAAAAAAGATAAGCTTTTACGCCATAGTCAGCCTCTTGAGAACATTGAATATAAGTTGATATAAATAATTTAACTCAGCTATACCTGGCTATTATCAGATCTAGGTTCTGATACTGAATCCACTACTGAATTTCAGTGTGATGTTGGGGAAATTGTTCACCACACTCATATCTCAATTTCTTTTCCCTAACTTATCTTTCTTCAAGGCATATTGGAAGCTTAATGGTGTAGTAGAATCCCTTAATAGTGTGATTCAAATCCAAATCCCTTCAAATGTGTCATTTTTGGATAGCTGAGTTTTCTTTTTAGCTGATGGTTAGTACTTTAAATGCTGGGAGCATGAGAGAATTGAGAGGTAGAACAGAAAGTGGTAGTTGGAAGTAATTGAACCATATTGACCCCATCTTCTGACTCAATTCTAGAGCTAATGCAGCTTTTCTTCTATTCAATTATGGGTCTAGTCCAAATTCTATTCTGTGAGTAAACTATGTTTAATTATGGGAATTGTGAGAGGATTTTGAACTCAGCCCCGTGTGATTGGAAAGATGAACCTCTACCTATCTACTTAGAGACTTTTAACTAAGGAGCTAAGTTATGTTGACTACAAACCCAGTGGGATCCAAAAACTGATGCAATGGATTTGCTCAGAATTATACATCTCAAGCAACTCTTCTCTGAAAACTGGCCTCATACTGGTCAACCAGTTATTGTATCCATGTTCCTTTGATTATATACATATACTTGGTGGGGAGTGGGACACCTTTCTTCCCCCCCCTCCCAATTTTAGGAAATTATATCTGTTCACTCTCTGCCTCTCAACTTGAAAAGACTCTATTCTTTTCTCTAATTATAAACCAGGTTGCCTATTTTTATATCCTGATGATTGTTTTAGTTAATTGTTCATATTGAATTAATGATTTTTGATTATAAAAATCTGTCTCCCTCTGTGTTCAGTGTTTGGTACCAAAACTCAGAGACCTGATTTTGATTTGTTAAGCAATTAGTATGCTTGCTTAATACATCAAAATGCTCAGAAATTCAAACCTTTGTTTCCTCATTTTGCCTCCTCATCTGCCACAGTGTTTTTATTTAATAGAAACTTATAAGAAATTGAATAACTAAAATTTATCTTCTTTCTTAAAAAGAAAATATTCAATTATTTTTAAAGATTAGTGATTTTGTAAATGTAAGCACTCTCCACTGATACAGATCAAATTTCTTCCATCTATTAGTACAGAAGTTCTTAACTAGTGTGTGTGCGAGTGAGTGTGAGTGTGTGTGTGCAAGTGTGTGTGTTTGTGTGCTTGTGAGTGTGTGTGTTTGTGAGTGTGTATGTGTGTGTGAGTGTGTGTGTGTTTGTGAGTATGTGTGTGTGAGAGAGAGAGAGAGAAAGAGATGAGCTTATTTGGCAGTCTGGCAAAGCCTTTGAATCCTTTCTCTGAATATTGTTTTTAAGCTCAAAAAATAAAAATATATAGATTTACAAGGGAAACCAACCAAATTGTAATATAGTCATCAAACTATTTTCTTCTTTTTCCTCTTAGTCCAAAAGTACACTTATTTAGGAAAAGAAGTTACAGACAAAATGGAAAAGTAAAATAGCACCAGAAATAGTAAATATGAAATAGATTTGGGAGAGCAATAGGGTTATCAAGTAAAGGAATTTGAAAGAAGCCATTAAAGGCATATGCCATGGGGTGCTAAGTATTCCATTGACTGGCAGGTTAAATCTATATAGGGGTTTAGCAGACTAATCTGTTTAGTGATAGTAAGGAGAAAGATACCATTAAAGGGAAGACATTCCTCTTGAAAGGACTTTCAGCCTGTAGTTTGATGAAAAAAATTATAATCCACTTATGAGAGCACCTGAGGTTAGACAGGGAAAGCTTGAGAAAGAGGTGAAAGAGAGAGGGAGGGAGGGAGGGAAGGAAGAAGGGAGGGGAGAGTAAGAGGAGGAGAGAGGGGAGAAGATAGAGAGGAAAGGAGACAGAGAGAGGAAGAAAGGAGACAAAGAGGAAGGAGAGAGACAGAGAGGAAGGAGGTAGACAAGAGAGGACAGAGAAAGAAAAAAGAGACACACAGAGAGAGAAGGGAAGGGAAGGGAGAGAAGCAGAGCCCTCATTCTTATGATGTATGGTTAAAGGGAATATGATCAATGTTCTCTACCTTCCTGAAGATAGAATATATCAGGAAGAGCAGACTTTTGTAAATAATGTAATCTAATTTATTAGAGACTACATTATCTTCCAGGTGATATTTGTACTCATTTTATGGAGAAATCCAGAAATAACAATTAAAAGGAGAGGGGGTGATATGGATATCTTAGTTTCCAGAGACCTCCACCTGAAGTAGGATTGTAATCAAAAGTCCATTGCACAAAAGACATACTTTAAAAATAAAAACCCACTTAAGTCTGGGATGGTGATTAAAAGTGGGATGCCAAGCAAACAGAGTATCCAAGATCCCCTTGAAGGAGACTGCTTTGGGAAGTTGAAGTTATATTTAACCCAAGAGCAATTTTCAGAAATGGGGATTCCACCAGGTTAACAAAGATATTCACAAAACCTTTCCCTAACAGGTCTTATAATTATATGTAAAGAGCAGGGGATTACCATTTTTTAAAAAATAAAATTCTCTGAATTTCAGGTTAATAACACCTTCCTTAGTAGATGGTTTCACAAGTTTCTGTGGTCAAAGTAATTAATCACATTATGGCCAATCTTCTGGTGATGTCTCAGAAATTTCAGTTAGGCTAGTTGTCAGATAATAGACATGGAGAGATACAGACAGAAACATGATCTAAACTTTATCCACAAACCTCTCTTTTTTCTTATTTTTTTTCAATCAGAAAAATTCTGCCTTTTTTCCTCAGCTTTCATTTTCCATTAAGAAGAAAAGAAAACTAAAACTTCTGTTACAAATATGCATAGACAGGCAAAAAAATTCCCCTTTGATTCTAAGAGATTTGGGCAATTTTCTTCTAAGATTTCTTGAAATATGATGTTTAAGCTCTCTTTATGGTTTTAGTGTTCAGATTAGTCTAGTTATTTTAGTCACATTCTCCTTAAGCTACTTTCCACGTTAGCTTTTTTTGCTATAAGTATTCTTAGTTTTTCTTTTAATTTTTACCAGTCGTTTGACTTTTTTGTAATGTTTCTTGTTTCATAGATTAATTCTTTCGTTATTTTGTTCTGTAGAGAAAATCTGGGCTGCTCCTGTCATTGCTTTTTTGGACTATTGAGTATTGTCCTATTCCAGAGTCTCAGAGCTAGCAGACTGGGGACTTGAAAACTTGGAGCATACCCACAGTGATCTGAAATAAGGCAAAGTCTAATTATAATCCCCCACACCTAACTCCAAACCATTATCCCTATACATAGTTTGAATTCTGCAAGTTCCCTGATCTGGGATTGGGTTTGAGCAACTGTAGAATTGTTGCTAGACTCAACCACCCTTAGCCAGCTGAGAAGCTCTGATGGTCAGAGAAATAGAATTTTGTATGTTTCTTTAGTCTGGGATTCTTGCCCTGGCTATTCCTGTGTAGGTTTCAGATTAAACTAGAAGCTGAAAGTGAGACCTTTCTATGCTCCCAGGATTCAGTCATACCATTGCCATTTGGTTCTGACTTTGCTCCTCTCAGCTCAAGTTCTGTTGCTGTTCCCCTTCCTACATTATAACTGCAACTGGAGAATGGGTAAAAACTTCCAGTTCACATCCATTCCTATGCCCTATAATACATCAGTGTGGGTCCCAACTTCCTCTAGATTTGGTGCACAGCCTCTTTCTGGGTGTTAAAGTGTTGAGTGACTCATTCATGGCTATCTCTAGCCAGATACTGTTTTCATTGTCTGCATATGTCTCTTTCTGTCTCCCTATACCAATCTGGACTGGAAAAATAGGTCGCTTTTAGTAGTTTTTCTTGAATTTCTTCATCTTGATTAGGTCTGATGCCTTTTCTAGAGAGAGCTATTTGGAGAAACCTGGGGTAGGGAACTTGGTTTATTGCTTATTGCTGCTCTGCCATCTTGATCCATGTTTTCCATAAATATTTATAGCTAGCCTTCATTCATTTAACCTTCAAAAAACTTGGGCAATCTTTGCCATGATAATATATCAGAGTAGGACTTTAGTGTAGAATTTGGTATTCAGAACATAATTTAACCTTTTTGCTGAGTCATCACCTCAGCCTCTCACTTTGAACATCAATATTTTATACCTTTCCAGTGCTTAATAAATGGTTGTGAAATATATTGCTCAGTTATTGTGCTATGCTAAATATATGGCTATAGATACAGATGCAGCAGTTGGTATGCTGCATAAGGCTGAATGAGTCTTGACTATAGTAGTGGGTCCAGAATTTGCTGTTTTGTACAAGTCCCTCACATCACCTTGCTTTTTGGCTATCTGCCTTTTTCCCCATATGGGTGGAGTGGAACATATGCAGATAAATAATCTCTGAGCAGTGTCACATGGCTCTCTCTCCAGAATTAATTAGCAAACCAAAGGCTAAAATGACATTCTTCTCCCAGGTGGTTTTCTCATTCTATTGAAAATCATTTTCTTTACTGCTGCTCTAAATTCAATCTCTTTTTGACTTAGAACTATTTAAAACATTTTGTTTAATTCCTATTTTCACTGTTTAATTCCATAATGTGGTCCAGTGGACCACAGGAAGGAAGAAAACAGGCACTTATTATGTGCCTATTATATGCTAGGCGTACTTTACAGATTTTTATTTTTTTTATTTTTCAGTTGGTCCTCACAACTTGCCCTTGGAAGTAGGTAATATTATCCCCATTTTACATTTGAGAAAACTGGGGCAGACACTGACTTGCTCGGATCATGCAGCTAATAAGAGTCTTAGGTCAGATTTGAATTCAGTTCAAAATACTAGGCTCTATCCACTTTGCTACTGTAATGTAAGTACAGTTCATATCCACTCTTTTATTTGATTGATTTATTTATTGATTCTGGAAGAATGAATTTTAAAGTATTTATTAAGCACTTTAATTATGTGCCAGAAACTGTGCTGTGTGGGGATGAAGACAGTTTCTGTCCTCAAGGAGCTAATATTTCAATGAGGGAAATAATACAAATAGGAGAGTAGTAACCTGGAAGGTGTTGCTCTTTGTCCTTGGTTCTGGGAGAGGATCTTGACATCAAAAAGGTGATGACATGACTTGCAAGTGAATTGGATTTAAGGGAGGGAGGACTGAGCAAGGCTACCAGCCTCACTTCCCCTCCAGAGCAACTGGGTCCAGTGGCCAAATATAGATTAAAAGGACTGGAGAGTAAGATCTTGAGCAGATTTCATTTTATCTAAGGCAATACCCAATTAGTGATTAACTCTAGGTAAAAAAAAATGAGGCAAAAATCAGTAAGGGAATGGATGAATAAGTTATGGTATATGAATGTTAGTGAATATTATTGTTCTCTAAGACACGATCAGCAGGATGATTTCAGAGAGATCTGAAGAGACTTACATGAACTAATGCTAAGTGAAGTGAAGTCCAAGAGAACATTATACACAGCAACAAGAAGATTATGTGATGATCAGCTATGATGGGCACAGCTCTTTTCAAAAGCAAGATGATTCAGGCCATTTCCAATAGACTTGTGAAGGAGACAACCATCTGCATCCAGAAAGGCTGGTGGGAACTGAATGTGGATCACAATACCTTTTTTGTTGTTATTTGTTTGCCATTTTTTCTTTTTCATTTTTTTCCTTTGTGATCTGATTTTTCTTATGCAGCATGATAAATGTGGAAATATATATAGAAATATTGCACATGTTTAACATATATTGGATTACATGCTTTCTAGAAGAGGGAATGGGGAGAAGGGAGGGAGAAAAATTTGAAACATAAGATTTTGCAAAAGTAATGAAAACTGTCTTTGCATATATTTTGAAAATAAAAAGTTATTATTAAGAGAAAAAAAATAAATGAGGCAAAAAATTGCCTTTTTATCTAGTAAAAGAAAAAAAAAAAGCCAATTTCGGAAGGGAAGACTTTCAGGGTTTCTAGCCAAAACAGAAACAATTGCTATTTATACTCATTCTGAACCATCAGAAACCAAACAACCAAATGCAGAGTTACAGGGATTGTGAATGGAGCCATAGGACATTAGCTGACAAATCCTTTCCAGTAGCAATGATAAGTTCTGATAAATAATTATGTGTCTCCCAATGGAAAGAGATGGGGAAGGTAGGAACTAAATCTGCCCATGGTCATGGCATGATCCATGATCCAATCCAATAGGGAGAATCCCTTACAATTTTATAGATTTGTGCAAATAGGTTTGAGTAAAAGCTTACACTAAAGGTGGCATATACATCATTAACTTCATCATCATTTAACAGTCATAAAGATAGGTAGCAATATGCATAAGTAGAAATTGAAACTCTGCTAAAATGACCCTCTTGCTTTTCAGTTCATTCATGGTTTTCTTTAAGATTGCCTTAATATTTGGTCTTGAATAGGGTAAACTTTTTTATGAATTCTTATAATTTTATATTTTGAGTAGCTCTTTGATTCATGGGTTAAATCACTGGAATAAAATTGCAGACTAGAAAGATGGTAAAATGTCCTAGATTCTGCCTTCCTGAATTCTAAGACAGGATTCTAAGACAGTCTAGCAGTAGTTTAACTTTGAGATTTTTAAGCAGACTTTGGTAATGAAATGATCTTTCACTGGCATTTGCTAGGACAGAAAATGCTGAACAGTTATATCGCTATTATAAAACTATTCAAGTGATAGACTTTTCCTAGAAACTAGCTCTTTGGAATAAGTGACAATTCTTCTGTGGCATTATTCAGAACTTTTCAACAGCCATAGTGAGATTTCCTTATCCATTATCTTATTTGGAAATGCTAGAACCATGCTTCTGAAAATATACATGAAACAGCCAACTATTTTTCTTAATGAAGTCTTTCTCTCTTTTTTTAGTTGAGTCAGAAATATGATATTCTCTGAATACCATAGTCTGAAGTTACTGAAGACACATATCAGAGGTCCTCAAACTATGGCCAGTGGGCCAGATGCAGCAACTGAGGACATTTATCCCCCTCACCCAGGGTTATGAAGTTTCTTTATTTAAAGGCCCACAAAACAAAGTTTTTGTTTTTACTATAGTCGGGCCCTCCAACAGTCTGAGGGACAGTGAACTGGCCCCCTATTTAAAAAGTTTGAGGACCCCTGAAAGTACTCTAGTTGGGAGGAGGTATGTCCCTTTTCTGGTTTTAATATATTGAAAATCTGTAAAGTATTTCAACAGATTTCCTTTCTGAGCTTTGGTGGCATTTAGAAGACATAATAAATATTGTGCTTTTCCACCAACATGTTTTAGAACTCTCTCTAAAGTCACATACACATATCCATTTTCTCCTTTAAACTTTGCATATACAAACCGTTTTGTGCTTCTTTGTTTGACTTTCCAGTAGAGAAAGAGTTCTTAACTATGAGCTTTTTTCTTTCAGTATTTTGATCACTGAATTTGAATATAATTGGTTTCCTTTTTAATCCTATGTATTTTACTTTGTGTAGTTATAAACCTTATTCTGAGAATGGGTCCAAAGAATTACAAACGGATACATGAAACAAAGTAAAGTTAAAAAACCTCTGTGCTAAAGGAAGATTAGGATCAATTTTGTTTAGTGGTTCATAATATATACTAAGCTTTGCTGTGCTGTGTATTCACTGTTAAACAAGCTATAGTTCTCTGCTGTACTGTATCTGACTTGATATCATTGTACTATATTTGTCCTCTTCTGTTTTGAATGTTTATAGTATTTTTTATTTGACCTGAAAGCTCTAAATTTTTTTTCTATGATATTCCTGGAATTTTTCATTTGGGGATTTCTTTCAGGAAGCAACCAATGGTTGCTTTCTATTTGCACTTTGCTCTCTGGTTCTAAGAAATCTGAGCAGTTTTCTTTCATGATTTCTTAAAATATTCTGTCCAGTTCCTTTTTTTGGTCATATCTCATGATTCTTAAATTAGCTCTCCTTGGGGCAGCTAGGTGGTGCAATGGATAGAGTCCTGGATCTGAGTTCAAATCCAGCCTCAGATGCTTAATACTTCCTTGCTGTGTGACCCTGGGAAAGTCATTTAACCCCAATTGCCTCAGCAAAAAACAAAGCAAAACAAAACTCTTCTTGAGCTTTTTTTCCATGGCAGTTGTCATGTGTCAATCTCATTATCAATGTGGACATCCCTGCCAAAGTAAGAGAACTTATCCACAGCATTCAAAACTTCATCATTTACTGTAAATAATGGTTTCACATATGTCTGGTGTGGTGTTGGCTGATGAAGGATCTGTGTTTTCTTGGTGTTAATTTTTAGGCAAAATTAGCACAAGCAGCAGAGAATTAATTCATACTTTGTTGCATCTCTGCTTTGAAAGCTGCATTAAGTGCACAACCATCTGCAAAAAAATCATGCACCAACACTTCAACATTTATAGTTTTTTTACTTTGTTTTGATATTTTTGTCATCTCACAGTTATTCACTTCTTTTTAATCCATTTTAATTTTCAAAGAATATTTATTGAATGAGGTTGTATATTTATTATGTTAAACTGTTATTTCTGTTTCCAAGTCTTTCACTGTAACTCTTATTAGTTTTCTAATTTTTTCTTTTGTTGTTCTCATTTTACTTATAATATCATTTTAAACTCTTTAAATTTTTTCATCATTTTTTCTAGGAATCTTATTTGATCAAGCTGAATTTTTCTTTGAAGTTTGTAGGTTTTTTGAAATTATTCTCTAAAGGTTTTGAGATATTGACATTATAAAAGCTTTTTATCTCTTTAAAAAAACTGACTCCTTTAGCAATCTGTTTGGGCAATATCTCTCATTGCTGGCCTAGCTGGAAGATCTGGGGACTGAGTTTGTGATTTTTGGCTCTTCTGAGATAATCACTCTCCCCTTGTGTGCTATCTATCTTCAGTCCATTGCTCATATAAAAGCTGACTGAAAATTTCCAAATTATATGGCAAGAAGAAGTTATGTTCCAGGAGTTCAAGGATGCTTCCATTGTCCATCTTTATAAAGGCAAAGAGAATTGATTGTCCTCTAACAATCAAGGGGGGGGGGGTGTCTCTCTCTTAGTCATGGCTGGCAAAATTCTTGCCAGAATCCTCCTTAATAGGCTGACTGTATACCTAGAAAAAAGTCATTTACCTGAGAGCCATTGTGGCTTCAGAAGAGGCTGAGGAACATTCAGTGTGATGTTGACTGCCTGAAACTGCAGGAAAAATTCCAGGAGCAGAACAAAGATCTTTATACAACATTGTAGACCAGACCAAGACCTTCAATACTATCAGTTATGAGGGCTTAAGGAAAATTATGCTGAAATTCAGTTGCCCAGAGAAGTTCATTAGTATAGTATATCGATTTCATGATGGCACGCTTGTCGGGGTTCTGTCAGTAGGCAGTGTTTTTGAGCTTTCCCGGTCACCAGTAGAGTGAAACAAGGCTGTGTGCTCCCTCCCATGCCTTTTAGTATGAGGTTTTCAGCCATGTTGTCAAATGCCTTCAGTGAGGACAAACATGGAATTAGATAGTTAATGCACTGATGGTAAATTCTTCAACTTGACAAGGCTACAAGCCAAAACCAAAGGGGAGGAAATGTTGGTGCATGATTTTTTTTTGTTTGCAAATGGTTGTACACTTAATGGAGCTTTCAAAGCAGCGATGCAACAAAGTATGAATTAAATTCTATGCTGCTTGTGCTAATTCTGCCTAAAAATTAACACCAAGAAAACACAGATCCTCCATCAGCCAGCACCATGCCAGACATATGTGGAACCATTATTTACAGTAAATGATGAAGTTTTGAACGCTGTGGATAAGTTCTCTTACTTTGGCAGGGATGTCCACATTGATAATGAGATTGATACATGTATTGCCAGAGTTAGCTCAAAGTTTGGGAAGCTTCAAAGGCAAGCGTGGGAGAGGAGAGGTGTTTGACTACCAAAGTGAAGGTCTGCAGAGCCATTGTGCTGATTTCATTGTTGTATGCTATGAAACCTGGACATATACCAAGGCCATACCTGAAAACCAAATCACTTCCATTTGAATTGTTTTAGGAAGATTCTGAAGGTCACCTGTCAGCATAAGATACCAGATACTGAGATTCTTTCTTGAACTAAATTGCCAAGTATTCTAACTCTACTATGGAAAACACAATTACACAGAATTGCTCATATTGTTTGAATGCCAAAAAATTTATTTTATGGAGAACTCACACAAGGCAAGCTCTCACAGGCTAGTCAGAAAAAGTGATACAAGGTCACTCAAATTATCTCTTAAGACCTTTAGAATCAATTGTATGACACAGGAGACAATGGCACAGGACTTCCCAGCATGGTGTGCCCTCATCAGAGAAGGTGCTGTACTCTATGAGCAAAGTAGAATTAAATTAGCCCAAAGGAAAGGAAATATGCAAAATTAGAGAAGCTACCTCAAATGTTCATGTGGACTAATTTGTGTCCAACCTGTGGCAGAGCATTCTGAGCTTGTAATTGGTCTGATCAGCCACAATCAGACACACTGTACCTCAATTCGAACATAGTGATGTCTTTTTGGTCCTCTCAAAAACAAAAGACAACAATCTTGGGTAAGAGACTGAGTCCACAATCTTTTTTGGAAATGAACCCTATTTGGGAACTCTGGACATTATCTGTACTCTTAGGCCCACCGGAAGCCCCTGAGTTGCTGGCCTGGGCCTGGACTGGCCCTCAACGCAGGGTGTCCCTGTGTTGTATCTTTTTTAGTCAGAGTTGTGGGTACTGAGTCTCTTTTCCTGGCCACCTTTGCCACAGTTCTTGCTCCAGTCATTTGCTTATGGGTCAAATTTGTGATCTTAGGCTAGAAAGATCAACTAGTCCATGATGACCTAATTTCTCCTTTGCTTTCTATTATTGTTCTGGATCATTGTTGGAGTGATTGTGGTGAGAGCTGGATATACTGCTTCCTCCTACTCTGCCATTTGGCTCAGTTTCTGTGAAATGACTTTTATAAACTGATACAAAGCAAAATGAGCAGAACCAGGGAAATAATATAGACAATAACAATAATATGCAACATATAAATATAGAAAATTATATAGACAATATACAACAATTTAAATGGAAGTTATAACAAAATATCCTAAAATAAGTAGAATGCTATATAAGTATAATAGCCAAGCTTGACCCTAAAGAAAGGAGAAAGTGAACCTCCATAGTTTCTTCACAGAGATTGGGGGTGATGGATATGGAACATTATGTATACTGTTAGACTTAGTTGATTCATTGGTTAGTTTTGTTGAATGGCCTTTAATTTGTCTTTATTTTTTATTCTTTATAACAAGAGGGCTCTCTGGGTAGGATGCTAAGAGGGATATATATGGAAATAGAGGTGTGTTTAAAAAAAATTACAAACTTAAAAAAAAGACCCAAGCATAGCACTTGGTATGTTATCCACTCACCCTTATATGATGGGTCAACCTCTTTTTTTTTTTTTTTTGTCTTTATACCATTTCTCTTGCACAATTCTTAGTTGATACAATGCTACAACTCACTCATACCTATTATTAACCTCTAAATTGCCCTCTGAGTGTTTTAATTCTTTGGAGACTGTAGTGTTTCATGACTGATGTCAATATGACATCACCACAAGGGATTAAAAAGGGAGAAGCTTGGTTTTCATTCAAAACACTGCAAATGAAATAAATGGCATTTATCTCAATTTATTCAATTTAACTCCTGTTCATTGTCCATCTACCATCTACCATGCCTGTTTAAGAGAAAGATTTTCAGGAGGATTCTTGGAAGATGGAGTAGGCAAAAAAAATTCTAATAGCTCCAGATTTCCTCCACAAACAAAACAAAATTACACCTCAAGGTGAATGTAAACTGATGAAAAACAAATAAAATTTGGGGCAGATTAGGGATTCTCTTGGGACAACTGGAGAAGATTCAAAGAAAGACTCCTGAAAGGAATTTAGCCAGTGTGAAGTATAAATACCTCAAGGTTAACTCTACTGAAACAGCAAATGGGAAGCCCTGGAGCTAAGTGGATTCCAAAGTAACCTCACCCCAACCACAGGAACTTTCACCTCCTGGACTATGTGGAAGTACCAAGTCTCAGTCAGGGAAGATTGAGGGAAACTGCTGATAGGACATGGCCTTGGGCAAGAAGGAACCAGCACATACCCTGTGAGTTCAGAAGTAGGATAGCTTCTGGAAGAAGTTCTTGGTTTTGGGTTCTAGGCCAGATGGTAGAATTAAAATGAAGCCAGAAGCAACATCCTCTCCACTACAGGACTAGAGGTGATTACACTAATAAGTTCTTATTAAAAAAACAAACAAACAAACAAACAAAAAAAAAAAAAAACAATGAAAGAGAAAAAATCCAATTATAGAAAATTACTGTGGGAAGAGGGAAGATCAGAGTGCATCTTCAGAGGAGGATATTGAAATTAAAAAAAAAAACCCTCCTCTACCCCAAAAAGTAATGTTAAATGGTTACCTGACCCCGAAATAATTTATAGAAGTCAAAAAACACTTTAAAAGACAAATGAGAGGATGAGAAAAAAACTTTAAAAAAGAACAATGTAAGAAAAATAAAAAAGATTATGAAAAAAAAAAAAAGGCAACCAATTAGAGAAGGAGACCCAAAGTCTTAAAGAAGAAAATGAAAATTAGAATTGGACAAAAAGAAACCGGTGAAATTATGAGATCAAGAAATAATAAAACAAAATATAAAGAATGAAAAAAAAGAAGAAAATGTGAAACATTTCATAAGAAAAACAACAGATCTGGAGAAAAATCAAGAAGAGAAAACAAGAATAATTGGACTTCCTAAAAGCTATGATCAAAAAAATCCTTCAAAAACCTTGACACAATAATACAAGAAATAATTAAAGAAAATTTGGCTTGAAAGTAATAGAAGAAGAAGGGAATATAGAAATGGAAAAATATCAACAATCATCACCTCAGAGAAATACTCCAGGGAACACACATAAGAGCATCATTGCTAAATTTTGAAAACTCTGGAGGGAATAAGATAAATTACAGTATAGAATAATATATAGATGAACAGAAGTGGGATAACGTATACAGATTATACGTTATTACAGATTAGGGTGGAAGGAAAAGATAAAGGAGAGATCCATTGGGGGAGGGAAGGTTAAATAATAGCCAGATATGTTAATGGGTAGAAGTAGAGTAGAAGAGTTAGCACGGATAGGAAATAACAATGATCAGGAGTAGAATTTATTAGGGAAAAAAGTAGGGGTAGTAATCATTAATCTCAAAGTCAAATTTAAGATTAATCAAGAAAAAAATCTATATTAGATGTTAGACATTGTTTTAGATGTATATGTATATGCACATGTATATATGAAGAGGTATATATGTACGTATGTGTATATAGATAAATGTATATATGTAAGTATAAGTGAGTGTGTGTGTGTGTATATACACTGTAGTATGTTTAGGGAAAGTATGGTGGAAAGGGAAAAAAATAAAGCAAAAAGTACACAGTAGAGAACAAAAGAAAATATACAAGAAAGCAAAGCAAAGATGGACAGTCACGAATGCAATATCCTCTATTTATATTTGTATATATATATAGATATAGATATATATATAGATAGATAGATATAGATTTTTTTTTAATTGAGGTAATTGGGGTTAAGTGACTTGCCTAAGGTCACACAGCTAGGAAGTGTTAAGTGTCTGAGATTAGATTTGAGCTCAGGTCCTCCTGACTTCAGGGTTGATACTCTATCCATTGTGCCACCTAGCTGCCCCATATATATGCTTTCTTGAAATGAAAATTTATTGTTACCTATTTTGAATTCTTTCTAATGTTCTGCTGGACACATGCCATTTTTTTTCCTTTTTCTTTCCTTATTTTTTTTTCCTATTTTGCATCTAACTTTTATATAAATAAATACATTTTGGGAAAAAAAAGACAAGGGTTCCCAAACTTTTTGGTATCAGGACCCCTTTATATACTTGAGGACCCCCAAAGAGCTTTTGTTTTTATGGGTGATATGTAACTACATTTGCCATATTGGAAATGAAAAGTTCTTAGTGCAATTGTAAAAGTAGTTTTGACCTTATGGACCCTCTGTGAATGTCTTTGGGATCTTCAGGTCACCAAATCACACTTTGGGTTAAAATACCAGATTCTCTGGATCATCCATTGAGATCATCAATTAATCTAGCCTAGTAGGTGTTCTTGATCCATATGTTATTTCTTTTGTTTATTGGCCATACTCTTTGAGTGATAAAAATTTCATCCAGGAGACTTCATGTTGTTCTGAGGCTTGATTCAACCAATATAATTTCATCTATAAGCAGAACTTTTCTCTAGAAAACTTTGTTATCAAAGGGGTTTGTTCTGTACATAGTCCATGATGATGGCAAACCTTTTAGTAACTATATGTTTCTCTGTTTTGTGCCTGATTTCATATTAGCAGTCAGAAAGTCACTAAAAAGCTCATTTCTGTTGTTAAATCTTTTAAGGGCAGGAAACATGAGAAAAAGCAAATCGATAGAGGTAGCAATAAAGGAATTATGATAAGGTGGAAAGAACATGAAATACAAATAATACTTGTATTTGTTATTTTTTGTTGTATTTGTTGGGACCAAATAGCACCAAGAAAGAATCCTTGATTCTGGCTCTTGAGTTGCATTTTGTTCACAAATCTAATAATTTATTCATTGAGTGAAAATTAACAAGTTTCATTAAAAAGTATTAGCACCTAAGAATTAGGTTTAAAAAATAAAGAAGTAAAACAGATCAAAATAGTGATCTGACTATAGCTCCTATTAAGGATAAATAAACTAATTGTTTCTTTATTCAGATAGCAAATAATTCTTCTGGTTACAGAAGGTTAATACAGTCAAAGTCTGTTAGTATATAGTTATACATTTGCTGATAGTCAGATTTTTCAGTTAAGTTATATACTTTTCCCTATTCCCCATATTGTATGGCATCACCCCTGTTGCTACTTTTGGCTAATTATGGCTTTACCAAGATTCCACTTAATTCTTCCTACTATTATTGTATGCTTTGTCTTTCCTAAAGTGAAAATGCTGTCAAGAATCTGGAGCAACTAGATCTTTTGGCTGATGACTATAATTTTCTTTGACTTTAGATAGAATCTGGCATTCTATACAAGATGACTCCTAGATACTACTCATCATTTTCATCAAAATTGTTGTTTTTTGTTTTGTTGTGTTGTGTTTTTTTGGTGAGGCAGTTGTGGTTAAATGACTTGTCCAAGGTCACATAGCTAGGAAGTGTTAAATATCTGAGGCTGAATTTGAACTTAAGTCCTCCTAACTAAAGGACCAGTGCTCTGACCACCGTTCCATCCATCTGCTCCTTGTTGAAAGTTTTAAAGAGGTATAAGACAAGCAAAAGACTCTTGAGCTTACAGTTTATTGTCTGGAAGTAGTGGGGACTAGCAGAACCAGGAGGGACATGAGCAATTTTAAAATGATTAAATATTAAATTGGTATCATATCAATTTTTAAATAAATCAGGAATTGAAAAAAAGAAGTGAAATTCAATGTAAAAGTTTCTCCTAAACTCTCTTCACTTTGATCCTTTGACATGTCATTGGTCTCCAGGGTTCTGTAATCATTAATGCCTGGATTAGTATATCCTTTTCTTTCCTCCAGGTCTTTTCCTAATTCTGTGTTTTCTTTGATTTTACAGAATATATTCATTTGAATTTTTTATACCATTTTCACACCTTTTGAATTAGTAATTGGCATTTAGCAGTTGAAACTTTCCAAAGCAATGTGCATATATAATTTCTTTTGAACTTTATAATAAATTAGAGAGATAGGCCTTACAGACACTCTTGTTTTACAGATGAAGCAATTGATGCCTTTTGTCTATGGTCATACAGTTAGCAAGTTTTTTAATCCTAACTTCAGGTCTAACATTCTAGACAATTAGCTTCACTGTTAATGAACTAACCCATTTTATAACTGTAGTGCTTTGAAAATTGTGTTCTTTTTATACTGATATTTCAAAACTTTTTCTAAAATATATAGAGTAATTTATTATGTACTTTAATCTAAACAAAAAAAATTGATTACATAAATATTATTCATTCAAAATCAATATCCATGTATAATTTCTTTTAAAATTGCCTTTACTTGCAAATAAATCCATTCTTTAACTCGTCAGAGAACCACCCCTGTTAACAGAGAATAAAAAAGAGAGGAAGGAAAAAAAGCAATTCAGCCAAACTAACCAACATTTCAATACAGTCTAATAGTATCTGTAAAGTTTCACACCCCCCGCCCAGTTTCCCATTCTCTCTTTATTCTAGAACTTAGCTTGATAATTAATTCTAGTTATATAGTGTTCAATTTTGAGATTTCTTACTATTATTGTTATCCTTTCTCTTATATTACTAAGTCACTGTGATTATTGATTTCCTAGTTTTATTTCCTTAACTTTTCATCAGTTCATATGAGTCCTCCCATGCTTCTTTGTATTCATAATATACATTATTTCCTGTGTTATGTTAATATTCCATTTCATTCATATGTTATAGTTTGTTCGGCCAGTCTATGTAAAATTTCTAATAGCAGTTTTTAAAATTACTTCAAAATATACCTCTGTTCTCTGGTCATCTATTTCTGTTTTACATAGACTCTCAATAATGGAAGGGATCTTGGAGGCTTGTTGTCCAATAAACAACTTATGTGTGAGCGAGAATTCTTCTTGTCTCATGACAGACAAGTGTGCATTTAACTTTTTCCTGATGATCTCAAATGAGAGTTAGCTCCCTTCTCAGAAAGGCCATTTTATGTTTAGATACTGAAATCACAGATCAAATGAATCTATTCACATCAGTCTGTGTTTTCATCATTTTATACATTCTGTCCAATGATGTAGGAAACAAGTCTGTGTTTGGATATGTCTAATTATTAGAAAGTTTTTCCTTGGGGCAAGGTGACATTTACTTTATTACATCTTTCATCTATTAATTCTGGTCTTGTCCTCCGGAATGAAACAGAACAAATTTAATCGCTCCTAACAAATCTTTCCTCCTCAAGACAAAATACTTAAAGACAATTAGTATTACACTCCATAACTCCTTTCCTACTGCCTACCTTAGTCTTCTCTTCCCCAAGCTAAACATTCCCAATACTGCAACTGATCCCCTTATGATGTGCACTGAAGGCCTTTCACCATTTCAGTTGTCCTACACTTCCTGGCTTAATCAAGAAAATTTGATTAACCACCCACTTGAACACATTACACTAAAGATGGTCTGACCAGAGCAGAAGACAATGACCTTATTCCTTACCTTTCTCAGTATGTTGTCTTTCTTGGTTGTCATATCATATTGTTGATTCATACTGAGCATGTAGTCCATTAAATCCCTAATTTTTTTTTGATCAAATTGCTATCTAATCAAATCACTTACTCCTTGTGTTTAATTTTTTTTTTTGTTCTAAGCATTTCTCCCTATTCAGTTGTAATATTATAACTCCAACCTAATGTTCTAACCTGTCCTAATCTTTTTGAATCCTTGACTTTTGCCATCCAGTTTATTAGCTCTCATTCCAAAGTTTGCATCTTTTGCCATTTTGAGAAGCAGCAAGTCATATATATCCTTTTATTCAAGCTATTGACAGAATATTAAGCAGTGTAGACTAAGCACTGACCCCAAAGATCGCCCTGGAGACCAACCTTTAATTCAACATTCAACCATTAATGACTATTATTTGAGTTTAGTCATGTAACCTAAATTCACTTAGTTTATATTATTATTTAGTCCATATTTCTTCACTTTTCCAAATAGCATAAGAAACTTTGTCAAATGTTTTGCTAAAATCTACATCACTTCTCTGATCTACCAATATGGAAACCCTGTTGAAAACAGAAATGAGACTAGTTTAGTACTATCTATTCTTGATGAAACCATGCTGATTCTTTGTAATCATCACTTTCCTTTCTAGATGTTCACTAACTGTCCCTTTAATAAAATGTTCTAGACAATTTTTTTAGGAATCAAAGTCAAACTCATTGGCCTCCATTTTTCTCTTCTTTTTGAAAATTGTAGAAATCTTTGCAATTTCTTCAGTCCTTCAATATCTTTCCAACTTTAAAAGTTTTTCAAAGAACACTGAAAATAGAGATGATAGCTGCCAATTTTTTCAGTATCCTAGGATACATCCTAGGATTATATAGAATCATAGACTTAAGAGCTTCTAGAGACCACAAAGATAATCTAGTTTAATTTCCTGATTTTGCAGATTAAGAAACTGAGGAAATGTGCTCATATCGTGTAGGTTATCAGTAACAAAGTCAGGATTCAAACTGAGGTCCTTGGATTGCAGAGCCAATTAATTTTTCTCCTGTACCATAAGATGAGTTGAAGTCTTTGAGAGCATATAGATGCTTTCTTATTATCTCTGTACTTATTTTAGATATTAGCTTCATATTAATGATTTTTGTTAATTTTTTTCAGCCTAAAGATAATCCTCTTTAGTAGAAAAAAGGAAGAGAAAAGTGAAGAAGTTTGTCTTCTCTCTATCAATTACCACAATGCCATACATGTTGAGCTAGGATTCTGTCTCTCCTTTTACTCTCTTTTTTCTCTCCAATTTTTTTAAAAGCCTTTTTTAAAAATTGAACTTATTTTTCCCTACCAGTCTTAACTTATTTTGAGCTTTAGCGTTTTTGTCAGTATTTTTACTTTTATAAACTTTGATTCATATTCAGTCACTTGTCTTTGCTACCTTTTTTTGTGGATGTTTTTTAAAAGTCTAAATTGGTTGGTAAGTACACCGATAATGACTGTGTGTGTGTGTGTGTGTGTGTGTGTGTGTGTGTGAAGAATTTCATTCTAAAAGGGAGAAAAACTTGGAACATAAGGTTTTGCAAGGGTGAACATTGAAAACCATGTATGTATATGGAAAAATAAAATACCATAAAAATAAAATGAATTTAAATTTTAAAAATTTCATTTTTGATTGCTAACTTAGCAATCAAAGGCTGACTTTATCTATAGAATTTTAGTTTGTTAGTTAGTTAGTAGAAAGTTAGTTAGTAGTTAGTTAGTTAGTTAGTTAGAAAGATCCTAGATCCTGTTAGAAAGTTAGAAAGTTAGTTAGAAAGATCCTAGAAAGATCCTGTTAGTTAGTAGAAAGATCCTATCTTTCATATTTACAGTTTTCCTTTTATATGGCTATAAACAAAATGTTTATTCATCCTTGTTTTTGCTTTTTTAAACTTTGTTACTTTATATAAGTCTTAATAAATATTTGTTTTCTTCATATTTTTCTTTTAAAATCACATTATTATTTCAAATATGTCACAATATATTCATAAACTATTGGATATTTTCAGTCTTTTGTTATTGAAAAAATATTATTTAAACTTTTGAACAAATTTCTTATTTGTAAATGATCATTTTGGGGGGGAGGGGATGTTCCAAGTATTAGGATTTAAGAGTTAGATGGTATTATTGGCTTTGTATTCTTTATTTCCAAATAGAATGCAACTTCCTAATAGTCTGAATACTTTTTTTTTTTTTTTTTTTTTTTTTTGGTCCAGACTTGTGAATTCACTGATATAAATGAGGGAACTGTCTCTACCAATGCAGATCAGCAATTGTTCTACAATTTATGATTTTGGAGAGTGGCCTAGAAGCTTGGGAAGTTTGGTGACTTGCTTAGGATCACTCAACCAGTCAGTACTATATGTATCAAAGGAAGGACTTAAACATAGGTCTTATTGACTCTGCAGCACATTAATTACCAAGCAATACTGTCTTTCAATCTAAGTATGAACATTTGAAAATTAGGCCATATCCTTTTAGAGGATAAGTCAATGCAAATATTTCCCATGAAATTAAATTTCTGGGAAGTAAAAATATTTTTCCATAAAGGTGTTATAAATAGACAATCTCCAGAAGGAAAAGTTTTTCCACTGAAGAATATACTTTAAGGAATAGAGAGACTACCTTTAGGTAGTAGAAGAAATGAGAGAGGATATCTATATTGGTCTCTGAATAATTTGAAAAGAATTGTGAGATTACCAAATTAACTTTTTTTCTTTTCACACAGAATTGTGGCATAATTCTTGTTGCTAAAATTTGAATTGCTATGAATTATGACCTGCTGGTACAAATACCTAAAAAAAAGATGTCTTCTCAATTTAAATATGCTTATCAACTGGGAAAAATGTTTTTGCATCCAGTATATATAATAAATGCCTCATTTCTAAAATCTATATAGAATTGAGTCAAATTTATAAGAATATAGCCATTCCCCAATTGGTAAATGGTCAAAGGATATGAACACACAATTTTCATATGAAGAAATTAAAACTGTTTCTAGTCATATGAAAAAATGCTCTAAATCACTATGATTAGAGAAATGCAAATTAAGACAACTCTAAGTTATCATTTCATACCTTTCAAATTAGTTAAAGATGACAGGAAAAGACAATGATAAATGTCAGAGGAATGTGGGAAAATTGGGACATTGATCATTATTTGGTGGAATTATTCTGGAGAACAATTTGGAACTATGCCCAAAGGGTATAAAACTGTGCATATCTTTTGATCCAGCAGTTTCTACTGGGTCTGTATCCCATGTATGATGAGTGTGGAAGTATGTTTGGAAAAATTTACATATTTGGCCTATATTGGATTGCTTGTTGTTTGAAGGAAGGGGATGGAGGGAGAAAAATTTGGAACTCAAGGTTTTGCATGGGTGGATATTGAAGGCTATCTTTACATGTGTTTGAAAAAACAAAAAGCTTTTACAAAAATATGCTTATCAGAATAAAAGAAAACTCAAATATATAAAATTATGATAAAGAATTTCACAAGTAGAAAAGAAACATAAATGATTATCAGTTTATTTCCTTATTGTCTTCTCTTCTTTTAGAGGGACATAGCTTAGAAAATGGTATAAGACCTCTAGGTATAAGGTATAGGTATAAGGTATAGGTATAATATAGGTATATTATAGGTATAATATAGGTATAATATAGGTATAAGGTATAGGTATAAATGGTATAAGACCTCTATAAAACCTCTAGGTTTTGTTTGTTCTCACCTAGAATGAGAACCTTTTCTGGTAGCATTTCTGACTTAGGCAAAAACAATTAGGAAGGATAATAAACTGAAATCATCAAGAAAGGCCATTCGATGAGAACAGTTGTATAAAATATCAAGCCTATATTCATAGGTTCAATTTTTGTGACATTGCTGTTTCATGGTTCTCTTCCTACCTGTCCTTTGTAGAACATTCATAATATCCTTTAACTGTGGGTGTACTCCCACCCAAAGCTCTGCCTGGTCCTTCTTTTATTCTTTCTATACTTTCTCACAAATTGATCTCATCATTTTCGATGAATTTAATTATTAGCTATGTGCAGATGATTCCCACATCAATATATGTATCCCTGAACTCTGAACTCTCTCTCTCTCCTGAACTCTGGTTCTGTATCACCATTTGTCTGTTGAATATTTTGAAGTTAATGTCCCAAAAGCATCTCAAATTCAGAATGTTCAAAATAGTAAGTACTCTTTATCTTTATCCTCAACTCAATCCCATTATGAACTACCTATCACACATCCTTTCACTCACCCAGATTAATAAACTAAAGGTCATTTTCTATTTCTCATATTCATCCCACATATCTGGTCAATCAATTAATCTTGTCATTTTTACTTTCCCAATATCTCTCAAGAATCTCTTTGTCTCTGTTTACACAGTCACTACTCTAATTCAGACCCTTATCATATCTTGCCTATACAATTTCTTCTGGCCTTCAAATTGGTTTATCTTTCTGCTTCAAGTTGCTTCCTACTCTATCCTCCAGACAGCATCCAAAGTGATAGTCCTAAAGCACATGTCTGCCCATATTAATTCCTCTACTCAATAAATTCCAGTGGTTTCTTGTTATCTCCAGGTTATAAAGTCAGATTTGGCATTCAAAGTTCTTCACAATATTCCATCTTTTTACTTTTTTAGTTTTCTTACATTTTAATCCTTTTCACAAATTTACATTTTGGTCCCATCCATATCCATCTAATGGACCTTCTTATTGTCCTTAATATACAGCATTTTCTCTCCCATCTTTGCCTTTGCAGTAACTATTCCCTATGCCCAGAATGGTTTCTCTTATCACCTTTGCCTTTTAGAATCTCTAACTTTCTACAAGACTCAGTTCATACACCATTCTCTGCAAGAGATCTTTTGTGGAATCCCAACTGCTAGGGACTCCCCATCTAGGCTGACCTTCTATACGCTCTGCATTTATCTTGATTGTTTATTGTTCTGTCTTTTTCTTGGCAAAGATACTTAAGTGGTTTGCCATGTCCTCCAGATATAGTGTGCATCAATGGATATACATATTATCTCTCTCATTAGAATGTAAAGTTCTTGAAGATAGGATCATTTTTGCTTTTTTTTTGAATGTCCAGAATTTAGTGCATAGTGAAGTGCTTAATAAATAAATATCTATTGATTGATTGATTGTCAGCTTTATACCACTTCTACTAAGTAAATCCATACATTCTACTTACATTCTGTTGAGTCATCATGTTGCTCAAAAGCAGTTTATGTAAATAAATAAATAAATAACAATATCTAGATACTTGGAGGAAGGTAAACAATAAATGAATCCCATTAGAATGGACTTTGTTGGTTTATTTGCTTAAATTGCCAACATGTAATGAATGATTGTAACATGAAGAAAGAACCTGTTTTTCATCTGATCCCTTTGCTCAGCTCATACAATTACCGCCTTAGGCAAAAACAATTGGGAGAGGTAACAGATGGGAATCATTCAGGAAGACCAGTCAGAAGTGATAATAGTTGTTAAAAAAAAGTATTAAGGCTCTCATCACTTCTTGCCTATATCAGTGCAAGTTTCCTAATTGATCCATCTGATTCAAGTTTCTCACTAGTCTAATCTATCTCACACATTACTACCAATGTATTTTTTAGTTAAGTATAGATCTATTTCCCCTACTCATTTAAGTCTATTGGCTTTCTATTGCCATTAGCATAAATACATATACTCATGTGGTCAGCTTTTAAAGCTCTTCACAATCTGGCTCAAGCGTATCTTATCACAGCTAGCTGACATACTAGTTCTAGAGTCAGGAGAACCAGAGTTTAAATCCATTCCCAGATATTTTCTAGCTGTGTGACCCTTGACACATCACTTAAATTTTGTCTGTTCCTGTTTCCTTAACTGTCTCTTAACCTCTCTCAACCTTAGTTTCCTCATTTCTATAATAAGATATTATAGAATCCTATTATATAATAGGGTTGTTACATGAATTACCAGAACTGACATGAGTAAAGTGCCTTATGGACTTTAAAGTTCTGTACACAAGATGGTTATTGTTATGTATTCTTTATTCTAAGACTCAGAGTTGGAACGAACCTTGGAGCTCTACATAAAGCATGAATCCTATCCACAACATAGCTAACAAATGATCATTTATGTAAACTAAAGTATGTAAAATCTGTAATTCAGATTTTTATTTCATTTTTTTTATCTCATTTTTTAATATTATCGATAGATGAGCAAAAAAAAAAAAAATCCCATCTAGTTACAGTCTTAAGAGAAGTTTTGAGAATGAATGAGTTAATGCTTCCCTTTACTATTTTCAAAATGGCACAGTCCTGCATTACTGGTTTTTCAAGTAGAGACTACATTGTTCAGGGAAAATTGTTAAGAGCATTCCTCTGTAGATATTATGAATTAGATGACCCTGGAGGACCTTTCCAATTCTGAGATTATGAGAGTCTATGAAAAATTTTGAAATGCAACTCCAATGACATCAAGACAGTTAAGCCACTAAAAGCAGTTGTAACACTTCACATTCCATAGGAATAAAAAAATGAAAAGCAATAAAATCAACTGTTAGCAGTCTTCCTAACCAGGAAAAAAAAATCTGATCAATTAAAGATAACTTCTGCCCCCCTCCAATATCACAGATTATATATGTCTGAAAAACGTGGGTCCTCTTCTAGACTAGAGCACGTAATATAATAAGGTTAGTTCATCTAATTAGAGATTACAAGGAAGTTTTTGTGGAAGAATTCAAGAGCAAACCTTGGTCATGGAAAATGAAAAACATAAACAATTGAGACAAAGTGAAAGAATAGTTGAAAGAATATTACTTTTAGAATCTGGGGAGATCTGGATTCAAACTGCCTCTATTTTATGACCATGTTCAGTTTTTAAATCATTGAACCCGAATCTTAGTTTTCTCACCTGTAAGAGGAGAATAATAACATAAAAATATTTATGATACCCACTATGTAATGGGCACTGTACTAAGCACATTATAATTATTATCTCATTTGATCTTCATATCAATCCTGGGATGTAAGTTCTATTATATCCAAATTTTAGAGATGAGGAAATTGAAGTAGTTGATTTGCAAGATGATAAGGATCAAATGAGGTAATATATACAAGTTATTTTTCAAATCTCTAGGTACTTTATAAATGTTATTATTTCTAGCGCTCTGTTGGTTTTCTAGAGATCTCAGGATCAGCCTTTTTTTCACCAGTAATCACCACGAGAATAGCCAGGGATAAAGTCCAAATTCTTTATTGTCTTCTTGCCTGGGGCTGGGCAGCTTTCTGGAGATCCTTTCAGACAGGGCTTGGTCTCAGTGGGGGAAGTGCAGGAGACCAGCCACCATGGTGGTGTGAAATGAAGTGAATCTCTCTGAGTCCCAGGGCTTGTGCTTAAGCCTCCAGCCACCACAAAGGTGGACAATGGGGAATGAATCTGTCTCTGAGTCCCGCCCTGGCTGAGTTTGTCCCAGCTTATATGCTCTATTCCAGTTAAATCCATTCATCATACTAAGTATAAGCCAATCATAAATCAATCATACTGAACTAGAGAACTATTAATCACCATGCTAAACTAGATAACCATTGTCTCAACAATTCCACTGAGTTAGCACCTTGTAAAAGTCCTTGTTTCAAGTATAGAGTTCTGGCCCATAACAATTATTGATGAATAATTAATATGTTCCAATTTCACTAGGCCATATGACATTCTTAGAAGAGTTTAGAGTATTGGCAATATTGCTACAGTTCTGAGGGACAAGAAAAACATTTATGCATTTTGATTTTTATATATGCAAATTTCAATGTCAGGTTATATATTACATGATGTAGATAACAGCTACCTTAAATTTCTCTAATTTGACAAGATTAACAAAGATCAGATCCCTCATGTCTGCCTCCTGATTTCCCTGGTTTCCTTTAAGACTTAGTTCAAATCATTTTAGGTTTTTTTTTAGGAGGCATTTTACTATTTCCCCAGCTTACTAATGCAGTCCCCTTTTACATAATCTTTTATTTTGAATATATTTCATATATACCTAGATATTTTATGTTTTCTCCACCATTTAGATTTTAAGAATCTTCTTATCTTTCTTATTATCTATTGCACTTAGCTCAAAGTCTAGCAGATAGATAGATGCTTCTTAAATACTTGTAGACTGATTTATTGATCCACATACTAATTAGGGACAGAGGCTAAATGAAAGGGTTTCGAGAACTAGCTTTTTTTTTCTCAGTTTTAATACTGGATATTTGGGCGTTTTTGTTAGGTTATGGAACAGCAGAGCCTAACATCTAAGAGGAAGAAAAGAAAGCCATCCAAATAAGGGAAAACCTCCTTAAAACAAATTAAATACTTTCAGATAGGTTTTTTTTTTTTTTAAGGTTAAACTTTCTTTTTTCATCCCCAATCTTTATTTACCAAATTAATGTACTTAGAAAAGTATTTTTTAATTGATAGTAGTACAAAGATAATCTTCAGTCTAGATTGTCAAAATTAGTGATATCTAATGATTAGTTTTATTGGAAAATAAATACTTGTAAAGTATTTTAATTTCTGAATGTAAAAAAAGTCTGTATCTGCATGTAGGTGCAAATGTATACATATGTACTTGTTTATGTCTGTAGTCAGTGTGTGGGTGTGCTTCTATCTCTTGGGGTTGGGGGGAGAAAAGGAGGAGAATAAAAGTCAAATGATTACTGTGAAATATAATAGAGTTGTAAAATGCCAATGTAAGAACAGGAAGGTCTCCTGCTTACTGTAAATAGGTTGTTCCCTACCCAAATGAATGTCAACAGAATGCCTGCTGAGCGTATTTCTTTAGAATGGTATTTTCAATATTGGCTGGCATCAGGTGCATCATCCCATGTGATTTAGTACTTGCCATGGTGACTGCTTTTTCAGGGAGTACAACAAAATGCAGTAATACTTTAAAAGATGGAAGATATGGTTAAAAAAAAAAAGATGCATTATTTAGCTAAGCACATCAGTCTATAAGGCTGTGTTTACATGTTGTCTCTGCTACTGTCCTACATTTGCTTTTAGACATTAATTAGCTTGCGGATGACAAGGAAAATCTGTGTTTTTTGATATTGCTAAGTAGCATAGCAATTCTTTCTCACCCTCAAGCCCTAAAACAAATTCACTTTCTGAAAGCAAATATATTTTCCCTGTCTACAAACATTTAAAGAATGATTCCAATATAGTGCCAACCTTAAATGTTCCCTAGCAAATTGTCTGCATTTGTGATGGCATATTATAAAGCTTTGTGAACTTTGAAAGAGACTGATGAGCACAAAATAAAAGCAGACTGTTAGCCTTACTGCAGGTTATAAGCTCCATTAAAGCTATCTTAGGGAACACAAACAAAATCAAAAGAACAAAATACAGAAAAAGTCTGTGTATGGACAGACAGTGAACATGACAGTCAATAATAGAATGAACTTCACACAAGAAAAAAGTCACAGGAAAATGCTGATTCTCTGCATACTGAGGTGGAATATATTGACAAAGAAGGTAAAACTTTGATTTCCTTGACAAACAAAACAGAAATTGCAAACAAACCTCTGGATGGATGAAAGGACAAAAACTGAGCCATTAGAATCAGAAAATAATGGGGCCAGGAGATTTTTTATTAGAAAATCTCCACACATAACTTCTGCCAAACAGTCATACATCTGCTATTTTTACTTTCCTGTTGATGACAGTGACCCAGTTATTGACTGATGAAAACAAAGGCTCCTGCATCTCCTAACAGGATTAGTGGCATGGTGATGAGGGAATCAGAAGGCCATCCCAGTTCTCCCACTATTGGCTTTATGATCCTGAGCACCCTTAAGCCTCTTAGCCTCTTCATCTGTAAAATGAACAAGATAGACTGGAGCAATCAGAGAACCTTCAAGCTGAGAAAAAAAGTCATTTAGTCCAGCTCCTGCCAAAAGCATGATTCCTTATTTTTATATCTTTCACAAGTGCTCATCCAGCCTCCACTTAAAAGCAATAGCCATAATAACAGCTAACATTTACATAGAACACTAATTTTTACAAATCACTTAACATTTTATTCTCTCAAATAGGTGTGATTATCATTTTAATTTTCCAGGTGAGACATTAAGGTTGATAGAGGTTAAGTAATTTATTCATGAATAGTGAGTAATAAGTATCACAAACAGAATTTGAAGTAAGATCTTCCTGAATATAAATCCAGCATTCTATCAACTATACCACTTGAACACCTTCTGGAGGTGGGAATTCACTTTTTAAAGTTGATATGAGATTTTTCAGCTTGAAATTTCCCTAATTATATCCTAACAGAATCACAGAAATTGAGAGTTGAAAGGAATATTGGTTGCCATCTGGTCCACCTATATATACACTAAAGGAATCCTCAGCAATTGGTCATCGAAGCTCTTCTAGACCTCCAAAGAGTGAGAACCTCCCAGCTCTTGAAGCAGTCCATTCTAATTGTTAGCAGATAACAGATTTAATTGGGCCTCTGCAACTTTTATCCACTCAATTTTTCTGGGCCAAATAGAACACATCTAATCTCTCTTCCACACAACAGTACTTCAAATAATTGAAGTCTATTATCCTACTTCCACTCCTACTCTCTTATTTCCTTCAGGTTAATCATAGAAAGTAATATATTCTTTGCCAGATCCCCGAGATCCATTACTTATGATGACCATTGCTGCAAATAATATAAGAAATAATATGAAGAGCTAAGATTTAAGGGATCACATAGTAAACTAGACTAAAAAAGAAACCTTCTTAGAAATAAAAATACTCCTTTCATTATGCATATATACCTATTCAGAATTAAATAAGGCAATTTTAAGTGTCCTTTTTTCTTATTAATCTATTATTCAGTGACCAAAGGCAAACAAGGCGTCATTGGGTAAATAGTTGATATCTTCAAGGTAATGATTATAGAGCTGAACAAGTCTTAAGTAGAAGAGATTCTAATGATAAATATGTGTGTGCGTGTGTGTGTGTGTGTGTGTGTATGTATACACACACACCTATATATGACTTCTTCCTCATTCATTCATTCTTTCACTCAATAGGCAGTTATTAAGTGCTTGTTTAATTCATACAGGGGAAAGGAGAAGGCTATTTCAATATAAGTTATTGTCCCTTCTCTTAAGGAGCTTGTAATCTAATACAATGATGAGGCAAGTGCACAGGGAAGTGGACTTACTACATAATATAACACATTTCATTTATATTTCAATTTCTCACATCTTGAAAAATTTGACTATATCACTTCTTAGGGAAGTTAATAAGAAGGTTTTTCAGTTGGAAAGAGTTTGATAGAAACCCTAAATTAACTAGATTCTCTTTTTCTTTTGTTACAGTTTTATTAGGAAGAGCCAAATCACAATAAAAATAAATTATCAGAGGCATATTTTTAAATGAGAAAAAACTTCCAAAATATGTTCTGATGTGTAAAGGGCTGAAACTCTTTTTTCTTTTCTTTTTACAAATATAAATATATTTTTAATAATTATAACTTTTTATTGACAGAACCCACGCCTGGGTAATTTTTTACAACATTATCCCTTACACTCACTTCTGTTCCAACTTTTCCCTTCCCTCTCTCCACCCCCTCCCCCAGATGGCAAGCAGTCCTATACATGGTAAATAAGTCACAGTATATCCTAGATACAATATATGTGTGCAGAACCGAACAGTTCTCTTGTTGCACAGGAAGAATTGGATTCAGAAGGTAAAAATAACCCGGGAAGAAAAACAAAAATGCAAACAGTTTACACTCATTTCCCAGTGTTCCTTCCCTGGGTGTAGCTGCTTCTGTCCATCATTGATCAATTGAAACTGAGTTAGATGTTCTCTTTATCGAAGAAATCTACTTCTTTCAGAATACAGCCTCAATCAGTGTCATTGTTGAAATATGTAATGATCTCCTGGTTCTGCTCATTTCACTTAGCATCAGTTCATGTAAGTCTCTCCCAGCCTCTCTGTATTCATCTTGCTGGTCATTTTTTACAGAACAATAATATTCCATAACATTCATATACCACAATTTACCCAGCCATTCTCCAACTGATGTGCGTCCATTCATTTTCCAGCTTCTAGCCACTACAAACAGAACTAGGGCTGAAACTCTTAAAAGATGTGCTTGAATCAGACAACTGAGCACTTAAGGCTAATTACCTATTTGACAATGACTCCATTAGCATATGTTTGGGAAAATGGCTCTTCTTACTGTTCAGTGCTGGCTTGATGTTTGGCATATATAGATAATCATAGGCAAGAATTAGAGGGTGGGATGAGACAAGCCAGACTCACTTTTTGGGAGGCAGAGGAGAGGTTGGTGGTGAGCTTGTGGCAGTTTTGTCCATCTCCTTCACTTCTCCCCCTAAAGCCCAAGGACTTTTGCTTATCCTGACTCTGCCTGTTGCTTAGGCCTCCAGGGAAGTAGCTAGGACTTAACACTGATTTTGGTGAATATTCATACTAATCTCCTATATGTGTGGGATGGGTGCTAGGCCCCCTTACCCAAATTGATTCTCAGAGGCATTTTCAGATACAAAGAGGAAGCATTTATTCGGTCTTTGCAAGGAGAGGCCAAGTACACCTGAGCAGACTCAGAGCCTCTCAGCTCCTATCTCCCAGCATTGTGCCTGGCCTGGCAGGCTGGAAATAATGAATTAGTTAAACAGCACAACGCTTGGGTTCATTGGATGGACTGAAAAGGAAGAAACCCTTGATCAATGATCAGCAATGCTGTCTACTTCCTGACATGTAACTTCTTGAAGCTTAGGCCAAGGATCTGACCCATTCTATCTCATAAACTTGTTGAAAAATCTTCACCTGGTCCCATTCATATACAATTAGTGGGTTAATGTCAGATGGAAGAAGTCTTTAGTCATATGCCATAAAATAGAGCTTCTTAAACTTTTTCACTGGTGACCTTTTTTCATCTAAGAAATTTTTAATATAATTAAAGTATATAAAATAGGTAAACAAATCAAATATTTATTGATAATAAATCATAATTTTTGACCCCCCAGTTCAGTTTGAGATCCCATACAGGGTTTCGACCCACAGCTTAACAAGCTTTGCTTAGATCTCTGTCTTTTTTACTATTTATTTTATATATTATCAATCACTTTGATAAAGAGATAGGAGACATACTTAAAATTCTGCATATGACATAAAATTGACAAGAAATTAGGTTACAGAATTAAGATTCTGGAATGATGTAGTAAAATGTATAACCAGATTGGATTGATCTAAACTGTGTTAAATGTAAAATATTTGTTCAGAACCTATTATGTACAAGACATTATTATGCTTTCTGCTGGGGATACAAAGATAAGATATGCAAATCCTGATGATAAGAAGCTTTCTTAACTTATTATAAACTAAGTGTAGGGAAAGAAGTTTGCACAAAAATCAGGGTTCTGGGAAAACTTTGAGTAAATGTAATAAGATCTGAGCCAAATGCTATGAAAAATTTGATAATGGGAAAAGATTGCCTTCACCTGGGGTGGGGAAAAGGATCAGGGAAATTTTCATAGGAAATTTCCATATCAGGTAGCCTAGTATGTAGATTACCAGACTTGAAGGCAAGAAGAACTGAGTTCAAATCAAGCCTCAGATAATTAATAGCTTTGTGACCCTGGGAACGTCAATTAACCTCTCATCCTCAATTCTCATCAAATGAGGATAATGATAACACCTTACTTTCTAGGGTAATGGAGAGGAACAAATGATATAATATTTAAGGTTTTTTAAAATAATATTTTCTTTTTCCCCAGTTACATGTAAAAACAATTTTTAAGATTCATCAAAATTTTTGAGTTTTAATTTTTTCTCTCTCCTTTCTTTATCTTTCCCCTCCCTGAGACATTAAATAATGTGCTATAATGCTTGTAAGATATTATTTTTATGAAAGATTTTGTGCCTGATTTGAGTCTTAAAGAAATGTTTTTTACATATAAAGGTTTGGGAGAGAGGAAAGGAAGCATCTGTTTTCAGCTTGAATAATAACATGGCACTAACAAAGGCTGATAGCATAATATAAGCAAATAAAGGTATAGAGATAAGAGAAGGCAGAATGGAAATGGAAAATGATGCATTTTTGCCAGAAGTAGATTACATGTAGGAGAGTAATATGAGATAAAGCTAGAAAGGTAATTTGGAAACAAAAGGCAGCTGGTCTTGAAAGTCAAGATCAATAGTTTTTTTTTTTTTTTTTTTCTCTTCAGTAAGCAGTAAGTAGTCTAGAAGGTTTTGTGGTCATTGTTTAGTAGAACAGTGACATGGTTAGCTCAGTACATTCATATTTGGGCAGTAGATAGGAAACTAATCAGATTTATTATAGAAGTAGAATTCATAGGACATGACAATAGATTGGATGTAAAGGGAATAATCAAAGTGATTTCTAAAGTTTGGAGCTGGAGTGATTGAAAGAATGGATAGTGCCTTCAACAGAAAGATGTTAGCATGAGAGACAGATTTTTTGGTTTTTATTTTGAAAGGTTGGATGGCACAGGATATAGAGCAAAAACTTGAAGTCAGGAAGACAAGTTCAAATGTGACCTCAGATACTTATTATCTGATAGTCTCTTAATCTGTTTGCCTTGATTTCTCCATCTATAAAATGAGGATGATAATAATAGCTACCTCCCAGGGATTATTGTGAAGATCAAACACAAAAGCAATTTATCAAAGTTCCTTGCATGTAGTAAATTCTATATAAATATTAGCTAATTACAGCAGCAGCAATAGTATTAATATCCTTGTTGCTTTTCTCTATTGGCCTCCAAATCATTTACCCTTTCAGAATTACAGAATTTAAGAGTTGAAAGTCACTTTAAAGGCCATCTGGTCCAACTCATACCTGAACAAGAATCTCCTTTACAACATATTCGACAAGTGATTATCTAAATATTACCTACATAATATTATATTCCACTAAAATCTCAAGATCCTTTTCAAATAAATTGATATCTATATATCCTCATCTTGTACTTGTGAAATTGATTTTTTTTGAATCTGTAGACAGTATTAATCTTCTTATTAGATTACCCAGTATTGCTAATTTATTGGTGTTCCGATGGTCATGCAATAAATTATTGCAAGTGATGCCTGCCATTTACAAAGTTGATAAGCATGGCATGAAAGTTTGTTGATTGAATGTTGCTTTTATCAGTCACTGATGAAAATGTCAGCCAGCACACGACCAAGCATAGATGCTTTTCTCTTTCTTTTTTTTTTTTTTTTTTTTTTAGATTAAAACTTTTTTTTTTATTTTCAAAATGTATGTATGGATAATTTTTCAATATTGACCCTTGCAAAACCTGTGTTCCAATTTCAGCCCCCTCTTCCCTTTTACTCCTCTCTTAGATGGCAAGTAATCCAATATATGTTAAACATGGTAAAATACATATGTTGAATCTAATATATGCATATATATTTATACAGTTATCTTGCTGCATGAGAAAAGTCAGATCAAAAAGAAAAAAATATGCAATCAAACAACAACAAAAAGAGTGAAAACGCTATGTTATGATCCACACTTGGTTCCCACAGCCCTCTTTCTGGGTGTCAATAGCTTTTTTCATTTTTTCCATTTCAGTGGAAATGGCTTCAATCATCTCATTGTTGAAAAGAGCCATATCCATCAGAATTGATCATCATATGATCTTATTGTTGCTATACAATGATCTCCTGATTCTGCTCATTTCACTTAGCATCAGTTCATGTAAGCCTCTCCAGGCCTCTCTTAAGATCATCCTCCTGATTGTTTCTTATAGAACAATAATATTCCATAACATTCATATGACAGAACTTATTCATCCATTCTCCCAACTATGGGTATCCACTCAATTTCCAGTTTCTTGCCACTAGAAAAAGGGAGGAAGCTCAGTATTTGGCTCATAACTTTCTTCTCTATTCTAATGCTTCCCCTCACTCTTAGGAACTTCAGGGTTCACAGTTCTTTCAACTATCCTAGCTTCTGAATTCATCAATTTCCTTGCCTTAATCACTTATACGATGGATCAGATTCTAGACTTCAATATCATATCAGACAGTATCACTTCCATGATTTTGAACTCTGAAAATCATATTCTCCTATCTTTCCATCTCATCCTTTACTCCTTCTAAACTTATTCTGACTTCAGGTCAATCTTCAGTCCTTTCCTTTCTTTATCTATCCCCTCTCTCCAAGTCTCTCACATCAATAGATCAGTTCTGGCTTTACATTTCTTCCTATTTCAATCTTAACCTTATAATAATATATAAAATAATCTTATAATGTATATTATATATTAATATGTAATTTGCATTGATTATATAGAAATATATCTTCTAATAATATAATAATCTTATAATAAATCAATTAAATCATTGCATTCCTCACTCCCTAAAGATTTCTTTGCTTCTGTCTTCTCACACTGTCAAGTCTCTCCTGTTCTTAGGGATGGGAAGGAATCAATCCAAAAAACAAAAGCAATTTTTCTTTTCATCCTTCCATCTCCTCAAGCTGTCTCTTTCTTTTCCCTTGCTGAATTCTTCACAAGAATTGTTTGTATTTCTTGTCTCTGCTTTTTAACGATATTCTTGCTTTTCATCATCTTATAATCAGGCTTCTATTATTTTACAGAAACTATTTTCTCTAAGATTTCTAGTGATTTCCTAACTGCTAAATCCAATGGCCTCCCATCTGCTCTCATCTTCCTTGAACTATCAAAATACAACTTTTGACTATCCTTTTATGCTTTGACACTCTTTCAGTGCCCCTCGGTATTCTTTCTATAATAGCAAATAGTTGTATGGCAATTTATGACTTTGAAAGTAGTTTATGTACATTAGCTTGTCATAGGAAAAGGTCTCATTTGACCCTCACGACAACTATGGGAGGGAGGTACTATTATTATTACTATTTCATTTTGTAAATGAAGAAACTGAAGCTCAGAAATGTTAACTGCTTTTTCTAGGGTCTTTGAACAGTAAAGAAGTGTCAAATTCAGGTCCTCTTGACCAGAAGTACAGCTTTCATTTTGCCCCTCTGTAGGGTTTCTCTATAATCTGCTCTTTCCCAGTCTGACTATTCAGTCTCTTTTGTAAGGTCTACATTCTTACCCTCTAAACACATCCCTCAAAACTTTTCCTAGAGCCCTTTTCCCTATTTTCTGTACTGTCTCTCTTAGTGATCTCATATCCTAGCCTAAGTTCACTCAGTAATCATATTCAGCCAGATGACTCCCAAATCTATATATCTAGATTTAACTTTTCCTGACTCTTGTCCTGCATCTCCAACTACCTGCTTGTAATTTCCAATTGCAATTCTGTCTACTTCTCAAATATGTCAAAAAATAGAATTCTTCATCTTCCCCATTAATCCTGTTCTTTCAGACTTGTTTTTCTTGCTAATACCACCATCATCCCAGCTACCCAGGTTCATAACATTTGAATCATCTTTTCTTTCCCTTTCCCTACTCATACAATATCCTGTATTGGTGGACAGTAGAATGATGCGGGATTTGGAATCTGAGAACATTGGTTCATCTGCTTTCTAAAACTTGTATGCCCTTCTGAAAGTCACTTAATTGGTTTAAGACTCATTTTCCTTAACCATAACATTAGGGAGAAAGGTGGATAAAGGCTTTGGTTCTAACTCTGTGACGTAGTCTGGCTTTCTTATTTTAGAAACAAGGAAACTGAAACCCAAGAATTTGAAATATTTTGTCTTAATTTGTACAGCTAGTAAGGACTTAGTTACTCTTGGATGTGTAAGACAAAGAAGTGAGAAAAATAAAAAATAATCTTCAGGCTTTGAGTATGGGTAACCAGGAAGATAGTGGTGCTATAATTTAAAATAGTGAAGCTTGGAGGAGGAACAAATATTTTGGAAGATGAAGAAAAAGATTTAGAAAAGCTGAGGTTGAGATGCTAACAGGGCATCCAAGTAAGAGATAAAATTGGAATAGATATGTTTGGAGTCCCTAAGATATTATGACTTGGAAATGCAGCATAGTGAATAATGTGTAAATATGCTTTTCATGACTGTGTAATGGGAATCCAATTTCTTTCTTTTTAGAAGGAGGAAGACAATTTGAAACAGAAAATAAAAAGTAACAAAAAAAGAAAACAGAAGAAATAGGGTATCAAATGTAGACAAACATAAAAGTAATAACTGTAGAAGTGAGTGATAGTATAGGAAAAAAAAGAGGATAGGGGAACATATAAAAATGCAAGAAAAGGAAGTATTAGGGAGGAGAAAAAGAAAGAGTAATCAGAAGTAGGAGAACAAAATAATTTTATTTAAGTCAAAGGAAGAAAGAATATCAATAATAAAGAGTGGCCAATAATTTTAAATGCTTCAGGAAGGCAAATGCTGGTTAATTGGATGAAGAACTATGAAAAGAATTTGAATTTGTCAATTGGGTGTTGTCGGTGGCTTTTAAATAAGCAGTTTATTCAGTTCTTATTTATAAAGTGCTTTAAAGTTTAACAATTTCTTACAAAAATCCCATAATGCTAAATAGTATAGTTGTCACCCTCATTTTCAAGTAAATTTTTAATACTTTTTATTTTTACATCATCCATATTTCCCAGTGTTCTCTTATCCTTTCCAGAAATCAGTGCCTTATAATTCAGTATAAAAAAGACAAAAATAATTCAGTAAAAATAACCAAGTATTCAAAGGGTCCGATACATATTACATTCCACATTCAAATTTTCCCACCTCTTTAAAAAACAAAAACAAAACAGGGAGAAAATGCTTTCTCATGTATAGTCTTAAGGCATAAAGTTTTTAGGGTACTAAATTTTTTTTGTCTTGTTGTTCCTCTTCCATTTTTAATTGATGCATCTAAATTTCAATGAATAATATTCAGTGGATAGAATTGAAGAGTATGAGTTAAGGCCTGAGTTTAAATGTGACCTCAGACACTTATTAGCTATGCAAATCACATAACTAATCTCACATTTTCCTCATCTCTAAAATGGAATTATAATAGCACTTATCTCATAGTGAAGTTCTGATATATAATGTATTAGGTAAGTTTTAAATTCTATTTGATTGTTAGTTATTGTTATTTTCAGTTATCCTAAAACTCAGGAACCTTGCAGAAGTAAGACTGCCTAGGTTACTATTATACCACACATCCTAGTTAAGCAGCACACTACCCTTGTTTTTTTTTTGTTTTTTTTTTTCTTTTTACAAATTATATTTATTATAAATACTATTAAAAAAAAATACCAAGGAGTGTAACTGGGAGGAAGGAGTATAATGTAACAGTAGAAGAAAGGAATAGAGATTGTGTTTTCAACAGCATAAGGAACTCCCAAATGAAGAAATTCCCTTTACCAATAAAAGCAATTTTAGAATTTTTGCTTACAAAAAAAGTCCTTACAACCTAATTCTCTGGCCCCCTATCCTCCCTACCCTTTCCTCCTAGTTCCTAAGCTTAGGCCATTGCATTGGCATAGGGAAAAACCTTATCTGCTACCCTGACTGTTGATTAGAGATTATTCCCTGATGGGGAAGTGCTCTCTCTCCTTCTGATTTCAGACCTTGAAGCTTATCATCCTTTTTCTAATGTTTTATACACATCAAGGATATGGAACTTCCCTGTATTTTGACTAGTCCATATGAAACAGATTTTACTTGCTTGGCCCTCGATTACAAAAACAATCCTTCTTTTATTTTCACGTAGCCAGCTTGGGTCCTAGGGGTCTGATCCACACCAACCAGGCTACTCTGGGCCTCTCTCCTAGGCACATAATCTGGCCACTAGGCCAAGTCTAAATTATTATTGTGGACTTTTTTTGTAGCCCCACCCAAACTCCTACTAATTGGCTGAGTTATGCATTCTAGAATTGCTGGATGTCAGATGCTTTTCTCTAGCTCTAAAATCCAACCTCTTTTTACATTTGAAGGCCACATCTATAGGCTTGGGTTTCTCACTCAATAGAATTAGATCCTAAATATTTCATATTTCTTTATTCTTTTTGCCATATACAAATATATAAATGCTATCACTTGTTATTGCAGATAGGGAAGCTAGGTAGTACATCAGATAAAGTACTGGGCCTGAAGTCAGAATGATCTCAATTCAAATCCAGTTTCAGATACTTAATATCTGTGTGATTTTGGATGAATCACTTAATCCTGTTTACCTCAGTTTCCTTATCTGTGAAATAAGCTAAAAAGGAAATGCTAAGATATTCCAATATCTTTGCCAAGAAATCCCCTAATGGGGTCATAAAGGATAGGATATGACTGAAAAATGATTAAATGATCAGATAGAAGTTTAAGGGAATTTTGTTATGGTAGACAAAGAGTCTAAATGGCAATAGTGAAAATTATTGGGGGCAAAAAAGGGATGGAGTGACCTTTTAATAGTAAACTGGATAGGGATGAGATCATGGGAAGATAAAAAAGAGTTATGATTTTATACTTGTGAGTACAGGTAGTTAATAAGGGCAAAAAAGGGCAAATTTGATGTTTACTGTTATGACTTATGTTCATGTTATCAGTAGAGGGATGAGTATGTGTCTGGGGGCTACTAAGTAGTTTGAGTAGTCATAATAGAAACCAACTCCCAAAATCCATCTAGAATGTTGGTGAATGGGTGTGGTCTATGCAAACAATTATCTCCTCCTTTTTATATCAACAAGTCCAAGAAGGAGTTGATTGGGAGGAGCAGCTTCTGGGTGAAGATGGGGGTGGGATGGGAAAGGAGATAACACCACTGGAACAATCTGAAGTATTATGATGTCTCCATTCACCTGAATGAACCCACTCTTAAGGTATAGTCCTGACATAATCAAGAGGCATGAAATTGGGGTCTTACATTTGACATAATTCATCTACTTTCTGTTTACTCTTCATTTTTTTCTAAAGATAGAAATATAGAAGACTAAATGTTGATTAGCTTAAAATCAGGAAGCTCTTAGTTAAAGTCTTGTCTCAGATACATACTGACTTGTGTGATTTTGGTTAAATCACATTTTCTATGTGCCCCCAAACAATTCTAAGACTAAGTTGATCCATTAAAAATGGATCTGTTAAAAAAAACATTAAAAATTCATGTCCATGAATAATGATAGCACCAATAGAGAAATTGTAGAAAAAAATCATATTTCATCTATAATACATAATAAACAGTAGTGGAGATACAGGGAGGCAGCTAACTATGAAGTGTTATCTGATAATCTCTGCCCAAAATATTTCACTACAGGACCATTAAGATGTCTAGAATTGAAGTCATTCCTTTTACTTAAGTCGAAGTTTATTACCAGGGGCTGAGGTGAAATATTGTGGTGAGGGGAGAGGGCAATCCTTTAACCACTAATAACAACTTATGAGCTAATATTAACTTATAAGATCAGCTTACTGGCAGAATACAGCTGGACCACTGTGGTTGTGTATTGTGCAGTTCCTCCTTCTTTCTTGAAGAGGATCAATGACTTAAAAGGGTGTTGTCTTGATTTATAAGTGAATTGCATTTAAGTGAGGCTGGGATGTGCAAAATCTTCAGCTAGACCATTATATTTTGATGAAGGGACTTAAGGGAAAGACAGCATAAGGAATTCCTGTCAAGACAGTTCTGGGTGTGGAGCCAGGGGTTGGGGTAGCACTTGGACAATCAAGAAGTAGAATGATAAAGCACTGTAATGTTTGGGAAGAGAAAAATCCTAGTATAGATCTGGAGGAGGAAATATTAATATAAGTTTTGAGTAGGCTTGGTTCTGAAAACAACACCTCTTCTCAGAACTCACAAGTAGAATCATGAATTTAATGTTTCCTAATTATCATCAGTGATGCTGGTCCTTAAGAAAAGCAAATAGATAAAACTGGATGACTCTGAGAGCTGGTTCTGCTTCCAAATCATGGCAGTTGAAGGAATACCAGAGAAGTAGTCAAGAGACCTGAGCCCTGATTCTGTCTTTTATTCACGATCTGGTTAGCCAGTGTTGATTGATATAAGGTAAACTGAAGAAACAAAGTTTGATCTATGTAATTTATTAGCAAGTCTGATGGTGACTTTTGAGAGCAAGACTTTTAGTAATATTTCCTTTATTCTTTTGATGGGGATATTAGAAATACAGGTGCCATATTGCAAGATTCCTGTCCAAGATTCGGTGTTCTCTCAAATTGGATTTCCAGCTTACCATTACATAAAAATTCCTTTGAAATTTCTTTCATTACAACCATTCTGTGCTTTCTTTACCCACCCCCCATCCGCATCATACTTTCTTTCATCCAGTAAATACATGCTGCGATTTCAAAGTCATTTTCAAGTTTTGCTCAAATTCTCTCATGTTGACATGAGCACTACTGTGTTATATAATTATCCTTTGGATTTAGTCGATAGATTTAGTCAGCCTCTCCCAGAGAGACTGACATGTGATGTTGTAAGTGAAACTGTTTTATCTTTTTAATGGAAGGATTTTTATTTTACTTCCATGTTGACACTTGACCTAAGAAGGTTAGGGAGCTTGAACTAGTTACAAATGCTGTGTTTTAATTGCTAAATAATCCAATCAGAATGAACAAAATACTAGAATTGGACAGAGAGAATTCCTTTTGGTTCATCACTACTATTTTCACTTACAGGAAAGGTCTGGTCCAGCAGAGCCTATCTTCAGGAGTCCTGCTGTTTCTAATCAGATGACCTGTAAGTGTGATTTACTTTTTCCTTCTTCCTCAGTTATTTTAGTAATTGAGTATTGATCTCTCAACAGACACACATTCTTTAGCAAAATACTTGACAGTACTGCACATTATAATCAGAGTATCATTTAGGGTGATAGTTTGAACAAAATTAAAAGACATGGAAGAGCTGTAGGGTCTCTTTTAGTTAGTGAAAAAATTGACTTAGTTATTAGTAATCCTTTCCCTCTCTTAGATTTTCTTGATATTATAATTTTTTTCTTTGAAAAGCAGTTCTTTAGGTTGATCTGCTAACGTGAAAATCCTTTTCTAAAAAGGTTTGTTTTGAAGTTCCCAGAAATCTCTAAGAACAAAAACATGTAGGGAATGATCAACTCTGCTATCCATGTGACTCTTCAGAATTTTGATCTGGGCACCACTCCTGTTGAATATAAATAAGCTGCTTGAGGGCAGACACTATCTCACTTTTAGATTTGTCTTCCTGGCAATCAGCACAGTATCTGGTATGTAGTTATTCTTTAATAAATGCTTCATTTTTTATTACAAAATATGTAATGTAAGGAAAGATTTCTATTTTTTTAAAATGAAAAACAAACTCTCATAAAATTTAAGCTTAGCACCTATTATTTGAAAATAATACCTATACCTAAAGTCCAATCAGATCCTAGTATTTAGAAAACTGACTGGAGCAGTGGAAAGGCATATTTTGATTTAAGTGAATATCCTTCATAAGCCATACTTTTATTAGGAGAGAATAACTATTAAAGGGAAAGTAGAACTCATTCAAAAATATATTTTTAGTGAATAAAATATATTATCACTTGAAGCCTGTAACTTTACTCATTTGCATGGAGCAAGGAATACATGCTGATTATAAACACTAAATTTGTTTTTTTAATTTTTAATAGCTTTTTATTTACAAGTCATATGCATGTGTAATTTTACAGCATTGACAATCGCCAAACCTTTTAGTCCAATTGTTCCCCTTCTTTCTCCCACTCCCTCCCCTAGATGGCAGGATGGCCAACACATGTTAAATATTAAACACTATAAATTTCACAATTTTTTCTTGGACTAGTCCTGATAAAGGGAAAGAATGAATTAGTCATGGTCAAGACAAAAATAATAGCAGATGTTCTAGTACCAAGCTACATCTCTTCTGATGTGGCCTTTATGTGTTCTCTTTCAAGAAACCTTGAGAATTTGCATTTATAAAGATGTCACAAGATGGTTGTACCTTTCAGCATTTATTATGTCAATCAAATTTTTCTCAAGTCTTTTTTGGCCATTCCAACAAGAGCTACTGTCTACTTGAAATGCCTTTTTATGATATGCAACTGATTATGGTTTCTGGAAAGCTATTCGAGCAGCACTCAAACCCTGGAAGGTCTTCCTTACCAAGTGGTAAAAGCTTCAAGTATAGACCTGGTGACAGAATATATCTGTCATCTGATATTTAGCTTGCTAAATTGGGACATATTCATCACTAGATTAACCATAAAGTGATGAATTTATTAATCACATTATTTGTAAGGTAAGAAGAAACAGTGTGATATAGTGGATAGAACACTAGGAATAAAATCAGGAAGATATGTCTTTGAATTCTACTTTTAATCTCTTTTTTTGTGTGACCCTAGGATAAGTTACCTAAACTCTTAGAAAGTTCTTTAGGACTTATCTACTAAGTTCTGGGACCTGCAATTCATTGAAAAGAGGTCAGATTTCTATTTATCTTTAATATAATACTTCATACAACAGAAAATGTGTGCATTTTACTACATAAGACAAATATTAGCAAATTATTGAAAACACATATTGGTGGTACTTGTTGGAGTCTGAATTAAATTGTTTATATTTGTTTATTCACATGGGAGATGGTTCATTAAACATTTGTTTGGTTTTGGAATTGAAGGATTTGGAATTAAAAAATTAAAAATTTTCACTTTTTACTATTCCAGTCATCCAAACCAGCCTTCTTTAAAATGGTGCTCTTGAATACTCACTTGATTGTATTTTTCCCACAGTGTTACATTTTAATTGGTTTCTTTTTTCTACAGGCTTTCTATTTCATATGAAAAATAAATGAGGTCCTTTCTAGCAGCTTGTAGGTTAAGGTAGCTACTGCATTGAATTTTTTTTTTTTTTTGATTAAACCTATAGAGGCAAAGCAATTAAAAAAAACTTCATTGAAATGACAAGCATAAAAGGATAATTCATTTTATACTTTGCTAAAGACTGAAGACAATGTGGCATAATTTGTTTTTAAATGTCACATCTTAATTGCACAAGAATTTTTCTTTTCTCACACACTATTCAGAAAAGTCAGATGTCACTCTCTTTTGTTCTTATAAAAGGGCTTTATCCCCTTCTATACCCATATACAGCATTTTGGAGATTCATAGGCCTTGGAAATGATTACTTTCTTTTTTAGCTCCTTAGTCACATGATGCTAGAGGAATGAAGGGCACCCACTTCCTTGGCATTTTATTAGTAAGTATTTCTGGGTGTATAGATTGAACAGTTGATCCAACTACAGAATAGAAGTTAGGTGTGTTTGACATCATCCAAATCAATTCTCTAAACCTCTTGCTAGGATCACGAAGAAGTCTTAAGAGTACAGAAGAACTGAAGAAAGAAAATGCTAACAGATAATGGTTTGATGAAAAGAGGAATAAGAATTGCAGTGAATTTACAAAAGGAACTTTGGGTATATAGGACTGTTTCAGAAAGCTCACTTTTTGAAACTAACCGTTTTAACACTTTCTGCAAATGTCCTCCATAATGCTGAATTCCTTATTGCCTATATAATCTGGATAGACCTTGGTACATCGATCCTAACAGTTTTTTCTCTTTACAAGTGATTCAATTTTGTAAAGTCAAACTGCTAACTGTTTGCTAGTCTGATTTTCAATATTCTGAAAAGAACAAGATTTTATAACTTGAAGGAATCTGAGAGATCATTTAACAAAGAAACAAATCAACATTTGAAGAGATTAACTGACTTTTCTAAGTTCATGTAGCTACTTAGGGATGGAATTAAAGTCTACAACCCAGAGATTTTCCTTATAGTCTACTTACCATTATGCTCTAGAAATTTAGCTTTAGTATACTACCATTTGTCTTAATATTCTTTAGTTATCAATTTGGCCACAATTAGTCAACAATATTTTAATTATTATTATTAAGTACTTAGTATATTCTGGGGAATGAAAAGGCATAAATGCTATCCCTGCTCTCCAAAAGCAGGAGCTCACTTTCTAATGCAGAAGAAAATATAGAAAAATTGTATAAGATAAATACAATGTAAATGGAAGTTAATCTCAGAAGAAAGATATTAATGTATAAGTTGGAATGTGTGGATCAGGGACAGAAAAGATCTTTGGCACCAAGGTGGATTTTGAGTTGGGTTTTGAAGGAAGTCAATGAAGCTAAGAGGTTGGAGGGGAAGGGAAGGATGGTCATTAAAAAGACACAGAGTGTTTGGGAGAAACAGCAAAAAGGCCAGTGTCACTGAAATATATAGTATGTGAAGAAGATAAAGTGCAAGAAGACAGGTAAGGTAGGAAGTGACTAGGTGGTAAAGGACTTTTTTGTCATTTTCAGTTGTGTCCAACTCTTTATGACTTCATTTGCGACTTTTTTGGCAAAGATACTGGAGGATTTGCCATTTCCTTCTCCAGCTCATTTTATGGATAAGGAAACAGGGTTAAGTGACCTTCTTGGGGTCACACAGCTATTCAGTGGCTGATGCCAGTTTTTAACTCGGAAGAAGTCTTCCTGACTTCAGGCCTGGTGCATTTCCACTGTGTCACCTAGTTGCCACATCAAAGCCAAATGGAAGAGTTTATATTTGATCTCGTAGATAACGGAAGGCCACTGGAATTTATTATATGTGACATGGTCACATTTGTGCTTTAGAAGAATTACTTTGGTACCTAAATAGAGAATGGATTGCTAAGGTGAGAGGCTTTAGGCAAGGAGATCATAAAAATAACAGTAATGATAGTACCAAAGTCTAGCTAAGCCAGTTATACCATAAAGACATAAATGTCTTGGAGGAAATTTTGAGTATAATTATACATAGTAATCTATTTAACAAACAAACAAGACCAGCGTTTTAAAACATTCCTATATGTTACAGATCTTTTTGAGATCAATTCTTATCCATTAATCCTCACAACACCTAGATGAGGGATTTGATAGGTTATGAAGATTCTGAGAGGAGAACAAGTTAACAACTTGCTTCCAGTCACCGAGTCAGTGGCCTAGTTAAGGAGCTGAATCCCGTCTGTCCATCACAATGAATTTGGTGAATGGAGAAATGGAAATCACTACCTAGAGAAATGACATTAAAGGGAAATTGTGCCAGAGAATAGATTGTACAACTATATTTAAGTCCTCCAAAGACTTATGGCTACCTTAATTTTAGAGATGAACTATTCTTGCAGGGACCTTATGGCGGAGGGCAGTTAGGTATTGAAGTGGATAGAATGCTGGACCTGGAGTCAAGAAGAACTGAGTTAAAATCTAGCCCCAGATATTTATTAGCTGTGTGATTCTAAGTGAATTAGTTAACTCTATTTGCCCCAGTTATACTCCTCTGTAAAATGAACTGGAGAAAGAAGAAGAAACCATTCCAGTATCTCTACCAAGAAAACCCCAAATGGGGTCACAAAGAATGAGACACAACCGAAATCAGTGAGCAACAGGGACCTTATAAGATGTGGATGGCCCAGTAAAAGAAGTGCTAAGAAAATCTGGATTTGAATCCTACCTCAAAACCTTTTTTCTAAATCTTAAGCTTGGGCAGCTCACTTAACATTTCTGTGGATTTCAAATGGAAATAAAAATAGCACCTACTTTTCAGGACACATGTGAAAATGAAATATGTCAAACATTTTATAAATGTGAGCTATTATTATATGAAAGACAAGAAAACTGAGGCCTGAAAAGATTGAGGAACTTGCCCAAAGTCATAGAGATAGTTAATTTAAGTCCAGGTCCTCTGACTCATATCCATTAGCTTATAAGTTCCTTGAAGACAGAAACTATCTTTTGCCTCTTTTTGTTTCCCCAGCACTTAGAGAAGTGCCTGGCACAGAGTAGGTGCTTAATAAATGTTTCTTGAATTGAATGTTTATTTAAAACATTTGACTCTCTCACTTCCCACACCATCCTGCTTCTCAATGAAAAGAAGAGATAAGAATGTTTTGGTTGCAACTACATTTTGTATTAAACCAGTGGTTCTCCAAGTGTGGTCCATAGATCCCAAGACCCCCAGCACCAGGTCCCCCTGAGAACTGTGCAGGGAGTACACAAGTTCAAAATAATTTTCAAGATAATATTAAGGCATTATTTGTTTATTACATGTTTTGAGTTATTAATTGTGATTGACTCTTTATGACCCTATGGACCATAGTACAAAGATATGGGGTTTCTTGGCAAAAGTATTGGAGTGGTTTGATATTTCATTCTCCAGTGGATTAAGGCAAATAGAATTGCCTAGAATCATACAGCTAATAAGTATCTGAGACCTGATTTAAACTTAGGTCTTCCTGATTCCAAACCTACCACTTTATCCACTTAGCCTTTTAGTTTAGTATTAAAGTATTTCCCCTCCTTTTCAATTATATATCTGTGTGAGGCCAGATTTACTTACTTGAACCAAAAAACAAAACAAAATTTAAAACTCCCACATTGAAATAGATTGAAGGCAGAAGCAGACTTTAAACAATGTTGCTCTTCTTACTAATTTTTCTTTGTTTTTGAAAGCAGTTATTTTTCATAAAAGTCACGTATGTTCAAAAATGCTGGGTTTATTATTGTTAATTTAGAACAAATGAATAAATATCTTTAAAATCTATGAGTTTTAATTTCTAATATGCAACTATCAATAGATAAATTTCACATTTAAAAAAATATCTTTGGGGTCCTCAACTTTTCAGAATGCAAAAGGAATCTGAGACCAAAAAGTTTTAGAATCTTTGGATTAAACTAATGTTTAGGAATAAATTTAATAAGAGTAAAATAAAATGAGTTAAGTAGTTCAAATATCCTAATAAACATGTTATTTTATCAAATTTTAAGGTTGTGGCTTCCAATGGTCAGAATTGTCTGTGCCAGGAGTCAACCCAGATTTTCTGTATGTGTCCAGCATTCTTTCCATAGTGCCTTTCCTTAAAAAAAAAAAAAAAAAAAAAAAAAAGGAAAAAATATTTTAAAAAATTTTTAAAATTTTTAAAGTTAAAAAAAAAATTAAAATTTTTAAAAAAATACTCAAATTATAACACCAGTTGAAGCAGGCCAAGTTCCAAAAGAATTTAGCAATCTAGAAGCAGGAGCAAGAAGATAAATTTATAGGAAAAAGATAAGAAAGATCAGGTGCTTCCTGTCACTGATATACCATAAAATTAATGGCTTAGAGATTGAATTAAGGAATGGTTTTAGAGGTGGAATTGAGGAGTGGTCTGGTCTGTCTCTCATTATTATCTCAGAAATTTTGTTATTACTGACCAACAGATTGTTATCTGACAGCTAGCTTTAGGGTTACTGCCACATCTCCCCTAGAAGTTGCACCCCATAAATATATCAGAATATCATATATTTAGATTCTATAGATTATATTATATTATATATATACATATATATATTAATTAAATCCAAGGGAGCATTTGTGTTTTGAGTTGGGTAGTATGTAGGAATATATAAGGATATTTTAAAGTATTGTTTTAGTCCATATATTGAAAGTCATTAAAAGAGGTTCTTAAACTAAAGTCTGTGGGCTTATTATTCTGATAACTCTACTTCAATATGATTTCCTTTGTATTCCTATGTATTTTATTTTAAGTTTTAAAAAACCAAAACATTCTGAGTCAGGGGCTCAAAAGACAAAAATGGTCAAAAACTCTTGGATTAAAACAATATTTTTTTTCTGGAAACTTTTCTGGTAATGTGTTTTGGGAAGCTGTTTAAGGGTAGAGTGTTAAGATTGCTGTTACCAATACAAGAGAGGGAGGAGGGATAATAGCCAGCCAGTCCAAATTCTGATTGTAATACCTTTGGAAGTCTTTCAGACCATTAAGTAAATCTTCTATGGAGACTTTCTGGATCATAGAGCTAGATCAAAAAGTGTCCATCTAGTAAACTGATAATGCAGGAAACTCAAGTGATCTGGACACAGTGACAAAGGTAGTAATAAGTTTCAGAGCCTGAATTTTAAACTAGGTTCTCTGACTGTAGGGGCAAGAGTCTTTCCCACTGTACTATTCACAAGTTTCATGATCAAGAATTAGAAAGGATAAGCAGCATCAGATTGTGAATAATACTCCTAGAAGGAATATATCCACATGATAAGATCACAGAGCTATTGAATTCAATTGCTTAAATAGTGGTTTCAGAGTTCAGCTGTATTTTATTGAAGTAGGTGGAATGTTTTAGGTGAAAAAGATGATTGTAATTGCTATTTAATGAGACATACTACTATAAAGAACTGACCTTATAATACAGATTGCAAATAAACAGTGAAAAATTTGATTATTTAACAAAGATCAAGCAAAGATGTCAGACAAAATTGATTACTGTATTGAATTTATGATAACAAAGGATTATATTAGTCAGCTACCTGCTGGGACTTGAATACAATTGTGTAATATTATATTCAGACCTATTCTTAACCAAAGAGTACAATTTCAGGGAAACAAGAAGGCCCCTATGCCCTCCAAAATAATACCTCCAGCTTAGAGTTGAATGGGTCATCCATGAAGCTCTTTTAGTGACTTATTACTTCCTGTGAATGACTTTAATAATAATGGCTTATGTTATATATATATATATATATATATATATATATACACCTTCCCAAAACTCTGAATGGAATATTTTCATTATCCCCATTTTATAGACAAAAGGCTCTGAATGATTAAAATTGGCTTAACATATTGACTTTACAACTTAATTGCTCTGTGGCCCTGGATTGTTCATATAATCTCTTCCAAGTTTAAGTTCCTCATCAGTTAAATGATAAAATGAGAAAAGTAGTGCTAGATTTTTGTGAGGATCCAATGAGAATAAACTATCTTGTGTGTGTATGTGTTTATGTGCTACCCAGGTAAGATATATCGACATGGATTATTCAACTATGTCTCACAAGAGACACTGATAGGTAAACTCTAGACTTTTGTCTACTCTTCCCCAAGGAATACTGTAATTCCTGCCTACAGGCTTCAAGTGGCACTTTGTTCTCTAATTTTTAACAGGAGTATTGGGATTATATTTATCTGTCCCTAAACATTACTGGACTGATCATTCTTAAAGTAATCATTTTTTAGGGTCATCCCATGTATAACTCCTTCATACAAAAAAAATAAAAGCAGAAGACCATCATATATGGTGAATAGCAAGTATATTCATCATCTCTTTTGGTGATAGGAGATATTCCTTTCATATTGATGGCTGTTGACTGATCAGGATGGCGACTGTTGAAGATTGGAGTAGCTGTGGCAATTTCTTAAATTAAGACAACAATGAAGTTTGTCACATCAATTGACTCTTTCTTTTACTCAAAACAAAGGCTAGTGCAGAGTTATTAATGAGCTTAATTTCAATATTGCTATCAGGGAATAGGGAGGCCTGAAGAAATCTGAACCAAATCAAAAATGGCTGAATTGATGGAGCAGATAGACACGCAACATTTATTGATTGTTAGTCATCTTATATGAGAATGGTTTGTAGTGCCCCCAAACAATTATAATAATAACATCAAAGATCACTGATCACAGATAACCATAATATATATAATAATGATGAAAAAATTTTAAACATTGCAAGAATTAGCAAAATATAACAGAGACACAGTGTACTGTATATGCTGTTGGAAAAATGGTTTCAATAGACTAGTTTGATGCAAGGTTGCCACAAACTTTTAATTTATAAAAAATGTAATGTCTTTAAGTACAACAAAATGAGGTGTACCTTTATGTTTTCTCTCAGAAAAAGAATTCCTTTCTCCAACTCTCAAACCAACCCTTCCCTTCCCTAAGGCATCCAACATCATCACTTTGTCAACAAACAAAATGTTCTTGTCTTAGAAACCTCGGTTAAATCCAATGTATGTAAATTACTTTGTAAAGTGATATAGTGTAGTCAGCTATTATCATTTGCTATTTTAAATTATCTATGCTTTCCTCTTTACCTTTCATTTATATGGATAATTAAGAACTGACTGTTGTTAAAGTAATTTGTATGTTATTGCAAACCTAATAAGTAAATTTGATTTTCCTCTTATAGTCTTGAGTATTGTGGATAGTTTTTTGTTAATTAAAAATTCATTGTTATTAACTAAATGTCAAAGTATAATAAGATTTGTTTCTGCCATGATGATGGCAAAATGAGAAAAAAATTTTAAAGGTGTTAATTTATAGAAGGTGTTAAGAATCATACTATTTTTATACTTGTATACATTAACTTAGCTTATAGTGCTCAGAATGTTAATCTTTGTCCAGTGACTAATAAGAATTTTGCTGAATATTGAATTCAACTAAATCATATCAATCTTGATATACTAAATTGAACTTAGATTGAAAGGGTAACTTGTCATTGGAGAGACTTTCTTCCCTACTCCAAAAAAAAGAGTTGGGCTTTTTATCTGTCCAAAGTATAATTTCTTGGAATGTTTGGTCATCTCATATGGCAGTACTACAGATAAACATTTGCTTTAAAAGACCACTGTGAAGATAATTATAGCTTATTGCCAACATATACTGCAGAAGATGAGAGGTATCAGAAATTGTATGAAAAACATTTCCATTTAAACTAACCCTTATTTTAATGCTCAGTGACTTCAGTGCAAAGGGAAGATGCATGTTTGTGTGTGTATTATATATATGCATAATGTTTAAAATGTCGCTCAGAAGTAGGAAATGAGAAAGACAAAAGTCTCATGCCCATATATTTGTACTTTCTTCAAGGAGAGAATGGGCAATAGATTTGATAAGCAATGAATAAGTTCATAAAAAATAAAAATGATAACATTTTAATAGTAAATGATTGGAAAGAAGAAAATATATATTAAGTGCTTGCTATATACCAGGCATTTTAATGAGCATTTTTCAAATATCTCATTTAACACTCACATCTACCTTGGGAGGTAGGTGCTATTAATATTTACATTTTACAGTTGAAGTTACTGAGGAAGACAGATTTTTAAGTGACTTTCCTAGTTGCTTAAAGTTAAGTATCTGAGGCGGAATTTGAATGTCTTCTTGACCCCAAGCTCAGTTCTTTATTTACTGTACCACTTAACTACCTAGCTAGTTAATGATAAAGAAATCATTTTTTAAAGTCAGATTACATTTAGACCATCAGTTTTTTTTTTTTTAGAGAAAAGACCAAAATTTGTGCCAAATTATTAGAATAAGAATGAGAAGAAAGAAAGAAGAAGAATGAGAAGCTGTTCACAGTTAAGCTAATTCTAATCTGGACTATTTTTATGCTCACAGAAACCTAGCTTCCCTCAGAAAATACTATCATTAGCTAGTATTGAGTATACTTTCCTCACATTATTTGACAAGAGAAGATTACTTCTAGACCATCCATTTTATCTATCAGCAACCTGTCCTCCCTTGAGAAGTTCCCCTTCTCTCTACTCCTTCTTCACCATATTCTCACCCTTACCCCTATTCAGAAGGATGTGATGTTATATCATTCCTATATTTCTTTGTCCATTTCCAGGAGTAAAGGCTACGGTAAGGCTAAAATAAAATTGTGACTTTCCTAGAACTGACTATGTATATATTGCCTCATACAAATATTGGTTCCAATCTATAGCCTTTAACTCATTCTCCATTCCTATACCAATCCCATAATTTTATTCTTTATCACAATCTCTTCCTTTATAGTTGGTAATTTTAATATGCATAGTACTTGCCCCCTCAAACATCCTCAGTATTCCAGGTTAACTTCCTCAGATCTGTGACCCATACCTTGATTCTACCTCAGCTATTGATAGGGATGGAGATACCCTTGTGATATTACTATCATTGAACATGCCTCTCATATCCCACCCACCTCCTGAATTCCTAGGACCTCTGAGTCATCCTACCATTTCTTTGTCCTTCTTTGTTCCCTAGGTCTGGATCTGACCACTGTTCTGGCTTTACATCCTTCCTTTTATATTCTTCATCTTATAGTTAATAATCTACTGTTTTCTACCTTTGAATCTTTTGCCTTACCTTCTAAGTTCTATTATCTTGGACAAGATACAATTTTTCTGAGGCTGTTTCCTTATCTATTAAAAATAGGGTATTTTAAAAAATAAATCTTAATATAACTCCACCCTTTGATTCAGTTTCTCTCTAAAGCAGCTTTTCCGAAGGATCTCCTCTCTTCTATCTTGCTTGTAGTCTCTCTTAGCAAAGGATGATATCTCCTAGTTTACTGACATATCCATTTTCTTTTTTGACTTATTCATTTTAATTGGGAATGGCCAGTTTGGGGTATTGAGTAGAAGATATTTTGAGGGAAGTGAAATATATATTAGTTGGGTAAAAAGAGAAAAGATGAAATTTCAAAGACAGGCGAGGATAAGACAATCAAGATGAAGCAAAATTGTGAACAGGGATTGAACAAAGGGTCTCTTAACCATATCTGATTTGTTCTTGCCTAAACCCTATCACCATACCTAGCAATGAGTAAATCAAGAAGAATAGTCAGACTAGACTGTGAAGAGTTAGGTTGGAAACAACTGTAGAATGAATTGGAGGTTGCTGCCTGTGATAGAAACTAAGTTTTTGGGTGGCTTGGGTGAGGGCATACAGCTGTGTGGTAGATAATTCTATTACATATTGATACATTCCTTTTACTGGTTTTAGATAAAGCCCCAAAACTCACTCTATAGGTAAGCAAGGTGGAGGCCAGGTTTCTAGGTAGATGGTTGTGATGAAGTAAATGCACACTAATCACAACCCTTAGATTAACAAGACCTTGAAGTCAATCAGAGAGAGGTGGAGTTGGAAGGGTAAGAAGATCATATCTTGTATGAGAACTATCAAGCTTTCAACTTAACCCCACTTAACTTTGCGGGGTAGAGAACACAACCTCATGAAGATAAGCATGTGATTTCCCAGGATCTTTGTCCTTATTGGTAAAATTTGGTTCAGCTGACAAAATTGGGGTCTCTGTTTCTAATACCCTCTTCCTCTCTATTCCCTCCCTTTAATTCCCTTCTTTTTAATACATTCTTTGAAAAAAGAGGTTATTTATCTTCATCAAAGCCAATCCTGGTATCTGTCCACTCTTGTTTCCTTTTAGAACTTGAACTTTAAATTATCTCTCCTCTAACTCTCATCTTCAGTCTGCACCATTGGAGAAAATACTACATGACAGGATAAAACCTTATGCCAATCTCTGATTTCAATGGATATGGAACTGCTTTATTGACTATGGATTTAGGTTTACATTCAGACAGACATGGGAAATCTGAATATGAACTGAACTATATTATTAGTAAACAGACAATTCAAATGAGAATTAGTTATATGTTTATCAGAAATCTAACTCTGTGCTGGTTGTGGCTATTTAGGATACAAAAAAAAAAAAGTATCTGGCAAGTTGTAACCTGAAAGTGCTTATAATCTTTTGGGGAGAAAGAAGATCCTCAAAAATGATTGGAGAACAAGACAGTTATAAAAGAATAATATAAGTAAAATATTAAGTCAATGTCTTGAAATTTCATTTGGGAGAACAAGATAAGATTGAAGGAGTTGAGGATTTTCTTATGGTGGTAAGTTCTTAATAAATGAATGTTAAATGGAATTGGGTATCAAGCCCAGGATGGGAAATGTCAATATGTCTGTATCTGTGGAGTTTAAGCAACAGAAAAATAATTCTAACATGTTTGGTTGTATAGCTGTTGCATTATTGAATTGTATAACCCGATCCTTTTATCCTAAATGAACTAGCATATCTCTTTTTTGAAATCTGTGGAGTATAAATCATAAATTAATTAAAAGGTTTATAGGAAACAGTCATTTTTGAGAAGCAATTTTTTTTAAAGCCCTAATCTTTAAGAAGTAATTTTCACTAAAGCTAATCTTATCTGTTTTTAGACAATTAGATATGAAGCATATTTTGTCCCTTAAGGAGACATTGTTTTTCTTTTCATTCTCCAATTTAATAACCTTATAAAAAGAAAAATTTGGGTCCATCTGTGTGGAGTTGTGCATAAGAAAGAAGAGGAATTAATTCACACTGTCTGGTGTCAGGATGTAATATGATTGTGCCGACAAAGCTAAAAAAAGAAAATACCCAGAGCTCATAAAAAAATTGGAAGAGGTCACAGCCACAACAGATGGAAAGAGAAGTGGGTCTTGTCATTCAGCAGTTACTAAGCTAAGAGGACACATTAACCTAGGGATCCACAGTGTATATAGCTGATGCAACCTGGAAAAGGTCATCAGATCTTACCTGCTATTGAGAATTTTATATTTAAGTCCTGATTTATCACTATCCCTATCTACCCCGGAGAAACAACCAAGGGAACCTGTTAAAACTATTTAATATATTAATATTCTGAAATTTTGGAATCATATACATTCGATTCACAATTACCTCCATGTGGATTATTCATGGATATTTTAATCTGATTTTTATGATTATTAATAAAACATGACATATCATGGATGGAGTATTCAGAGAACTGACAGAATCTTAGTTGGCAGGGACCTCTGAAGTTTGGTCCAATTTATATTTCTGTCATTTTTAATCTGGGATTAAACCTAAGGATTTGTAGGATTCTATATACTATGAATTCAAAAATGAACTCTCAATGAAAATTTTGAAGATATTAAAGAAAATAATTCTGATGAGAAGGAAATGTAGAAGCTCTCTGAATATACTGATTTGGATAGAATTCCCTAAGCAGCTCAGATTTTTAGAAACAGAGCAAATGGAAGCAAAGACAGGTAACAGGATGATTTTGAGACAGTGGCAATAATCCTGTAAGAATAGCATTAGTAATGCTCAAGGACAGAATGGGAGGACAGCAAGGAAAATCAAAGGCAGCAACCCTTTTCCCTCCCTTTTTTTAAGCTATGTAGAGGGAAAGAGAAGAGACAAAGAAAGGATGAGAGGACACTGACTGGACAGGATGAAATGATGATAAATGACAAGAACTGTTTTCTCTAAGTGAATGACCTTTTTATTGGAAAGAACAGAATGAAAATGGTTAACAGGTAGTTGATTCCTAAAATAAATAAAGGATTAGTTTTTTTAAAAAGCCTACCATGACCTTGAAAAATTCAATTTTACTGGCATCCTTTATTACTTGGTGACTTCAGCACAAAGGTGGGGATAGATGAGGATGGCCCAAAAAAAAAAAAAAAAAAAAAAAGGTATGTTGGAAAATAGATGGATAAGGAATAAGTAAGTAATTAGAGAGCCCAAAGACTTATAGCCAGAAGCTTCATACCTATACATTCTAAATTTTTTTTGAGGAAAAAAAATTGGAAGGTGCTAGAGATTAGTATCAGATAATATGAATGACAAAAATAAAATTGATATATTATTTCTCTAAGAGTTATTTCTGACTCAGTTGTTTGTATTACCATCAGAAAGAACATTTACTTGTTAGAAGAAAGATTAAAGTTAATAGATTACGTAAGAAAAATAAAAATGAGAAAAAGATATGATATACATTTTAAATATTTATATCTTGACCTGTTTAAGCTATTGATAATAAAAAATGGAATTTAGATGGAAAGAGAGCATAGATATCAAATATAATAATTTCAGACAAGTTTAAGTTATGTAAATCAGTTTCCATAACAAGAGGATCAAAAGATCCTAAAAATTTCCTTAGTTGGCAAACATTTAACTTACTTGGCAAACCGAGAGATAGCAGCCAAGAGTGATGCCAATTTAAAATATAAACTTGTTTGTAAAATCTTAAGAAAAAAATATGTTGAAAGATTATGATCAGTGATATTTCACAAAACAGACAAGTAGTGGTGAGGAGGTGTAAAATTAATTTTAAAAAATCTTGGTACTTTGACCCAGAAATATCATTATTAGGATTTAATTTAAAATAGCATATGTTATCTTTTTTTCTTCACCTAAAATATTTTAAAAATGCAGCTGTTAGACATGGTTCCCTAATATCATTCAGTCTAAAAATACTAATAAGGAACACCTTTGAGGCTATTTAGCCTAATAATTAAATCTGAAATTAAGCTTCACATGAGTCATTCTGATTTGGAAGAATTTTCTGCTGATTTTTAAAAATGAAAACTGTTAAATGGGCAAATCAAAATCAAAGCAAGCTAATATATTGTTCCATCTTGCCTGTCTGAAGCCCTGAGGTCCATCAGTCTTGGTTGTTTGAAATAGCCATAAATCTGAAAATAACAAAGGATGACAATGACCATTACCACCTCCAAACTTTCCTCTTCCTCATCTCTGAATTTACAGCATCATCACCCATTTTTCTCTTCTTTCATTTCATTTCAGGTTTCAAAGAAAAAGACTATTATTGTTCCCAAAGGTTTTCCTTCCAGGTGGGTCCTTCATCTCAGTTCTGCCCACCTTCTTCAAGAACTTGCTCTGCCATCCCATGTCTTTCATATATCTTAATGGTTTTTTTTTTTCCCCCAAAGACTCCTATCTTTTAAACAAGATAGTTTCTTCAGTTTCTTCAGTACTAAAAAAAACCCCTCCATCCATTCTTCAGTTTCTCAAAGCTACAAGTTTTCTCTCCTTCATGATGAAATTTCTTTTTTTTCTCCTTTTTTCTCCTTTTTTATTTTCAAAATATATGCAAAGTTAGTTTTCAACATTCATTCTTATAAATCTTGTATTCCGGATTTTTTCCCTCCCTTCTCTTTACTCTTTCCTCTAGATAGTAAGTAATCCAGGTTAAACATGTGCAATTCTATACATATTTCCACATTTACTACACTGTACAAGAAAAATCAGATCAAAAAGGGGGAAAAAACAGCAAGCAACAACAAAAAAGGTGAAAATACTATGTTGTGCTCCACATTCAGTCCTGGATGCAGAAAAGCCTATTGGAATTGGCCTAAATCACCTCAGTGTTGAAAAGAGCCACATCCATCAGAATGGATCATCACATTATCTTATTGTGTACATTGTTCTCTTGTTTCTACTGACTTCACTTAGCATCAGTTCATGTAAGTCTCTCCAGGGTTTCTGAAATCATCCTGCTGATCATTTCTTATAGAACAATAATATTCCATTATATTCATATACCATAACTTATGCAGCCATTCCCCAACTGATGGGCATCCACTCCGTTTCCAGTTCCTTGACACTACAAAAAGGGCTGCTACAAACATTTTTGCACATGTGGGTCCTTTTCCCTTTTTTATGATCTCTTTGGGATACAGGCCCAATAGAAACACTGCTGGATCAAAGGGTTTGATAGTTTGATAGCCCTTTGGGCACAGTTCCAAATTGCTTTTTAGAATGGTTGGATAAGTTCACTACTACACCAACAATGTATTAGTGTCCTAGTTTTCCTACATCCCCTCTAACATTTATCATTATCATTATCATGATAATGTTATTTTATGTCATCTTAGCCAATCTGAGAGATATATGGTGGTATTTCAGAATTGTATTAATTTTTCATATGACTAGAAATGACTTTAATTTCTTCACCTGAAAATGATCTATTCATATCATTTGATCATTTATCAATTGGAGAATGGCTTGTAATTCTTATAAATTTGAGTCAATTCTCTTTTTTAGAAATGAGGCCTTTATCAGAACCCTTGGATGTAAAATTTTCCCCGTTTTCTGCTTTCCTTCTAATCTTGGCTGCATTGGTTTTGTTTGTACAAAAAATGTTTTAATTGAATATAATCAAAAGTATCCACTTTACATTTCATAATGTTATCTAGTTCTTGTTTGGCCATAAATTCTTTCCTTTTTCATAGATTTGAGAGGTAAACCATCCCTTAGGGTTCTCCTAATTTGTTTATAGTATCATCCTTTATGTCTAAATCATGAACCCATTTCGACCTTATCTTGGTATAGAATTGTTCGGTATCATTTAGTGCCTAGTTTCTGCCATATTAGTTTCCAATTGTCCTAGCAATTTTTGTCAAATAGTGTGTTCTTGTCCCAAAATCCTGGCTCTTTAGGTTGTTGCCATACTATTTTCCAATTTTCCCAGCAGGTTTTGTCAAATAGTGTGTTCTTGTCCCCAAATCTTGACTCTAGGTTGTTGCCATACTATTTTCCAATTTTCCCAGAAGTTTTTGTCAGTGTGTTCTTGTCCCAAAATCTTGAGTCTTTATGTTATTGCCATACTATTTTCCAATTTTCCCAGCAATCTTTGTCAAATAGTATGTTCTTGTCTCAGAAGCTGGAGCCTTTAAATTATTAAACATTAGATTACTGTGATCATTAACTACTGTGTCTTATGAGCCTAACCTTTTCCACTGATCAACTACTCTATTTCTTAACTAGTACCAAATATTTTTGATGACCGCTCCTTTAAAATATAGTTATATAAATATAGTTATGGTACACATGATGAAATTTCTTGGAAAAAGTAGTCAGAGCCAGATGCTTCTATTTTCTTACCACTCAATCAAGTAAGAAAAGTAACCTTGAGGAGGTCAAACAGAGATTTTAATGGGAAAGGGAATCTCTTCTTGTTGTGGAAAGTCAAAAACAAATTCCAATGTTTCCCTCTGACTGGTTTCAAATATTATCAAATATTTCATAGTTTTAATTTTATATTATTTTTAAATGTCTGTTTTGCTGATAACATGCACAATACAGAACAGTTGAACATATATATATATATATATATATATATATATATATATAGTGACAAACACAAAAAAAGGTGGAGAAGCCAAAAAGCCAGAGAAGTGAGAGGGTCCTAAAATGTATCTGGGCATTTTGAGAAAGCACTAGTGAGAGAACCTATGACATTTGTTGAGAGTAGAGGAAAGAAAACAGAAACACTGAAGCAGTGGAAAACTAGTATGGGTTGCAGCGACTATAGAGGAGCTGTCAAGGACAGAGCAATGCAACACAAAATAGCAATGTAGAAGAGTGAATCCTGGTTTCTCACCTTGCTGAGACCCTGCAATGCTTAGAACTACAAGCCATTCATATTGTTTAAATCCATTGGACAGAAGACAATATATGGCAGGGATTTATTTAAATTAATAGGGACAAAAAAAAAAGATATTTCTTAGTCACCAACAGGGTCAAAGGCTGGAGCTACCATTGCTATGGCGCCGTCTATGCTAGGTCTTGGGCCTAGATGTGGAGGAGGAATAGTTGAAGTCAGAAATGAATCTTCTGAGAGGCCTCTCATAGACTGGACAAAACAGTTTTGCAAGCTAGACATTCTTTCTCCTAGTCTATGTGTAGGATAGCCTCACAAGTAGGCTGTTTAGCACTGCCTCGTAATCTAGGACTTTTGGCAAACGTAGAAAAAAAGTCTTAACTCTACTTCTCTCCTCTAAAGGCATCAGAAGTGGAATAACTAACCAGGAACCAATAAATATCTGGCATCCATCTCTGAGTTCACAAAATGATTCAGTTTTCAATAGGTTAACACACACAGAAAATACAGGGATGAACACAAAAGAATGTGGCATTTAAGGAACTTACATAGGGATGTAGAAGTTAAAAGTGCAAAAATGTGAGCACTTTGAGAGCTGGGACTGTTTCTTATCTTTCTTATATTCCCAGCATTTACTGCAGTACTTGGTATATTAGGCACTTTTTGGTTTTGTTTTTGTTATTTAGTTATATCTGACTTCATAAGCTTATTTGGGGTTTTCTTGACAAAGGTTTGCTGTTTCCTTCTTTAGCTCATTTCATAGATGAGAAACTAAGGCAAATAGGGTTAAGGTCACACAGATAGTGTCTAAATTTGAACTGAGGAAGTTGCAAGTCCTGACTTCAGACCTAGTACTCTATCCACTGAGCCGCTTAGCTGCCCTATTAGTCACTTAATAAATAATAGTTGACTTACTAGTGATGCTAGGGGAAGCAGTGGATAGAGTGCTAGGTCTGGAATCAGGAAAGCTCATCTTATTATTAAATTATTGTTCCTTTTTCTCTCCCCCTTCACTTATATACTTCAACAAATCTAATCCCAACACCTCATATGTACTTAAAAGTTCTCTTCTAGATTTTAATTTGACTTCACACACTTAGCAATTCTGTGACCCTAACCCTGTTTGCTTCAGTTCATCATCTGTAAAATGTACTGGAGAAGGAAATTCCACTATCTTTGCCAAGAAAACTCCAAATGTGGTCAGGAGGAGTTGAACATGACTGAACAACAATTAATTGATGGAGGTTTTATTGCTGTGGAAAAGCAGTGGAAAGTACATATTACCTCATCCATGAAGATGAATTTTGTGAGAAGTCCCTAGTAGAGTGCCTTAATGCTATGTCCTTGGCCTCCTATTTTTTCAGTGGCATAGATAATAATTTTATCAATGGCTTGCATGAAGACAGTGTGACCTAATTATCAAAGTTGAAAATGGCATGGAGCTGGAAGGTATCACTAATACTTTATATTATGGAGGTAGGATTAAAAAAAAAATCAAAACAATCTTGGCAAGTTAAAATGATGATGAGCTTTTCTTTCTCATTTTTTTTCCTTTTTGATCTGATTTTTTTTGTACAGCATGATACTTGTGGAAATAATGTATAGAAGAATTGCACATGTTTAAAATATGTTGTATTACTTGCTGTCTAGAGGAGGAGGTGGGGGGAAGGAGGAAGAAAAAAACTATGCATAGTTTTCATCATTCACCCTCGCAAAACCTTGTGTTCTAAATTTTTTTTAACATGAATTCAACAAAACTTATATGGAGAGTCATGGTTTGGGCTAATTGTAGTACCTTTCAGAATATTATGAATTTTAAGACAAAGCAGGGCATGGAGAACATCTAGTATAACTTCCTCATTTCACTAAGAAGACATGCAATGTTCCCAAGGTCACACAGCTAGTTCCTGATAGAGCTTATATTTGATTCCTGGTGTCTTCTTTCCTTATCCTGTAGTTTTCCCACATATTTCATCACAGTTATAGCTTTTGTTAGTATATCATCTTACAATTTATAGATGCTTGAGTGCCAATTTTTTTTCATTTGATCCTTTTACCAACCCTGGAAGATATGCAGATATTTTTAGCATGATTTATAGTGGAGAAAACAGAAGCTCTCAGAAACTATGACTTGTACAAGGTTACACAGCACAGCTAGGAAAAAGCAGCACCCAGATGAGGACCAATGCTTTCTAATTCGTAGAACAGAATTCATTTTAGAGCTCTCCTGAAAAGTTACATTTTAGACAGCTAACCTTAGTGATTTTGTGTATGGCCTACTGTTACCATGATTGTATGAAGGCCCTATCTACATTCCAGGTTGTAACCAAATTGTACAAAAATAACTTCCACTTCTCCTTGTCTACAACATTAAATGTAATTGACATCTGCCTGAAATCCCCTTTTTTATTAAAAGGGGAACTGGCCCCTGCTGAGAACAAACCAGCTGCTTTGTTAGGCTTTTTTTCTATTATACAACTCATGTTTATTTATAAATTTACTTTATAAAGTGGTGCCTAAACAACATATACCATACAACTATTATTTTCTTATTGGAGCAAATACAGATGGGAAGGAGGTGAAAACAATAAGCATTTATGTAACACCTGCTAAGTGGCAGGCACTTTAATAAGATATTAAAAAAATATATATCTCAATCCTACAAGGTAAGTACTTTTATGATCCTCATTTTACAGATAAGGAAAATGACTTATCCAGTTAGTATCTGTCTGAGGCCAGATTTGAACTTGCTTTCCTCACTGTTGTCATACTAGTGCTCTTATCTATTGTACCTTGGAGAAGGTAAGATTAGAGATAATTTAGTCCAATCCCATTAGTTTATAGATGAAAAAGGGATCATCTAGAATAGTTTTCATTTGTCTTTACTCACAAGTAGTACAACAAAATGAAAACAACTGAAAAAAAACTGAAATTATTCAACTTAATCTTATTTAACTCCTCCCCAGCCTGGATTGTGAACTGTTAGATAATAATTGCTCAGGAGTAAAATATCTAGTAATATCCAAGGATGAATAATTTAATTTTTTAACGCAGAAGGGGAAAATTGTTCTTATTTTTTGGATAGGAATTATCTTCAAGACAAGTTGAACAACGGAGTAATATAGAGAAATCAGTGGACTATTAGTTAGAGTTTGGACCCAATTCTTTTTTTTTTTTTTTTTAATTAAAGCTTTTTATTTACAAAACATATGCATGGGCAATTTTTCAACACTGACCTTTGCAAAACCTTCTGTTCCAAATTTTCCTTTTCTTCCCCCCACTCCTTCCCCTAGATGGCAGGTAGTCCAATAATGTTAAATATGTTAAAATATATGTTAAATCCAATATATGTATACATATCTATACAGTTATTTTGCACAAAAAAAAATGCAAGCAAAGAATAACAAAGAGAGTGAAAATGCTATGTTGTAGTCCACACAGTTTCCATAGTGTGTACATGGCTCTCTCCATCACTGAACAATTGGAACTGGTTTGAATCATCTCATTGTTAAAGAGAGCCATGTCCAACAGAATTGATCATTGTATAGTCTTGTTGTTGCCATATACAATGATCTGATTCTGCTCATTTCACTTAGCATAAGTTCATGTAAGTCTCTCCAGGTCTCTCTGTATTCATTCTCTTGGTCATTTCTTACAGAACAATAATATTTCATAATATTCATATACTATAACTTATTCAGCCCTTCTCCAATTGATGGGCATCCTTCAGTTTCCAGTTTCTTGCCACTACAAAAAGGGCTGCCACAAACATTTTTGCACCTGTGGGTTCCTTTACCTCCTTTGAGATTTCTTTGGGATCTAGGCCCAGTAGTAATACTGCTAGATCAAAGGGTATCCACAGTTTGAAAACTTTTTGAGCATAGTTCCAAATTGCTCTCCAAAATGGTTGGATCCATTCGCAATTCCACCAATGGATCCAACTCTTCATTAATTTATTGTTCAGTCTAAACCAAGTCACTCTTTTGGTCAGATTCTTAACTTCCTTATCTGGAAAATGAAGAGGTTGGAGAGAATCTCTATCCAGCAGATACAAGAGTAAAAATAATTTATTAAATACCTGTTATGTTCTAAACACAGTGTTTAAGTACTAACTATTCTAAAACAAAAAAAAAAAAGTTGATACCCCTCAAGGAGCTTACAATCTATTAGTGGATATAAGAGTGCAGAAAATTAAATACAAGACATAATCAAAATAGATACAAAATAATTTGGGAAGGAATGTCATTAGCAACATTATGGAAGTGATGCCATTGGATTTAATGAAATCACCAATGCTTAAAATGAAAGTACAGGAAGGAAAGAGAAAAGGAGTGAACAGAAAGGGAAGAGAGAGAAGGGAAGAAAAAAGAAAAGGAAGGGAGGGGAAGAAAGAAAGATAAGAGGAAGGGAAGGGAAAGGGCAAAAATGAGTACTCACTTGTAGGGGTGTTCACCCTTCAAGAAAGCAGGAGGAGGAAGATAATCTGGTGAAAGAAAGTCAGAAAGGCTACCAGATGGCTAGGGAGAGAGTTGAAAGAAGTGATTCTGATGCCAGTAAGAGTGAGTCTATCAGTACTAAATAATGCAGAAAGATCAACAAGGATGAGGACTGAGAAAAGGCTATAAGATTTTCTATTTAAAGAATCACTGGTTATTGTGTGAATAGAATGTTAGAGTTGGATTCCAAATTTAACAGGACTAGAATTAAAAAAATGAAATCTGAGAGTAAATTACTTTTTATTAGAAATTCCCTATTAAAGTGATGATTCAATCCTTTATTGCTCCAGGGATTTCTATAAGGATTTTAAGACATATTATGTTCTTGTTAATCATTTCAATTGCGCCTAACTCTTTGTGATCCTATTTAGGGTTTACTTGACAAAGATATTAGAGTGGTTTACCATTTCCTACTCCAGCTCAATTTAAAATGAGGAAACTCGGTCAAAAAGGGTTAATTGATTTTCCCAGAATCACACAGATCTGAATTCAGGAAAATGAGTCTTCCTGATTCCAAAGCCAGCACTGTTCACTTGCTATCGAGCTGCCCAAGATACTAAGAGATCTTATCAAAATTTGGTGATTTGGATGAGGGTTTTATATGTAGCAAAAGACTTTTTCCCAGTTGTCAAAAAGTTGAAAACAAACATAAACAAAAATAAAATCAATTAAGCAAATATTTATTGAATCTAGGAGGTATAAAGGTGCTTTGCCAGGCATTAAAGAAACAAAGATCCATTCTTGAATTTAAGGAGTTTATACAATCTCTAGTAGTAGATCTTGCCCATTATCCACATTAGTCAAAGGTAATAGACTGAGTACACAGTTGGCAAGTAGCACAATTCAAGGATGCTATACTGTAATGAGATGCATTATTGCTGCATGACTGTCATCAGGAAGATGACAAGCACAAGATAAATCTGTGACTTTGCATTTTGAATACAATTTTGACCTTCTGAAGATGTTCTCTTGGCTGAAAATAACTTTAATATGTCCGCTGAATACAGTTTGGAAATGTTGATTAAACCCAAAATAGACTTTGGAAAGTGAAACATTAAATGGTACATGTTTGTTCAAATAGAAGGTGGATTTATCTCTTGATTATATTGAAAGTTTTACTTAATGATCATTATATAATGTTAGGTTATTAAAAAAAAAAAGGATGGGGCTAATTTTTTTTTTAAACTTGTGAGTAAATATATCCAGTAGTATCATTTTGAGTTGACATTAAGCAAATAAAAGCTTTTTTAAATGTGTGTATGTTGTATTCCTGACAACTATATTTATCCTACAAAGATTTCTTAATATATTGATAAGTAGAGGATTTCCATGATAAAAATAAAATGAAAATATCCTTTCATTTTATGATGATGAAAGATACCTTTTATTGGGATTCAAGTTTCAGAAAGGGGAAAAAACAACAACAACAACAACCGAGGTTATAAAAGTATTGTCTGGTGACCTGGTCAGCAAGATTAACAGTGAATTAAATATTATTATCTGGAGGTATACTTCGCTTTTTCAAACAGAAGAACACTCACAGTTCAAAATAATATTTAAAACAGAGAAATTCTGCCCTAAGTCATTTATTTGCCTTGTTATTGCTATTAAGTTATGATATGTTTAATGTGCAATTAGCCAGCAATTCTTCCCTAACATCTCCTTAAGCTTCTCCCCTCCCTTCCCAATCAAAGAAGTACCATTTAATATGAGATGTTAGGGTGATAATAGCCATGACATCAACTTTCCTAAGAACATATTTAATTTTTCCTTGGTCAGTTTCTTTAAATAAATGATCAGATTCTCTGACTCCTTGTTTTAAAATATTGTTTTAGTGAGCATACAGTTCATTTTAAGTTAAGTGTACAGAACTAGGTAGTGGTTTCAGGAAGATTATTCCTTTTACTTTGGCTTTGTATTCAAGAAATTTAAGTTACCAGACTGTCAATAGAGATGATGTTTAAGTTGAATTCTTTTGGAAACTTAACATTCTACAACGGTGAATGCTGTGACAGATAGGAAATATGAACAAATAGGCAAAAGAGGTATAGAAACTAGGGAGAGTTAAGAAGAAAATAAAATCAGAAGCTATATTCATTTGCTTCTAGAAGGTGACTTTATAGAAGATGTTGCTTGTTTTTATCCTATTGTGAATTGGACTGAGAAATCAATCTTATGCCTTCAATGGATCATTCTGCTTTTCCAAACTAGTTGTATTAGTTTTGAATTTATAATGTTTCTGAGACTGCAGAAATGACCAGTATATGTAGATTACTTGGGGTGGTCGAAGAAGATCCAGAATTTTTGGTAAAGCAGGTTGTTATCAACTTAACTTACAAAAAACAGAAATACAAATATGTCCTAGGTGATACAAAGTGAAACTGCCTTGCCTACAGTGATGGCAGGATTTTTTATTATGATAGAAGGTCACAATGAACCAGAGGTTCTTAACTTGGGGTCCATAGATACCCAGGTGGCATATAGATTGCAGGAGGTCCCTGAACTTCATGGGAAAAAAATTCATCTCTATTTTCACGAACTTCAACTGAAATTTAGCTTTTCTTTTAATTGTGAGTATAAGCACCAAACATTTTTCTGAATAAGGATTCCATTGACATATCAGGCTGTCTTAAGAGGTCCAAAACACAAACAAGTTAATTAACCACTGCAACAGACAAAGCAAAAATGAGTCACTTCTGCAGAGGAGAAAAGAGGAAAAACTTCCAATCATTGACTATTTTGGTTGACATAATTAGACTTAATCATCTTCATAAGACAGTAAAATGAAAAAACAAACATGTCAAGATAAGATGCCTTTCATTTTTCTAACTAACATACTCCTGTATTTTTACCATTCTGATCTTTTCATTATAAATTCCTTGGGGACCAGAACTATCATTTTTTTTTTAATCTTTCTCTTACAAACACACGTGCTCATACACACATTATGTGTAGTAAATGCCCTTGATGCTTTTTCTTGAATATATTTACTCCATTTAAGTATTTTTAAAAGACATGTTCTTAGTATTTTGAAATTAGGATGATGGTAATAATATTCAATACTGACTTTGTCCAAAACTGAATTAGAAGAAATCAAAAAAGGCTTGGTGAAATTTTAAATATGAATATGCTTTTTAAAAATTTTTTTACTTTTATCATGATAGTCTAGATTTTGAGTTTGGTCTTATTAAAAGAGTGAACTGGCAGAAAGTAGAGGAGAGTGGTCAGCAAAAAATGATCTTGTACTGACCTTCACATATTGTAAAAATAGTTTCTTTAGACTTTCTTTTTAGGCACCGACAATTGCTTGCCTAGTCTGAGATGCAAAGGGAAGAAGGCACAAAAGGAAATAGCTATTAAAGGTATTTTAAAAAACAATATAAATTGTGTATCCTTATCACTGAGATTTATTGAAGATTAGTTGGTAGAACAGTTTTTTAAATAAAATACTTCAGCTCTCACTGGGTTTTAAAAAAAAAGGCTGAAATTAAAATTTTAATTTTGCTAAATTATGCATTCTCAAATTATGGTAGGATTTTGGCCAAGAAGTGCACTAAAGATTGGGCCTATGAGTAGCCAAACAAATTCATTTTCATTTCCCCTTCAATTCTCATTCTGGTAGAGCCATCCTCAGAAAAGGAGAACAAAATGAAAGAGATCTGTTCCCTTCAAAGCATACTAGTGGTTCATAGGAAGTCTGAGGCAGACTTATTTAGAGAACTTTGGTTAACATTACTGAAGACTCTCTACTTAATTCAGGAGAGTAAGCCAGTGTACAGATAGAAGCTCTGACATAATGCAGAAATGATAGGCATGTATGAGACAGATGTGCTAGTATCATGAGGCTATAACTCAATAATTCTTGGTATGTTGTTGGTCTAATATTTCTTTTACTGAACTAGAAAATTGATTTATTCTCTAATTTGAGCATTCTATTTGCAGATGTTGCTATGAGGAAAGGACTCAGAAATGACTGATGTAGAGCCTGTGGTCACAGAGTTTTCATCTTCAGGAAGGACAGGTCGTCGGAATGCTTTACCAGACATCCGGGAGTCTTCTGATAATCCTGAATCACCATTAGAACTGCCTCAAAAGCTAGAAAACCTCAACTTGTCACAAAGTAATGCTGAAAATACTGTTGCCGGTAAGCAAATCTTTTAGCTTATTTTCCTTGATGCTTATTTTCTTTGATTAACTAATTTTGTGTATGTGGGGTATTTTTGTCTGTAAGTCAAAAGTTTGTCTTTTTGATGGTAGACTGCTTACTCTAGATGATGGAAAGGGTACCCTGGATTAAAAGTCATGGGCTCCATTCCTGGTTCTGTACTTGCTTAGTAGCCTTAGATAAATCTTCTCTAACTCTCAGTTTCCTCATTTGTTTAATATTGGGGTTGGACTAGATGACCTCTTAAGATATTTTTCAGCCCTATGCCATATGACAATTTTATTTTGTATTCTTGTTCAGTCGTTTTCAGTTATGTCCAACTCTTCATGACTACATTTAGGGTTTTCTTGGTACAAAAATGAGTGGTTTGCCATTTTGTTCTCTAGCTCATTTTTCAGATAAGGAAACTGAGGGGAAAAGGGGTAAATGACTTGCCCAGGATCATACAGCTAGTAAGTATGAGACCTGAACAAAGTAAAGGAAAACTGACAAAAGGATATTCCAGAAGAATATTAAACTCAGAAGTTGGGGGGTAAAGAAGGCAGGCAGGAAAGATTTTGAACCATATAATTAGCTGAGTAGAGAAAGAAGTTCAAAAGATGGAGAGAAATGGACAAATAAGTAAAAAAGAAAGACTAACAATTTGGAAATTGTAAAATTGCAATTTAATTTAAATTTAATTGGAAAATAATTAAAAATAAAATTATTGGACAAGGAGGGAAAACAAAGAATCATAATTTCAACCTATTTTACCTGTTTCAGGACTTAGCCTTCAGGTATCTTTTCTACTGAAAAAGATTCTAAGCTCTAAGCCTCTAGATCAGTGGTTCTCAAAGTCTGGTCCAGAGCATCCTGGGAATCTCTGAAATCCTTTCAGAGAGTCTACAAATTCATAATTAATTTTTATTTTTAATGTGATCCATATCCATAACTATAAACCACATAAACAAAAACTCTTTGGACAGATCCTCAATCATTTTTAATAGGATAAAGATATTGAGAACAAAAGTCTGAGGACCACTGCTCTAGATAGTCTGATCAATAGAGAGATACTGAGCTGCAAGTGTAAGTACTGGGAAAGAGTAGAGGGGAGTAGAGAGGGTTACTTTCTTTCAGAGATGAAGGTATCAGGAAATAAATGATTGAGCTTTATTAAAGTCAGTTTCTAGGTGTGCTTTCTGCCCTGATCCTGTGAGGTTCTCAGAATTTACAACCAGCCCCCAAAGATCTAATCATTTTATCATTCTTCCTCCATTGGAGTCTCAGAATTACAAAAAATTTCTGGTTTTTAGAAGCCAGAGGAAGTAGGTCTGAAGTAGTTTCATATTCACCCTAATCCTTAGTTTCTAAGCACTTGGAATAGCTGAAGGTTTCCTCATGAGGAGATGCTAAACCATCTTAAGGCTTCATTCCAGGAACCTAGAGCAGTAAATGGATCTGTGAACTTACTTAAAAAATATTTTGTTAATTATATTCCAAAAGAATTAGGTCGGAAAGTCCCAAGTTACAATCCAGCCTCAGACATTTACTATTTGTGTGATCCTGGTCAGTTCACTTAACTTTCCTCAGCCTCAGATTCTTCATCTGTAAAAATGGAGATGATAATAGCGTTTATTTCCTGAGGTTTGAGGTGAGAATCAAATGAGAGAACATTTATAAAGGACTTTGCAAATCTTAAAGTACTATAAAAATGCTTGGTATTATTTAGGATGAGAAAAATGAGATAGAATTACATAAGAAATTGTAATTAAGTCAGAAATGAAAGAGGGCAGTATCATAGAGGAAGACTGATGTGCAAGAGTAGAGAAATGAATATTAAGAATCAAAGAAATGTGTACAGTGACAGAAAGCAATAGCAATAGTTACTTAGAGAGTTATAAAGAACACTCAGTAATCAACGTAAGCAGCTTTTTCTTAAGGGCTCTTTTGCCTAGATGGCCTTTTCCCTCATATTGGCATGGCAGTGCTGACGTTAATTAACAAGGGACCCACTTTTTTTTTCCCCCACTGTTTTCACTGAGAAATCAGTGAAAAAGGGGCAGCTAGGTGGTGCAGTGGATAGAGCATCAGCCTTGAAGTCAGGAGAATCTGAGTTCAAATCTGGCCTCAGACTCTTAACATTTCCTAGCTATGACCCTGGGCAAGTCACTTAACCCCAATTGCCACAGGGAAAAAAATCAGTCAAAAGCAATCAACTATGTGGTAAGCCAAAAATGTGCATGCTATACTAGATTCTATTAAAAGAGGCAGCACATCCTGCACACAGGTGACAGTATCATTAAGTGGTACTGTAGTATGTCACATCATTTCTGCAATTCGGAAGTTTTTCCCCAAGAGTCAGGTCAGTAATGTTTAAGATTGTAGACCTTTATCCTGCCCCATTTTAAGTAAAAAAAGGGAAGGCTGAAATATTCTATAGCATGAGCAAAAAAAAGAAAGAAAAAAAATTTGAATTCTAAATTAAGACAGGATGAAGAGACTCAGAATTCAGATTTTTAGATGTAGTTTTTTGCTAGGATATTGACCTACACTTAGCAAAGTTGTGACTGAGAAGCTCAGTAGGCTTCCTCCCATGGGTGTGCTGAGGTAGAGGTAGGCAGATTGCCGTTGTTTGTCCTTCCTTCTTGAAGAGGTACAAGACATCTGGGAGGTGAAGCTGTGACATGGGAGTGAATTGGGTGAGGAAGAGCTAATGGGATTAATGATGAAGAGGAATATGTTTTGCGCTAGTGGAGAAAGCTTGATTTTAAATAATCTTGCTAACTATTTACCAAATTGTTTCTGCATTGTAAAGATTGCAAATGCATCAACAGCCTTTAATTTATTACCTTGGTGCAAAGCCCTAGTTTCCAAATCCTAGTTATAGCTCTGCTACATTGTCATTACCAAATTCTACCTATTATGAATCTGACTGGTATCCTCTACTTTCTAAATTTTTATACTGAAAAAAAGAAAAGTATTCTCACATAAATGCTGAGTAGACATAATTTGCAAAGACACTGGTGACCACTTGGATTCAAAATCTATCTTGTGGAATAGATTCCATAAATTTAATTGCTTAATCTTTGTGTGCTATCTGAAGGTACAATTTATTCTCGAAGGATACAGTAGAAAAGAAAGAGGAGGGTAGAACAGTAGGGAAATACTGAGAGAAACTAAAGAGACTAAACAATTGTATCCATTTTAGCAGGAAATGGCTAAATGTCTCTCATCAAGCATAATTAATCAGAAAGATAAATGAGAATGATCTGTTTTAAATATATATATTATATGCATATATTATATATATACATATTTATATATATATGTTCCCTTTCAGATGATCCAGCAAACACTGAAGAAAAACAACCGGACCAAAACGACGAGGAAAATAAATCAGAGATGAAAAAAGAAAGCTCGTAAACACTAGGGAGTGCTAGATTTATGTATTCAAAGGGAGATACTAATGGCCTTATGGTTCTGCTTTTCCTAAATCCCAAGATTTGGTAGTAACTATAGTGACAACTGCAGGTCTGTGCAACATCTCTGTGTTTGGAAAACTTTGATGTGAATCTACTTAGATTTCTGCACCAATTTCAACTGTAGGCCATTCAGAAAGTAAGTGCTCTTCAGTTTGCAACCAGGAAAAGAGGGGGAAGAATTTGGGATTTTAATGACATCTGTCATCAGGTGTGCTGCCTGAGATGAGCCCAATTAATTGACTTTCATGTTCTAAAATAGTAAAAAAAAAAAAAAGTGCGGAAATAACTGAGTAATTTCTTTTCTTTTTTTTTTTTCCATTTAATTCTTATTATATCAAGAAAACAGTGATTGAGCATGGAGTGGGAAGGAACACAGATTATTGGGACCACTGTCTTTGGTGGCCCATCTCTGGAAACAGTATCCAAACATCAACAATTTAGCACCCAATATCTTTTTCTAATGGCATGGCATAGAAACTGGAGATCTTGCCATTGCCAGCCTTGGAGTTAGCATAACCTAGGCTCAATTTTGCCTCTGATACATACTAACTATAGGATCTGGGTAAAGTTATTTAATCTCTCAGTACTACCAAGAAACTCTCTATTATTATAGATGAGTTTTCCATCTGCATTGGTAAGGGTAGTTTCCACACCAGAAGTTCCTCTATATCAACAAAGCCAAAGGTTCAAAGTCTGTTTTCCCTCCTCCTTTCAGCTCAAAAGAGAGAACTATGTAAAAATGATGGGATGAAAAAAGTAAAAATTTATGATAAGGAAAAAATTCCACAAAAATGTATCAGATTTTTTTTTTAACTGTGAAAATGTTTTAAAAAATTGTAAACATTTCAACAATTTTCTAATATCTGAGCTCTCTTTTAATCATTTTCTGCTTCATATTATTTTGTGCATGGTTTCTAGCTGGGTTTGTTTTTTTTTAACGTATCCCTTTAAAGTCAAAATTTGTATACAATTTGACAAATTATTTAATTGAAACATGCAAATTAAAATCAATACATCTCCTTTGTCTAGTTCTGTATTTTTTATACTTTATTGATACCTCAGAATATACCTGTCTGATGTTCCTGTGGTCACATTCATAGGACTATTTCCTCTTAAATGTTTTCCCTAAATTAAGAATTAAGTAAAACTGACACCATAATAGTAAGTAGGGTTAGGGTTGGAGCCATTTAATTGGAATATTCAAATATGGTAAACAACAGAAAGTCTTAACATTAGAGTTATTAATGGGGCTGGAGAAGTATTAGCATGCTTTTCCACTCAATTATACTTAAAAAAATAAGATATTCAATTAAAATCACTAAACATAAGCATAAATCTTGAAGTCCAAAAGTGCCATTTATTATGGAAACCAACTCGTAATTCTCACTACTCACTAATAATGATTTGTTTTCACTCCTTGCTTGATCTAATGCTAGTTTTGATTTGGCCCATTTTTGGTTCCCAGATTTGAGTAGGATGTGTATTTTTCTTTTAACATTTCCTTAATAAAAAACATTATAATCAATTAGAATAAATTTACTTTGAATAAAAAGCTCTTCTAGTTTGAATCATGGTCATGATGCTTTCGGTCTTCAGTTTAGCATTATAAGGCTTTGTTTTCTCTCTAGTGAAGGATATTTACTTGCTTTCAACGTTAGGAGGCAAGCTCTTACTTTTGTATACTCTCCTTTCTTCCTGTTCCATTAGTGAGGAGAACCTGCCAAGGCTAACAAGAAAGGTAATAGCTCCTCTCAGTGAATTACTCATAATTTTTCCTACCTTTGCAAACATAGGACTGTTCAAAGACAGCAGATTTACAGAGGCATGGTGGTATGTTCCTATGTGAAAAGCTATGATTGGTTCTATGTACATACATACACAAAAATGTATATATATGTACATATATATATATAAAAATATGTATGTGTATGTGCAGAAACTTCATTTCTATGTCTCCTCCAAGACAATACAAGTTTACACCAGAACATAACCTCTAAGTAGATTAAATATATATATATATTATATATATTATATATATATAAATATGTATATATATATATATATATATATATATATATAGTTTCTCCACAGTGTTGCCATCTGTCTATTTGTGTTATTCACATTGGAAGTTTTCAGATAAGATAAGAAAATATGTATTCTTTGGTTTATCTCACTGCTACTCAATTGGTGTTTGTTTTGGTTAATCTGCATTAAGGCTAGACACATAACTACACACAAAGTGCTTCCAGAAGTCTTTTTTCTATTCAAACAATTATATAATAACAACTCAACTTCCTCCTAGCCCACAGATGTGAAAGGCTATGTGGTTTTATAATGTGATTGACAAAAGCAGCTGAGTCTCTCCATTCTAAAAGTGTTTAGACAAATCTAAAGTATGAAGGTAAGTAGAATTTCTTTGGAATTATGGGCTACATTCATGGATTTCCATCACACATTCTAGATGCTTTTTTCTGCATGTCCTCCTCCTTTGGGTGATTATTTGCATATACTTCTCTGTTGGGTAAAGAGGCTGATCATCATTATCACAAATTTCCCAGTCTCCCATGTTCAAAGTTTTGGAACTCATTTTGGGATTGTTCCCCCTCCTTTGCCTCTTATATCCAATAAATTATGAATTACTTCTAATTTTACCTCCATAGCATCACTTACATCTTGCCCAATTTTGTGGACTATCTTTTACTACTTGATTTGGACTATTAAAATAACTTTCTAAAAGTTCTTCTTTCCTCTACTCTTTTCTCACATCAACCCACCTTTCCTCCCGTTTCCAGAATAATATTTATTATGCACAGGTCTGATTATGACACTGCTCTGTTTAAAACTGTCAGTGGCACTCTATTGCAAACTAAGTTTAAACTCATTTGCCTAATATTCAAGACCCTGTACAATCCAGCATCACTCTCACACCAAACAAACTGTCCCAATTTCCTTACTACAAACAAAGCAATGATGGCCTTTGTTCATGATGTTCCCTCTGTTAGAAATGTCTTTCTTCTTCTTGGCCTATTGAATTTCTCTTATTTAAGCTGTATTGCTGTCCTCTTCATGAAACTTTCCTTTTTCCTCTTGCTAGTAATAATCTCTCACACTATTTTGTTATGAGCTTCTCTTATGTACTCATGTAATATTTCATATTAAAATAACTAGATGGCACAGTGGATGACAGGCCTGGAGTCTTGAAAGCACTTCTTCCAGAGTTCAAATCAGGCCTCCATATTTCCTGGCTGTATTTTTATAATAAAGTTTTATAAAAGTTTATAAAAGTATTAGTTTTGATAAAATAAATTTTAGAACAAAGAAAAACTGAATTTCATTAAACACAATGCCTTCATCTAGTAAGTATGCTTAAACTATATAATCATTATTTTTTATATTTGTGATTTAGTCCATATTGTCAATAAATGCTCTATATAGCTACTGAATGTCTCTCTTTTAGAGACAGTGATAACTGTGTCTATACCACTAGACTGTGCCTCAGAAATCTTGAGTTTGAATAATGCTTCAGATAATAGCTATGTGACTCTGAATAAATCAGGTAATCTCTTTCAACCTCAACTTCATCTGTAAAATGGGGGTAATAATGGTACCTTGTTAATAGGATTTATAAGGATCAAATGAGGTAACATGACAAGCGCTTTGCAAATCTTAAAGCAATTAGCTTTTTTGCCTCATCCTTTTTATACTGAGAGGACTTCTCCTCTAAGCATGTAAAACAGTTGCAACATGAACTAAACAGATGATAGAATTACACAAGAGTTGGAAGAATTTGTCTAGACCATTCCCTCATTTTGCATTTGGGAAAATTAAACTTCAGAGTTTTAATCTATATTCTCAAATTCCAATACCAACATTCTTTGCACAACACTATAATTACAAACCATGCCAGAAGGCAGCATGCTTCAGAGGAGGAAGGGAATCCAACATTTGTGGTGACAGAAGGCATTGGCTGTTTACCCAGCATAATAACCTATCAAAAGGATGGGTCATTGCCTTTGGCAAGCTATGGGGACAGGTGTTCCTCCAGGATGCTGCTTCTCCCTACTCCCAATAGCACCACCACTTGTGCTAGGGAAAGCAGTTGTGGTGGGTGGTGATTTATATCACATGGATTAATTCATGTTGATAAATCTCAAATGATGGATTCTTCAAATTAGCTCTAACCTATTTAGCTTCACTTTGAATCTCAATATTTCTCTGACAGATACTTTTACAAAACAAAGCCTATCTTCAGTTTTATTCTGACAAGAACCCTTGGTTTCAAACTTAAGATTATAGAAAGTACAGAGAACTTCTATTAAAAGACATAGTTAAGTGAATTCTAGGTTTGTGTGAGGCACAGATTTGCCAGAACCAGGAGATCACATGAACGCCCATCAGTTGGGGAATGGCTGAATAAGTTATGGTATATGAATGTAATGAAATAATACTGTTCTGTAAGAAATGATGAACAGGCTGATTTCAGAAAAACCTAAAAAGACTTATATGAACTGACGCTAAGTGAAGTGAGCCAGAACCAAGAGAACAGAACACAAGAAGAAGATTGATTATATGATTCTGTGATAAATTTGTTTCTTTTCAACAATGAGGTGATTCAAGGCAGCTCTAATAGTCTTGTGATACAAAGTGCCATCTGCATCCAGAGAACTATGGAGACACAATATGGGTTAAGGCATTGTATTTTCATATTTTGTTGTTTTTGTTGTTTGTTTGCTTGTTTTTCTCTTGTGTTTTTTTTTCTTTTGATCTGATTTTTCTTGAGCAGAATAACAAATATGAAAATATGTTTAGAAGAATTACACATGTTTAACCTATATTGGATTGCTTGCTGTCTAGGGTTAGAGGGAGGGGAAGAGAGAGGGAGAAAAAAAAATGGAATACAAGGTTTTACAAAGGTGAATATTGAAAGTTATCTTTGCATGTACTTGGGAAAACAAAATATTATTTAAAACAAATGTCTTGCTCAAGTTCACATGGCTGGTAAGCTTTAGAGGTGAGATTTGAGCCCAGATTTTCATAACTCTAACACTCTATCCAATATAACTTTTCATACTAAAGGTATGTTTCAATTTTAGATAATAGTCAAGCGGCCACCAATTATGATGTTATCAGCAAGAATGTAGGCCCCCAATTTATTATCCCAGAAACATGATTCTAGAATATAACTCAGCTAGGCTGATTAAGTGCCAAGCTTAGAGTCTGGAATACCTGAGTTCAAATTCTTCCATAGATACTTACTAGTTGTGTGCCTGGAAAATGCTTAAATTTTTTGTTTCCTTGTGTGTAAAATGGGAATAATAGTATCTATCTTACATGAAGCTCAAATGATAAAAGCATTTAGCAAATCTTTAGGTGATATGTAAATGTCACCTCTTCTTGTTAGTTTGCAAATGGTGCCAGATATATGATCTGATAGAAAAATAAGAGATAGTCTCCAGTTGTTCTTCATTATGTATAAGATCAAATATAAAATCCTTGATTTGGCTTTTAAATTATGCATAAGAATAGACTTTTCTTACCTCTTTCTTTATACCTTAATTCCATTAAGAATAGAATTTGGGTCCTGTCCATGGACACTTGTCATTAAACCATGTGCTGAAATTTATTGTATTTTGTCATATAAAAGGGATATTCTCAGCTAGACTTTTTAATTAGTTTTTCATGAAAGAGATAGAATAGTCCATATAGTCTTGCCATTTTATCTTTGTATAGGTCTTGCAATAGGTCAGTAGCAATAGAAAATTTTAACTGAGAGAGACATGTAAAAAGATGAAAGTAAAGATGACAATAGCCCCAGTCTGAAAGGTCTGTTCCAAGCAAAAGCAAAGGAGAAGAAAAATACTTTAGTTTCTTTCACCCAATAAGCATCTTTTTGTGATTCGAGGTAGGAAGGTTGTGAATACTTTAGAGTATGAGTGGTGTTAAATCATTCCCAAAGAAAATGACTGAATGAGTGAATGAAGACTACCTTGGTTTTAGTTTTTTCAGCTCTGACTGCTTGCTGAAGCTTTAAGACGATTGTGGAGACAAAGAAATGGAAAAAGGGAGGGGAAGAGGGGGAGAAAAAATTGAAATACAAGGTTTTGCAAGTATGAATGTTTAAAACTTATCTTTGCATATATTTTGAAAATAAAAGCTATTATTTTAAAAAAAGGATAGATAAGTAGGGAAGGTTTTTAACACAACATTAAACAAATAACCTGTTTAAAAAAAACTCTGAGATGTATATAATTTAAAAAAAAATACATTTTAAAGCTTCAGTCAAAATGCTGGCAAAGATAGAAATAGTAAATGTGTGTGTATATATATGTAAATTTTAAAAATATTTTTTTTATTTGTAAATTTACATTACAAAAATTCAATTTTTTTACAAATGTTTTTATATGACTATAACTAAATTCTGAATCTTGGCAACTTGAAATTTGATTATATCCTTGACAGAAATGAGGCATTAGGAAGAAAATATTTTGGAGGGGGAGATAAGTTTAGTTTTGGACATCATGAATTTAAAGTGCTTTTGAGACATCCAGGTTCAGATGTATAATAGTCAGTTGGAGATGAAAGACTAGAGAGTGATAAATAGACCAGAGAAGCATCTGCATATAGATGATAATTGAATCCATGGGAGTTGATGAGATCATCAAATGAAATGACATAGAGGGAGAAAAGAATTAAGAGGGAGAGTCTTGGTGGAAATCCAAGGTTAGCAGGCACAACCTGGATAAATTTCCAGCAAGGGAAATGAGAAGAAGTGGTCAGACAGAAAAACCATAAAAGAGCAACGTGTTGAATTTCTAGAGAAAAGATAGTATTAAGGGGAAAAAGGTGATTTTAATGATGTTAAAGACTACAGAAAGGTCAAGATTGAGATACCACTTTGTCCTTAAGATATCATGAGTAACTTTGGAGGGTGAAGTTTTAGTAGAATAATTAGCTCAGAAACCAGATTGCAGTTAAGAAGAGAGGTGTAAAGGAAGTAGAGGAACTTAGGTAAATGATCTTTTCAAGGATTTAGCAACAAAGAGAAAAAAAAAGTGAAAGATAGCATCAGTCAAAAGAAGGTTTTTCTGAGGATGTAGAAAGCATGGACTAGTTTTGTAGGTATTAGGGACAGTCGATTGAATTGAAGTGAGTGAGTGGAGAAGACAGAGGGAACAATCTGTTAGTGAAAATGGGATGGAATAACTTGCATGTAGTGGAGTTTACCTTAACAAAGAGAAAGAATGTCTTCATGTGAGACAGTGGAAGAAGGAATTTCAGAAGATAGCTAAATTATGTGAAATGAGAAGGCCCCAGGAAGAAGAGGGAGCACTTGATAAGTGGTCTGTCTGTCTGTCTGTCTCTCTTGTAGTAAAATATGAGACATCACTACTAGCCTGAGTTATACTACTATGTGCTTGAATAATGCCTGCTTCAATTTCAGCTCAGAGGAAACCCACTGGTTTGACTCCCCATTTCCCTTTGGTGTTTTCACCTCCCTTCCTGAGAAATTAGGGAGGGCATGACTACCTATGTTCTAAAACAAAAGAAAGCAGGAGATGTAGAGGACCAGAACTCTGAAAAGGTGTACTTAAATCTAGGTCAGCAAGTATATACTTAGTATGGTGATGTAATGGTTCTACAGTTGGCACATGCTCAGTATGCTGTAGTGATGTAACAAACAATATGAATCAACCTAAGGAATTTTACATGTCCATAAGTTCTAGAAGGAGGGTAAATAAATAACAATCAAAAAAGTTCTCAGATAAGATGAAGGAAAAGGGAACTATGAGAGATCCAAGAAGGGATGAAAAAGTTTGGAAAAGCTACTGTGATGAATTGGGGAGTGAATCAATTAGGGAGATATAAAAGGATTGCCTTGCTAAAGTGAGGACCCAATTGAGATTATATAACATAAATTTGTAATGGACTGGTTTCTTGATTGTAGAAAATCAACCCTTTCAACAGCATGTGAAAGGAACAAAGGCAGTGAACTGTGGTGCTTATGCAGGACTGCAACTTGGCAGGGCAAAGTTGATGAGATTAAAGAGACAAAGGACTCAAGAGGAAATTACAGAGCTGACCTAGTTCACAAAAGGGTTGATATGAAGAAGGGACTAGAATGTAGCCAATGTATGGGGTGATGGTCTAGAAGGGAACTAAAGAATGGCAGGATTGTCAGTGCCAGTGAAGAGGATGAACAGGGTTAAAAGATAGAAGATAAGAGGGAAAGGTCAAATAACAACCAATTGTGATCAGATGATTTTAGAGTTTACAACCATAGATGGAACACAAGGATTATAATAAGACTAAGAATGTAACCATCTGTGTGTAGCATGGAAGAATAGATTATGGGAAATGAATAAATTGAAAAATTAGAAAGTTAGAATGTTGGAGAGAGTATCAACATGTATGGCAAAGTTCTCTATTAAAAGGTTTCAAAGAGTTAGGGAGAAAAGACTGTGATCCAGGCACTAAACTCACTGAAGAAAGAGACACAATATTCTAATGGTCTTGGATAATGCTCAGAATTTTGATTGAATGATAAATGTTGATTCAGTGAACCTCAAAAGAGAAAAGATTACTGAATGATGGTGGTGGAGGGAGAATCTAGAAGTGGCTTTGGGAAGCGAAGAGTATTTTCACTCTCCCACCACATCCAATAAGTCAAAGGAGTATGAATAAAAATACAATCAGTGCTGGAAAGGAAGGCCAGGGAAGCTATGTCACTGAGGGGGATCCAGCATTATAAAAGGAATGAATAATTTTTAAAAATGGAAAGCTTTTTAATTATCATAACTAAGGTTGGCTTCTCAGTTTCATCTAGCTGGATAAACAAAAAAAAGAATTAAGGGATGATAGCTTCCTTATTTTGTTGAATGGATAGGGTAGTGTTGGTATGAAGTGTGGTAAATTTTGTCAAATATAGTTGATGTCAGTTTTTTTTTTGGAATATTTTTATTTTTAAAAATAGTGTTGGGAAAAATGTTTGTGGCAGCCTTTTTTGTAATATCAAGAAACTGGAGACTGAATGGATGCCCATCATTTGGAGAATGGCTGAATAAGTTATGGTATATGAATGTTATGGAATATTATTGTTTTATAAGAAACAATCAGCAGAATGATTTCTATTAGAAAGGCCTGGGGAGGCTTACATGAATTGATGCTAAGTGAAATGAGTAGAACCAGGAGATCATTATACATGGTAACAATAAGACTATACAATGATCAATTCTGGTGGATGTGGCTCTCCTCAACAATGAGATGATTCAGACCAGTTCAAATTGTTTAGTGATGAAGAGAGCCATCTATACCCAGAGAGAGGACTGGAAACTGAGTTTGGTTCACAAAACATTTTCACTCTTTTTGTTGTTGTTTGCTTGCATTTTATTTTTCTTATCATCTTTTTTTCCTGGTTTGATTTGATTTTTCTTGCGAGGCAAGATATGTGTGCATATATCAGATTTGACATATTTCTACCATGTTTAACATATATTGGATTACTTGCCATCTAGGGGAGGAGGTGGGGGAAAGAGTGGGAAGTTTGAACACAAGATTTTGCAAGGGCTAATGCTGAATAATTGTCCATGCATATTTTGAAAAAAAATGCTTTAATAAAGAAAAAAAATTAGTGCTGGGAAGGCTTGCTGGGAGGGTGGAGAGGAAGAAAAATGGGGAGGTGTAGTTATAAACAAATGTGATGTAGAAATAGAGTGCATCAACAAAACTAAGGAAAAAATCCTCTCTATCCCCAAATAATTCCTTTATTTGTCTCCACAATTGTGCTTTGAAACTGCCAAATTAGGTATTCATTTGGGTTTAAAGAACTAGAGTATTTATTAATATGCAAATATGTTATCTGCAAGGATTAATGCATCACCATAATTCATTATTAATTTTTCACATAATTAGTTTTGTAGAGATTAGTTAGTCAGTTTCTATTAGTGCTCTGGAAGAATGGTGAAATAGAACAAATAGAATTCAAATATTTATAGAGCTGGGTTTGGGGATATCTGTACAGCAATACAAAACTAAGGGGTTATGGGCCAGGGATGTGTGAACAAATGCTGAAAGGGAGTTAGAAGTACATCAATCCCCAATTATACTTTTCCTAAGTCCAACTTTGGTTGCTACTTGATGACACATTCTGCAATCACTAGTTGTATAATGGACACAAAAGAGAAACAGTATACTTAAATTCAGTGGACCATAACAGTTGACCTAAAATATTGCCTTTTTTCATTGATTAATTTCTTGTATTCTGTGTAGGGGCCATTTTTAAATGAAGCCAAAAATGGCTTGGAATAATTGGAATATTGCTATATTAAAAATTGAGTCTAGACTTCTATCAAAAAATTTATGTTTCAGTAGAGAGGCCTCCTTTCCCCACCTGATCAATCTAATTTTGATTAGTATAATAAACATTTTAGTGCCTTAAACCCAGTAGGAATTTAATAAATGAATTGATTTATCATTTTCTTCACATGACATGAATGTTTTCCAATAGTAGAAAGATTTGTTTTAATTAATTTTCCAAGTTTACTTGTACATCACCATTATAAATCGAGTAGTTATTTTAACTGCCTTCTTAAGCAAAGACACTAGATGGAGCTCTCAGCTCATTTCCTTACAAAGCCTGCAAACTAAATGTGGTGCCTTTCCTAGATTTTGACTTTGCTCAATTTGTCTAAGTAAAGCACTTAAAAATTATTACAAATCTCTTTGCAATGTTTAATATAGAAATTTGCCTAGAAACATAATGGAATGAAAAATACCCAGTTCTAAACCTATGATCTTATGAATCAATTGTGTATCTTGCTCCGAGTTTTTTTAGGGTGACATTATGTCTCTTAATAACCAGCAGAGGGGGCCTCAACTACATTTAGAACAGTCATGGCTCCTGATGCATAAGAAGGCCTGCTGAACTTTTAAATTTTAAGAGATGTTTCACAAATAATCTATTCACTAAGATCAAAGAACTGCTGAAATCTCAGATCTACTGTAAGGTCTCAGATCCTAATGGTGCTTTGATGTGGCCTATTTCAAATTTTCAGCTTTGACTCACACCTGAATAAGCCTGTGTTTGAAAGTATAAATGTAGCTTTTGTTTTATTTCAAAAGTAATCTTTATTAATGTCTATACATTTAAAAATCATTCCCCCATGTGGAAAAAAGAGAGTTTTTCAGAAAACTACATAAAGTTTGGTGCCTCTCCTTGGATTTTTAAGGGAAGAGAAGGAAATGAAAAAAGATCCTTCCTATTTTGTGTTGCCGTGTGAAGGAGCCCAACAATAGGGTACTATAATGGAAAATATCTGGGTATAAGTGGCTAGTGAGCATGGTTTCCTTGTGTATGGAGTGTTTTCTCTGGTTTCTCTGAAGAGAATTTTTCAGTTACAGTATAGGTGATAGGAGAAGATGGGAAGGTTAGAGACTAGAGGAGACTTTATCAGCTCCTCAATAATGTTTTAGTGCTAGAAGTACAAGAGACATTTATGCGTTATGGCAGAAAATCAAAGAGAAGGGCAAAAGTTTAGGAGTTTTGTCTTACCCATCTTGGCAAGGTATTCTGATATGCTTCCTAAACCCATCCCAGACACACTAAAGATGTAATTAATTTCAATAAATATACATGATGAAGCTACTATGTTGGTGGCACTGGATATATAAATAACATGACATAAACTTTGCTTTTAAGAAGCTTGTCATCTAATGGGAGAGTCCAAGAAAGTGAATGAATAAAAAATCAACAAGCATTTATTAATGTTGATGTGGTAAACGCTATGCCAGAGACTGAGATATAAATAGAAAAAGAGACTGCTCTCAAGGAAATGACTTTCTAATAGAAGAAGATAAAACAAATAGGGCTATGGTAGCCTAGGACAGTGATTGAGCCTGGGAAGTTAAAGGGATCTTGAATAGAACCAGAGGACAATTCCTTACCATGTCTTCCAGGAATGATAGTGTCTTTGATTTCTGAGTTCAGAAAATTTCAGGGAGTGGACAAGGTATGCAGGAAGATGTTGGAGACTTCTCACCTGGTACTTGACAGAAGCAAGAGATTAAGGTAAAAAATGAGGAAACTTGGCACAAATATGGGGTAAATGGTGAATAAATTTCTCATAACAATATATGAAAAGTGTCTTAGCTCTTCATAGCCATTGAACACTCAGCCCCCAAGTCAAGTCATCAAGATCATAAAGCCCAAGAAAGAGCTAACAACTTACTTTATGTATAAAGAATCTTCTCACTCTCAGTCCTCTTCATTTAATACAAAAGATGAAACCCAATGTGAGTTCTATTTGTGTACACAATCATCAGGTATTTATGAATCCTGACATCCCTTCTCTCTTGATAACTTTAGAGACAATCATTTGATTCTGACTTCTATCTTCAAAGGCTGTGAAAGTCTAGCCTTAATAGAGGAGGAGAGAGGAAACAGCATTGTATATAGCACTTTACTATATGTATATATTATATGTGTTAAATCCTTTTTTACAAAAATGATCCCTAAGCTTTAGACTTATATTACTTATGAATACCCTTCTTCTCTATATGCCCAATAGCCATCTTAAACTTAACGATAAATAGAATTTCTGTTTTTCCCCTAACTCATACCCCTCCAAACTTCGTTCTTTCTCTTAAAGTTAGCACTCAGGTGTACAATCTTAGAATCATTCATTGACTCTGCCCTATCCTTTACCTCTCTTAAATAGTTGATTAACAAACATTGTCAGTTCTATCTCTACACCTATTTCCCGTTCTTCCCTTTTCTCCACGCTATCCTAGTTTAGACCTTTATCATTTTTCATCTGAATGCAATAGCCAATTTCCAGACTTTCCTCTCTCTAACCCATCCTCACAAAGCTTCCACTATCCTAGCATAAGTCTAACCATGGTGGTACTCTGCCCATGGTGTTTCAAGAGTTCCCTGCTGCTCTAAAATAAGATACAAATTCCTCAAGCATGGCATTCAAAGACATGCATTCGGTGGGTTCAGTATATCCTTTTGAATTTATTTCAAATTTCTTGCCATCTGAGCTCTGGTTCTAATTCAGTTGACCTACTGGCTATTTTCAAAAGTTAGTATTTCATCTCCTACAGGCTTATACGTAGTATGTCTTAAATATCTATTTCTTTCTCCCCTCTGTCTCATAGAACATTTAATTTCTTTCACGGCTCAACTTTCCTACATATATTTCTACACCCCTTCCTCAAATTGTCTTGCATCTACATATTTGTGTACATGTAGTATGTCATAATAAAATGTCAGTTTGCTGAAAGTAGGGACAATTTCATTTTTCATTTAGGAAAAGTACCTATTTAACAAATGATTATTGATTAATGGAAGGAAAATGCACAAACATGATACAAAAGCACAATATAAATGTAAAAGAAATGTTCAAAGTATTATGGAAAATCCAAGAATGGAGAGATTACTTCCACCTAGGAAAAGGGTTCAGTCCAGTGAATACATTGTTGTGATGGTTGTTGTTCACTCATTCATTGCATCTGACTTTTTGTGACCTTGTAGACCCACCGTCGCTGGGGCTTTCTTAGTAAAGATACTAGAATGATTTGCCATTTTCTTCTCCAGTTTTAGGCAGGGGTTAAGTGACTTTCCAAGGGTCATAAAACTACTGTCACAGGTCACATTCAAACTCTGGTCTTTCTGTTATTTCTGACTCTAGGCTTAATGCTCTATCTACTGTGCAATCTAGCTGCCCAAGGAAAGACTTTATGAAATTATAATTAGTCCTTGACTAATGGGAGTTCAAGAGTTAAAGGTTGGAAGAGAAATTCATAGGGACCATTGAGAACAAATTGGCTGAAATTTAGAGTTTATAAGGAATAATAATAATAAGTATGGACAGATAGACTGGAACCAAATTTTGGCTGGCCATGAATTTTATAGTTAAGCATTTATAATTCAAAAGGTTTTGAGTAGAAAAGAGAATATCATAATATCAGTGCTTGATAATATCAGTGGATAATTATCTGAGCAGCATTGTGGAAAATGGATTAGAGAAGATGAACTAGCAACTGTAAGATAAATTAGACTTTATTATTATTGATTAAGGAAGGAAAAGAGGAGGAATTCAGCTCATGTATTTCAATATTATTAAGCACAAAGCTGATCATTTAGTTCAAGGAGTACTATTCATTGCAATTTTCTGATTATTACTATTTGGACATATTTGTATTTCTTTTAATCTTTGAACATGTTTAGTATAATTTAATTATTTTTCTATGTTAATAAATATTTTCATTATTTGTTACCATTTTGGTATTGGAGAGGGACTCCTCAAAAATTAGACAGAAATATATTTCTTGTGGTGTTTTAAGAAATAATCACATACATTGCTAACAACATCCTATTGTTATTCTTACTTACAAATATTAATTGAAGAAATGTTTGTGATCTTAAAAAAGAAAGAAAAAGAAAACAGAGTTTGCTTATCCCTATATATCCAAGTCAAGTCTTGTTGAATTGATTTCTAGTTTTGTTACCTCAGATCCATTTCTTTCTATTCCTAATGCTGTCATCTTTTAACTTCGATCTTTATCACTTTTTACATTTGGGTTATTGTAATAGACTCCCTGATAATATTCCTGCCTCAAATAGCTTGCCTGTCCCCTGTCAAAATTATTTTCCTAAAGCTGAGCTTTAATTATGTAATTCCTCAATAAAATACAGTGGCACCTTATTGTCTCTAGATTCAAATAGAAACTTCTGTATTCAGCTTTAAAAACCCTTTACAATCTGATATTTCCCATGGTTATTTTCTTTTTTCTTTGTTTTTGTTTTTGTTTTTGTTTTTGTTTTTGTTTTTTCACTGAGGCAATTGGAGTTAAGTGACTTGCCTAGGATCACATAGCTAGGAAGTGTTAAGTGTCTGAGACCACATTTGAACTCAGGTCCTCCTGACTTCAGGGCTGGTCCTCTATCCACTACCCCATCTAGCTGCCCCTCACCAATATGATTTATCCATTGATTTCACTCTACATCAGTTAACTAGCCAGCTTTACTTAGTTTGGTACTATATTGCCAAGACATGTGACTTTTCTATATGTTCTATACAGAGAGAACTGTGAATTCAAAGTCAGGTATACTCTGCCATATATCTCTTATTCTGAGAACCAAGCAAAGTAAATGCAGGACCAGAATATTTCTCACTCTCATTAATGTGGACACCACATTATTCAGATCTTCATCATTTCTTGAGACCTTTGCTAAATAATAAGGCAAACTTGGATCTGATAGAGGAGAAAATGTCCTAACAGTTAGAGATAGAGTAGAACAGACTATCTCAAGGGATGATGTGTTCCTTCACATTTTTGAGCAATGGCTCAATGACCACTTTGGACGCATAGTAGTGGGGATTCTTTTTCATGCATTAATTGAACTAGATGGTCCTTTCTGACACTGATATTCTATGATTCTAGGAAACAGAATCATTAAGCATTCACATAATGTCAATGAATACTTCGTTGCCTCTTCATTGACAATCCTGATCTGATGTACCTTCCATGCAGCCAGCCCAGTGATTTTCCCAAAATGCAGGCCCAATCAATAAATGGTGGTAATTTATTAATAATTCTGTGAGCAAATACAAGCTCTTATATTTGGCATGTAATGCTCTTTTTCCCAGCCTATCTTTATTCTTTTATTATATGTTGTCCCTCTCTATACAGTCTTTTTCCCATTCCTTATCTGTCTTCTATCTTTATGACTTTCAAGTGACTGGCTGTTTTTTATGTCTGGAACAATCTGTCTCCTTATCTCTTGATTCTTGGAATTTTTGGTCTCTTTCAAGACTTAGCTCAACCTTAGCTTCTTCCTGGAGGCTTTTATTATTTTCCAGGCATAAGTATTTTACCCTTATCTCAGGGTTACTTTTCTTACCCCAAACTTAACCTTGTATCAGCTTTGATATATTGTATATATGAAGATATGTCTTTATATCTTTATCTTTATATGTGTTGTTTTCCTTATTAGAATGTAATTTCCTTGAGAGGAGGGATTGTTTTTCTTCCATCTTTGTATCTGTAGGACCTAACATAGTGTTTAGTATAAAATAAGTGCTTAATCATTATTTGGGGAGTGATTAATACAAATGTTACCAGCACATATGGTATTTTCTGGATAAGCATAAACAATTAAGCAAGCACTGTTTCCTAGACTAAAGATCTTTGGTTTTAGTCTGTCCTTTTGGGTTTGTGTTTTCTTTTTTTATTATTGATACCAAATCCTCGTGTTTCTCTTGAATTCTAGTTTCACATTATCAACCGGCCCATTATACATAGTTGCCTCAAAGGGATCTCAAAACCAAAAAGGTACTTATATTTCTCAAAAAAAAGGTCATTCTTCCTATATTTACATGTATGCTAGTAGTCCTAACTATTTCTACATGTATACTAATATCTCTCTAGTCACCCAGGTTCACAATCATAAAGTCATCCTTTCCTTTTTAATCTTCCTTATTTTCCATGATACTGGTCACCCCTCCCCTACATATTTTGTCTTCCCTATCGCAATGTAAAGTCCTTAAGGGTAGAGGCTATTTTGGTTTTTTATTTACATCCTCAGGACTTATCATAATGCTCAATAAACACTTTTCATTAATTGATTCATAGCGAGGACTTGGAGAGTCCTTTCTAGTTTTCTTTTGTGACAGCTCTGCATCCATTCTCATTCTCCTATTCATGTGGAACACCTATTTGATCTTCCCTGCCTCCATTCTCTTTCCTCTTTAGTTTACTCATCTTGTAGCTGCAAAGTGGTATAGTGGATAGCATGCTGGATTTGATATCAGGAAAACTTGAGTTCAAATCTTACTTTAAACACTTAATAGATCTTTGACCATAGGTAAATCAATTAATTAACCTCTCTCATTTAAAATTGTTTCATCTATAAAAATGGAGATGATAATAATGGTATCAATCTCACATAGTTGCTGTGAGGCTTTATAAAACACTTAGAAAATCTTAAGGCATTATAGAAATTCTACTTATTATTAGTAGTAGTAGTATTGTACAGCTACTGAGTTGATATTTTTAATTAATTTATTTATATAAAGCATAAATACAAAACAGAAAGAGGAAAAACACATTGCCATGTGTACAGTAAAACATAAGAGAGGATTCAGAATATGAAACAATAAATGTCCATTTCGAGAAAGTCTATATAATAGATACTACATATTGCATTCATAGTTTTCCATCTTTTATTTGCTTCTTTAGTACGTTTTCTTTTGTTTTCTGCTGTGCATTTTTTACTTTATTGTTTTCCCATTTCCTGCCACTTCATAAGCATATACATACACACACACATGTATATCCATGATCATGCACAAATATACATATATACAATCCTTGTATATTTACTTATATATGTTTATACTTGCATCCTCTTTTTCTCTGATGAATAACATTATTCTTAACAAGTCCAAATCTTTCCATATTTTTCTAAATCTAGTAACTCATCATTTCCCATGCCACAGCAATATTCAATCTCATACTATATAGTTATTTTAAATAGTCTAAAACAATATTGATTAATATGGCTGACATGGTATAGTTTCCCCATTTTTCTCTTTTGATTAAATCTATTTAATCTAAGATCAATGCTTACTACTCCTGCTTTTTTCCCTAATAAATTCTACTCCTGATAAATATTATGTTTATGTATATATCTTATTTTCTATCTCTGTTGATTCTTCCTCTTTATTTTTACCTATTCCTTTCACTCAAGGATCACTCCCTTATCCTTCCCCTCTACCCTTTCTCTCCCTCTTTTTCACATTCTTGTTAATCTACACACTCTTCTATATCCTCCCTCTTTATCCTATTCCCCCGTCTTATTTTTTTTATAAATTTAGAAGACTTTTATGCCTTTTAGATATAGATTATTGTTCCCTATTTAATCTATTTAATCTATTCCCAATGATGAGTAGGATTCTAGAGCCACCAGACCTCTTCTCCCATTTAATACCTCAGTGTCAGTCTTTGTTTTCATACCTCATTCACACAACTTTTTTCATTTTCCCATACAATTTTGCTTTTTAAAATCACATCATACTCAACTCTACCCCAATCTTTCTTTCAAACTACGCAGTTATTAACAACAGTCTTAACCATAGGGTTTACATTTCTATGTATAAAACACAAAGAGTTTGTCCTTATTGAATGCCTTGAAATTAGTCTTTGATGCTTATTTTATTTATTTATTTTTTTTTGGCTCTTATATGTCAAATTTTCTGTTAAGTTTAGGTCTTTTGCAACAAAATACTAAAAGTCTGATATTTCATTGAATTTTTTTTCATTCAGGTTATACTTATCTTTGCTAGGTGTGATGTTTTTGTCTACAACCCTACTTATTTTGCTTTTAGATATATAGTGTTGCAAGACCTGTGGTCTTTTAATATAGCTGTTTTAGGACTTACATGATTCAAATTGTGGCTCTGCCATGTTTGAATTGTTTTTTTTTTTTTTTTCCTGTTGCTCATAATATTTTCTCCTTGATCTGGATTTTGCTTAGAATTTGGCTTTGATGTTCCTGTAGGTTTTCTTTTCTTTTCTTTTTTTTTTCCTGCTCAATGTTCACCCTGAGGCACTATTTCGTTTTGTTTGAGGGGAAATCTGGACAGGTTGAAATTTTCTGACCTACTCCCCTCTCTTCTTAGAATCCTCATGCATTGATATTTCTTAAAACATGTTTGATCATATTACTTTCTTGCTTAATAGTTTGTGACCTCTTCTTTTAGAATGACACAAATTCTTCTGATTGCTACCCATTTTCCCCGAATGATTTCACATTATCTTTAACAAGCATTCCAGACAAACTAACTTATTTGCCATTCCAGAGATTTCATCTCTCAAAATCATGCCTTATGGTTCATCTGCCATGCCTGGGTTATACACTCACCTTCATGCTTGCCTATTGTAATCTCTAGTTCCTTTAAGGCTCAGATTAATGCTACCTTCTACATGTGATCTTTCCTGGTCTTACCAGTTGTTAATTGTGCCCCCAAACAATTTTTCATTTACTTTTTTATACATCTTGTGTTTAACTTTACATAGATATCCTTTCCCTCCTGCAGATTATAAGCTTTTTGGGAACAAGAACTATTTTGCTTTTGTATTTCCAGAGCATCTGACAGTTTGGGCATTTAATAAATACTTGTTTAATTGAAATGATTTATTTTTGGATTCATTTCTTCCTAATGACTGTTCAAGGAATGTAATTTCAAAATCCCTTCTGAAAAGGTATATAACAGTGAAAATTAGATTGTTTTGCTTTGTTTTGTTTTGGTTTGGTTTTTTTACCATTTTCTGTTTTACCACAGGGATCTTTGTTCATCTAATATGCTCAGAAAAATGATTCTGAAGTGGCAGGAACAAGAGCTCCGACATAACATAAAGATACAGAGGAAAATAATTATTATTTAGATTGGAGTTAAAAGATTTTTCTGAAAGCTAAAATTTTGGTTTTATTCCGTTATTAAAAGGAAAGAGTAGGAACAACAGAGACAGAGGGAAAGAAACAGAGAAATAAAGGAATGAGTGAAGAGAAAGTAGAGAATAGAGAGAAAATAATACAAAATAAAGGTCACAAAATGGAAAAAGAATTGAAAAAAAAAGAAACCTTTCCTTAGCACATACCAGTAAGAGGGAAAATAGAAAAACCGGAAATGAAGAAACTAAGTCATATAAAGGCAGCTGGCTTTCCCTTCTTTTTGCCTGAGTTGGTCAGAGTACCAAATGAGTGCCGTTTCCAAGGAAACAGCATCCTAGCACTAGGTTTCTAAGTAATTTGCTAAAGGACTCATTGTATTTCCAACTTTCCTGGACTTGGTAATGTCAACTGAAGAATAAGGTTATTTTGGGGGCATATCAGTTGTAAGAGTCCCACTGTGTCTCATGTTCCTACCCAAGCCATTTTGCTTCTGGCACCAACAACAGTAGTCAGACAGAAGCCTTGGGGAATAAACATGAGAAGAATTACCAATCCTAGCAGTAAAGATGCGCTGTAGAAACAGGGCAGGCTAAGAAAGGAAACTCAGAGGAATCTGGGGAACCACATTAGCATGAATGGCATTAAATAGTAAAACCCTGAAGAATTAAAAAAAAAATTTAAACGAATCCAAGGGACTTTGGGCAATGTGGAGTAAATGTTTGGCAGAGTTTTCTGTTGAAAAACATTTTTTTACATAGAGCTTGGAAGGACACTTAAGGCCATAGAGAAAAAAAGTTGGGGGGGGGGGGAAGACACATTAAACCACAAAGCAGGCTTTATCCACCAAGGAACCATTCAGCATACATCCCCTACTGTTTTCCTTTTAATCAACTACTCATAGGAAAAACAAAGGCCTGTAATTTTTTTTAAAAAGCACTATAAATTTACTCCAATTTAGTACTAGATTTCCATTTAGATAGTCCAAAATATAAATCAGCCAATGCAAGTTGTTTTTTTAAATGGAATTCTTGGACTAGGCTATCAAGCTGAAGGGGAAAAAACTGTACACCACACTATTATCTATTTTAAGAAAATGCTATGTGATTAGCTTTAGAAGAAATAAAGGCTTCTCTTATTTTCTTTCTATATAATTATATAGTAATGTGTGTGTATATTATGAGTGAAATCATTTGGCTTTAAAGGTACCAATATTCTATATATGAAAATTAAAATTTGAGTACTAACATTTTCCCTTAAACCCCCAAATTGGTTTTGGTCCTTTTGAAAACATCTCTACCATTTTGTGGGAACTTTTGAAACTTCCCATATTTCAGAAGGTTCTCTGTCAGAGTCCTTGTCTTGAATGACCACTATTCTATAGTCAGATATATGGCTTTATGGGAAATTTAATCCATAAAATTTCTTCCAGTGAGCAATATTCTTGATGTCTAAGATCATGAGAGATAAAAATCCTAAAGACTTACTCTTCAACCATGCCTATTATATCTATAAAATAATTGTTGCATGTTTTTAGTTATTTGTAAACTTATTTTTTAATAAATTTTAAAATTTGCTTATTTATTTTGAAAGGCAATTGGGGTTAAAGAGTTGCCCATGGTTTCATAACTAGTAAATGTTAAGTTCCTGAGGCTGACTTTGAATTTGAACTCAGTTTTTCCTGAATTCAGGATCGCTGTACCATCTAGCTGCCCTTGTAAACTTACAATGAGACTTTTCACTCTTCAAAAAGTGAAGAGCTCCTAAGCATAAATCACATTAAAAAAATATAACTTGAGAAAAATATTCTTTTGACTTGATAAATTGTTTGCTGTCAAATAAATAAAATACATGACAATTGAGAACATCTGCCTAGAGCTAGTTTTCACCCATATAACACATTGATATATCACATAATATTTAGTGGAAAGTTCTGACAGTACATTCAAAATGAAAGAATAATACATTGCATCAAACCCACTAAGACTAAACTTTTTTTATATTTTTAACTGTTTGATCCAATTGACAACACAATATTTTAAAAATATGTTTGAATATTGTCATATGTGAATTTTTAACACTAAATACACAGTGATATCATACATAATTAGGAGTACTTTTCAATGAAAACCATCAAATCCACAGACCAAGAATGGACAAGCCATTTTACCACCATGAATCTCAGCCTTTTCATCTATAAAAATAAAGGGACTGGTTAGATAATGGACAACTAGGTGGAACTATGGGTAGAATGCCGGTCCTGGAGTCAGGAAAGTTCCTCTTCCTGAGTTCAAATCTGCCCTCAGACATTTCTTAACTAAAACTCCAAGAAATATTGTAATTAGATTCCAAAATTATCAGATCAAGGAGAAAATACTGTAAGCAGTCAGAAAGAATTCAAATATCAAAGAGCCACAATCAAGGTTACCTAGGACCTAGCAGCTTCCACTTTAAGATTGAAGGGCCTGGAATATGATATTCCAGAGGGCAAAGGATCTTGGACTGCAGCAAACTATCCAGCAAAACTAAGCATTATCTTTCAGGAAAAAAAGATGGATATTCAATAAAATAGGAGATTTTCAATTATTTTTGATGAAAAGACCAGAACTGAACAGAAAATCTGATCTTCAAATACACAACTCGAGAGAAGCATAAAAAGATTAAAAAAGGAAGAAGAAAACACTATGTTTTTTAAAAGTTAAAATAGTTACTTCCCTACAAGGGAAGATGATATGTGTGACTCTTGAGAATTGTCTTTGTTAGGGATATACTTAAAGAGTATAGGTATAATTTGACTTTCTTGTGATGGTATAAAAAGGAAACTAGGGATAGAAAAGATACTTAAAGAGTATAGGCATAATTTGACTTTCTTGTGGTGGTATAAAAAGGAAACTAGGGATAGAAAAGAAATTGTACTGGAAGAAAAGAAAGGGGGAGGTAAAATGGAGTAAATTATATCACATGAAAAGGCAAAAAAAGACCTACTACAGTTGAGGGAAAGAAGGGAGGGAGATGAGCATTGTTTTAACCTTAATCTCATAAGATTTGGCTCAAAGAGGAACTATCAGACATATTTAGTTTTATATAGAAACTTGTCTCACCCTATAGGGAAATAGAGGAGAAAAGGAAAAAGCTTAATAGAAGGGAGAAGAGATGTAGGAAAGGAAAGAGATAAGAAAAGGGGGAGGAGTTGAAAAAGGGGAGGACAAATTGAGGGAGGTGGTGGTCAGAAGTAAAACATGAGTGAGGAGGGAAAGGGGGAAAGGAAACAGAAAAGTATAACTTGGGAAAAATAGAATGGCAGGAAATACAAAGTTACTTATATTAACTGTGAATTTTAATAGAATGAACTCTTCTATAAAATGCAAGTGGATAGCAGTTTGGATTAAAAGTCAGAATCCTACAATATGTTGTTTACAAGAAACACATTTGAAGCAGATATACAAACAGAATAAAGGTGAAAGGCTGGAGCAGAATCTATTATATTTCAACAGAAGTTTAAAAAAAACAAACAAAAAAAAAGAGGAATAGTGATCCTCCTCTCAGATTAAGCAAAAGCAATTTTTTTTTAAAAAGCAAAGAAAAAAAAATTAAAAGAGAGAAGGAAACTACATTTTGCTAAAGGGTATCATAGGTATTGGAGTAATATCAATTTTAAAGCATATATGCATAGTATCTAAATTCCTAGAGGAGAAGTTAAGAGTTGCAAGAAGAAATAGACAGCAAAACTATACTAGTGGGAGATCTCAACATTATTCTATCAAAACTAGATAAATTGAATCACAAAATAAGTAAAAAGAGAAGTTAAGAAGGTAAATAGAATTTTAGAAAAATTAGGTCTGATTGATCTTTAGAGAAAATTGAATGGGGACAGAAAGGAATATACTTTTTTCTCAGCAGTACATGGAACCTACACAAAAACTGACCATAAATTAGGGCATATAAACCTCAAAATCAAATGCAGAAAGGCAGAAATAATAAATGCATCTTTTTCAGGTCATGATTCAATGAAAATTATATGTAATAAAGGACCAGGAAAAAATAGACCAAAAATTAATTGGAAACTAAATAACCTAATTCTAGAGAATGAGTACATGAAACAACAAATCATAGAAACAATTGATAATTTCATCCAAGAGAATGACAATAATAAGACAACATACCAAAATTTATTGGATTTAGCCAAACTAGTTCTTAGAGGAAATTTTTTATCTCTAAATGCTTACTTGAATAAAATAAAGAGAAGATCAATGAATTGGGCATGCAACTAAAAAAAGCTAGAAAAAGAACAAATTAACCCCCCCAAAATTAATACTAAATTTCAAATTCAGAAAAAAGGGGAGATTAAAATTGAAAGCACAACAATTATTGAATTAAGAAATAAAATTGAGTTGGTTTTATGAAAAAACCAACAAAATAAACCTTTAGTTAATTTGATTAGAAAAAAGAAGAAAATCAAATTGCAATTATCAAAAATTAAAAGGGTAAACTTAGCACCAATAAAGAGAAAATTAAAGCAATAATTAGGAACTGTTTGTCAAATTGTGTGCCAATAAATCTGATGATCTAAGTGAAATGGATGAACACTTACAAAAATATAGATTAAGAGGAGGAAATAAATTAAATAGTCTCATTTTAGAAAAAGAAATTGAGCAAGCTATTAATGAATCCCCTAACCTGTATGTGCACAAATGTTTGTGGCAGCCCTTTTTGTAGTGGCTAGAAACTAGAAACTGAATGGATGCCCATCAGTTGGAGAACGGCTGAATAAATTGTGGTATATGAATATTATGGAATATTATTGTTCTGTAAGAAATGACCAACAGGATGATTTCAGAAAGGCCTGGAGAGACTTACATTAACTGATGCTGAGTGAAATGAGCAGGACCAGGAGATCATTATATACTAAAACAGCGATACTATATGATGACCAGTTCTGATGGACCTGGCCATCCTCAGCAACGAGATCAACCAAATCATTTCCAATGGAGCAGTAATGAACTGAACCAGCTACGCCCAGAGAAAGAACTCTGGGAGATGACTAAAAACCATTACATTGAATTCCCAATCCCTATATTTTTGCCCACCTGCATTTTCGATTTCCTTCACAAGCTAATTGTACAGTATTTCAGAGTCTGATTCTTTTTGTACAGCAAAATAACGTTTTGGTCATGTATACTTATTGTGTATTTAATTTATATTTTAATATATTTAACATCTCCTGGCCATCCTGCCATCTGGGGGAGGGGGTAGGGAGTAAGAGGTGAAAAATTGGAACAAGAGGTTTGGCAATTGTTAATGCTGTAAAGTTACCCATGCATATAACCTGTAAATAAAAGGCTATTAAATTAAAAAAAAAATGAATCCCCTAGAAAAAATCCCCAGGACCAAATGGATTTACAAGTGCATTCTACCAAACATTTAAAGAGCAATTCTAATACTATGCAAACTATTTGGGGAAATAGGGAAAAATGAGTTGTATCAAATTCCTTTTATGAAACAGATATGATGGTGATACCTAAACAAGATAGGATCAAAACAGAGAAATAAATACAAAATAAATCCACATAAATCATCAGCATTTCTATATGTTACCAACAAAGTCCAGCAGCAAGAGAGATAAAAAGAAATTCCATTTAAAATAATTATAAATAATATAACTATATTTGGGAGTCTACCTGCCAAGGATAAAGTCAGGAACTATATGAACACAATTCCAAAATTGTAATTTCCATACAATTAAAGTTAGATCTAAACAATTGGAAGAATATCAGGTGCTTATGGCTATGATAAAAATGACAGTTTTACCTAAATTAATCTACCTATTCAGTGCCATGCCAATCAAACTGTCAAGAATTACTTTATAAAGCTAGAAAAAATAACAAAATTCGTCTGGAAGAACAAGGATTTCAATGTAATTAATAAAAAATAATCAAATGAAGGCAACACAGCTGTATCCGACCTAAAACTGTATTACAAAGCAGCAGTCATCAACCATTTGATCATGGCTAAGAAATAGAATAGCTAATCACTGTAATAGGTTAAATTCACAAGGGACAGTAGTAGATGACTATAGTAATCTAGTGTTTGATTAACCAAAGATTCTGGTTTATTTGATTATAATAACTCACCATTTTACAAAAATCGCTGGAAAAACTGGAAAATAGTATGGCAGAAACTAGGCATTGACAACACCTAATATTCTATATCAAGATAAGGTTGAAATGGGTTCATGATTTACATATAAAAGGTGACACTATTAGCAAATTAGGAGAACAAGGGATAGTCTACCTCTCATATCTGTGGAAAAGGAAGGAATTTATAACTAAAGAACTAGAAAATATTATGAAATGCAAAATGGATAATTTTGATATTAAATAAAAAATTCTGTACAAAAAAAATTAATGCAGACAAGATTAGAAAGAAAGTAGAAAAGTGGAATTTTTTTATATATCTAAGAAAGTAGAAAAGTGGAATTTTTTTTTATATATCTAAGGATTCTGATGAAGGTTCTAAAATATATAGAGAACTGATTCAAATTTATAAGAATACAAGCCATTCTCCAATTGATAGTCAAAGGATATGAACAGACAATTTTCAGATGAAGAAATTAAAACTATTTCTAGTCATATGAAAAAATGCTCTAAATCCTCATTGATTAGAGAAATGCAAATTTAAGACAACTCTGAGGTACTACTATACACCTCTCAGATTGGCTAAGATGATAGGAAAAAATAATGATAAATGTTGGAGGGGATGTGGGAAAATTGGAACTTTAATATATTGTTGGGGGAGTTGTGAACTGATCCAACCATTCTGGAAAGCAATTTAGAAATGTCCCCAAAGGGCTATCAAACTGTGCATACCCTTTGATCCAGCAGTGTCTTTACTTTACTTCCAAAGAGATCGTAAAAAAAGGAAAAAAAGTCCACATGTGCAAAAATGTTTGTAGCAGCCCTTTTTTTTAGTGGCAAGGCACTGGAAACTGAGTAGATGCCCATCAGTTGGGGAATTGCTGAACAAGTTATAGTATTTGAATGTTATGGAAGCTTATTATTCTATAAGAAATTAATTAGCAGGATGATTTCAGAAAAGCCTAGAAACACTTACATGAACTGATGCTAAAAGAAGTGAGTAGAACCAAGAGAACATTGTGCACAGCAACAACAAGCTCATGTGATGATTAACTCTAATAGATTTGGCTCTTTTCAACAACGAAGTGATTTAGGTTGATTCCAATAGAAGTGATGGAAAGTGCCATCTGAAATCAGAAAGAGACCTCTGGGGACTGAATGTGGATCACAACATAGTATTTTCACTTTTTTCATTATTGTTTGCTTGCTTTTTTTTCTTTCTCATTTTTTTTTTCTTTTTGATCTGATTTTTCTTGTGCAGCATAATTGTGGTAATATGTATAGAAAAATTGCATGTTTAACATATTAGATTACTTGCTGTCTAGGTGAGGGGATAAGGGGAAGGAAGGGAAAACATTTGCAACACAAGGTTTTTGAGAGAGAATGTTGAAAACTATTTTTGCATATCTTTTAAAAATAAAAAGCTAATATTTAAAAAGTTGTGGGAAGATTTGAAAGCTCCAGTTATTGAGATCATTGTCTGCTCCAGGACAGCAGTAGTTCTTCTAGTGATTGTGATGGCTAGATTTCTCTAGGCCTTGCTTTTTTTCCCATAAAACTTGTGCATTCCTCTCTTTGCTAACACCTGCAGATATTTGACTTCACTTTGCCTATATAAACATGGCTTTAAAAAATAATTTACTTTAATAATTGAACTTGATGATTTAACTTTTTATAACCTGATTATTTTTTCTAGCATTTATGTGTCATATGATTGAAATATGATTTTCATTTGTCATACTATTTATCATATAAGATTAATTTATCAAAATATTGTTAAAATGCCAAAGTTTATCAGAAGTAGGATGAAAAATATAATATGAAGAAAATGGGAAAATATTAATCTGGCTTTGTTCTTAAAAATTCAAGGGATAATTTGTTATGATAAATAGAACATCTGTGTTCAAATCCCTTTCATTTTATAGATAGTAAAAATAGCAAACACACATTAGATATGTGGCTTTCTTGTTGCATTATTTGCTTCAAAATCAAAAGGAAATGGGTGATACAAAATTATATGCAACTGGATCTTTAATAATGGGTACCATAGGAAATAGATGGGATATTGGACCTAGAAGTCAGAAAAAATTTGGACTCAACTCTATTCTTTGCTTCAAGTTATGTAGCTAACCATGGAGAAGTCACTGTAACCTCAAAAAGCTTGAAAATTACATAGTGTGAGGGCAGTTGAATTGAAAAGAATGGAAATAGTGGGATTGGTGTCAAAAGATCTAAGTTATAGGTTTAGTTCTGCTTTTTTATTTGTTAGATGACCATGGAACCTGGCTAAATCTCACCTTTCCCAACTTCAGTTTTCTCCACTGTAAAATAGAGATAACATCAATGGTCCTGCCAATCTCTTAGGGCCATTGTGAAGACTAAATAAGGTCACATATATGAAGGTGCTTTACAAACTAAAAAAAGAGATTCAAATGTAAGCTATTATTAGTACTGGTATAAAAATGAGTTTTCTTTACAAATAATATGTGCTATTTTGCTACCCAACTATCCTTGTGAAGGATAATGAGTTTGGGGAAATCAATTAGGTTTCTCAAATTACATGCTTCCCAGCCCCCATATACATATACATATATACACACACATGTATACATATATATGTGTATGCACATATATATACACATACATACAAAAACACACATATATATAGAAATACAGAAAATATTCTTATAAAGTAGATAAACACTATATCATCATAAAACAAAATTCACACGTCTGCTATATGTTCCATAACTAGGCAAAACAGTTTTCCCACAGTCCTTATTCCCATATTCCTTAAGCATCCCAATCAAGAGTTCTCACCAAACACCACTCATCCCTTCCACTGTGTCCCTGGAAAGCTCGTTCCATTGGCAAAAATTCCTTTCAATCTAAATCTTTTCCTCTTCCACTCCTCCTTCTACTAGTTATTACTGAAAAGTAGCTTCCTTGTGATGCTGCTGCTTCCCTAGCCACTGCATCTTCATTCATTTCCTGTGGTTCCCCTCGCCACTTCTTAGTACTCTCCCTCCCTCCATTACTCAGTAATCTCCTTCTTTGAAGTTCATATTCTTCATACCTAATTACCACATCAAAATCCTGGTATTTATTGTCTACAGGTGACTTCCCTTTCTTTCTCAATGAGTTTGGTACATGGTTCACAATTTCTTCTGCCTTTTCCAACTTCTGCCTTCACACTATGTAATTTCAATACTCATAATGGCTCTCAAATACCATAACCACTAACTCCTCAACCTTCACACTTCCCATGACCACTCCTTTACCTACCTCAGCTACACACAAAGATCTTTCCTTTTTTGATTTTGCCATCATCCACAAAACCCTTATTTTCATGATCAAGAATTCTGACATCTTCTTATTCAATCATAATTTATTGGTCTTTCTCTTTTCCTTACCTTCATCCACACTATGACCTCCAATCCCTGGATCCCTCAATACTCTAGAATCTTTTCTCCCAGAACTAGCCCATTTTCTTCTTTTTTCTCTCCATCTTGATCCATGAGTGAACCAATTCATCTCTACACTGTCCTCTATCAAATTCCTACCCTTCTTATTATTTCGTTGATTGTACCATGCCCAGCCTCAGCCTTGGATCATTCTTAACATTTGCTACCTTCATGCTGCTGAATGGAAGTAGAGAAAATCATGCAACCTTTCTGACTGGGTCCCCTAAAACATGTAACAGAACCTCATCTGGATTCTCATTGTTGTTAGACCATCCTACTATGCCTCCTTCTTGTCCAGGAGAATGTCTCTGTCTCTATTTGCCTGTCTCTGCTAGTCTGTCTGCTTGTTTCTGCTTGTCTGTCTCTGACTCGCTCTTTCTGTCTCCCCCAACACCACCTTCTCTCTTCTTCCTCCTCTTCCTCTCTCACATTATGAGTTCTCAGGAAATATTTCTCTAGATAAAGTAAACTTTTGAGACCAAAGCAATAGAGTTATGGGTATTTGTAATTTTTTTATTGGCATCGACAATGAACAAGATGATTCTGTTTTAAAAGGGGCCTCCCACTACCTTCAAGATATGTTGCCAACACAGAAAATTATAACTAATTGCTAAGAAATGTATTTCCTATAAGAACAAAACAAACCTTTAGCAACTTCTGTGACCACAAAGCCTGCACATTCGGCCCTTTCCTTTCTGCTTCAAAGTGTCATTGATTGGCTCTTGCATTCTTGCCTATTCTGAAGAAGCTTAAAAAGGTATAAAACCCAATTTGTACCCTAAGAAGTTAAAATTATTACCAGAAGACTGTTTTCTTTAGTGTTTTAATAATTTTTTTCTTTCAGTATCTTTCAAGAATTCTAACTTGTTGATCACCAGTCTTTCAGACCTGTTGGTGAGTGAGATTCTCCCTAGGCTCTCAAAGAATGTTCCTAGTTTGAGAATGTCAACAAAACTTCTAGCTCTATGCCTATAAATTTATGACCTCATGATCCTAGTCTTTTTTTTTTTTTTTGGTCTTCCAGAATTTATTTCTTTTTTCTTCTTAACAATAGCATTTTATTTTCAAAATACATGCAAGGATAGTTGCAAAACCTTGAGTTCCAAATTTTTCTCCCTCCCTTCTTCCCACTCCCTCTTCTAGACAGCAAGTAATCCAATATATGTTAAACATGTGCAATTCTTCTATACAAATTTCTACATTTGTCATGCTGCACAAGAAAAAAATCAGATCAAAAAGGAAAAAATGAGAATAAAAAAGCAAGCAGACAACAACAGAAAAGGTGACAATACTATGTTGTGATCAACATTCAGTCCCCACAGTCCTCTTTTTAGATGATGATCTTAGTTTTAATGTTTTACTGATTTTTCTAAACCTCAATATATCAAAATCTGAGAGTACATGTAACATTCCACATACTCAAAATCTGTCTTCCTCTCTCCTCCAACCCTTCTTCTTTTACTCAACTCTTTATCAAGATCAAACTTGGTCATTATAATTACATAGAATTCTGTCTGGGACATTCTTTCCATTTACATTGTTATAGTCAATGTGTGTTCTTCATGTTCTGTTTACTTCACTTTATATCAGTTCATATTGTCTTCTCTGAAATCTTCACCTTTGTCACATTTTATAGAACAGCAATATTCTATAACATTTATGTGGCCTAATTCTTTTAGTTATTTCCCAATCAATGGATATCTAGTCTGTTTCCAATTCTTTGTTATTATAAGATAACTGATAAAAATATTTTAGGAAGCAGCTAGGTGATTCAGTGGATAGATCTCTGGGCTTAGAGTCAAGAAAAGCTGAGTTCAAATTCAGTCCCAGACACTTAATGGCTGTGTGACTCTTGGCAAGTCACCTAGATTCTGGTTCCCTTAATCCACTGGAGAAAGAAATGACAAACTACTCTAGTATTTTTGTCAAGAAATTCCCAAGGGGTCACAAAGAGTCAGACATTACTGAACAACAACAATAAATATTTTGACATAAATGAAATCTTTACTTTAACTCACAGCTTTCCAATTTCCTCAATTTTTGACAAATTGATAATATTTCTCACTGTTATTGGTACACTAAACTTTATATAATACTTCCAATATACTTCTTATAATAGAACTAGAACCCAGTCATTTTGCATTCTCCTTCTGTCAATTCAGTGGACTAATATATTTAATTCAAAGCTAAATAACATTAGGGATTCTTAGAGAAAATTCAGGGTTCAGATGGAGAATGTAGTATATTAGAGATAACAAATTCTCACTTCTGAAATCCATTTCTATTTGAGTTTGATATTACTATACTGGATTGCTTTTATGGATCCTTCTCAACACGAAGATTCAGTTATTTTATGTTCTTTTCATTCTATATACCATGTTCTTATGCTGCTATAATCTTATTTATATTTGTAATGTCTCCTCTAAGAAAAAAAAAAAGGAAAGCAAATATTGCATGGTATAGATTGAGTCCCCTTAGATTTGGTACTCCAAAGGAGGAAAAATAAAGCATGGAGAGAAAATAAGGAGAGGTACTTCCCCTAGTAGCCATAGAGATATAGCAGAACAACAAAGGCAGAGATTGATGAAGGTGTGGCTGGGGCAGGAGCTGATATAGCATTTTAAACATCATACAAAAATGGATGGTTTTACTTTTCCTAGGCACTAGGAATGGAAAACATAAGGAAGAGAAGGAGAGCTTATTCTATGATGAAAATTTAAAAAGTTGGCTATCACTAATCAGAGCAATCAATACCTGCTTCACCATCTTAACACCTCTTCTCCCTCTCCAATTTCTACCTCCTTTCCCTTTATTCTCTCAGGGATCTAAGGGGGAAAAAAGGAAAAATAACAAAAAAAAAAAATCTTATCCCTCGCTCAAATTGTTCCCACCAGCTTCAAATCCCCTTTCTCCAGAGCCTCTGCCATTCAATTATGACTTTGAACCACTAGAGGAAGCATCGTGTCCCCTTTCTTCTCTGTGTTCCCTTTCTTCTTTTCAATGTTCTTTTCTAACTCTTCCACCAACTCAAAACCATGAGAAATTATTTTTTGCTTTAGTAGTTAAACATAATCTCCAAAACCTAGCTGGGAGCATTCCTAACATACAGATATTAATATGACTGTGGCCAATTTAAAGAAATAATAAATACCATCAAGAAGAAAAAAAAACAGTTTTTAGCTTGATAATAAAGTCATTTCATCTCAATTAACATTTGTTAAATATTAACATATCAGTAAGTGTGTGGTCCTAAATCAATTTTCTGTTTTTATTTCTTCACTTTTTTGGGGATAACATAAATAGCCACATTCAGATAAAATACGAAACAAGAGAAGGTATAAGATACTTATTTTTTTTTAAATTGAAGAAAAATGTACAGTTAAAGGGAATTAAGTCAAGAAAATTATCCAAAAAACAAAACAAAACTGAATTTACCACCAAATTAGAATTTACAAGTTTGTGTTTACTTAGGAAAAAAAGTCACCAATGTGTTTATTACAGATGGTTTCTCATATGAAGACTGCTTTCAACAGGAATTTTTGAAGGCAGTTGGACGCCTTTTAGAGATGACATTTATAAAAATGCTGCTTTTGGTAAGATTTTTTAGAATGTGAATTTCAGATTTTGTCTCTTTGCTACATATTACCATCTGCTTTGCTATAGTATCCTTAGCATTGTCAGGCTTTTCATTTATCCTCAGCTGAAATTTCCTTTGTGTATTATCTCATCCTAATAGAATGTGAGCTGCCTGAGAGCAGCGACTAGCTTTCTTTTATATTGATACGCCCAGCACCTTGCACATAGTAAATACTTATTAAATGGTTTTTCATTAATTTTTGTCATTTACATGACTTGAATAATGCATGACTTGAAGTTCCTTTTTTCCATTTTCTCCATTCCTGTTCAATGAATCTCCAGTCTCCTCAAACACATATTAACCCCAACTCACAAACCAGGCTGGATGGTTATTTTGTATATTTTTTACTCAAATGTAGAAGACAGAATGAAGGTATAATAAAATATGAGCCTAGATTGAAGTCCATGGAATTTGAGAAGCATTGCTTACACCCTGCATCACATTCCCATGCCCCACATTGTCACAAAAATAATGGAGGACAAAAAGCCTCCAGAAGCTTCTTTTTTAAAAAAAAAATTGTTTAAAACTTAAATACAAAATAGAAAAAGAATGAAAAAAACATTGTCTTATGCACAGTAGAGCATAAGAGAGGATTCAAAAAACAAAGCAATAAGTTTCCATTTCAAAAAAGCAAATATTATACATTGTGTTTAGAGTTATCCATCTTTGCTTCCTCATAGTTTTTCTTTTGTTCTATGCTGTATACTTTTTTCTTTTTTTTCTTCTTCCCTCCTCGTCTACCCCCTACAAGAAGTCTATAATTAAACATAGATATACATGTTTATACAAACACACACATCCACATACATAGACATCTATAATCATATACATATATATATACATATGCATTTATATGCATCTATTTAAATCTGTTCTATATTTGTCCTCTATTTCACTGAAGATAGAAAATATATCTTTCATAAACCCAAATCTTCCCATATTTTTCTAGACCTACCAACTCATCATTTCTGACTACACAGCAATATTCTAACCTTAGGCTATCTATTTATTTTAAATATTGATTATATTGATTAATATGGCTGCCATACAGTTGTATCCATGTTTTTTTCTTTTGATTAAATCTATTTTATTTGAACTTTCTCAGTAATTACTGCTTCTTCATTTTTCCTAACAACTTTTACTCCCAATATTATTATATTTGTGTGTATCTCTTATGTCTTATCTCTGGTGACTCCTCTGCTTTGCTTCTACTCACTACTTTATCTAGCAATTACTTAACCTAACCCCACTCCAAGTATCTCTCCAAGTATCTCTCCTTTATCCTTTCCCCCCACACTTTCCCTCCTTCTTCTTCTCATTTTCATTAATCTATACACTTTATCTCATTTCTGTTATTCTGCATACCCTTCTAATATGTTATTCTTTTTAACCCTGATTTGATGTGAGTAGGGTTCCCTTTAAAAAGCTTTTCTAATCCTTTTCCCCCTTCCTTATCCCCATACCTTCTTATTTATTTCTTACTTTAGAAAACTTTTATAACTTTCAAAGATATATATATATATATATATGTATGTATGTATGTATGTATGTATGTGTTGTTCCCTCTTTAATTCATTCCCAATGAGAGTTACATTTCAGAACTACCAACCCCTCTCCTCCATTTAATTCCTCTATATTTTCTACATGGTATTGCTTTTTAGAGTCACATAACATTCTGCTCCACTCAGATATTTCTTTCAAACTACGCTTTTACCAATGATAATATTAAATATACAATTTACATTTCCATATATAAAGCATATTTTGTCCTTATTGAGTGACTTATTATTAATTTTTGATGTTTACTTTATATTTATCTCAGATCTTATATGTCAAATTTTCTATTAAGTTCAGATCCTTTTGCAACAAAATCCTGAAAGTCTGTTAATTCTATAGATGTCTTTTTTTTTTTTAATAAATGTTTATGCTTAACTTTGCTGGAGTATCAATAAGATCAGTGGTAAAACAAGGTTGCCCACTATCACCATTACTATTCAATATTGCATTAGAAATGCTAGCTTTGGCAATAAGAGAAGAAAAAGAGATTAAAGGAATTAGAGTAGGTATTGAGGAAACTAAATTACCACTCTTTGCAGATGATATGATGGTATACTTAGAGAACCCTAGAGAATCAACTAAAAAACTATTAGAAATAATCCACAACTTTAGCAAAGTTACAGAATACAAAATAAGTTCACATAAATCATTAGCATTTTTATACATCACTAATAAAACCCAACAACAAGAGATACAAAAAGAAATTCTATTTAAAATAACTTTCAATTATATAAAATATTTGGGAATCTATTTGCCAAGGGAAAGTCAGGAGCTATATGAGGAAAACTATACAACACTTTCCACACAAAGTCAGATCTAAACAATTGGAAAAATATCAAGTGCTCTTGGACAGGTCAAGCAAATATAATAAAAATGACAATACTACCTAAACTAATCTACTTAGTTAGTACTACACCAATCACACTCCCAAGAAACTATTTTGCTGACCTAGAAATAATAACAAAATTTATCTGGAAGAACAAAAGGTCAAGATTTCAAGGGAATTAATGAAAAAAAAAAAAAAAAAAAAAGCAAATGAAGGTGACCTAGCTGTACCAGACCTAAAACTCTATTATAAAGCAGCAGTCATGCGAATCTTTCACCAATGGTGAAAACCATTTGGTACTGGCTAAGAAATGGAGCAGTTGATCAGTGGAATAGGTTAGGTTCACAGAAGAAAATAGTCAATGACTATAGCAATTTAGTGTTTGACAAACCCAAAGACCTCAGCTTTTGGGATAAGAGATCACTATTTGACAAAAACTGCTGGGAAAATTGGAAACTAGTATGGCAGACTCACTTTGATTGATTCACATTGACTCACACATAAAACCGTATACCAAGATAAGGTCAAAATGGGTTCATGATCTAGACATAAAGAATGATGTTATAAACAAATTAAAAAAACATAGGATAGTTTACCTCTCAGATCTGTGGAGGAAGAAGGAATTTGTGACCAAAGAACAACTAAAGATCATTATTGATCACAAAATAGATAATTTTGATTATATTAAATTAAAAAGGTTTTGTACAAACAAAACTAATGCAGACAAGATTAGAAGGGAAGCAATAAACGGGGGAAACATTTTTACATTAAAAGATTCTAATAAAGGCCTCATTTCTAAAATATATAGAGAATTGACTCAATTTTACAAGAATTCAAGCCATTCTCCAATTGGTAAATGGTCAAAGGACCAAAATCCGCAATGTTTTAATGTAGCTGCTGCTAGGTCTTATACGATTCTAACTGTGACTCTGTAGTATTTAAATTGGTGTTTTTTTTTTCCCTTGTTGCTTGTAATATTTTCTTCTTCATCTGGTAGTTTCAAAATTTAGCTAGGATGTTCCTGTAAACATAGGATCTCTTTTAGGTGGTGATCAGTGGATATTTTCTGTTTCTACTTTTCCCTCTTGTTCTAATATTTCAAGACAATTTTCTTTTTTTTTTTTCTTTTTTTCCTTCCTTCCTTCCTTCCTTCCTTCCTTCCTTCCTTCCTTCCTTCCTTCCTTCATTCCTTCCTTCCTTCCTTCCTTTCATCATAACTTTCAGGTAGTCCAATTATTCTTATGTTTTCTCTTCTTGATCTGTTTTCTAGGTCCATTAAAAAATGATATATCTTTTACTCTTGTCTATTTTCTCCTTCTTTATATTTTGTTTTATTATTTCTTGACCTTATATTTTCTCTGGCTTCCCCTTGCTCATTTCTAGTTTTCAAGGAGTCATTTTTTTCCTTAAAATTCTGGATCTCCTTTTTTAGATGTTTTATTTTCTTTTGATCATCTTCTCATTTTTCTTGGATTGTTCCTTTAAAAATTTTTTTTTTTTTTACTTTTAGTTTTTCCTCAGTGTCTCTCATTTGATTCTTAAAATCTTTTTTTGAGTTCTTTTTGAACAGGTGACAATTTGATATTACTCTTTGGGACAGGAGAAGGATGTGTGAGTATGTGTGTGTTTGTGTGTGTGTGTGTGTGTGTGTGTGTGTGTGTGTGTTTTAACTTCAGTATCCTCTTAAGATGAATCCTGATCTTCTCTATTCTCATAATAACTTTCTATGGTTGGGTTCTTTCTCCTTTGTCTGCTCTTTTTTGTTGTTGTCGTTTTAATTTATAGATGCTTATTAGAATAATTATCTCTGGTTCTAGGACATGGAGGGTGGTGCTTCATACTTTAAGTTCTTCTTCAGTTCTCCCCTCTAGCCTGGAACTGAAATCAAGAACTCTAACCTGCTCTAAGTACCTTCAGGAAGCAGTGTCTAGACTCTACTGCTTTTGTACTCACCAGCACATGTGTGCTGGTTCCTTTTCATCTAGGATTCATCTTGACTTCATAGCTGGACCTGCCATCCCTTAGCAGAGGTTCCCAATGTTCTCCCACCTAAATACCAGAGTCCTCAGGTCATCCACGAGAGTTCCCACGCTATCTAAAAGGTGAAAATTCTTTTTGCTGGGTCCCAGCACAATTAGCTCCAAGACTTGCTTTTTCAGCAGAGGGAGCCTGGCGATATTTATACTTCACGGGGACAAAAACTCCCTCTTGGTATCTATCTTGGATCTTCTTTGATTTTCCCAGAAGGATGACTCCTCTGTCCCAACTCATGTTTTTTTTACAAGTTCACTTTAAGGTGCTATTTTGACTTATTTGGAGATCTCAAGAGCTTGGAATTTTCTGACTTACTCTATCTACCATCTTCTCAGAATTTTCTCCATCTTTTAAACTGATGTAGGGAAGAATGTAGGATATACAAGAATTTGGTTTCTTTTGGTCAATAAGATATAAGATCAGATTTTTTTTAATTCTAGAGCCAGTATTTTGATCTAAAATGATCTCAGCTTCATCCTAGAGCACATAAACTTTAATTTCGGTAAAATAGACTTTTTTTTGAGGTAAAGCATGTTGGAAATATTAAAATGCTGTTATACTTATCATTTTGATTGACAAGTTAGGAGCTGGCAGTATGGGCAGGAATGAAAAATACTTCATCTCTTTCAATGAATTACAGAACTTTCTACCTAACTTTCCTGAGACATAATAGCCTCCAATATAGAATTATTTTAAAAGGCAAGTATAAAACATTAATCAATTTGTTTAAAATGATTCTAGATACATAAGATTTTATTCTAAGTCCTTTGTTTTTTAAAAAAATCTGTTTTCACTCAGAAAGGTTTAAAAATTAATAAAAAATAAAATTGCCAGAATTATGTCTGCAAACTACCCAAACCTGATGAAGATATTTTTTATATTTTCTCTTTAAAATGTCTATTCCACTGCTTCTTAACTCCCTATAATTATTTAACTGATAATCATTATTCAAAGTTGACTTCTGTCTTGAGTTTGCAGAACAAATGGCATAGTTCTGCAAAGAATGAGATAACAAACAAATCTGTTCTGCTCTACAATTCACAAATGCTAATTAGTATAAGCAAACCAGAAGTCTCATTGGAAAGAAAATTTCTATGAATTCGTTCTGGCAGTTGTTGGAACATTCTTACAGATGGTATAGTAAGAATCTGTCATACTCTTGCTCTTAAAACCTTCATATTTGAATTGATATCAAAGGGTCCATTTTTTGCTTTTATTTTAAATAGAAAAAGAATGATTTTTAAGAAAATTCTAACTTCCCCCACAATCTAGGGAAGGAGATGCCTAGTTACTACAATGGAAGTAATATGGATATGAGTTCAATTAAATTTAACAATTATTATTAAGCACTTCTTGCTTAATCCAATTGTGTAAAAAATGTGCCAGACTATGTTTTGATCAGGAAATCTAAGGAAAAATTATAAGTCATTTTTCAGCTCATGTTTGTATATGGATACAGAAGTTGGCATACATGGGGCAGGGTCAAACCAGAATAGTGTCATGAGTGTCCAACTCAGAAGCTGAACCAGGACCCAGGACTGTATAACAGAACAAGAAAAGATCTGAGATCCAGCACAAAGGAGCATGACTATAAAGTACCAACTGTGATGTATCACAGACTAAGAAGGTACCTAGGGATATTAGAGCAAGGAAAAATGAAGCCATACGCCTATTGTTGTGTACTTGGCAAGAATCAGAAATAGAGGCAAGAAGCAACTGTAGCTCTGACCCTGGAAATAGAAGTCTCAGATCCAGCTTATGACTTGGTCTGAATTCTAAAACAGAGCAACTGGCACAGATTATTTCTACTGAAGGGGAACTTGTAATTCTGTGCATCTTAACATTCATAGCCTTCTAATTAGTTCTGTAGTACTTGATTTCAGTTCAACCTGGACAAATCCACAGTTGTGTTGTACAGGACCCAGGTCAGAATCTTGCAAAAGTCAGATCAAGAGGAAAGTATTCAAAATTTGCCCCGAATAAGACTTCTTGGGGTACCTGGAAAACTTACAGGTTTCCAGGTAGGGCTGCTCCTAAGATACTTAAGAAGACAAAACTCAATACCCAAGGAAAGGAGTAGAACCTAAGAGAATAAAAAATAGGACTAAACAAAACTCAGACATGCACAGAACTTGCCCCTAATACAAAGTTCAAAGGCAAGAATAAAGACTGAAAAAAATGAATAAAGGAAAAAAGAATATTATCATTAAGAACAATTATGTTGACTGGGAGTTGAAACACACAAACTCAGAAGACAACTAAACGCTCATAGGACAACACAGCTTGAACAGCAATTCAGCTAAAATTCCTAGACAAAATGGAGAGTTTAAAAAATAATTTATAAATGAAATGAAAGCACTTGAGGAAAGAAGTATAATGGAAATGAGAGCTATAAAGGAAAGATTTGTATAAGAAATTAAATGCTTAACACAGCAGTACTCTTGTACCATTCTAGTGGCTCTCATTCACTCCCAGAATCAAATGCAAAATATACTGGCATTCAAAGTCCTTTATAATCTGTTCCCTTTCTACTTTTCCAGTCTTATGCTTTGCTCCCTGTCCTGTACTCTTCAATCCAGTGATATTCCTGGCTTTTCCACAAATAAGCCTTTGGCTTTAGATATTTTTTCTGGCTGTCCCACATGCCTGGAATACTCTCCTTCCCTAATTTTACCTACTGACTTCTTTGGTTTCCTTTAAGGCCCAACTAAAATTCCAGCTTTTGGGGAGCAACCCATTCCCAACTTCTCTTAATTTGCATCTCTTTCCTCTATTAATTATTTTCTACATATCTTGCACAAAGTTTGCTTTGTATATATATTAGTTTTATGTTGTCTCTCCCATTATATTGTAAGTTCCTTGAAAGAAGGTATTGTTTTTGCCTATTTTTTTGTATGCCCAGCACTTAGTACAGTGCCTGGTACATAACATAACATATATTTTTATTGACTACTCATCAGTTAAGGAATAGCTGGGGACAAATTATGCCACCTAGCTGCCTTAGAGCCCTGGTTAAATTGTGGTGCATGATCCCATATGGGGTTTTGTAATTAAATGTGGGAGTCATGAAATTATGATTTATTTGTTTGAATTGTATACCTTTTTCATATACCTATATACCAGAGTCACATAAAAATTTCTCAGGTTAAAAGAGGTTGGTTGCTGGTGGAAACAGTTTAAGAAGCCATATCCTAGAGTACAAGATTAGGGAGTAGAGGTAGGAGAAGAAAATGAAGGGAAGCTGAAGTTGAGTGAGCCCAGAAATAGTGACCATTGCATATATATGTTGCAAGTATATATATATATATTCTTATTTAATCTTTTTAGGATCTTAGATATGGCACTTAGAGGTCATCTAATCCTAACCCTTTACTTTTTAAAGGAGAATATGGAGACCTTACAAAGTTAAGTGAGTTTCACAAAATCATTAAGGTAGTAAATATTAAAGGTATGATTTGAACAGAGGCCCTCCAGAGACACTTCTATTTTCTACTGCAACATGAGAGCTCTTCTAATAGAGAAAAAAAATAATTTTTATCCTTAACCTGCTTTCCATTTTTCATAAATATTTATGTGTATACTATTAGTTCATTAAGGTCATTTATGATCATTATTAATAGAATTATAGAATATTAGAACTGAAAAGGATAAGAGAGAGATTTCTAATTCAATCTCTTTATTTTATAGATAAAGAAATTGAAACTTTGAAAGGCTTCATAGTTTGTCTGAAGTCATAGTGCTAATTTATGGTAGAATTAGCAACTAAATCCACGTTACCTAAACTTCAGTCCAAGAATGTTCATACTGCGTACTGTGCTGCTTTGCTATTAACATTCAATTTTAAAAATGTGCCTTTTCCAGGATTTCTGTATAGTTGCATAATGTCATAATATAATCAATAAATTATTCCAAAATCCTTAGAATAATTTATTCTTCCCCATGGTTTCACCCACATTAACATCTGTTAAATTTCTAAGCAAATTTTGACAGATATTTAGTTGAAAGTCTCAAATACATTTTCTTACATTTTCATTCTTACAAGTTAATTAATTTAATTCAGTTAATACAACTCTTTGATTGAAACATTTTAACAACACACAAGAGAATTCAATACATCAGCTCAAGTAACTATGATATTCTGTTGTCTTTTATAATTATAATTGTCTTTATAATTTTCTTTTAGTTTCCTGTACAAATCAATATATCTCATCTACCCCTAAATCCTCAGGCAGCCATTTAAGCACTGGCAAACTTCCATGTGTCCCCTAAAGAAGTAGGTCCAAGGGTGGTCATTATATCCGTGGTCCATTTATATTATTTTACTATTAGTGAATCACCTTTTCACATTTCTTTTCTCTATGAAAAATCTTGTCTTAAAAGAAAAGAAGACTTACAAAAGGGATAAAAATTCAATCCTAATGTGTGAAAAAAAAATAGTGCCTCATAATAATCCTTCATTTTACCACTTCAGCCCTATGTTACTGTAGAATGATCCATGAAAAATATTTATATCTACTAACATCAGCTTTCTGAGAACTGCTTACCTACAGAATTGTTCTGTAGCAATTTGTGCTTTCTTAGACTGCAGAAAGATATCACCCTCACACATCTTCAGAGACAAAGACTGGACAATACATTCCATGAAGAAAGTATTCAATACCTTTCAGTAAATATAATGTATCTGGATTTCAATTAGGTCTGTGATATTGCTGTAATGTCTTTCCAGTCATGATGAATGGAAGACAGTTTTCTGGATTGATATTTATTGACTAATTACATCCCCAAAAAAGTATTATGATAGATTTGGAATGTAGTTTATGCATGGGGTGTCATAGTTCTCAGTTCTATCCCAGTCTACGCTTTTAGTCTTTGAATATTTAACATCAAATGACACAGAAAGTTCTTCATATTTTATTGCTGACATGGAGCTGGGAAAAATGGCCAATAATTTGAATGGCATTAGAATTTAAATTTTAAAATCTCAAAAGTTTGGAATAATAGACTGAATCTATTATCTGCCAATCACTGCAAAATTCTCTTAAACAAAGATAAAAAAATTACAAAATTCTAGAATATGGAAGATACTTAATGGTAGTTTAATTGGAAAAAAAGTGAAGTGTTTAGTTAGTTGAATATAGCTCAAGTGGCAGTATGATGAGGCAGCTAAAAAATGTTAATGTAATTGCAGGAAATGGTAAAGATATCAAGTGTTCAGAAAGAGAGAGATAATATTCCTACTATGCTCTAATGAGATCACACTTGGAGTGTTATGTCATGTTTAGTTTTATATGCTACATTTGAAGGACATTTTCACATAGGACATAGTTGTTTTTGTTTTTGTTTTTTTTTCCCTTAAGAATAAAACACATTCTAGAATCCCAAGGGGTCTAGAAGTGTTGAAGTAATTGGGAATGTTTGTTTAGCCTGGAGAAGAGACTTTGATGAAGGAGGAAGATGTGACTATTTTCTTAAATATTTGAAGGACTTGCATGTTAAAAAGCAACATTAGACATTTTTTTTCAAAGCTCCATGGGGCATAATTAGGTAAAAATAGGAGAGATATAGTTTGGCTTGTTTCAAAGAAGCACTCCCTAATTTCATTCTGTGCAATAAAAAGTTATTGAGCTGTATGTTAGGTGCAACCTTGATTCCTTCAAAAAGTATTTATTAAGCATTACAGGCTTGTGTTAGATGTGGGCTCTGTTCTCATTATGTTGATTTTTAATAGAATGCAACATTTAAAGACAGAGAAATATATAATAATTTAAGGATATATTATGTTATATTCTAGAGCTATTCAAACCCAAATCCAAAGACAAGTAGAATCCTCAGAATGGGGCTACTTTGTTGCTATTCAATCATTTTCAGGTGAGTATTGTTTCTTGAGAACTAGTATATGCAAGTTCAAAAAAACTTACACCAGAAGATTGGTGGACTGATTTTGTGTTTGTATGTGTATGAATACCTTATGATAACTGCTTATTAAAGTAGAGGGATTTCGATGATCAGGAGAAAATGTGCCAACACTGATAAAATCAGGAATCTTTTTATGTATTTAAGTTGTTTTATTCCATTTTTTTCAGTTTTGTCTAATTCTTTGTGATTCCATTTGGGATTTTCTTGGCAAAGATGGGGGTAAGGGAGTGGGGGTGGGGTTGCCATTTTTTCTCCATTTCATTTTACAGATGAGGAACTAAGGCAAACAGGATTAAGTGACTTGCTCAGAATGACACAGCTTATATCTAGGGCCAGATTTGAATTAAGGAAGATGAATATTTTTGACTGAAGCCTGGCACTCAGTGCCACTTAATTGCTTTTATTTGGATTGTATTAGCTTAATGTTAAGCACATAATGGGTGATCAATAAGTACTTGTTACATGGATGAATAGTTACAAGTTATTTGCCACCATTAAATCCACATTTGCAGAGGACTGGGTGGGGGATAAGAGAACTATATGCTGGAAACATGATGGTGATGATAATGCTAGATAGCATTTATAGAGCACTTTAAGGTTTGCAACAATATTCCATTATATTAATATACCACAATTTATTCAATCATTCCCCAATCAATTCCCCAACATGGATCAGTTTTGAGCAAAAGCGTCAGCTGGTGAAAACAAGAGAAATCAAAGTCAACAAACAGGACAGTTACCAAAATGATCATAGATTACATATGCCACTTTAATAAGTAAATTAGATAGTAATATCAATATTAATAGCTATAGTAAATATTTATTTAAGACTTCTTTGTAGAATAATTCTGCTTTCTAAGACAAAACTGTCCCTGAGAAGAGGGACAAACTTAGGCATGAAGGTCCAACTCCTTTTTTCAATATTTCTGGAACTAACCAGTAGATCTAAGTCAGAGATTCCTAATCTGGGGTCTGTGAACATTAAAAAAATATACTTTGGGGTAACAATATTTTTATATAATTAGTTTCCTTTGTATTTTTATGTGTTTTATGCATCTAAAACATAATACTGAGAAAGACTTCATAGACTTTACCAGCCTGCAAGGGGAGCCATGATACCCAAAAGGTTAAGAACCCTAGATTTAGGTTTTGTTTTAAGATGGTTGTTCTAGAAGAACTGTGAGACTCACTGCATCTCATTGTCCTCCTTGTGTCCCTGCAGATTGATGAGAATTCATTACTTCTAGTTCAACTCAGCCACCAAAGGAAAGCCACATATATTCTTTCTCTTACGTCATTTTACTTCTCTTGTCCTCAAATCTCATCTTTCCTTCAAAATATAATAATCAAATAAATGTCATTGCTTTTGAGGAGGAACCATTCCTTTGTCATATGGTTCTACTTAATACTCCTGTGACTTCACATTTTATGGTCATCCATCATTCTCCTCTGTGTATGACTTCCTTTTATTCCCCCTTGAAAATGGGAGCTGGCTTTAAATTTATTTTTTAATTTTTACATTTTAAAATTGAAAAAACATTTTTCTGTATCTGTATCCTCAGCTTTTAGGACACTGTTAAAAACAGTAAGGGCTTAATAAGTCCTTTTAATTCATTCATGGTGATTTTGGGCCTTCCTGGGGTATACGAATGGCTGTTCAAAATTCTCAAGTAATCTTAGAAATATTTTGTTTTAACATCAGCATGATTTATAAGCATACATCCATTTCAACTACATTCTACATGAGTAAGGACATGAGGAGGGCTACACTTAGAAGCTACATCCCTAAAATAGCTAGGATTTTTTTTTTTTTTTTAATTTCTGCTCTCCTCTTTAGCTATGCTGGCTTAGATTGGTAGCCCTAAAAAAATCATAGGTTAGTGCGGGCATGTGAGGGTTTAGTCTTTAAAAATGCTAATCATTCAGATATTTTGTCCTGATATTTCTAGAATTCCTATTATATTATCTGAAGAAAAAGTAGCTCACTTTTCTCTATTCAGACAATTCTTATTCCCCCTTCCCCCTTCTTCTCCCCTCCCTACCCCATAAAGAACCCTCATTTCACTCTTTCTTAGTTGCTTTCTCATTGCAATTAGCTCTCCTACTCTTGCTAAGGACAGTGAAAGCTCTAAAGTCTGCTTACTTTGTTAGGAGAATGTCAAAATAGTTTTAGCTCATTGATACCCAGGCAGGGTAACATTCATCATATAGGGGGAAAGGCCTTTTTTCCCCTCCTGGCTTAACTTTTTTTCTTTTAATCTTATATTTGAGTGTCTCTCCCCTCTCTTCCCTCTATCTCTCGTATATGAGATAAAATTAAACCAGGAACAGATTCCTTTTTTTTCCCAATTTGTTGGGGGGAGGACAGAGGGAGGGACAGAGACAGACAGAAACAGAGAGAGACAGAGAAAGACAGACACACACAGAGAATGAGAATGGGAAAGAGTCCAGCATCCTTTGGTTTAAAAAACTTGGAATTATTGTAATTTTCTTCATGGGGCTTTCATTTGTCACTATCTTCACGTTCAACGGAAATCAATTTGAATGTTCCATTGTGCGTTTTTCTTTTTCCTTTTCCCAGTCTTATATTACTATTGCCAAAATTTCAAGCTAAACCTGAAAGACCCCTCTCATTTTTTTGTTTCCTCCCCTTTTCCCTCCCTCCATCCCTAATGAAGCCTCCCCAGTCTAGCCCCATAAGGGATAAGGGCCGCAGTGTACCGGGTGGGTGGTGCCTGTCCTACTCTGCTGACCCAGTGGCCTGAGCCAATCACAAAGAGGATTGGGCCCCTTGCTCCTCGATTCCATTCCCCCTCCCCATCTCCAGGCTCCTAGAAAGAGGGACGGAGGAGGGGTGGAGATTTCAGCTCTAATCCTTGCTCTTTGCCCGCCTCTTCTTCAAATAAGAAGCTGGAGCTGAATAGCTGGGACATATTCTAAACCTCAGGGCCAGGAAAATCAATCTTATCTTCTCAGTTGTCTGAAGCTAGTGAGGGAGGTTTAAAAAAAAAAAAAGAATGGTGGAGGCTTTCTGTGCTACCTGGAAGCTGACTGACAGCCATAACTTTGATGAATACATGAAGGCACTAGGTAAGTAAAACACAAGATTAAATCTTTTTGAAAACCACAGTATCTATCTATATGTGAGTGACTTTATGATTCTTTTTTCAACTGCTTGTGTAGATTAAAAACAAAGCTGCAACCCCAGTATCCAATTATAAGATTGTTTTTTTCCTGACGATTAAAGGACCAAAATAATGTAAATACAGCCTTTATAATCTGCCCTCTTTTTTCTTAAATCAAGACTCTTCTGATTGGGTTGTGTTTACCATCTGAATCTAAAAAGAGCTTGAAGACATTTTGATTTTTCCTTTGTTTTCATCAGCATTCAGTTATTTTGGCAGATAAAATCATGTTACGTGGCTAAATATTTGATTATGCCTTAGGATACCTTGATTTCCAATATATGGTTTGGGGTGGGAGTGAGAGGAAATGGAAAAATAAGGAAAGGTTTTGAAAGTTGTCTGAAAGTTGCAAGCTCCGTTGCAAGCCCAGTAGCTTTTAGATGGCTGAGAGTAACTTGTATCATTTCTCCCTGGTTCTTTAGGAGTGGGCTTTGCCACTAGGCAGGTGGGGAATGTGACTAAACCAACAGTGATAATCAGTCAAGAAGGGGACAAAGTGGTGATCAGGACTCAGAGCACCTTCAAGAACACAGAAATCAGCTTCCACTTGGGAGAAGAATTTGACGAAACAACTCCAGATGATAGAAACTGCAAAGTAAGTAATTTGACTTCTTTCTAGAAAGGGAAGAGCTAGGGTAAAGTTATTAAAGAGGGGATTTTAAGCTTTAGGATATAGGGACAAAAGGAAAGCTATTCAAAAGTGGAATGGGCCACTTTGGAAGTGGGAGTTTCCCCATCATGCTTCCTAAAGAGTCTGGATGACTACTAATCATTCATCCCCATCTCTCTCTCTCTCTCTCTCTCTCTCTCTCTCTTCCTCTATTCCTCCCTTCCCCTCCCCCCTCCTCTTCCTTTCCTCTCTTTCTAAAATTCTTTTTAAGGCGAGGGTAGAATTAAGTGACCACGGAACTCTAAACTTTGAAATTCCGTGTTTAAAGACTCTTCATGTATTTCTTTTCTGTGGGGGAGTTCTTTCAGTGGTGAGGAGTCCAGGAAGGAATTATTTTCTACTGGGAAGACTTCCATCCCATGCATGGTTCTTGAGATACCAGATCAACTGTTCTGATTCGTGATTTTTTTTGAATTCTATCTCTAGTTCAAATTTTCCCATCCACAAGCTTTTATCGTTATTTCCCCTCATTTTTCTATTTGAACTGTATTCCTTAAACTACAACCTCTGAAATATACTCTCAAAAGAAGGGAACATGCATTCCTCCTAAAGTCTTTGAGAAAATTAGATGAATAATATAATTTTTTTTTCACTTCAAGGCTTCATTTAAGTGCAAATGGTATAGAGATGAATGATTATTTGTTTTGGTAAGGAATTTTTAATTTCTGATACATGAAGGCATTGAATTTTGAACAAAGAAACACACTTTAATAAAATGATTAATTAATAGATTACGTAATTCATGTTTTAATGATATAATTATTACAGTTCATTGAAGTAAAGCAATAGTGATTCCAGTCACAGATTGGGATCTTACCATCACACCAGTCAGTTGTTCAAGTTGTTTTCAAACAGTTCAAGTTCCTTCAAACAGAAGTTAAGAGCTATGTTGCTTCCTTTTTAGGCTTAATTCTCTTGTGTTTTTGTTCTTTGTAGTCTGTTGTGAGCTTGGATGGTGATAAGCTAGTTCATGTTCAAAAATGGGATGGCAAAGAGACAAACTTTGTAAGAGAAATTAAGGATGGCAAAATGGTCATGGTGAGTAAGAACAGTGTATTCTGTTTAGAATTTATTTGGTGTATAATATGCAATGTGAACAGCAAAAGTATACTTTTTTTTTAACAACAGTAAATTTGCTCTACTTAATATACAACTAAATTGTATATTAATATATACAATTGTATATAAATTGTATACAACAATTTAGTTGTATATTAAGTAGAGCAAATTTACTGTTTTTGTTGGTAGTTATAGTATGTGAGAAAAAAGACTTTGGTAGAAAGGAATATCTAAACTTCAAGTGAAATAGAATTCTGCATATGGACAATAAAATATAAATAAAAATATGAAAATCAGTAATGTTTTATAATTAGAAAAATAATAAACTAGTTAAATCTCAAAAAACTAAAGTTTACAAATCCAGTTGATGAGCAACAAGAAAATGTTGTCACTAACATATATATGTATATACACATATATGTATGTATACATTTAAAATATTGATACAATTAAAATATTGATATTCAATATTTTTAGTAATAAAAAAGTTACAAATATGTGCTAGCAAAATAAACAAAAACTAATTTTTGAATTTAATTTCCTCAACTAATTAAGTTGAACAGAAGTGGCTTTATAAATATAAAAAGATATAATATTTTGACCCATATATTTTGGACAATTTAATGTATAATGAAGGAACAACATTTTGGTGACATATATATTTGGGGGAACTCATTCATTCTTCCAGTTTTTCTTAGCTATTTTTAAAAAGAATCAGAACACACTCCTCATCCCCTACCATAATAACCTAGATTTATATGATGTTATTTTTGCAAAGTAGAAAAAATCTTACATACAATGGCAGGCAGTGAAATATTATCAGGCCCATTTCTCACAAGAGGAAATCAAAGTGGTTTTCTTTAATTGACTCTGTAACTTGCCCAATATGACTTGGGTAGTAAATGTTGCCTCTTTTGACTTTAATTCTAATGTATTTTCCCCACATGCCTGTTTTAAATAAAGGTTCAACTGTGGTCAGTGAAGAATCACAAACCAAATTTCAATGCAATGCAATAATTACAGAAAAAAAATTGATAGAAGACATTGACAAATTGATCTCCTTCAGATAATGTCACATGTATTTATATTTGTATATGGAATTACAAATCCTTAAGGAAAATGAGTTTGACAAAGCATTATAAACATCAATTTTTTAATTTGACATCCATATGCTAGAAAATAGAAGCCAATAATTTGGACTACTTTAATCATATTTATAGCTCTGCTCCTGAATTCCACCATCTAAAACAAAGGATCATACATTCACATGGTGAATTAGTGTCCAACTATTACAGAGACTACCTCTTTGTCCAGATAATTTTTGATTGTTCAAAATCTGTCAAAAATTCAGTAATACCAAGCTTGGGAAGCTATGCTTTGCAAAACAAATCAAGAAAGTTCTGTATTCAGATTCTTTTTCCTTTCTCTTTATGAAGACTGATTGTTGAACTTACCATTACTTTCCTTGTAGACAGCTGAAAAAATCATCTAGGTACATCAGGTCCAAAGTTTAGTCACTTCAGTTTTCTCAATTAAGACATTATGATAAAAGTGATATAGAAAGTGAGTTGTCAACAGGGTGACCTAGTTTCAAATCTTGCTTCAGACACTTTCTTGTGGTATTAGTCAATATAAGCTATTATTATTACTTTGATCAGTTAAGGTATAATTAAGATATCTGATTTGACCTGGTCCCCCTGCTAAGATTAATCAGTTTATTTTGTCCATAGAAACGTGCAACAGGTATATAAGTGAAATATTTAGAACTATCTATGATCCTTTTAAAAAAAAGGCAGAAGAATCAATCCCTAAATGGGTCAGGGAAATTTTCAAGTATATGAGTTTTTAAGACTCCAGATAGTTTAAGCTATAATTTAAAATGTAAGAAAATGCCTCCACTGATATGGTGTTTCTTCAATTTAAAGTCTTATTTATGTTTTAATATTCTAGACTCTCACCTTTGGAGATGTGGTGGCTGTTCGTCACTATGAGAAGGCATGAATGGCATCATGATGGCCCCCTGTCCAGATGAACACTTCAGGAAAAGTTTTTGGTTTTTTTCTGTCACTCTAATATGAGTACCATTGAACCATCATCCTACTGATGTGAATGCCACTGATGTTGCTCTGGAAGGTGATGAGCCTTTTAAAAATGTTGTTCGAGTCAATTTTCCCATTTGTAAAACTTTGCATGGTCTTGGAACCACATTTTTTACAAAGGAAAAATAAATAATTTTTTTATGATTTGTGGGGGAAATTCAAGTCAAATAAAGATAAAATGTTAGAAATATGTCTAGCTTTGTGAGTTAATGGAAGTTCTTTGGGAGGTAGGCATGAAGGCAGCTTATAACAAATTAGCCTTTTATAAAGACTTGTGGTTCTTAGAATCTCTTTGTGCAGAATGCCCCAAAAAAAAAAAAAAAAAAAAAAAAAAAACATAACTAAGTACACTGAAGCCTTGTTTTAATACTATTCTTAGAGTCAATGCCAAATTTTAGATGAGAATATAATAAGGTACTTCTGAAAATTAGATCCACTTACATAGGGGCCAAGAGACATCTACTCCCTTGGGTTGTTAAAACTGGGCTTTAATACAGTCTAAGAAGCAGAATAGGATTGTCACATTTTATTCCTTAAAAAATAAACCAGAATAGAGGAGAAACTTTTCAGTTAAGATTTAAATTTGAAAAACTTTGTTTTCTGTTGTGCACTTCTGGCAAAGCCTATTAATGTCTTCTCAGAATAATGTTTTTAAATGTATAAAATAAAATACATAGGGTTACAGAGGAAATCAATTGTATTTAAATAACATCTATCTATATCTATATCTATTTATAAGAAATGCACACACATACAAGTTCACAGACCCCAGGTTAAAAAGCTGTTTTAAGGTCAGCCCTTTAAAAGAATTAACATTTTGTCTGACTTAAATCTCTAGAGCAAAAAATACAGATTTAATTTACTATTCTTTTGATTTCTTGGGAATCCCTTACTATGTGACATGAAAAAAAAAAGGTAAACATTATTTTTCTGGGAAAAATATATTTCCATTGCAATGAACATAGATATTCTAAATCCAATAAAATTGTATATTTAGAAATATTTGAAAACTTACCTCAAAGTATTGTGGCTTATCTTCATAGGATGCTGAATTATATTATAGACAATGTCTAGTGGAATAATATTAAAATACTGATAGGAATCTTGAATTATCATATGAATGAAAATAACTACATACAGTTTACTGGCTGGTGAGATAGAGATCTGTTTGGGTACGGAATCCCTACAGCTCTTCAAATACTGTGTGAGGACTATTATAAGGCCTGAAATGTGTCAGTGAGATGTTTGCCATACTATATCCTGACATCTGTGATTTCTAAACCCTGCCTGGAAAATAATCAACTCAGATCTGTCTTGTGCATATCTATAATATTTGTTTATGGCCTCCATTTCTATAAATGCAAATTCAGCACTTAGTGTAATTTCCATGACAATGTACTTTTGTCATGGAGTAAAGGATGAATTCTTTTCCCTGTTAGGGGCTTGCTAAATGAGATGGAAAGAAAAGTTAAACTAGAAAGGGTAGCATTGGTGACAGAATTTGAATATAAAAGAGCTAATATTGGCAATCTTCCTGCCCTCTCTTCTGATGCATTCAAGCCAATTCTTAAGTATTTTCTTCCTCAAATCTTATCCTGTTGACATAGAAACAATAGCATACATTTATATAACCCTTAACAATTTACAAAGCACTTTCTCATAGCATCCCTGTGCATTCAGTTGTGTGCATATTATTATTCCCCACAGCTGGAGTCCTGGAAACCCTTGTTTAGTTGGGCTGAGGGGCAGTGGAAGAGTTAGAGCCCCAGTAGCAGTGACTGTCACATCAGATTTATCAGAAATGTTGCTCAAAACAAAATGACTCAGAGTATTATGTACAATCTTTGGGATTCTTTTTGGGCGGAAGGATTGGGGCCCTGATAGTGCAGGGAGGTCATTTCCTATGATTTAGCTATGCTCTAAGGCAATGCCTCAATTCAAATCTATCTTGGGAATAAGATAATAGAGAAAGTAGGGACTGCTAACTTTGGACCATTTTGATCAGGGCTCCACAATCTTTTTTTCCCACTATAAAAACAGAGAGGAACCTGTGCTTTTAAAAACCTATAAACTCCTCATAAAGAAAAATAATTTAAATAAAGTTGGGAGGTAATAAGGCTAAGTTAACCCAGATATCTTTTTTATGTTATGGAGGGTAAGAATCAATTTGATTCACTTCATGTTATGCCCCCACTGTATGCAAAGCTATGAAAGTGTAAAGCAAAGTGGGTAGAGGACTATTTAGGAATCAGTAAGACCTGGCTTTAACTATTGTCTTTGACATGTATTGGCTGTGTATTCATGGAAAATTTTTTAACTTTTCAGGGCTGCAAGTATATTTATCAGGGTATAAATTAAAGAGGACATGTTAATTTAAATTGGTGAATTATCCATATCAATACAATAATAGGTCAGTACTGAAAAAATATATTTAAGGTTCTGTGCTTTGTTTTAATTCCATTGCAATTGGCATAATCATTTTCTTAGGAATACTATAGTTTTCACCATATGCCGAGTGTTTTATAACATATCACTAGCACATTATGATTTTCTTTCTGGCTGTTGTTTTCCCAGTATTTTCCCCATCTCTTTTGTTCTAGGATCTCTTGCATGAAAGATTCTCTTAATAGGATTTATTCTTTTAAGGTAAACATTTCTAGGACTCCCTGACTTTCTTGTAGCCTTTTTGAAGTTGTTTTGTTTAGTCCAAGCCCTATGTTTTGTTCTTAGATATTTGCCTTTTGGAAGCCCGTCTTTTCTTTTCTTCCCCCTCAGATTGTCAATAACTGAATAAGTGTCTTCTCAAAGGCTTCAATTTCTATTACTAAGACAAATTTAAAATTCCCCATTTCCATCAGATGTCTGATATTGCTAATGCTAGACTCAGTGCTGCCAACTGCAATTACTTTGGTTTAGTTTTCTTCTTGTTTTAGGTAGATCTTTCTTTTGCCTAGGAATCTATTTTATTCAAAAGTAATGTGTTTTTTTAGTTTTTATTTTCTTTATACAACATATTTAAGAGCAGGATAAGCTATATATATCCCCTTTTCCTCTAACATGATTCCTTGAGGCCAAAGGCACTCATTGCATCCTAGGCAAACACTAGTTATTTTGACTTTGATCTTGCCATTGGATTTTGATGACTAGAAGAAAGAGTAAGGACTTTGGACAGCTCTGGCTTAATTAATTCAATTGCAAAACAAGGCATAGCTCTTGTGATATCACTGATCCCTTTCAAGAATGAAGGATGAACAATAACATTACCTCCATTTTAAATATGAAAAAAAAAATTCTCAGAAAATAGACTTACCTACAGTCATCAACCCAATAAATGGAGCAGAGGTAAAGAAAGATCTTTATTCTAGTTTCACCTTTACTGACCTTTCTACCATACCACATTGCCTCTAAGCATTGTCAAGAAGCTACTTCCTTTTTATGTCACTGAATGTAGGTATTTGCTGTAAGAATAGTAATGACAAACTCCAAAGCAAGATCAATTTGGTATAGAAGTCATTTCTGATATAGCAAGGTCTAAAATGTAAAGGGTATACTAAAAAGATGTGAAGCAATACTCAGCTAGCATGACCCAATCACAGGCTACTGGAAACAGGAAGAAATAGAGATCTACAATTAATAAATGTATATACCATAGGCACAATTAGATTAGATAGAGAAGAAGGTAATAAATTGGTGAGTATTAGAGAGGTAGGAAAGAAGCCACAGAATATTTTATACTATTTAAAATATGCCTTTTATGGAAATATTTTATACTATTTAAAATGCCTTTCATGGATGGACATTCATTTTGTAATATATATTGTCTCACAGATTGTAGGCAATATTATATTGACTTGAATTCCAGTTGCCAATATGTATTCTGTTATTTTGCTATTCTGAAACCTGTCATTTATTTCTTTCCTAGATTTTATTGATCAGACATTTTCCTGCACACACCTTTAATTCCAAAGCTCCTTTTCTGAGATGAGAGTTTCCAACTGTTATTTTTACCCTACAGTGAGAAAGAAGTTTGATACTTTTTACAATTTTGAACGTTGTTTCAGCACGTCCCTGGCTGGACTTGAAACAGGACTGAGAAGCTTTGGTTTCCCTTTCAAAGCCCCATTCACAGTAACAACACCCATTAGCTTACACCGGGAAAAAAAGAACCTTTTTCTTGATGGGAAATGAATGCACTTTCCCAAAGAAAAAAAAGGAAAGCATTTTCTTTCCGAAAGCATTTCCTCATTCCGATAATTAAAAGTAGGGGCTGGTGATCTTTAGGACTTTTTCAGGCCCACCACAAAACAGTCACTAAACCGTAGGATTAAGAAATGGGAGATTCACACCCTTATTAGATTCAGTAACTAACTTGCCTCAAAGGAGTTTTAGGGAGAAAGAAAACCTAATACCCCCATTATAAACTTTTTTTTACCGCTCAACAGCAAAGATTCCATTACAACCCTTTATTTTAGCCAATTTGCAAAGGCCAGGAGGTGTTTTGCAAGGGTTTTTTTTCTTTTAAGAAATTCAAACAACTCACAGAAGAGTTATTTGGCAGGATATATTTTTGGCAAATATATACTTTTTTGCTCGTTGTCTCATTAGACTGTGAGTTCTATGAGAGCAAGAACTGTATTTCTCTTTCGTAGTAGTACCCCCAGAATCTGACACAGTGCCCAGCATATAATAAAAACAAATGCTTGTGTGGTAGAATATGATAACGAGTATGAAGAGATTCGCAGGGTCCGAATTAGAAGCAGCAGTGGGACTACTAGCGGAAGGAGAAGTGGACCTCGGAGTAAGAAAACTCGGAGTTAGAACCTACAAAGCAGGTAGCTCCCCGGACTAAAGCTGCCCGTCTCCTAAAGTCAGGTTCTCAGGTTCCACGTGACAGGCTCACCCAGAGCCTCCCGCAAACTCCTCCTTTTCCCAGCCCACCCTCAGGGCCCTGACCCGGAGCGGGAGCTTCCCAAGCCCAGACGCGCGAGCTTCCAGGGCAGCCTCCCGAGCGCCAGGCCCGGGCTATGGAGCCGAGAGGTGCCTTCCCGCGGGCATGCTGCCTGGTGAGCAGCTTGTATGTCTGCTTTGTCTTTGTCCTCCCGGTCGGGGACTCTGCCCCTGCGTCCCGAGTGCAGGACCCTGCGGTGGGTAAGTGCTGTGCCATCGCTCCCTAATGACTAGCTGTGGAGAACTGCAGGCAGTCAGGAGCGTGGGTGCTTGTTGGAGTCTCCAGATAAATTATATGTTTATTATTTTAAAAATGTTTTCTTCGTTTCCCCGCCTTCATTTTAGCTGAAGGGGGTGGGGAGAAGGGAAGCACTTTGGAGGTGTATAAGGCTTGGGCAGAGAGAGAAGACAGGAAGGAAGGAAGGACTACAGGAGGGGAGGATATAAAAGTACGTGGGGGAAGGCGGAGGGCGAAAGCATGTTCGGGTGAGGGGAAGGAAAGGAGGGTGCCCCTGTCTGCCAGCCTGCAGGTCCGGAGGGAGATTGTGAGAGAGCTACGGCTGTGCTGGGATCCTGTCCAACTGTCAGTCAAATGAAACTGCCTCTGGTGAGAGTGAACACCGAACACCCGAATAGTCAACTCCAATTTCCCACTGTTTTTACATGTGCAACCACCCTTTTTCTACCTTTGCTTGGAAATCGGAGGTGGCCACGAAATGGAAAACTAGAAAGCGTTCTCCTTACTCCTCAAGTTCCCGGAGAAGGAGGAAAAATCCGGTGAAAATACACACCTTCCTGTGATCTTACTTTGGGCTGGCGGGAGTACAGGCCCGCCTTCTCTCAGTCCTACTCTGGATTGCAGGCAAGGCTGCGGTTTGCTTATCTTAATCTATTACTCAAAGACCGGGATGTTCTGCATCCTCCCCACCCCCGCCCCTGCATCCTCCCAGCCCCCGCATCCCGGAGCTCTTCCTACAATGACGGTCCCCGGGAAGGGCTTGCCTTTTTCATGGAAGTAGCTGTCTCTTAAGCGTGTGCAGTAGTTAGCCTCGAAGAAAACACTTCTATCTCTTACTTGTATCTCTGAACAAGCGATTATTCTCATGTAATGGTCTGGGGCCACACACTTACCCCTGTTGCCAAGTTCCGGTGACTCAGCTCCTCCAACATTAAAGCAAGTCGGTTTCTCAACTGAAGTGAATGACAGACATAACAAGAAAGCGTCTCTGATGATGTCCCAGTTGTTAGCGCCTTTTGTTGCTCAAATGTGTTATAAAAGGGTGCAGAGCACCTGTTCCATACCAACCGTGGTTCTGGATCCTGGGGAAGAGAACAGAGTCCAGATACTTGGGGTTCCCACCTCTGACGTTTCTGTTCTAGACTTTGTTGAAGTGACACACTTCTTTGAGATTTAAAGATGCAATTTGATAATATAAAAGAGCTAATCACTGATTTTAGGGAGAACATGCTCAAGGTGAACATTTCTTCTTTTTGGGAAAGGAAAGCTAAATTTGACCCAGGTTTGCAGGAAGGATAAAGAGGGCAGCAACGTGTTTGAAAGCCTAAGTACTAATGCAGCAGGAGATTCCTTTATTAATGTGTGTGATTATTACTCAAAGTGAACGTTTACAGGGAAAAAAAAAGACCAGTATTTTCTAGGGCTAACTTTGTTACCTCAGTTTCATTTAATTACCCCCTTGCTCCTGTTTTGTCAAGTATTGTTAGTAAATCTAGAGAAGTGCTGCCAGGTTTTATGTAGGTGTGTATATTATTGTCATATATTCAGCACCTGTGTTATATATCAATCACTCTTCTAGGTTAGGGGTATATAAAAACCCAACCTCTTGGAACATATTCTCCTAGAGATACCAAGAATTCATAGGTAAATAAATTCAGGATATATGTAAAAAACACAGTGATTCAGGCTTACTGAAAAGTGGAGAAATCATGAAAGTTTTTTTGAAGGAGATGACAGGTGCACTGAGCTTTAAAGGGAGCCAGGAGTTCCAAGTGAGGAGGAAGAATGCTACAGGTGAGGAGGTATAGGATATGGGGATGGGGGATGAACTCTCACATTTAATGAAGGACAAGAAAACTAGTTTGGCTAGCAAGCTACCAGTTTATGAGGGGAAGCAACATGCAATAAAACCTGGAAAGGGAGGCTAGGACCAGATTTAGAAGAGTCAAGTTAGAGTTTATGTTTTATCCAAAAGGTAATGAGCAATTAAAGTTTGATGAGTAAGGGTTAGATCTATGCTTATTAGTCAAAAAGTGTCAGAGCTAAGAGTCATAACTTCATAAGTTAGAATTGGAACTAATCTGAGAAGTCTTTCTATCAGAACTCCTTCATTTTATAGATGAGGAAATAGTGGTCCAGAGCTAGGACTTGTTCAAGGTCACACAGGATTTGAACTTGAGTTCTCTGACCTGAAATCCAGTACTTTTTCTGTCACTAAAATTAAAGTTCAGAGCCAGAATTTGAACACAAATTTCTTTGTTCTCTAGGCAATTAGGTAGCACAATGGATAGAGTGGGCCGAGAGTCAAGAATCATCTTTTTGAATTCAAATCCAACCTCTGACACTTAGAACTGTGTGACCCTAAGCAAGTCACTTAACCCTACTTCCTCATCTGTCAAATAAGATGGAGAAGGAAATGACAAACTATTCCTTTATCTTTTCCAAGGAAACCCTAGTGGGGTTTTCAAAGTTAGACAGCATTGAACAACAATAATAACAATTCCTGACGCTAGATCAAAGGGCTTCTGAATTTGAGAGCATTAGTAGGGAAATACTTGGATAGGATTGTCTCTCCCCTCAAAAATCTTTGTTGGCCCACTTTTGCCTATTGAAATGGATGGGCCATCTCCATTCATCTTGATCTTGCCACTGGATCCAGATGGCTCTGGAGGGGAAAGTGAAACAGGTGACTGCATAGACCTCCTTCACTTAAATCCAATTCACTTGCATATTATGACATAATCTCCCTGATTTCATGATCCTCTTTGAGAATGAAGGACAAATAACAGCCTCTGTGAGCAAAGTTGGGCTGGAATTGGTTATTTGGAAGACTCATTCTTTCCTTCTTTGCCTCCTTCCCTTTCTCTCTGTTGTGTAAAAGTTCCCTTTTAATGTTGTGAACCAGTTTCTCCAATTGTCCTATTTAGTTATTCTGCCTGAGGTTATAACCTTTCCCTCTTAATGTTTGATGAGATAAAGGTCTACCTCAGTTGCTTTGCCCCCAAACCCCAGGCTATAATCATTCCCCCTTATATGGTTGATGAGATGAAGGTTTTTATATCTTTAGGTTGTGGACATTCCTTCTTAATGTTTGACAGGATAAAGGTTTATCCATTTTAGATGTTATTAGAATATCAGTAACCTCCCTCCATTGTTGTCATCCTAGGGGCCTCTCCCACCATTAGGTTATCCCCACCTAGGTACCTCCCCCATTATGTCACTGTTCTTGTTATCCTATAAAAAAGCTTGCTGTCCCAATACTCAGGACTGGACTCTTTGAGATGATAGTCTCGTCCAGCCCTGGGACCAACATCCATTTGGTCCCAGTATCTCTTTTCATTTAATAAACTATTGAATTGGTTTCTAACCTCTGTCTTGCTCAGTTTCTCTGGCATTACACTCTCCTTCCCTCCCTTCCCTTCTTTCTTCCTTCCCAATTTCCCTCCCTCTGTCCACATAAGATATTATAACCTTACCTGCAGATACTTTTAAAAGCATTTTTTTCCCCTCTTTTGCACTTCTGAAATCTTCCAAGATATCTTGGAAGTTTACTGGCTTGATTTCTTAAGAACCTGACCTTAAACCAAAAGCAATCTGATTCTAATTGGTCACCTATAGGTCCTAAGCCAAACCCAATTTGGTCTTAGTTTGGGTCCTAATTGACTCAGATTGAATGTAAATAACAATCTTTTCTGTTTTGGCCAGAAACCCTGAGGGTCTTCCCTTCTCAGATTCATTCATTCTTATTTAGTTTTTTTGGCACTAGGTTTTTTGGGGGAGATTCTTTTCCCTCAATTGCTACCTAATTTTAATCATTGAATAGGTACAGTCTCAGGCAAACTGGGTCCTCTTGAAGACCTTAGGTCAAAGTTTCCCATTTCATCCAGGGCCATCGCCAGTCATTTTGATCTATATCTGGCCATCGGACCCCTATGGCTCTGGAGTTAAAGGTGAGGCAGGTGAGCTTGCACAGCCCTCTCTTACTTAAACCCAATTCACTTGCATGTCATAGCATCCCCTCCCTGATTTTGGTCCTCTTCAAAAATGAAGGACAAACAACAAAGTAATCTTGATGCCATCTTGTCATTTATATTAATCCTCTCCATACTCTTAAGGGATGGCAGAGTGAGTGTAGTAAATTGAGGCCTTGGGGCCAAATAGACAAGTATGCAAAACTTGGCTCTAATATATTGACTGTACAAATAGTATTTACCTTTGGGAGGCGATGCTGTGACACATAAGTGATGGGTCTCCAGACTTTGTCCCCAGAATTCTTCTCCCCAAAAGACAGAAAGTGGGGAGATTATGGGTAATAGTCCAAGGTTTACTCAAAACTGCATAAATAGCTGATGAACGTGGAGAAATAAAAGCTACATACCTAGCTAAGGAATGTGGAGCAATTAAAACCTCTTACCTGTTGCTCCTTATTTGTCTTCTGTAACATTCCCCATCCTAACTTATTTGTCTTTCTGTAAAAACTGTTGTTCTTCCTTATCATTCTTTTATAGTCTTGTAGGCTTTTAACCTTACTAAGCCCCAACTTTTCGGTATGTAAACCCTTCCTGAACTATTTCTAATTTGCTAGACTTCCTTTGGAGACTAGCCTGTCAACTATGATATAAAGAAACTCTTGTGACAAAGAGAGAATCTCTTTGATTATGAATTGTGAGTCTCATACACTTCAAAGTGAATTGGATTGTGGTGAGGGAACTCTTTTTGAGGTCACCTGCCTCACTTTCTCCTTCATAGGCATCTGGGTCCACTGATCAGATATAGATCTGGATAGGAGACTGTCATTCTTAAAAAATACTTGTTGACTCACTCTGAGCAAATCATTTTATGAATCAGTACCCCTGGCCACTCTTTTAAAACTCAGTTACAAAGCAGGCTTCTAATTTGAATCCTGTGTGAAGCCTATTTTTTTTTTTTTTTTACCTTTTTTATGGCTCTCTTCTCTTTTCTCTCCCTGCTCTTCTTCCACTCTCCTCTCTTCTTTTTTTTCTCCTCTTTCCCTTTCACATCTCTATTTTGTTATGTTACTATAAATCTTTTAAACCTAGATTACACATCCTCCCTAAATCCTTTCTTATTTAATCTCCACAATCTGTAGTAACCATACCTCACTTTAGTTTTGCCATACTATTTTTCATGCTATCAAGTCTTATTTTGTATTATTGAAGCATGTAGTGTATTTCTATCAGGGTAAGTTTGATGTGCTATCTAAACTGTTCCCAAGAGTTTTTCTTCCTCTTGACATTTTTCTCTGTTTTTGAATCCTTTTCATTTTTTTCGGCTACTAAAAAGTCCTGGAGGAAGTTACTTTGCTGAATAGATCCACTTCTAATTGATATTGTTTAATCTCAGTTGTGTGTACTCACTGCTGCCTGACAATCTTTCCCTAATGCAGTCTCTATTTCATTCCTATAGAGAGATTGTTCCAAACCTTCTCTTCTCTCTTCTAACAACCCTCTTCCCACCTCCCTCTCAGCAGAGAATCTTTCATGTTTTACTGAGAAAATAAGATCCTATTCTCTGTGAGTTCTCTCTTTTAGCAATCTCTTTGGTTTCATTACTCATTTTCTCTTTTATACCAGTTCCTGACGCATTACTCACTAAGGCCAGTCTTTCTGTTTATTCCTTGATCTCATTCCCTCCTCTGACAGATTATTCCTTCTGTGCTACCTACAAACATGCAAGATATCTCTTCTCTTTAAAACAAAAATCAAACAAAAAAACCTCACACTTGATTCTACCATCCACTCAAGCTAACTGTCATCTTTTATCTCTTCTTTTCACAAACTTCTATGAAAAGATGTTTACACTTCTTGCTTCTTCTCAATTTATTATAGTCTGGCTTCCAGCTTCTTCATTACTAAACTGAAACCGCTTTCTCCAAGTTTACTGATGGCTTCTTAATCGCTAATTCTAAAGGTTTTTCTCCAGTCCATTTCCTCTGCTGCATTTGACACTGTTGATCACTCTTCATTGAATATTTTCATCTGTCTGAATGTTCATGTCACTGTTTTCTCTTAGTTTTTTCCTTATGTTTCTAGTAATTTTTCAGACACTTTTGCTGTATGATATTCATATACTTACCTCATATACTTTATATTACTACCTCATATACTTGCCTCCAGTTGTGGGTATAACTCTCCTTACCCTTCTCTTCTCCCCTTTTTTTCTCTTAGAAACTTGAACTCTATGCATTTAGTTATTATCTCTTAAGTAGGTGACTCAGATCTTTGTCTGTATGTCTCTCTTCAGCCTTAGTTTTGTCAAACCCAGAAAATAAATCAACAGAATCACAAAGGTAATGCAACAGTTGTTAACCCTGAAAAATACCAAAGAGCTCACAGAGGTAATACTCCAACTGTTAACTTCAAAAGATAAAATAACATAAAAACAAATTTCTAACAGTAGCTACATGCAAAAAAAAAAAAAAAAAGCATTCTTTATTCTGTTGTGAGTAAAAAGTGGGAACTAGATACATGCTCTGTGACCCAAAGTATAGATTCTGAGCTTTGATAGAGTAGTAGCAAGATAAAGAAACAAGCAGTCTGTTGTAGCCATGGATATGAAGGGATAACAGCAACAATGAAGGCAAGTTTGACCTATAGCAGGACTTTAAGACTAAAATGTAGTTCTTAAAAGTATTTGAGCTCAGGGACTACCTGAGGCTGGTTTGAAACAATTCTGCAATTTTGCTGTAACAGAGCTCACTCAGAAGGTAAGAGCAAAGGACTGTCGTAATGGCAATCTAAGGACACAGCCTGTTTGCTGGGCCTTATCTCTGGAAAACAATGTCTTCTAATAGTAAAAAGAAAGCAGTGAAAAGAGATATCCTAACAGTCTCTTTCTTATTTCTCTCTAACTACATATCTGTCTGTTCCTTTTTTCTCTTACCCAATCACCACCTTAGTTCAGGCCCTCCTCATGTGTCTCTAGATTATTTTCCTTCCAGTCTCTTCTTTCTACAAACTCTTCTATACATAAAGCTGCCAAGCTGTTATTCTAAAAGTGCAAACCTGACTTGACCATTCACTTGATGTAGAAGCTTCAGTTGCAATCTATTTCCTATGGAGTAAAACATGAAGTTTCTTTTAAGAAAATCAAATTAACAGTATGAATTAATAGCTTTTCAGAGTTTATACTTTATATTTATTATTCCGTTTGCTACACTAGAAATGGCAAACACCGAATAATGTCACCACAAGTGAAATTAATTATATTCTAACAGGCAGGCAATCACAGTTTATGTGGGAATCATTTCAAAATCATTGACTTATTGGAAAAATTACAAAAATCCTAGCAAATTAGAAGGTTAAAAATGAGAAGACAGATAAGATGATGTGAAGTTGAAACAAGTGCATTTTTATCCACTTAAGGTTTTACCTTGGACTAATTTTGGGCAAATTACTTATCTTGCTTCTCCAGTTTTCTCATCTATAAAATATGAATGTTCATGCCTACACTCCTTTTCTTACAAGGTTGAAACCTCATTGCGTTTCAGTTATTTTTTGAATCTACATAGATTTCTAGAAGTAGAATGTCATAGTCAATATATCATAGTCAATAATATAATTGCTTCCAATTATATTGGTCTTAGAAACCATCTAGTTTAACATGCTCATTTTGCAGGAAAATAAAATAAAACTCAGAGAGCTGTCAGGTTCATAAGGGGCTCTTTTATATGAAAGTGAATTTAAGTCTATACTAAAAATTCTTTATTTCAGAAACATGGACAACAAATTAGTTACTTTATGTCATAGTATATTATGTAATCATATATAGTAAGAACAGTAGGTATTTTATTTGGTAATGCATAAGTAAAATGATTGAAAATTCAACTTAGTTAATGATTCCCTCTCCAACTCCTACTAACCTCTTATAAATTGTGATACCTAATATCCTAAAGATAAGCTGTCTTCAAGGTAATACTAGACTTATTACAAATTTCGGTGTGTTGGGGAATTTGTGTTAGTTTAAAAACGAGTTAACATTTGGAGTAGAGATCAATATTATGAATCAACATTCACAAAGTTGTACTTAGGTAATCATTAATTGACCAGTAAAGGTTTCTGGTGACTGTCGGTGGCCAGTGTTTGGCACTGTTATATGGTTCAACATGAAAAACTAAAAGCATTTCTATAAAGTGGAAACATTAAAGAAGCAGGCAGGGATATCTGCTTTGGCACTGTACCCCAAGGACTATGGGAGATTTCCATCTAACTTGAAGTTGAAACCTTCCATATGAGTTGTCACCTCCATTAGAATGATAGCTCTTTAGGAGCAGAGACTGTCGTACTTTTATAATTGTATCCTCAGACCTCAGAGCAGTGCTTTGCACCTAGTAAGTTCTAAATAAATATTTCATTCATTTATTCACTCTAGCTATAGATACCCCTTCTGTGCCATTTTCTTTGTAATGTTGTAAAAGAGCAATTACTTGAACTAGATTTGGTTCTAACTCCAATCTTGCTGCGAACTAGCTGTGTTTATGTGGTTATGTATCCTAGGCTTTTTTTTTTCCTCCTCTGTAAAATTAGTGTAATTGCTAATATTTCATTCAGCTCTAAAATTCTGTGGTTCTAGAAATAGCTAGCATTTGTCAAATGCTTTAAACTTTTCAAAGCCCTTTTCAAATATTGTCTCATGATCACAATAACCCTCGCAGGTAGGTACTATTATTGACTTCCTTTTTAGATGGGGAAACTGAGACTTAGAGAATTTAAGTGACTTGCCCATGGTTACATAGTTATTAAGTATCTGGGGCTGGATTTAAACTCTGATCTTTTTGACTTCAGATTAGGATCTCTATTCACTCTGCCGGCTACCTAAATGGAATCAGTAATAGTGATAGAGAAAAACCAAGAGCAAGAACTGACATTGTTTAGAGTATATTTTGGTATATCTCACTATATAGTCTCAGTAGCTATACACACATTATATATTTGAAACTCTTGTGTTTCATACAATTGGTTGTGGCTGGCCTGAGTGCAGTCTCTTATTATATTCCTAAATGTAATGGCTTTGACCCTTGGGATAATTCCCTGGCAGAGGATTTTGGTTAATGTGAGCATTCTGTAGCAGTTCTCAACTGCTCCAATGAAGCAGTATTGGACATTCCTCCCTTACAACTGTTTCCCTTGCTAAGTAAAATAGTAGAAAAACCTAAATGATGGGCAGCTGCTAGGTAGCTTTCAAAAATCCTAAAGGGAAATTCTTACATTTAGGCTAAAAACTTCTTCTCTAAAAATTGCATTCAGTTTTTGGTAATCTTAAGTATAACTCCAGATGAGAAATTAGGAGATAGAGTATATGGTCCAAGCTCTACTGTTAACTCAGTATATAATACTGGGCAAATCATATTACCTTTCCTTATAAATTTTTCTATCTGGAAAAATGCAAATAGTCATACCTAGAGAATAATTGTCAAATCATAAATCTTTCACGGAAACATGATGTTAACTTACAAAGTAGTATCTTGTTACAAGGGTGTCTCCATATATTTCATTATGCAAATCAAGTTCTTACATATTCATGATATCTCTGAACCCATCACTGTGGCCCAAGTTTATGAGTCAGTAAGCCAAGTCATTCTTCCAACTGTTCTGTTTCCTCATCTACTCACATGGAAAGATTGCATTTAACTGTAGGGCACAGAAGCATGTTGTTGACTCAGAACTTCCCCACCATTGTGTGGAGAACTGCTTTCAATTTCTTACAAAATTGTGTAAAACTGAGCTTAAAAGCAGAAGTTTCAACAATATTTCCTTTCAATCAATAGGACAGTTCTGGCATGTGACTGACTTACATCTAGATCCTACATACCACATCACTGAGGACCATACAAAAGTATGCTCATCATCCCAAGGAGCAAATGCTTCCAACCCTGGTCCATTTGGAGATTTTCTCTGTGATTCTCCATACCAGCTCATTCTATCAGCATTTAATTTCATTAAGAATTCTGGACAACAAGCATCTTTCATGATATGGACTGGGTAAGTGATCAAGCCAATAGCAGCTAGAATTTACATGGTATCTACTTTATGAAAAGCCTTAACAGAATAGCAAATGATTTATGAAGATGTTATATGAAATATATTTCCTGAAGTGCTTTACATGTATTTGTTTCCATAACATTAAATAAAATTAAGATTCTTCTTTTAGAAATAAGAAATATTAATAAAGCTACTCTATGTGTAAGATGAGTTAATTTACTATATATTTTCATATTATAAAATGATATATTGTGAAATAGTAAAGATTTCTCAAAATTTTTGGAAAATGTGTCTTAGAGAAAGTATTAAATGCACCTTATTGTGTTGATAGTATTTATAAGAAGCCATGGAATATGTTTTAAAATAATTTTCTTAGGTTCTTTCTATGTCACTCCTGTCATGAATGTATGCTTAGGTGTCTTGTACCCCAAAAAAGTCAGAAATCAGAAATTTTCATGTTCCCACAATCCAAGAGTTTGAAAGGACCTTAGAAGTTACCTAGACCAATCTGGATCCAAACAGGGTTGACCGCTACAATTATTCCCCACCGCCAATCCCAGTTGCTTAAAGATCTCCAGTAAAGTATTCCATTGTCTACTAAGGTGGTCCATTTCATTACTGGAGAGCTCTGGTTTTTAGGAACTTTTTTTTTTTTTTTTTTAACATTAAGTCCATATTTTTTTGTCTGCCCCGTTTCTTCTTTTTGATTGCTTTATTATATCCTTTGGAATTAATCAAAACAATTTCTCTTAGGTATTCAACTGATCCTTCTAAGTTCATAATCTTATAGCTTTTACCTTATGTTTCTCCCCTATACCTTTTGGTTTTTCAGATTTAGATGGTTTCCCTTGGTTTTTATTTCTCTGGTCCCTCTGGATTGACTTCTGAAAGAATCATTAATGACAGCTATTCATTTTCTGTTCTGCTTTAAGATTAGCAAAGGACATCACATATATTATTTCATTTAATCCTTGCAAAAACCTTGTGAAATATATGTGATTGTTATTATTATTCCAATTTTACAGATGGGAAAACTCAGTATGTAAGAGAAAGAAGGGTAAAAAGAACTATTGATTGCACTAATGAAGTAGTGAAAAATATGACTGGTACTGATACATTTTTGGAATATTATTTGCAGCAGGTTTTCATATTATGACTTGTAAACATTGTATGTCTAAGGTGATTGAAAAGCTTCTTTTAAAACTCCATTTTCCTTTAATTGCCATAAAAGTAAGGAACACTATCTTCTCTTCAGGGATAGCCCTCCTCATGTTCCAGTAAAGGAACTCTCTACGGATATAGTCATAAATGTCATTGGCAACATGACAACCACCATCCAAAGCCTCTTTCCCAATTTCCAGGTTTTCCCTGCTTTGGGCAATCATGACTACTGGCCTCAGGTAAATTTATCTTAAAACAATTATGATCTTGGGGGATAAAGATAGATCTCTTAGGATCTATTTGACTATTTGATGGGAAAGGTGTGGGGATGGGAGTAAACAAAAATAAATGAACTGTTGCTTTTGTATAAAAATATAGAGTCAGCTTCTTGGTTCTTCAGAGACTGATTATTTATTTGGGAAATCACCACAGCCCCTTTTGTTACTTTTACTCTCATCATCTAATTTCTTTTGATTCATTTCATTTATATCTTTTTAAATTGCTTGTGCCTGGGGATGGGAAGGAAAGGAAAAGTGATAAACCTGTCACCTTGTCATTATGGTTGGCACTCTTGGTCCAAGTTAGTTTTGAGAATTATCTAAGAATTCCAGTTATTCGAATGTAGTTCCCAGGTGCTACAAATTTAAATAAACATGACTGAAGAGGCTGCTGCAGTATATGTTTAAAATTACTCTTAAATTCTAAAATGAAATTTAAGTGTCAGATGATTGGTAGATACTAAGATTTAATGCTATGAAGGATATTGGGGGAATTTTGGTTCAACAGAAGTAGACAGTTGTTTAAGTTAAAGCAATAGATAATGTCCAAAGACACATTTTATATCCATTGTATTTTTTGTCTGTGCTTAAATGTGATATGGGCATTAAATAGTGTCAAAAGACACATTTTGGCCAATTTCATTGAAAATGTATTCTTGTCTCTTCTGAATAGAATCAATCACCAACTTCACATTAATAATTCTAATTACTGATAACATTTTGTTTGAAGTGGTAAATATTGCATGCTATTTAATAAGTCAACAAGGACTTATTAAGCACTTGAGAATGCAAGGAAAGACCCTGCCCTTAAGAAGCTCACAGTCTAATGGAGGAAATAACATGCAAAATGACTATGTACAAATAAGATAGAGAAAGAATTGTTTGGAGACAATCTCATAGGGAAGTCCCTAAGATTATGGAGCTCTAGGAAAAGTTTCTTGTAGTGAGACTTCAGTTAAGACTTGAAGGAAGAAAGGAGGAAGATGTGAGGTGGAACAGAATTCTTGACATGGGGCACAGACAGTGAATATGAATGTAGAGATATTCTAAAGACATGTGGAGGTCATATGACTCTAAAACTCAGAAAAGAGATGAATGCTAGAGATAAAAATTTGATAGTCATAAGCATTGATTGAGGCAGTATCCGAAGCTCTAGGAATAAATAAATTTGCCAAGGGAGATCTATGGACAAAACTTTAAGAAGCACACAGTTTGTGCAATTGTATATGGAGCCATGGAAATAAACTGAGACATAACACTTAGTCAAGTAGGAAGAGAAACAACTTGATACTGTGTCTGTGAAAGTCAAGCAGGAGAGAGGATTTTGAAACCTCCCATTATTCAGTAAAGCTTGGATAGACTGAATAGAACCTAAACCATTTAAATTTCATTTTCCTTATATAAAACTGCATACCACAAATTAACATCTATGTTGTTTTGTATTTTAATTTATTTTGTTAAAATATTTTCTAATTACATTTTAATCTAGTTTCAGCAAGACACCAAGAAGCCCACAAACTATGAGTTTGACATTTCTGATGCTTGGTATTCTATTAGAAGTGAGTGGAGACCTTCTAGAGGCAAGCATTGTCAGCCATGAAACTGTGGTGTGTAGAGATTATAAAAGTAAGTCAGGACCAGGGAACTAATCATACAGGGATTAGAAAAGTTGATAGTTTGCAGTCAGGCTATCTTAAAGTCCACCAACTGTTCTGAAGTCCAGAAGAGTGCACAGATCAAGTGTGAGACTAGAACCAAGAGTCAAAAACCAGACAGAGTAGCAGAAATTAAGATATATGGAAATGCTAGAGAGCAGTAAGCAGAAGGTTAGGAATCATAAAATCAAACCACAGTCAGGTCATATATGACTATTTGAGGATGGAAGAGAAAGAAAAATGAAAAAAAATCTGTATACGAGGCAGGGTGTAGATTTATTAGATTCAAAGTACCAGGAGAAGAAAAGTTGGAAAACTAAGAGGCATTAGTACCAAGGAGAATTTGAACATGTGGCAAATGCCAAAATGATACTTATTCTATGATGCCTGTTGGAATTGAGAGCATATAACAGATAATAGGAAAGACAAGAAAAACAATAAAAATAATCAACATTTCATTTTGTTTGACAATATGTGCAATGGTCCATACTCATAGACTCACTTCCTCATTTGATTATTTTATTAAAATGGTTTTTGTCCTCCCATCATTATCAGAAATACAAATTGCATCATGAAAAGCACATATTCAACTTCTTCCAGAGTTGTCTATAAATAATTATAGCTGATAATTAGGCAATAATGCCTGAGAAAGATGCTGCTGAATTAGAAGCATAATGTATATTGAAAGCATGCAGATGTTTCACATAGATACAGAAACACATACACATATTCATATCTCCACCCATTACACAGAAGAGGTAGGTATTTGCTTGCCAACCTTTAAGATTCCTTTTTGCTCCCACCCAAAGAAGCAGCCTGGCTCAGAGTCCTTAATTAGTTTTTAGATTTTTCCCACTCCCCTCTACTAGTAGTAATCTGGGTGAGCCTAATGCTGTTTCTTCTAAATTCCTTTATTCTTTGCTATAGATTTAACACACCTAGAAGGCTATATGGTGAACTAGATGAAACATGATACTGGAAGAGATCTTTAATTCTGGTTGCAGAAGTCCTCTTGTGGTCATCTTGAGCAAGTTTTTTTCTCTTATCCATAAAATGAGGGGGTTGACTTACATGATGTCTGAGTTCCTGTTCTTTTTTAAAAATTCTATAATGCTAAGTGACATAGCATACTGTAATCTCCACTTAATTGCCATAAACAAAGTCTAAGAAAGCTTTAGGATTCTTAGTCATGGATTGTTAGTAAAGTTGTTTGATATGTCATTGTATAACATTCTATTAAGTGACTCTGACCTCTGATACAGAACAAAACAAGGTAATTAATTTCAGTTAAAACAAGATGTTTGGTTATTACTTAACCCGAATATATGAGTTACCATCATAATATATTTGGCAATTAGGAAAAATCATCTTGAGCTAATGATTTGGGTCACATTGGGCAATGACTAGGATGCTGTATTGGTTCTGACATGTAGATCTATATCTTGGAAGCGTTTCCATCAATAATATAGGGGTGGGCAGTCATGGTAAAAAAGCTTAATTTTTTTTTTAAGCATAATGTCACAAAATATGAATATATTACAATGATTTTCTGATTCTGAAAGTGGCTATAGAGTTTTAATTTACATTTCCATTCTTTAAAATTAAGGTGTGGAAGCAGCTAGGTGGTGCAGTATATAGAGCAGCAGCCCTAAATTCAGGAGGATCTGAGTTCAAATCTTGTCTCAGACACTTAACACTTCTAGCTGTGTGACCTTGGGCAAATCACTTAACTCCAATTGCCTCAGCTCCCCCTCCGCCCCCAATAAAATAAATAAATAAATAAAAATTAAGGTGGTATTTATGCTATTGTGACAACTGTCTTTTCTCCATGAATATAAAAGTAATATCATGCATTTGTCAAGGATTCTTTTAGAAGCTCAAGCCATTTTGAAAGGTAAAACGAAAACAAATGTAAAGAGTCTTCAGATAAAGAGACAATATTGAAATAATAATAATAGCTAACATTTAGATAGTGCTTACGATATGTCCCACATTGTGTTCAGTACTTCACATTTATTTCATTTGAGAAGCAGATTGATTATGCCCATTTTATTTTTTCAACATAGAGAATTCCCAAGTTTGGGAACTTCCTTACCTGATAAAGATCCTTCATAATCTGTCTAAAACTTTGTTAAGTCTTAGAAAAATATATTCTAGAATATTCATCTATGATGGCAGTGTGACAGTGATATGATATTGGATGGATCATTCAGTTTCCCTCAATCTCAATTTCCTCAACTGCAAAATGAGACATTTGGACTAGGTTGTCTTTGAAGTCTTTCCTAGCTTTAAATGTTTTGATCCTGAGACATATGAGAGATTTGTGGTTTGCTCTGGATCATACAGTTTAATATGTGTTAAGAAATAATATTTGAATCCAGGTTCCTAATTTAAGTCCAACACCTCACTCGCTCCATCCACATTGTCTTAGATAAAGAACATGCTAGAGGAAATTGTGGAAGGGGATATGAGGCATGTGCTCAGCCCACAAATACAGTCTCCATGAGAAAATTAGGCACAGACTTACCACACAGTAATATGATTCAGTTTCCCTTGATCTCAATTTCCTCAACTGCAACCAAGTTTGTTGGGAACACATGATTAAGGCAACAAAACCTCATAATCTTTTTCTTTCCTTATAGAGTCCTCAAGTAGCTCGTGTTTTGATTACCAAGGCTAGTTCTTTTTTAAATCCATGTCATATTCTCTTCTCTACTGTAAGATGTCATGTTCTTTGAAACTATCTCTTTGTATTCGAATCTATCCTTTGCTGTCTCACCTATGCTTTAACTTGCTAATTATATTAAATTATTAGAAGATTTTGTATGAATTAGAGTTTTTATGGCCATAAGACTATGATCCTTATGTTTAGGTCATTAATTTTAAAAATAGTTCTACCATAATATTTTTCATCCATGTACCTTAATCGAAAATTTAATGATATCTTATGTTGTTATATTTGGTCAGGATCAACTGCCTGTATCCACCAGCAAAGTATATGAAGCTGCAGCAAACTTCTGGAAACCATGGTTAACGGAGGAAGCCATCAATACTTTGAGGAGAGGTAAATTTCAAAAACTTTAGATGCCTTTTTGCCATGCTTTGAAAATATGTGGTTCATACTTGGTCCTTAATTAATTGCATTGGTTGGGTGTGCCATACCAGTCCCAGAGAACTCCAGCACCTTGTTTTACTGCAAGTCTGTGAGTTGTTAACATTGCTTTAGTACAGTTGCTACAAACCAGTTTATCTTGTAGGTAATTCTGTCTCCTACCTCCCTCTTCTCAATTTATGACTGTCTGGAGAAAAAATGAGCTTGTGACACATGAAACAAAAATTTACATATGGATTTGAATATGAATTAAAACTAACTCTGAAACCAATGCAGTAGCCAAATCAATTAAAAAGTGTAAACATGTGCAAGTGTCAACTTTAACCAGTCAGCTACAACTTTGCAAGACTAACAGCCATGTACAATTAATGGATGTTAACACTTTAAAAAATGGACATGCAGGAAGTATTTTACTGTGTCTGTAAGGATGAGTAAAAACACATAGATAGTATACCATAATACCCAATCTGATAAATGCCCCCAAATTTTATTTTAACGTGTGTGTATATATATATATGTGTGTGTGTGTGTGTGTGTGTATAGACATATATAAAAATGTTTGTGTGTACATAGACACACTACAAATGTATTGTGTTCTACTAAATATATTGTGTTCTACTAAAAATTTATGTCACTAAATCTTAAAAGACCTTTACAACTGCATGACAGTTCCTTTTTTTGTTTGTTTGGTTTTTTTTGATTGACCATTCTGTTCCCCTCATTGTGTTCCCAGTGGATATTTTCTTTTCAAGTTACTTACACTTTCATCTCCTTCTTTTCTTTCATCAGAAGACCATGATTCACACTTCACTGAAACAATTGAGACTGTATTAATTTTTGATTTTCCCCAGTTTTAAATGATTTCATGATTATCTCATACTTTTTCTTCAGTATGAGAAGATGAAGTGGCCCTTCTATAATTTCAATCCTTCTGTGCTCCTGCTCTCTCTTTGTCTCTTGTCATATGACATTCCTTGGTCATTTCTCCATATTTTTATACTTTTCCTTAACTACCAACTCCTTCCCTTCTGTCTTCATAAATCTCTGGTCTGTCATCAGTAACATCATTATTAGCATCATTAACAGTTAGTGGTTATAACTAGTTCAAGCAAAGATATTTATTAAGATGGCATAGTTAAAAATAGTAGCTCCAAAGCTCCTTTCACCCCCATAAATATGAGGCATGTGCTCCCACAAATACAGTCTCCATGAGAAAATTAGGCACAGACTTACCACACAGTAGTAACAAACCAAGTTTGTTGGGAGCACATGACAAAGGCAATATAACCTCATGATCTTTTTCTCTCCTTACAGAGTCCTCAAGTAGCTCGTGTCTTGATTACCACGGCTAGTTCTTTTTTAAATCCATGTCATATTCTCTTCTCTACTGCAAGATGTCATGTTCTTTGAAACTACCTCTTTGTATTCGAATTTGCCTTTGCTCTCTCAGCTGTGCTTTAATTCTTATTATCTATAGGGATTTATCTTCTGGGGAATATCAGGAATTAATACAGAGGTTTTTGGTTTGTTTGGTTTTAGTTCTGTGTGGCAATGGTAATAAGTATTTGCCCAGGGTCATATGGCTAGTAAGTTTCTGAAGTCAGATTTAAACTCATATTGTCCTGACTCTGAGGACCAGTCCATTGTACTACCTAACTGTTCCCAATGGAGCAGCTTGTTTTTTACTGGGTCAGAACTCTGCTGCTAGATTCCATAGGCTAATGGAGTGTGAGGAGGAGAGAAATATCCTTCCTTCTCATGCTGTAGGCACAAAGGTCTCTTTCCCAAAGCTGCTCCTGGATTGTTCTCTCCCTAAATCATCCAAAGGCATCACCAATTTTCACTGGGCCAGTGGGTGTTCCCCTTTATGATTCCTTGGGGTTGTTTTATTCAACATAAGTAATACTGGGCCAGTGGGTATTCCCCTTTATGACTCCTTGGGATTGTTTTATTCAATATAAGTAATATTTGGACAGTGGGTGTTCCCCACTTTATGACTCCTTGGGGTTATTTTATTCAACATAAATCAAAGGATTATTGTCCTTTTGTTAATGGATAGTTAAAGCATTAGCTCTTTATCCTGTGGCTTTATCAAATGAACTCTAGGAGGAAAACCAGACCAGCACTCTCTTATATTCTAATTAATTTTCCTACATTGGATTTTTCCCTGTCCAATCTATCCCCTACACAGTGGCCAAATTGATAATATTAAATGATGCGCTTGACTATGTTACTCTCTTGCTCAAGGAACTTCATTGCTTCCTTATTGTATGTTCAGGGGAATTAGTAGCCCTGGTGTGAGGTTTGCTTAGTCCATTTTAGGATCTCTAATCACCTTTGGTGTTCACCTGATTCATCTAACTCTCATCCATGGCTCCAAGAAGCTGTAGCATGTGCAATGGCCCCCTAGTAAACTGTCTTGGCAGATGGCTAAACTAGTTTGGGGGTAACCATCAAGCCCCAAATCTTTAAGGGAAAAAGGAAGATATCCTCCTCCAAGCATGTGAAGACTTCCTGGCGGAATGGATGGATGAGAACAATTTATTCCAACATAGCCATGAAAGCAGCTGAAGCAGATGCTGTGGAATTCTAAGAGCTTGGCCATTCCTCAAAGGCACCAAGATCATCCACTGCATCCTGGGCCATCACGAGTCATCTTGACTTTTTTTCTGTCACTTCACTTGGATGACCAGGAAGAAGGAGTTAGGCTGATGATTTTGTACTCTGCCTCATTTAAATCTAGTTCATTCACAAGTCAAGACATCATCTGTGATGTCATTGGTCCTCAGAAAAAAAGGACAAACAACAGCAACATTGTCTTAAAATACAGTAAATACAAACTCCTTTATTCATCATTTAAAGACCTTGATAATCCTTCCTTAGCCCATAATTCCAGGCTGATTACATATATACTGTCTATCACATATTCCTCAGTCCAGCTGGAGTTCTTACTTTTGGTTCCTCATTCATCTCTATCTGTACTTTTACACTTTCTTATAATACTCTCCCTCCTCATCTCAGCCTCATGGAACTCTTGGCACCCTTTAAGGCTAAGTTAAAATTCTACCTCCTTCAAAAGACTTTACTTGATTTCCTAAATCCTTTCATTTTATAAATAGAAAACTGAGGTATAAAGGTTAAGTGATTTGTCTAAGATCACATAATTAAGTGCCTGAAAAAAGGTAAGTCTTTACAATACGGTACTCTATGCAATGAACTACTTAGCTACCTGTGCTTTTATTTATTTACTTATTTATTTTTTGCTGAGGCAATTGGACTTGCCTAGGGCCACACAGTTAGGAAGTGTTAAGTATCTGAGGCCACATTTGAACTGAGGTCCTCTTGACTTCAGGGCCGTTGCTCTATCCATTGTGCTACCTAGCTGCCCCCTGTGTATTTATTTTATAAAATCCTGTGTTATTTATCAGTGGACATGTATTCTTTAGCAGGATGTAAACTCATTTTGGACATTTAGACATCTGTTTTTCTTTGAATTTATTTCCAGAGCATTTAGCATAGTATTTAGCATAAATATCTGTTGGTTGATAGATTGAAACAAAGGTCCTTCTATAGTTCTTAGTGAAACTTTAATTGTAACAATATTTTTAAAATGATTTTATCTTTATTACATTTTATATTTGTTTCATTGTTTTTTTTTTAATTTTACTATAATTTTATTTTGGTCTCTATCTTGGGAAACAAACAAACAAAAAGAAATTATAAAAGAGATAGCTCTAAACTAGGAAGGATGTCTTTTCTTACATCCCTGAAAAACTATACAAAGGCATTTTCATTACCCTGTTTCATGTCCCACCATGGGCTCTGATAAATTCTTCTACCTAAGTGACTTTCTTTCTGGGAAAGTTTAAGCCCAACTTCCAAGATAGTCCAGACTCCTATACTAATGTTACTTGATTATTCTTTGCATTTATAAGTTTATAAAATTTAGGTCAGGAAGTGAACTGAGAGGAAATTAAGGCCAAAATCTTGCCCAAGCCTCTTACACAATCAATAAACAACAAAAGATTCACTAAGAACTTTAGAAGGACCTTTGTCCTATGTATTTATTTTATAAAATCCTGTGTTGCTTATCTGTGGACATGTATACTTTAGAGGATGTAAACTCATATTGGACTCTAGGTCCTTTTAATCAGTGTTCTTTGTCCTACACCATACTCTTTCTCTAGTCCAGTGTGATTTCTTTACTCTCCTACTCCCTACTACATTGCTGTTCACTGTTAGGCCGGATTTAAAAAACAAAACAAAATACATACAATAGACGAGTATGGGTCCCTTTTATTCATCTGTTAAACAAATAGGATAATAAGTTTTGTTTTTTTTTTTTTTTTTTTTTTTTGCTTAGTTCTTTTGTGTACTTGCTACCTCATCTTAATTTCTTCTGCTTCTGTTAAATTTCTACCATTTTGGCTTTTATTCGTGTCCATTTTGGGGTCAAATTTGAACTCCAAAGGTGAGTCTTCTTTGACTTCAGGATTGATACTCTATCCATTATGTCACATTGCTACCCATAAACAGGGTAGATTCACATTTCTGTATTATTTGCTTAGGTTCAGGTGGTTCTGGTTGATGTTAGGGGATAAGATATAAATCATTTGTACTCAATATTTTCCATCCCACACTCTTCAGTGAAAGTGATTATAGTCTTATGAGGTCATGAAAATCAGTTTTTCAAAAATAAATTTCAGTAGAATGTCATATTAATTCTTCTTCACTTCAGTTATCCCTATAGTCCCCCCCAAAAAACAGACAAACACAAACAAACTCTGTGGTCACATTGATTGTACCTAGTCAATGTAGTGGAGAGAGCAATAAATTTGGAATTTGAAAACTGGGTTTAGATCTCATCTGGGCTCTTTGTGCAATTTTGGCTAGACATAACCCCCTGGGAATTATTTTCTTCATCTATGAAATGAAGAGGTTGGAGTAGATTAATTTAGTAGTCTTGTTTCAACCTATAATTCTATAATATTAATAAAAGGAGGGAAAGAAGGAAGATAAGAAAGAGGAAGAGGAGGAAGAGGATAATTACTTTTACAATTTCTATCATAAGTTTCTTGTTAATATTTTACTCTTCTTATTCCATGATATCTTCTAGTTTATATTCTTTTTCCTGTTTCCCATTATATCCCTCTTCCCTCTAAATTTCTTGATATCCTTTAATCTGTCCTTTCTCTTTCTGATGAAAAGGTGATCTTTCTCCTTGTCATCTTCTCTCCTTTAGATGATCATCCATTTAATTGTCTTCTTTTTCTCTATTCTTCAAATCCTTCCTATTTATTGGCTCCTTATCTACTACTATCTTTAAATATGCTCAGGTTTCCTCAGTCCTTTCCTACCTGGATTTTTGTGCTAATACCCTAGTTTTCTTACTTATCTGGCTGTTCTTTTTTTTCTTCCAATCAATAGTATCTTATTTTTCCAAATACATGTAAAAATAGTTTTCAACATTCATCTTTATAAGACTTTGTGTTCCAAATTTTTTTCTCCCTTCTTTCCCAAGACAGCAAGCAATCTGAAATATGTTAAACACGTGCAATCTTTTTAAACATATTTCCACATTTGTTGTATTGTGAAGAAAAGTCAGACCAAAAAGGAAAAAACCGTGAGAAAGAAAAAGCAAATAAACAAACAAAAAGAAGTGAACAATACTATGCTTAGATCCCCATTCAGTTATCATAGTTCTCTCTTCTGGATGTGATTGGCATTTTCCATCTTAAGTCTATCAGAATTGTGTTGGATCACCACATTTCTGAAAAGAGCTAATTCTGTCATAGTTGATCATCTTCCTGTCTAATGTTCTCCTGATTCTGCTCACTTTATTCAATATAGGTTCAGATTTGTCTTTCCAGGCTTTTCTGAAATCGGCCTGCTGATCATTTTTTATAGAACAATAATATTTAATAATATTTCATTATATTCCTATACTATAACTTAGCCACTTCCCATTTGATGGGCATCAATTTCCAATTTCTTGCCACTACAAAAAAGAATGCTACAAACATTTTTGCACATGTAGGTTTTTTATGATGTTTTGGGGATCCAGACCCAGTAGTGGTATTGCTGAATCAAAGGGGATGCACAGTTTTATAGTACTTTGAACATAGTTCCAAATTGCTCTCTAGAATTGTTGGATCATCTCACAATTCCACTAACAGTGCATTAGTGGCCCAATTTTCCCTCATCCTCTCCAACATTTATCAATATCTTTTCCTGTCTCACTGCTCTTTTTCAGTTTTCCTTACAGGTTTATCATTCATTTCACACTTCCTAATTGTGGGTATTCTCTTAGATTGGCACTGAGTCCTTTTTGCTCTATTCTCTCCTGGTCACCCAAGAAGTCTTTTGAATTTAGTTATCTTTATGCAGATGATTCAAAACTTCTGTCTTTCCCAAGTCTTTTTTTTGAACTTCAGTCCTTCAATACTTAGTGAACATTGCTAATTGGATATTGAAGAATTAGCTTGAATTCAACACGCCCCAAATAGAACTCCTTATCTCTTCCCTCAATCAGCTCTATTTACATATTTTTTGAGGTTGTCATCATCTTTTTAATTATCCTAGTCTTATTTTAGCTTTATCTTGGATTCTTCAATTACCATCACTGACATATCCAGTCATTTGATAAATCTTGTTGTTTTATCTTTATAACATCTTTCAATTCTGATTGTCTATCTTTGTTTACATAGCTGTTACTTAGTTCAGGCCCTTATCACTTGTTATCTATATTAGTGATGTCAAACTCAAATACAGTTTTAATAGTACTAAAATGTGGATTAAAATAATGTCCATGTCCCAGGGTTGTGAGGATAAAAGCATTTTGTAAACTTTATAGTAGTATATAAATGTAAACTAATTATTGTTAAACCCAAAGCCCAAACCAGAATTCAGTAGTTCCAAAACTTGGACTGGATAGATGATTTCATTGACTTGGTGAAGTTCCTCATTGGAGTTTCCAATGAGGAAACACCATCTATCAATGCAGGTCAGAATCTGATCTCCTCCCTGGAATTGAGAGAATTCTACTTCATTTTAGAGATTTAAAAAAATTAGTCTCATTTGAAATGCCATTATGGTATGTAAATATTCCTCTTTTATATCCTTCTAATTACAAACCATGGCTTTGTTTGATGGACAAATAGAAAAATCAAGACTCCCTTTCTAACTAGACCTGATGCATCTCAGTTAAGGATTTGCTTGTGTATTTGTATGTGTGTATGAGTGTCTGTTATGTGTATTTTCCTGTAATATATGTTAAATTTATTTTCACAGGTGGCTTTTACTCACAGACTGTTCCATCCCATTTGAGCAGTCAATCCCTCAGAATCATCAGCCTAAACACAAACTTGTACTATAGCCCCAATGCTGTCACTTTGAACAAGACTGATCCAGCAAATCAATTTGAGTGGCTGGAGAACACGCTAAACAGCTCTCGGCAAAATAAAGAAAAGGTTGGAGACCATGGTGTCTTAAAGCCCTCAGGAGTAATCAAGAGATTTAAGTAGTTGGGCTATTGGGTGATGAGTTAGGTAGAAAATAATTTAAAATTATTTTCATAAAGAACTTCCCTATAGACTGTTAGAGAGGGAAGAACATTGTCTCTAGAATCAAAAAGTCTGAGTTCCAGTCTTGCCTTTGACGCTTACTACCTTTGAAATATTGAGCAGGCCACTCTGTGCATAAATTTCCTCATGTCTAAAATGAATAGGATGCACCCAACTGCCTCTGAGGCTTCTAACTTTAGATTTGGAATTCTATGATTCTATGCTCCTGAGAAGAATTCATAGTACAACCATTGCCAGACATCTATGTGATTTAAATGGGAAAACAGCTTACTCTAGTGCTTATATAATTTTTCAAGGATATGTTCAGGGGAATGGCTTATTATCTCATTTTTCTCCTCTCCCTTCACCCCAAATGTAATTATAATACCTTGGATTCCACACATTTTAAATGACTTTCTTATTATTTATTTTACAATGAATGTAACTTATTAATATGTCTCAAATACAAAATTCAGTACTATTGATTGGCAGTCTTAGCATATAAGGTTGATAAGAGAGATTTAGATTATCACTTAGAAATGCGCTATTATGCTTTACTGTATTTAGTTTTCTTTTTTTTTTCCAGGTGTATGTGATAGGACATGTACCAGTGGGCTATCTACCATATTCAAGAAATACAACTGCTATAAGAGAATATTACAATGAGAAACTGATTGGTATTTTCCATAAATACAGTGATATTATTGTAGGACAATTTTACGGACACACTCACAGGGATAGTATTATGGTCCTTGCAGATAGAAAAGGTAATGTTTAATGAGATGTTTGCAAATTAATGCTTCAGCAAAGTGTCTGTCTGAACAGCTAATATGATATAGAAGATTACAATGGTAAGCGGTTAAAAGTTATGTGTACAGAAAAGTACGTGATTCATATCCCCAAATCCCATCTTTTTCTCTAGCCTTTTGAGTTTTATCCTAGAAGTAGAAATTATTCTATCTACTCTAATAGGTTATGATAGTGTGATTTTTTTTTTTTAAGCTTGTATACAATACTTTCCCTAGTCTGTATCTGTTTAACATTACTTGATTGGCCTCAGCAAGAGATCCTCTTAAGTTAATTTTGTTTTAGTATAAATGTTATCCTTGATTTTAGAGGTAATCTGCTGATTGTTATTTCCATTGTTCTTAGCTTGATTTATTTTAAAGCCCAAGGAATCTAGAGGGCAAAGCTTTTTTTTAATCAGTTGTTTAGAAATTAAAAAATTCAGCTTTTGATTATCAGTGGTTAATCTACAATGAATTTCTCATTCAAGTACTTCCTTATATTGTCACCTGCTCTGCTTATATCAAAACCTTTCTTGATACAAAACAAGATCTTGTTTAAATTACCCTAAGAGAAGCAGGAAACAAGGCACTCAAGGCAAGGTGTGCTACACTCTGCAACTTAATTTTGAGAAATCAGCTTTGTACCCATCTGGGGCTTTATATTAGTCCAAGGGATGATGCTGTTTTCCTTGGCAGTGGCATGAAGAGCTTGTAAAAAGGGCAGAAAAGGAAAATAATGGCAACTTTGTAGAACATTTTGAGTCATATCATCAGACTGAAAAACCAATCATATGCCTAAGGTATTGGTAATTCTCGAAATATCTGAAACATTCATATTATATATATAAGAGAAAACATCTATTCTTAAGGCAATTGCAATGTAAATTCTCTACATTTTGTTTATATGTCTACTCCTCTTTGTTTTGCAGATAAGTAAGAACTGAATCAACATTTGTACTGGTTTCCAATCACAAAATAATTTGTTTTATATGTACACACACAGATATATACACAAAATTATGTAGCTGTATATGTATAGATATAATATACACATATTAGCAGTCAACAAAAATAGCTAATATATATGTTTTTCCCATAGAAATTTGGAAATATTTCTCTTGTAGGAAGAAAAAAGTTATCATTCTCTCTATTTTCAACTAAATCTTTTTTTTAAATTTGTATTTTTTTTCTATTTTATTCTCCTGATAATTAAGAAGCTTGAGTAAAATGGCTGTTTTCTCTAGGATATTGTGATTTATTTTCCTTTCAAAAGAGATTCAGAATGATGAAAGGTGCTTACATGACATTTGAACAAAATTCTTAATGTTATCTATTGGAACAAATTAGGGAAGAAAAGCTGGATAAATCACATGTATTTTCAAAACATTTATTTAATGTAGTTTGCATTTGTATATGTATTTTAAATAGGAAATCCAGTCAGTTCCTTGTTTGTGGCTCCTGCTGTGACACCAGTGAAGAGTGTTCTTGAAAAGCAAACCAACAACCCTGGCGTCAGATTGTTTCAGTATGATCTTGATGATTACCGATTGCTGGTAAGTTGATATTATCCAATTAGAAACATTAATATATGTTTTGTTGGATTTTTAAAAATCAGGCAACAATTATGAGTCAGAGGCAAGGTCTCAAATCATTTCTTCCTAATTCTAAGGTAGCTCCCTTACTAGCTCTATCATATTGTCTCTTTAACATATCCCTACAACATAAAATAATGTGGTATAGATGTCCTGGAATTAAAGCATATCTCTATCTATCTATATAGATGTATCTATCTATAGTATTGTCTTCTATATTCTGCTTGTATGTGTAATATTTATAATTTTTCAATTAAACACTTCCTTAGGCAAGACCTTGTGTTATGCATTAGGAATTCAAAGACAAATTGGAAAATAGTTCTTGCCCTCAAGAAACTTATATTCTACTGAGGGATATCATATCTAAAAAGATAAATAAATTGAAGATAATTTGAAGAGGAAGAAGGTACTAATAACTAGAGTAATCAGAAACAGTTGTCCTAGAAGTGGCACCTGATCTGAGCCATTGAAGGAATTAAGGATTTTAGGAGATGGAAGAGGAAGTATTTTAAGCCTCAGAAAAGACATGGAGATGAGAAATGAATTGTTTACTCTAGGGAACAAGCCTATGCTTAAGGAAGCATATTTTGGCAGCTATTATTTTGAATCATGGATTGGAGGATGAAGGGAATTAGGAGACAAATTAGGGACCCTAGATTTTGAACTGGAAGGTACCTTAGATGTCATTTAGTCCAGAGATGTCAAACATTCTTGTGAGCTAGTTAAGAGGCCCATAGCATTCCAGATGGAACCAGTTTAAAATTTAATTGGCAGTTGTTTAAAAAGTGAACAAAAATACAATGCATCAGAGATAGTTAATTTGAAGTTTTCTAAATCGACATGCAAAGTTTGTCTCTAAGCACTTGAGTCAATAAAAAGCTAGATCAATAATTTGTTCAAGCAAGTTTAAAAAATTGCCAATTCCCAGAGATCACTGGACATTGAGAACTATTGCTATAAATCATAGGCAAATTCCAGTAGACTTGGGATGGAAAATGCCATCCACATCCAGAGAGAGAACTGTGGCGACTAAATGTGGATCAAAGCACAGTGTCTTTGCCTTTCTGTTGTTGTTTGCTTGTTTTTTTTTCCTTTCTCTCATGGTTCTTTTTCTTTTGATCTGAATTCTCCTGTACAACATGACAAATGTGGAAATGTCTGAAAGAATTACACATATCCAACCCACTTCAGACTGCTTGCCTTTCTGAGGAGGGGGAAGGTAAGGGAGGGAGGGAAACATTCCTCTTCCTCAGCCTGAAATTGATAGGATTCTCCAGTAAGTTTTAGCCTCTGTCTATTCAGAGCTTCTTCCACCCAAAACAGAAAAGAATTTCATAGCCACATTACAAATTTATTCCATGATTTTCTGAGTCACTTAGCTAGATATCATCGACCTAATATTCACATTCATTCTTCTCTTTAAAGCTATTATAAACACGTTTAGATACTTTTATTTTCTAAGGTAACCTAATATTTTTAAAAAATATACAATTTACAAATTCTAAATTCATGCCCTAGAACAGTTAAAAACATATTTAAACAGAATTTTAAATAAAGATTTTGTACAGAGAAAGTTTATTCTCAATAGTATTTGAAAAATGATCTTGGGAGATATCCTAAGAAATAGTCACAGGATTCTCGATGCTATTTTTGGTAGCAATTTCATTCCCCACCCCCCTTATGATATTGAGAGTGCTGAAGGGCTTTATTTTGATATTTCTCTTGGTAAAACATTTTCATACAAGAAGACCTGAAGTATGAGATTCTATCTGTATCTATCCCACCAAGTGAAGTGGAGAATTAAAATAACTAGTTAGCATTCTGGGCTAGTGTAACCTTTTTGACCTCAATTATCTGGCTTTTTCTAATAGAAGTATTTTTTTTGACCTGAATCATCCTATAAATTTTATCAGTCCAACAGTTCACTTTTCCCATACAGATTCAGCATCTGTGAATGGAAAACTAATAATGTAATTTCTCAGATTGAAATAAACCAATAACTAAGGAGGAAAATAGAGAATTTTTGGAATTATGCTACTTTATAAATATAAATAAATATTTATAACTATGATATCTCCTCCCTTATAATAAGTTTTTGTAAGTAAGGATTTTGTTTCTTATCAATGAATTGGCATTTATTATGCTTTGTTATACCTTAAAGTGCTACATAAATGTTAGTTGTTTTCTTTCTTTTTATATACAAAACCCCCAGCATCTTGCATAGTTCCTGGCATATGTTGGGTTCTAAGTAATGCTTTTTTATTCGTTGCTTGATGGTACTTAAACATTAGGTTGAAGAAAAGAAAAGAAAGGGTTTTTAATAGTGCATAAGTTCTTTCTGACATTCCCTTTCTTTGTTCATATATGAGCTACAAACTTCCAGTTTGATTTTATAAGCTAGCAATAACTTACACAACTCTTAATTGGTGTTCTTATTGTATAATAAGAGGCCACATTCAAGCAACATGTCATGGCTTACAAATTGCTTTTTTTCCCCAATTCCATAAAGTAGTTGACACAAATATTATTATTCCCATTTAAAAGATAAGGCAAATAGATATCTGAAAAGGTAAGTGTCTTGCCCGTGATTATTTGGAGTTAACAGAACAGGGTCTTAAATCCGGGATTTCTGAAATTAAGTCAAGTTTTCCTTTCATTTTGTCATACTGTTTTCCTTCTAATCCATAGTCAATGTTGAGATTTATACATATATACATATTTTTAATTGTAGGATACTTGGCAGTATTATTTAAACCTTACAGAGGCTAACATGAAAGAAGAACCCAGCTGGAAGTTGGAATACATCCTGACAAAGGCTTATGGCATTGAAGATTTGCAGCCAAAAAATTTATATGACTTAGCTAAGCAATTTGCCACCTTAGATAGTAAACAGTTCTTAACATACTACAAGTATTTCTTTGTGAGTTATGATAGCAGTGTAATTTGCGATAAAGAATGCAAGATTGAACAGATTTGTGCAATTATGAATCTTGACGAGGCATCCTATACAGACTGCTTCAAACAATATGGCCTCTAGCACAGGCAATAGTTATTTCTTCATTATTTTTTTTTAAAGTGTTCTTTTTCTTATTGATTAATTTGTGGGAATTTATGTAAATTCTTCTGTGAATTACTGTGGCATTAAATGGAGGTCTTTCCCTCTTTAATCGTGTCCAATTTTATATATTTGCTTAACATTTTGATTTTTCAATATTGTTGGAACAATATTTATATAGGCTATTATTCAGTGACTTTTGGATGTGAATTTTCATTTCCTTAGTTGTATAATTATTTTCAAAGTAGCGGAACTTGTCATTTACACAGCAAAGCAAATGACCACTTGAGCAAAAGCCACATGACCAATTTTATTGTCTTTCAATTCAATCGGAAACAGTTTTATATGGGGAAAAAAAAAACTACATAATGTAGGTTTTGCTTTTGATAAAGTTTGTATAAGCCAGATTCTAAACTAACTAGGTGAAAAATGGAAAAGTGAAATTTATTTTCATCTTTACAGTTAGGTAAAACCACTGAATTTATTTATGCCAGTTTCTGCTTTTGCAACTTTTTGTATAATAATTGAATATATAATCCAATTCACCTTATCCTCTCTGGGAAATAGAGCCCTACATAGCATTTTTGTGATTGGGGTTTGAAGGAAAAGAATGCAATCCATACTTTTCCCACTCCCATTGTACCTCTAGTACACTAACTCTATACATGTTAGATTTTGGATAAAGAAAGGCTCTCAAAGTGATTGTGTTAGGAACATAAATGAGAAGAGAGAAAAAAAAAGGTGTTCTTATTGTAGGTAGGGATATATTTACCATTTTTTGTCTTTATTCTCTTAACTAGACCACAAGTTATTGCCTCATGTAATATTTTTTTCCCAAGGGAATGAGAATTGGAAAAACTGGTATAATTTATTTGCAGTGCTATGAAGGCTATGTCAGTGTCTTTATTACAAACCAAAGAGAAGAATTATGTTCAAGCATTTTTAAAATCTTGACTTCATGGATTAATAAGTTCAATAAATAAAGATGTTCTTAAGAGTAAAATAAAGTTATCATGATTTCTATAGGACTGAGAAAAGAAAGAAAAGAAAATATCCTAAACTGGATAGAGTGAATATAGAAAATATTGCACTTGGTACTCATTAGGTAACATGGTTTTTTGCTGTGTTTTTTAAAAGGTGAAATTTATTGTGCTTTGAAATGAAAATGCTGAAAAAATATTTTGTTTTAATAATTTGTATATATGCTATGGGTAAATCACTTTATACATGCCTCCAACTGTAAAAAATGGCAGGCAGGTACTGTGCAATATTGTTTTTATTACTGGATGATAGTATTCTGATATTATGAATGTACCAACCACTTTATAAATTATTTTTATTTCTACTGAGAAAATTGGAACATGCAATTTAAATAAACTGTGGAAAATCTAGGACCATTTTGATCAGTACTTACATAATTTCTGCATTCTTCAGAAGCAGTAGGCAATTTTTATGCCTGTTTATAATATCCATTTCAGGTTGTGTCCAAATATACAATAAATTATAATATGTCTACAGTAATGACTCTGTCTTAACTTTTTCCTTTTCATTTATAGATCTTTTGAGACTTTATTAGCTTAATTCCTTGTTTGAGTTTAAAGTCACATTCAGCTTCAGACTTCAAATAATCAATTCAATTTAAAGCCAAATTTGAAAGATACTTATTTTCATTGATTTAACCATTTGCTTGAATTGACTTGTCTAGGTGGTTATAGAGTTAAGCATATATGTCATACTATTTCTAGCTATAACTACATAGAGCTACTGTCATTATTCAAATTTTAAAAACTGATTAATACTATTCTGACGTTATAGATTTTTAGTACCCAGTAACTACAGTTACTCATTTGCATATATATCGAGGCCACTGGGGTACAATGGAGATTTCATTTTGTTAGCATTACTAGTTACTCTTCTAAAATACTACAGTGATGCTGTATTCTAGGATAGAGATGAATTCTAGGTTCTTAAAGACAAGGAGCAAAAGAACTGGCCAAGTGGAAAAGGCTTCAATTATAGAGCACAGTAATTTTTTGTGTGTGTTTATATATATATATATATATATATATATATATATATATATATATGTTGTCTGAAGACCAGCCTAAGTGTTAAAAATAAGTTATTTTTATACTGAACTAAAATACAATGCAAAATGAACATTTTCATATATATATAGTTGAATAGGAAAAGAGCATTATACATGGAAAATGTAGATTCTTACCTACAGATTGCTTTTCTTTTTAAATATAAAATAAGTTCAGCGTAGAGCTTTCAGAGTTGTTCTTTTTGTGCTTTTTTTCTGGTCTTCCTTGTGTTTTCTTTCGTGCATTAAAAATGTCTGAAAGACTCTTTCTTTCTTTTCTTTCTTCTCTCCTTTCCTCTTTCCTTCTATCCACATGGGGAATCATACCCTTACCTATGAGTACCCTACTGATAGGCATATGAATTTTGTTTGTTGAAATCTCACAAGAGAATCTTGGAGTTTATATGGTAGATATTTTTCTCTTCTGTACTTATTTATTTTATCATTAAAAAAAAAAAACCACAAACCCAAACTGGGACAATTAACTGCTGAATGTAGATTCATTTATGATTTTTTGAAAAACATCAGTGAAAAATTAGACTTTGATAAAGCCCTTTTAGGATAAAGCTGCCTTAGGGAGCTACTTGACCTTTCCTTGAACCCAAATCCCTGGCTCTCACTGATTGGATAACAATATTTGGATAATAATTGGATAATAGCCCAAACCTCACTTGGTCATTGTTCCTATTTTGTTTCTGTTCTGGTCAGGAACGTTGAGAGGCTTTCCCTTCCAGATTGGCTTTTCTTTTCAGTAGGTTAAAGAGGCCATTTTTTTTGGCCTCATTTCCTATATTTCCATCATTGTTGAATGGTGAACCCATCAGTGTTGCCTCAGACAAATGGAGACTTTAGTTTAAGATCAGTTGTCCTGATGTATGACTTACCACTGGACTCATATGGTTCTGGAAGAGAGAATGAAGTTCGTGACTTTGCACAGCTCTGTGCAATTCACTTGAAAATCCAATTCATTTGAAAGTCAAGAAATCATCTTCCTGATGTCATTGGTCCTTTTTGAGAACGAAGGACAACAACCACCTTCTTTCTCCTTCTTTCTCTCCTTCCATTCCTTTCTTCCTCTCCCCTAATACTGGAGAGGAAAAAAGCCCCCATAACAAATAATAAATGTGTTGAATAAAGCAAAAGAATTTAACACTGACTCTGTCTGAAAATCTAGCTTAAATCCCTCACCTCTCTTAAGAGGTTAAGTAACATGTTTTATCATCAGCCTTCTGGAATTACAATGCTCATTGCACTGATCAAGTTCTCAAGTTTTTAGAGTTTTTCTTTTTCATATGATTATTGTATAAATTGTTCACCTGATTCTGTTCACTTCTCTCTGCATCAGTTTATATAGATCATCCCACATTTCTCTGAATTTCTCTATTTTGTAATTACAGTGCAATAATATTCCATTATATTTATAAGGCAAATTTGTTTGTTATTTAGCAGTAAATAGATAACTCCCTTAATTCCTAATTTACCACAAAAAAAGTTGCTAAATATTTTTTGTACATAGAAATTATTTTCCTTTTTTTCTAAAAAGTTTATCCTTTTAATAAATAATTTTGTTACTATTTTGTTTTTATTCTACTTATTCCTCCCCCCAGTTGCTCCTCAAGAATTATCCTACATAGAAAATATTTTTAAAGAGAAAAAAAATTATCAAAAATAATGACTGCATTGAAAAAAAAAACTGAAAATAAATGTTTCATGCCTATGGAATTCTCACTTCACTATCCTTTTGACACTTTGCTGACTTAAGAGGTATTGACTTCATAATAGTATATCTAAGTCAAAGTGTACACAGTTTAGTGATTGTTATTAGGACCTTGTCCCCAAATTGCTTTCCAGAATGGCTGGACCAGTTCATAGATCCGCCAACAGTGAGTCAATATGACTTTCCAATACTTACATTTATTATCTTCCTTTATTATTATTATTTTTGGCAATATAGTAGTGTTCTTTATTAGCATTTTCCTAATTATTAGTGATGGAAATAATTTTTTTCTCCATAAGAATGTTGATAGCTTTAGGTTTCTTTGAAAACTACTCATATCCTTTAATGGCTTCAATTTAAAATGCTTCTCATTCTTATAAATTTTGATCTATTTTTCATCAATAAGCAAACATTAAATACCTTCGGTGAATCAGGCACTATGAGGTTCTGAGTATACAAGTACAAATAATGAAACAATCTCTACTCTCAGTAAGCTTTCTAATGGGGAGACAAATATGTATAAAATATATATGAGGTATAAAATAAATAAAACTATATACAAAATAATTAAATACAAGATAGTTTGGGGAGGGGAGGCACTAGCAATTGGGGGATGGTGGTAGTAGTTATCAAGAAAGGCTTCTTACATAAGATAATGCCTTATTTGCCTCTTAAAAGAAGAGGCAGACTGAGGCGCAGAGGTAAGGAAAGGATATATTCTGGATGAAGGGAATGTATGACCAATGCAAAAGGAACAGACTGGAGATGAAGAGCTGTGAGAATAATAGAAGGCTACTTTTGAGATAGAGTTGGGAACATCCAGTGAGACTAGAAAAGTCGGCTGAGGTCAGTTTTGTAAGCTTTAAAAGCTAAATAGAGGGGTTTATAGTTTGTCATAGAGGGAGACGGAAGAAATTAGGTTGAAAGGAAGAGTCACAGGCCCAGATTTATACTTAAGAAAAACTTTTTTTCCCCAAATTTAAATTTATTTCTTTTTATTACACATCGTTTTATGAATCAAGTTGCCAGAGAAAAGACAGAGCAAAAGGGAAAAACCATGAGAGAGAAAAACAAAAAAGAAGTTAGCAGAGCATGTGTTGATTTATAATCTCCATACTTTTTTTTCTGGATGCAGATGGCATTTTCTATCCAAAGTCTATTGGGATTGCTTTGGATCACTGAACCACTGAGAAGAACCAAGTCTTTCATGGTTGATCATTACACATTCTTGCTGTTGTTGTGAACAAAGTATTCCTGGTTCTACTTATTTCACTCAACATCAGAAGTGGGAAGATATGCATAGATTATGAACCTAAGACATAAAGATAGCAGTCCCTTTGTCAAATATATGGAAGCTTGGAAAAAGAGGATTTATAGAAAAATCTATGGTTATCCTTTCCACATCATAGAGGTTAAGGGCATGGAGCTCTCATGGTCCAGAAAATCTGCATATAATTTTTTGGGCCTTTGTACTAGAGAAGTCTGAATTATTAGGATATTAAAAGATAAAATATGTTGATAATTATGCAATTCTTTGCATATATTTTATGCATTTGTGGATTCCGAAACTTTTTCTATGTCATCTGCAGGTCTTTAAATGTTGTTTACAATTTCTACAAAATTAAAAAATTCCCATTTAATTTCTTATGTCAATTCACAATATACCACAACCACAATGGGGAAAGTAGCAGTGTGGCAGAGAAAACTTTAATGAGTTCCGTTTTAGACAGGTTGAATTTAAGATGTCTATGAACTAACTAGTTTGTAATGTTTAAGAAGCAATTGGTGATCTGGATTTGAAGCTTAGTGGGCTGGATATGTAGATCTGGGAATCATCTGCATAGAAGTTATAGTTAAACCCAAAGTTGTCGATGAGGTTACTAAGAGTGGAGAAGTAGAGAAGAGAATCTAAGATAAAACCTTAGGGACACAATAAACTGGAAGAAGAAACAGAAAAGTGGGAGGTGAACCAGGAGAGAACAGTGTCAGAAAAACCTAGAGGAAAATATACATGGATACTGAGGAGGAAGGGGAGAAGTCAATAAATTTAAAAGCTGAAAATCTGGGAGAGGGGAGTATTACAAGGTAGAGTAATAATTATGGGGGATTCAGGTATGAAATATGAAGAGTATGAGTACTTGTTCAAATTGAGGTTCTAGGCAATGGACAAAGGTTGAGAAGTAGTCTTGGGTCTCTTGAGCTGAGTCAGTTTTAAAAAGAACAGAGCTTGGGAGGGTACTATATTATAAGGCTAGGAATGGAGGAAACAAAGAAGATGGTAATCCAGCTTCTGAAATCCTTAAGAAGGAAGGAAGATAATAAGTTATCTTATTTTTGATCATTTGAATTACCGAGGAGGAAAAGATACTAATTAAAGGAGATAGAGAAAGTCTAGAAGAGAATAAGTTGTATTATAACTCCTACTTGAGGACCAATGTGTGAGTGAGTGTGTGAAAGTGTGAGAATGGGTCTGTGTATGTGTGCACATATACATGTGTATGCATGAGAGGGAGAGAGGAGGGAAAAAGAGAAGAAGAGAGAGAGAAGAAGGGAAGAAGAAAAGGAGGGTTGGAGAATAGTTAATACTGGAGATAATAGGTGTGCAGTGTCATCAGAGTTCAGCCAGATTTTGTGAGGGTTATGGAAAGAATGTCAGAAAGTAGAGGTTCAGGATAAAGGGAATTTGTTCTCTATGCAGTAGGAATTCTAGTGAACACAGTGAAAGGGGTGAACGGGGTAGGATTGGGAAATGAGTGGGGTTGGGGTGAGAGGTATGGAGATGAAAGACATGAGGAGGAGAAAGGGGACAGTTTTCTTCTAAATGGCTGCTGATTTTTACAGAGCTAGGTTTCTCCAAGTAGGAGAAACCATAGTGAACAGGTGTGAGAATGTAGGGGGAGATCCTAATCTTGTTGGGGTTTGTCTTCAGCCTCCACAATAGAAATAGTATATGGCATAAAAGGAGGGAAGTTCAAAATGTTCAACTAGCACTGCAGGGAGAGCCAAGCTAGGTTTGGATTAGTTCTTTATGGGTATGTATATGTACATGTATATGCATATACATTATTCATGTCATAAGGACTATGATAGTTAAATGAATAAAAGAATTACAGTGTACCCGTGTAGTGATGAACTTTTAGTGGAGCCAATCAGGACAATTGTAATTTCTTCTGCAGACTTCAGATGTTTGAGAATACTTTTGAAGTCAAATGGTAAATGTATTATCCATCTGGAAAATAGCAGGCAGGAAAAGTAGGCCAACAAATTCAATAAAAATGGAAAGTGGCTTGTTAAATGATTGTAACATAAAGATTAAGGGCAAAGAGAAGTTAAAGAGCAAAGACATGGGAAAGGCAAAGATAGTGGTCAGAATCAGAAGTAGACCGATATTGCTGCAGTCTAAAGTGTGGCCAATCTATTTTTGGTTGAGATAGAGCAAAAGTCAGAAATTGTAGAGGTTGATGAATTGGAAATCAGTCTATTAGAAGAGGTATCATTGTGAATCCTGAAGTCACCAAAGATAATTACTTGGGTAGAAAGAAAGATTGTGAGTTATGTGCTGAAGTCACTAAGGAAGGTGAAAGAAATTTTAACAGTGTCATATATATGAGAAGAGGTTTTTCAAATGAATAATGAGGTCTTCTTGAGGTCTAGCAAGGTCACCCCTGAGAAGAAATAATAAAAATATAAATAGGTTATACATATAGTACTGAATATCTATCTTTATGTGTATGTATAAAATACATATATTTATATACATATTCACATGGACACATGCATTTTAAAAAAGGGTAACTAAGGTGAAACATTTATAATATTGTGTATAAAACCTCCCTCCCTCCACACATACAATTCTGTGACAAGTACGTCAAGTACATATATAATACCAGGGAAAGTGAGCACAAATTTAGAGAATAAGTATGGTCAAGAGGTAACTTGGCAGTTCCCAAGTACTAGAAGTACTTAACTCCCATTTGTGGAATACTAACGAGATTCCCCTTAGGCATTCCTACCTACATTCTGAAGATTGAACACTTGTGGTTTAAGTTTAGTAAAATATTTGTGCTTTGTTAAAAATTAAGTACATAATAGGTAAGATTTTCAGCAACACCATTTATTTTGCAATCTGATTTGGATATGGAAATCTATGACTTTGTGACCAAAAACAATAAAAGGAGAGAGATAAATTACCCCACCTAGTGGATTCTCAAGGAATTCTAAAAATGTTAGGATTTAGACATAATCAAACAGATCTGTATTTGTGATATAATGAATTAGGAGGGATAGTATATTTTAATCCTTATTCCTTTTGGACATATTTTCATTTACTTTTTTGACCTTCTTTTGGGCTAAGGCTGGAAGGACTTGAATATCAGATATAAGACTGCATACAGATGTTGAAGATGAAATGGATAGGGAGTAAGACTGATGGCTAAGACTTACCTGTCCTCTTGTACTGTCAGATTTGCCACAGATGTCACTACATTGGCTTTAGGTTGCACAGAATTGTTTCAATAATAAGGTTGCAAGGGCAAACAGGCACAGGCAACTTCTGAAATGAACTTATGAGACACCTTCCCTTGTGTTCCTGGGAAAGTAATTCTGTGTTATTAATCGTGCATGCATCTGTGACTGTGAAAATCGCCAAAGTTTCTTGGTGTTGTTTTATCTAGACTCTAAACTAAGTTAATTGCTTGTATTTAGCTTTCATTACATAATGAAGTAGAAAGTTTGTTATATGATACTAACTTCTAATTGTCCTGTAATTCAGACTTCACCTGGGCTTGGGGGAGAAGTAAAAAATTATGAACGCTTGCAAAACTGGTGATTGGGGCTTTCTACTGCCTTGGGAGGATTGGATCTGAGATAAGTATGTAAAATTGAGCATTATAATATATAATTTGTAGCTTTGCATATTATTAGTTTTACTTAATCTAATTAAACTGCTTGCTAAAATAATGGAAGTTTGCAGAGATTTGATTGAAGCATCATGCTGGGAAAGAAATAAAAAGATATAGCAGTAGTATGAGGGCATGAACAATACAATGAATCATATTCTAGGATAATAGATGGGGGTGGATAGCAATGTTTGGCAAGGTCTTGGTTTATTTACAGACATTTCTGTCCTTGGTCCTGACTGCTCATAGAGAACCATACATAATTTACATTAGTATACTTATTACCTGTGGGAACATTATCTGAGAAAGATTTCTTTTGTGAGTTTTGTGATTTATTTTTACAAACTATTTAAGTATTTTGTAGATTGTGTATTGCCTTACTTCTCATTTCATACAAACCAGCCCATGTCTTCTACATTTATTTTTGTTTTTTACATTTTAAAAGAAAATTTTCATTTGACCTTGGCGTCCCTTCAAAGTATTATCTTTTCTCTCTGCTTCATTTCACTGCAGAACATGAATTAATTTTACATTCATTAGTATTTCTTTTTAAAATTAAGTACAAAAAGAAATACAGGTGGCAGGTAGTCCAATACATGTTAAATATGTTAAAATATATGTTAAATCCAATATATGTATACATATTTATACAGTTATTTTGCTGTACAAGAAAAATCAGATCAAGAAAGAAAGAAAAAACCTGAGAAGGAAAACAAAAATGCAAACAAACAATAACAGAAAAGTAAAAATGCTATAGTCTTCTCTCTGGTTGTAGATAACTCTTTATTACTGAACAATTGGAACTGGTTTGAATCATCTCATGGTTGAAGAGAGCCACATCCATCAAAATTGATCATCTTATAGTCTTCTTGTTGCCAGGTATAATGATTTTCTGGTTCTGTTCATTTCATGTAGCATCAATTCATATAAGCCTTTCTGAAATCATCCTGTTGGTCATTTCTTACAGAACAACAATATTCCATAACATTCATATACCATAACTTATTCTGCCATTTTCCAATTGATGGGCATCCACTCTGTTTCCAGTTTCTAGCCACTACAAAAAGGGCTGCCACAAACATTTTTGCATATGTGGATCCCTTTCCCTCCTTTAGGATCCTTTTGGGATATAAGCTCAATAGTAATACAGCTGGGTCAAAGGGTATGCACAGTTTGATAACTTTTTTGATCATAGTTCCAAATTGCTCTCCAGAATGGTTGGATGTATTCACAATTCCACCAATAATGTATCAGTGTTCCAGTTTTCCCACATCCCCTCCAACATTTGTCATCTTTTCCTGTCATTTTAGCCAATCTGAGAGGTGTGAGATGTTTTAATTTGTATCTCTCTGATCAATAGTGATTTGGAGCACCTTTTCATATGACAAAAATTAGTTTCAATTTCTTCATCTGAAAATATCCTTTGACCATTTATCAATTGGAGAATGACTTGATTTCTTATAAACCTGAGTCAGTTCTTTATATATTTTGGAAATGAGGCCTTTATCAGAACCTTTGAATGTAAAAATGTGTTTCCAGTTTATTGCTTCCCCTCTACTCTTATCTGCATTAGTTTTGTTTATACAAAACTTTTTAACTTAATATAATCAAAATTATCTGTTTTGTGATCAATGATGATCTCTAGTTCTTCTTTGATCGCAAATTCCTTCCTCCTCCAAAGGTCTGAGAGATAAACTCTCCTATGTTCTTCTAATTTATTTATAATGTTATTCTTCATGTCTAGATCCATTCATTAGTATTTCACTTAACTCACCACTCACATACTTCTCAGCATTTGCAATTTGGCTCCTGATTCTGCCATTCTACAGAAATTTACTTTTTAAAAGTTAACAATTATTTCTTAAAAACAATAACAACAATACCATTTATTTTACATCACCATCAGTTTCCAGTGATTCTCCCTGCCACCAATAAAACCTTTAACACTGACTTCCGGCCAAGATGGCGGCAAGGAGGTACACAGCTGTGTAAGCTCCGCGTTTTCTCTCAGAATCCATCTCATTACAAGCCTCTGAATTAATGCCTGACTGAAAAAAAAAAACCCACAAACAGTTACTAAGAGAAGACATCCTTGAGATTTGCCAGCAAAGGTCTGTTTTTGCTCGAGGGCGGGACGGTTTTAGATTGGGCACAGGCTGAGGGTAGCGGCAGCGAGAGCTTGGCAGGCAGCTCACAGCTGAGCAGACCAGAGGGCGTTGGGGTGTGATCTCAGCTGTCTCTGCGGGGAGAGCTTCACTACAGGATTGGATACTTTGCCCTGGCAGCAAGTCAGTGGCCCAGCAGAGAAGCTAAAAACACCGGGGGTGAAGAATACAACCCCAAACAGCTGGAGTTCCTTGGGACCGGCCACCCCTCCCCCACAGCATCTCAGCCGAGCTCAGAGCGCAGGCTCAACACAGTCCTGCTAGTGCCTCGCTGCTGCCCCTGCAGTCTGTAGAGGAAGCTCGGTAATGCCACCCAGCCCCTCCCCCAAAAAAGCAGATTCCATTTGGGGTTTTTTTCCTTTTTTTCTTTGCTAGTTTGTCTCTGATTCTTCTCTGACAAGATGAGCAAAAAGTTAAAAAGGACTTTAACGATTGACAGCTTTTATACAGACAGAGAACAGACTCCAAACCCTGAGGAGACAAAAAACAGATAATCTTCAGGTGAATCCCCATAGGAGGAGATCATCTGTTCCTCAGCACAGATGAATCTCATAGAAGAAATTAAAAAGGCTCTCACAAGAGAGCTACAAGAAAAATGGGAAAAGGAGAGGGAGGCTTGGCAAGAGAGACTGGAGAAGTCATTCCACTCATTTAAAGACAGAGTGGATAAAGAAAACAAATCCTTGAAAAATAAGATTAGTGAACTGGAAACAGAAAACAGCTCACTAAAGAATAAAATGGGCGAAATGGAAAAACATTCCATAGAACAAATAGGACAATTAAAAAAAGATATAAAAAAGGTGAGTGAAGAAAACACTTCATTGAAAATAAGAATAGAACAAATGGAATTGAATGACTCGAGGAGACAAGAAGAATCAGTCAAGCAAGACCAAAATAACCAAACAATGGAGAAAAATGTGAAATACCTTCTGGGGAAAACAACAGACCTGAAAAACAGGTCTAGGAGAGACAATCTGAGAATCACTGGACTCCCAGAAAAACACTATGAAAAAAAGAGCCTGGACACTATTTTCCAGGAAATTATCAAAGAGAACTGCCCAGAAGTCATAGAAACAGAGGGTAAAATAGACATTGAAAGGATTCACCAATCACCCACTGAAAGGGATCCTAAAATCAAAACACCAAGAAATATAGTAGCCAAATTCCAGAACCCTCAAACAAAGGAAAAAAATACTCCAAGCGGCTAGAAAAACCCAATTCAAATATAAAGGAGCCACAATAAGGATCACCCAAGATCTAGCAGCATCCACATTAAAAGAACGAAGGGCAACCAAAAATAACTTACCCAGCCAGAATGAGCATCTTTTTTCCAGGGAAGAAGATGGTCATTCAACGAAATAAGTGAATTTCACCTATTTTTGGTGAAAAAACCAGAACTTAACAAGAAGTTTGATCTGTAAATATAGAACTCAAGAAAAACCTAAAAGGTAAAAAGAAATCTTGGGAACTATATTTCTGCTGTAAAGATGTATAAAAAATACATGTATACCTTGTTCTAGAAATTAGAGGTGGAAAGGACATTGTATCAGAAAAAGGGTAAAGTGGGGATACTATATCTCACAAAGAGGCAAAGGAAACCTATTATATCTGAGAGAAAGAATGGAGGGGGATGAATATAGTGGGTATTTTACTGCCATAAGAATTGACTTTAAGAGAAAAATTTTAGACATATTCAATAGTGAGAAACTTCTCCCATCTCATTGAAAAGTGAGAAGGAAAAGTGAAAAGGGAAGGAATAAGCTAAGCAGAAGGGAATACAGAAACTGGAGGGAAGGAGTAGATAGGGAGGAACCTAAGGTGGGGAGGAGGATACTAAAAGGGAGGGCTGTGAGAAGCAAAATGGTGCTCACAAGTTTAACTGGGAAGGGGGGTAGGGGAAAGAAGGGAGAAAGCATAAATAGGGTTAACAAGATGGCAATACAGAATTGGTAATTATAACCATAATGTGAACTCAAACTCCCCCATAAAGAGGAAGCGATTAGCAGAATGGATTAAAAGCCAGAATCCTACAATATGTTGTTTACAGGAAACACACCTGAAGCAGGAGATACATGCAGAATAAAGGTAAAGGATGGAGCAAAATCTACTATGCTTCAGGTGAAGTCAAAAGCAGGAGAGCTATCCTGATCTCAGATCAAGCAAAAACAAAATTGATCTAATTAAGAGATAAGGAAGGGCATTATATCTTGCTAAAGGGTAGCATAAATAATGAAGCAATATCAATATTAAACATATATGCACCAAGTGGTGTAGCATCTAAATTCTTAAAAGAGAAATTAAGAGAGCTGCAAGAAGAAATAGATAAAACTATAATAGTGGAGATCTCAACTTGCACCTCAGAATTAGATAAATCAAATCACAAAATAAATAAGAAAGAAGTCAAAGAGGTAAATAGAATACTAGAAAAATTAGATATGATAGACCTCTGGAGAAAACAAAATGGAGATAGAAAGGAGTACACTTTCTTTCAGCAGTTCATGGAACCTATACAAAAATAGACCATAATTAGACATAAAAACCTCAAACTCAAATGCAGTAAGCAGAAATAGTGAATGCATCCTTTTCAGACCACGATGCAATAAAAATTACACTCAACAAAAAGCCAGGGAAAGTAGACCAAAAATAATTGGAAACTAAATAATCTATACTAAAGAATGATTGGGTGAAACAGCAAATCATAGACATAATTAATAACTTCACCCAAAAAATGACAATAATGAGACATCATATCAAAAGTGTGTGGATGCAGCCAAAGCGTAATAAGGGGAAATTTCATCTCTAGAGGCTTACTTGCATAAAGTAGAGAAAGAGAAGGTCAACGAATGGTTGAAACTAAAAATGCTAGAAAAGGAACAAACTAAAAACCCCAGTCAAACACTAAACTTGAAATTCTAAAAATAAAAGGAGAGATCAATAAAATTGAAAGTAAAAACTATTGAATTAATTAATAAACTAAGAGTTGGTTCTATGAAAAAACCAACAAAATAGACAAACCCTTAGTAAATCTGATTAAAAAAAGGAAAGAGGAAAATCAAATTGTTAGTCTTAAAAATGAAAAGGGAGAACTCGCCACTAATGAAGAGGAAATTAGAGCAATAATTAGGAATTATTTTGCCCAACTTTATGGCAATAAATTCGACAACTTAAATGAAATGGAAGAATACCTTCAAAAATATAACTTGCCCAGATTAACAGAGGAAGAAGTAAATATCCTAAACAGTCCCATCTTAGAAAAAGAAATAGAACAAGCTATTAACCAACTCCCTAAGAAAAAATCCCTAGGACCAGATGGATTTACATTTAAATTCTACCAAACATTTAAAAAACAATTAACCCCAATGCTATATAAACTATTTGAAAAAATAGGGACTGAAGGAGTCCTACCAAACTCCTTTTATGACACAGACATGGTACTGATACCTAAACCAGATAGGCTGAAAACAGAAAGAAAATTATAGACCAATCTCTCTAATGAATATCTATGCTAAAATCTTAAATAAAATATTAGCAAAAAAATTACAGAAAATCATCCACAGGATAATACACTATGATCAAGTAGGATTTATACCAGGAATGCAGGGCTGGTTCAATATTAGGAAAACTATTAGCATAATTGACTATATCAATAAGCAAACTAACAAAAACCATATGATCATCTCAATAGATGCAGAAAAAGCATTTGATAAAATCCAACATCCATTCCTAATTAAAACACTTGAGAGTATAGGAATAAATGGACTTTTTCTTAAAATAGTCAGGAGCATATATTTAAAACCATCAGTAAGCATCATATGCAATGGGGAAAAACTGGCATCTTTCCCAGTAAAATCTGGAGTGAAGCAAGGTTGCCCACTGTCACCATTATTATTCAATATTGTATTAGAAACACTAGCCTCGGCAATAAGAGTCGAGAAAGAGATTAAAGGAATCAGAATAGGCAGTGAGAAAACCAAACTATCACTCTTTTCAGATGATATGATGGTATACTTAGAGAACCCTAGAGATTCTACAAAAAAGCTATTAGAAATAATCCATAACTTTAGCAAAGTTGCAGGTTATAAAATAAATCCCCATAAATCCTCAGCATTTTATACATCACCAACAAAATCCAACAGCAAGAGATACAAAGAGAAATTCCATTCAGAATAACTGTTGACAGCATAAAATATTTGGGAATCTATCTACCAAAGGAAAGTCAGGAATTATATGAGCTAAATTACAAAAAACTTTCCACACAAATAAAGTCAGACTTAAACAATTGAAAATATCATGCTCCTGGATAGGTTGAGTTAATATAAAGATGACAATATCCCAAACTAATCTATTTATTTAGTGCTATACCAATCAGACTCCCAAGAAAATATTTTAATGATCTAGAAAAATAACTACAAAATCTATATGGAATAATAAAGGTCAAGAATCTCAAAAGAATTAATGAAAAAAAATCAAATGAAAGTGGCCTAGCTGTACCTGATCTAAAACTATTATAAAGCAGCAGTCACCAAAACCATTTGGTATTGGCTAAGAAATAGATTAGTTGATCAGTGGAACAGGTTAGGTTCACAAGACAGAATAGTCAACTATAGCAATTTAGTGTTTGACAAACCCAAAGATCCTCACTTTTGGGATAAGAACTCATTATTTGAAAAGAACTGTTGGGATAACTGGAAATTAGTATGGCAGAAATTAGGCATGGACCCAAACTTAACACTGTATAGCAAGATAAGATCAAAATGGGTCCATGATTTAGACATAAAGAACGAGATTATAAACAAATTGGAGGAACATAGGATAGTTTATCTCTCAGACTTATGGAAGAGGAAGAAATTTGTGACTAAAGACGAACTAGAGACCATTATTGATCACAAAATAGAAAATTTTGATTACATCAAATTAAAAAGCTTCTGTACAAACAAAACTAATGTAAACAAGATTAGAAGGGAAGCAACAAACTGGGAAAACATCTTCACAGTTAAAGGTTCTGATAAAGGCCTCATTTCCAAAATATATAGAGAACTGATTCTAATTTATAAGAAACCAAGCCATTCTCCAATTGATAAATGGTCAAAGGATATGAACAGACAATTTTCAGATGATGAAATTGAAATCATTACCACTCAAATGGTCAAAGGATATGAACAGACAATTCTCAGATGAAGAAATTGAAACTATTTCTAGTCATATGAAAAGATGCTCCAAGTCATTATTAATCAGAGAAATGCAAATTAAGACAACTCTAAGATATACTACACACCGTCAGATTGGCTAAGATGACAGGAAAAATGAGTGATGATTGTTGGAGGGATGTGGGAAAACTGGGACATTGATGCATTGTTGGTGGAGTTGTGAACGAATCCAACCATTTTGGAGAGTAGTTTGGAACTATGCTCAAAAAGTTATCAAACTGTGCATACCCTTTGATCCAGCAGTGTTACTACTGGATTATATCCCAAAGAGATTATAAAGAAGGGAAAGGGACCTGTATGTGCACGAATGTTTGTGGCAGCCCTTTGTAGTGGCTAAAACTGGAAACTGAATGGATGTCCATCAGTTGAGAATGGCTGAATAAATTGTGGTATATGAATATTATGGAATATTACTGTTCTGTAAGAAATGACCAACAGGATAATTTCAGAAAGGCCTGGAGAGACTTACACGAACTGATGCTGAGTGAAATGAGCAGGACCAGGAGATCATTATATACTTCAACAATACTATATGATGACCAGTTCTGATGGATCAGGCCATCCTCAGCAACGAGATCAACCAAATCATTTCCAATGGAGCAGTAATGAACTGAACCAGCTACGCCCAGAAAAGAACTCTGGGAGATGACTAAAACCATTACATTGAATTCCAATCCCTATATTTATGCACACCTGCATTTTTTATTTCCTTCACAAGCTAATTGTACAATATTTCAGAATCTGATTCTTTTGTACAGAAAAATAATGGTTTGGTCATGTATACTTATTGTGTATCTAATTTATATTTTAATATATTTAACATCTACTGTCATCCTGCCATCTAGGGAGGAGGTGGGGGTAAGAGGTGAAAATTGAAACAAGAGGTTTGGCAATTGTTAATGCTGTAAAGTTACCCATGCATATATCCTGTAAATAAATAAAAGGCTATTAAAAAAAAAAAAAAAGAAATCATTACCACTCATATGAAATAGTGTTCCAAATCATTATTAATCAGAGAAATGCAAATTAAGACAACTCTGAGATACCACTACACACCTGTCAGATTGGCTAAGATGACAGGAAAAAATAATGATGAGTGTTGGAGGGGATGCAGGAAAACTGGGACACTGATACATTGTTGGTGGAGCTGTGAACAAATCCAACCATTCTGGAGAGCAATCTGGAATTATGCCCAAAAAGTTATCAAACTGTGCAAACCCTTTGATCCAGCAGTGTTTCTACTGGGCTTATACCCCAAAGAGATACTAAAGAAGGGAAAGGGACCAGTATGTGCCAAAATGTTTGTGGCAGCCCTGTTTGTAGTGGCTAGAAGCTGGAAACTGAGTGGCTGCCCATCATTTGGTGAATGGTTGGGTAAATTGGGGTATAGGAATGTTATGGAATATTATTGTTCTGTAAGAAATGACCAGCAAGATGAATACAGAGAAGCTTGGAGAGAATTACATGAACTGATGTAAGTGAAATGAGCAGAACCAAGAGATCATTATATACTTCAACAACAATACTGTATGAAGATGTAATCTGATGGAAGTGGATTTCTTTGACAAAGAGACCTAATTCAGTTTCAATTGATCAATGATGGACAGAAGCAGCTACACCCAAAGAAAAAAAACACTGGGAAATGAATGTAAACTGTTTGCATTTTTGTTTTTCTTCCCGAGTTATTGCTACCTTCTGAATCCAATTCTCCCTGTGCAACAAGAAAACTGTTTGGATCTGCATACATACATTGTATCTAAGATATACTAGAACATATTCAACATATATAGGACTGCTTGCCATCTAGGGAGGGGTGGAGGGTGGAAGGAAAAAATCGGAACAGAAGTGAGTGCAAGGGATAATGTTGTAAAAAAAAATTACCCTGGCATGGATTCTGTCAATAAAAAGTTACTATAATAAAAATTTAAAAAAAAAACAACCTTTAACACTTTGCAAAAACAAACTTATTCTTTGTCACTACACATACACACAAAATTTTTTTTTCCAAACAGAAACTTTTTTATTTTTTTAAAAACAAAGTGCTATTGATGGTGATGGTGGTGGTGGTGGAGTTATTGAGAAGTAACAGCAATGCAAAATTGTGGTATTTTCCTTGAGATTATTGAACTTCTATTCCTCCACATTAATTTTATTATTTTGTCTTGTTCTGTAGAGTTACTTCTATATAGTTCCTAGTAATTTCTTAATTGTTAAATCCAGTGACTCTTTCTATGTCTTCTAACCATGCTCTCTTCCTCCAATCTGAGCCTCCTATTAGATACGCTGGCTTGTGCTGTGAAGTCTTGGGATTCTGATGGCTGAGAGTTTCTGCATCTAGCCTAATCCTCATTTGTATGCAACAATCTGACTATCTCCACTCTATACTAATTTATTCTGCACTTTCTACCATGCAGCACTCCATCTTCTACCCTGAAATCCTATCCCTTCCTACTTTAAACCTGGCTAAATAGTAATAAAATAAACCATATCATTCATGGAAAGGATCTGTCAGTAAATTACCTGTTGCTACACTAACTATTCTAATGACTTCCTAACCTAAAAGCAATCTACCTGGCCAGTACCTATATGTGTCATCCTCTTTTCTCAAATTATAATTTCCTTGAGAACATCTTGCTTTTTATGTTTGTGTCCCCAGGATTTAGTACCATGCCTGGTACATAATGAATACTTAAAATCGAATGCTCCTCAATCTCTCTGAAGCTTTTATACTATTCAGTAAACTACCTACCCCTCCAGATATTCTATCCATTTTTACACTACTTTCTCCTGTTTATACTACTAGTATGATCACTTCTCAATCTCCTTTGCTAGATCAAGTATGATTTTACCATTGGACCCCCAGTGTCAGGCAGAGCCAGATATATGTTGGAAACTTAGTAACTTCATACTCCTTGATTAAATTCTTACCTCTTAAGTGTGGGTATCTTTTAGTGGTAAAGCCAAGGTTACCTTCTCTCCTTATACTCTGTTCAGTGGAAAACTTAATTATTCCCATGTATTAAATAGCCATTCTTTGAAAATACCACGTAAATCAGTTTTCTAGTCCAACTTTCTATCCTGATCTTCTATTTCATATTGTCAGGTGTCTGGTGGACATCTCTTCTTTTAACAACTCCACTTTATCATTTATGTTGACTGTTTCAAGTTTCAAGAATTCAAACTTCCTACACTTAATGCTTTTCCTATTTCTATTGAGGTTGCCACTATGTTCCCCACTCGCCCATTATCACTAAGGATAACCACCTCAGAATCATCCTTGACTCTTTTCATAATTTTGACACTTCCTACCCAATCAGTTCAAAAGTCCCATAGATTATATGTTAAAGACTTTTATCTTCATCTTATTTTCTTCATTCTTGTGGCTGTAACCCCAGTAGAAGACTTTATCTTCTTTGCTTCTCTTCTTCCACTTTCTCCTATCCAGTACACCTTTCACATAACAGACAAAATAATTGACTATAACACTCTTTTTTGGGGGGAAGGGAAATTAAGACGAGCTACTCTAGATGGTCGTACTTGAACTGAGTCTTAAGTTTAGAATAGGGATTCCAAGAGATAAAGAGGAGATATGCATGGGATAGTCTAATCAAAGGGTAGGCAATAGGAAGACCTTGAAGATTTTGAGCAGGAAAGTAACATGGTATGACCTTAATTTTAGGAATGATTATGTGGAGTATCGATTAAAATAATAAGTGACCTGAAAAGGGGAGAGTAGGAGATTATTTTCACAGTCCAGGCAAGATATGATGCGAGTTTGAATTAGGGTAGTAGTCATAGGAGAATGAAGAAATCAGGATGAGAAGTCTTGGAAAAATATATTCACATGACTTCATGGATATGAAATTTGAAGGAGAAAGAAGAGTCAAGAATGAGTTTAAAAATTTGGGTTACTAGAAGATGACAATACTCTCAAATAAAGAGATTTAGATGGAGGGGTGGATTTAGAGTAAAGATCATTACTTCAATTCAGGAGGTAATGACTTTGAAATCAAACAGATGGATATATCTAGCAGGTAGTTAACACATGGGACAGGAAATAGGATAGAGATATAAATTTAGGAAATATCTACCAAAAAGATAGTAATTGAGCCTATGGGAATAGACGAAATCTCGTAGAAGGAAAATGTAGCTAGGAAAGGGAACCTAAGTCAAAGTCTTGGGGGATACTCACATTTGAGAGTTTTAACATTTTTTTCTTTTTTAAAAATTTAATGTTTGCTCTACCCAAAACCTATTTTCTTTTTCTTCCCCTCCTTCCATTAAAAACAACAACACAGTACTGCTAACCAAACACACCCCACCCCACCCCACCCAAAAAAAAGAAAAGAAAACTCTTTGTAACAAATTGGCATAATCAAGACAAACAAATTTCCACATTGGCCATGATCAAAAAATATGTTTTAACCTGCACTCTGAGACCATCAATTTTTAAGATATTTCATCATGGGTTCTCTGGAATTACTTTTGGTCATTATGATGATGACAGTTTTAAGTCTTTCAAAGCTTTTAAGTACACAGAATTTATGTAACTTTCTTTTTTCCCTTCCTTCTCCTCCAGCTTACAGATGCTACCATTAGACCGAAGTCCACATTTCTGTATCTGTGTATATGTAAAGTTCCCATGTCTGGCACCAACTAATGTCAGCTAGATCAAACTGGTCTCCAACCTGTGAATGGCAGGGGCCAAACAGCAGGTTTGAGAAGTTTTGAAACACGTTCTACATATATCAGATTGCTTGTTGTCTTGGGGGAGGGAAAATAAAGGAGGGGAAAAAATTTGGAACAATCTTATAAAAAATGAATGTTGGTAGAACACCAACCCTGAACTCAGGAAGACCTGAGTTCAAATTTTGCCTCAGACACTTAATACTTTCTAGCTATGACATGGGGAAGTCACTTAACCCCAATTGCCTCAGAAACAACAACAACAACAAAAAATACCACCCCCCCCCAAAAAAAAACCAAAAACGAATCTTGAAAACTATATGTGTATTTGGAAAAATAAAATGATATTGAGAAAAAAAGAAAAAAAAGAAGAAAATACCTGTTTATATACTGTGTAGCCAGAAAATTGACTCATTTCTTTAAATTCAATTAAGTATAAATGATTGCCATGATTATTTTGTAATTCATTCAATAAAGATTTATTTACTAAAAAGAAAAGAAAAAAAGTATCCAGATAGCAAGAGAACTAGGAATTAACAATATGATGGAAGGAAAAAAAGTAGTGTCTGAAGGGAGAGAGCAGTCAGGAATGTCAAAAGCTTAAGTGAAGTTAAGGAGAATAAGAAATGAAAAAAAAAAAGATCTTTAGATCATCATTACAAGATCAGTTGTAAGCTTTGAGAAAGCTATTTCAATCATTTCTAGGTTTAGAGATAAGATTTCAACAAGACAAAAACATCGAGTTTTTTAGTGTAGACAATTACTTAAAGGAATTTGTACTATTGAATGAGAACTTGAAGAGGTGGCAAGATCAAATGAAAAAGTTGAATTATGGAAAAATGGGACAATCTTTGTAGTCAGTGGCGAAAGAACCAGTGATTAAAGAAAGACTGAAAATGAAAAAAGAGAGAAAATGATTAAGGTCTGACTTCCTTGAGAGATTGCAAGGGGCATGCAATCAAGGGTACACAGATATATTTATCCTGGAAAAGAGAAAAATCAGTTCTTCAGCAAAGACTGAAGTAAAAGAGGAAAGGATAGAATATGATATAGAGGGATTTTGATAAGATAACATTCATGGTAGATGTCCTTTAAATTCTCAATAAAGTAGGAGTTAATGCCCTTTGCTAAAATAGAAGTGTTATTTAGGGAGAGATGTGAAGGGAATACTGGCAAAAGAATAGACTAGAAGAAAAAAGACCAGTTGGGGAATATTTATACAGATAATATGGAAAAGGGTCAGGAAATTTAGACTACAGTGATGGAAAGAAGGGAACAGAAAATTATTGCTCAAGTAGAATCCCTGAGATTTAGGAATTAAGTGGATGTTTAGTCTGGGTGAATGAGTAGATGACTGACATCACATGAAAGAGAATCATGGAACTAATTTTTGAAGGGATTTCAGAGACCATCTGGTTCAACCTCCTGATTTTAAATATAAGAAAAGTGAGATTCAGAGAGTTCAAGTGACTTCCACATAGTCACAAAGAAAGTAGCATACTTTGATTTGAATCCAGGTTCCATGACACTAAGCTCAACAATCTTTTCCTGTAAAATACTACTTTAATCATATATCACCTAGTATTCTCAGATGATCTGTAATCTAAAAATTAACTACATCTGACTGATAAACTTCTGAAGGCATATTACATCAAATGTGTAGGATAAGTAGAAGGATCTTTTTTTGGAAGAGATGAAGAAAGAAGATGAGTTCTACATGATCTCTGAGATCCCTACTTAATTTCTTCAAGAAGGTAGAATGTTAGCATTTGTCCTAAAATATTTTCATATTTTTATTTCTTATGTACTGAGAGGTATTTCCCATATAAAACATTCAGTATAAGTCACCAACTAGTAGCCTAGTTTTCCAGACAAAACTCTTATCTGGGAATCAGTGTTACTACCCTCTCTTTATCTTGAATTTCCATCACATTTATTTTAAGGAAACTTTTGAAGATAACATTTTATAAACAACAGCAGAGAACAATTATTAAATGTGGTCCTGAATAAACAAGTCTGTAGTTGACAGAACCATATTTTAAGTGAAAGTTCAAATTCTCAAGTATAAAATATTTGTATATAAATGATAATTTGGTAATATCTATTTTTCTTTTAATTTTTTTTTCTTTTTAGTTATCTTGATGGAAATTGTGTCTTCAATAGCTTCTTATTCTAATGTTTCATCATTCCATAGAGGTCACCCTGAATTCTTGAGGCCTATGCCAATGAAATGTAAGCTCTAGCTATTTCTACTCCGTTGGAAAAATTTTTTTTCCTAGTATTTTTTCAACAACAAAAAAAATGCACCTCCTTTCTTAGGAATAGTCTAGTTAAGAGAAATTGATCACCAGTATAGTGGCAAGTGGGTGATATATGATATGGCCTTGGCAATACACAAAACAGAAAAGTTTTTTTTTTTTTTTTTTTAACTGGAGACCTGTGGCCTCCTTTTATTTCCACAGCGGTTACAGAATGACATCTGGAAGGAACCATAGAGATCATTGAATCAAACTTTCTCATTTTATAGATGAGAAAACAGAGAGAGATTGGTGTAAGGGTTACTCAGCTACTATGTGCTGGAGGCAGTATATGAACTTCAATACAAAGGTGGCCATGGGGAGAATTTTAAGAAAACTATTTTGGAAAATAAGTTTCAGGAATAAAAAAGACAAGAAATCAAAGATTGCCCAGAGATCTTTTGCCTATTTATCTGTAATATTTTCTTCAAGAAGAAGCGCTTGACATGGCCAATACTTATAAAATTTCATGAAAATAAAATTGATTATATCTTAGCAAATAGTAAATGATTCTTCAGTGATATGGAAATAATTTCTGTATCAGTTTTATGTCTGCATAATCTGGTCATTAACCTGTTGAATCAAAGTTAAATATTAAATTCAAAAAATAAAGAATACAAATGAGCTATATTATGTAACAAACAATTCCAAAAGTCTGTTTAAACAAGTTATTTATATTAAAAATCAGGTCAAATCAACAAGTATTTCATTAAGCATCTATTATGTGCCAAGCGCTGTTTTCTCCACTGCATGTGGAAAGGCAAAAAAAAGAGTTCTTTCCCTCAGAGTTCATCATCTAATGGGGAAAACATCATGCAAGCAACTATTTATGAACTAGATACATAAAAGATAAATTATCAGTACTGCATAAATTGGAGATCTTGGTGGGTTGGCACTTAAGAGTAGGGATACTAAGGAGGAACAGAAAAGGCTTCTAACAGAAGGTGAAATTGTAGCTGAATATTAAAGGTAGTGACAGAAGCCAGGAGATGAACTTGGGGGTGGATATAGTTCCAGGCATAGAGATAGCCATTGAAAATATCTAGAATCAAAATAGATAGTGTATTGTGTGAGGATTAGCAAAGAAGCCAGTTTAAATGAATCACAGAGTATGTTGGAAGCAGGATATAAAAGCTTTGGAAAGGTATAGGAAAAGATTATTTTGTGAAGTGCTTTAAAAGCTAAATAGAGGATGTTATCTTTGATCTAAAATATATTAGGGAGCCATGGGAGTCTAATGCATAGGAAAGGCAATGTGGTCAAAGCTATGCCCTTAGGAAGCATATTTAACAGGCAAGAAGAGAATCAATGAGAGGAGTGAGAAACTTGAAAAATGCATATTCCCTTCCCCAGACAGCAAGTAATCCAATAAAAGCTAAACATGTGAAATTCTTCTAAACATATTTCCACACTTATGTTGAGCAAGAAAAATTAGATCAAAAGGCAAAAAATGAGAAAGAAAAATAAGCAAGCAAATAACAACAAAAAGGTGAAAATACCATTTTGTGGTCCACATTTAGTCCTCAGACTTTTTACTCTGGATGTAGATGGCTCTCTCCAACACAAGTCTATTAGAATTGATCAGAATTGAAGTATTTATTCTTAAGACATCCAAAAGAGGAAAGAATGTCAAAAAGTTAGATAAAAATCACAGACCTAATTATTGGTAAAAATAACAACAACAATAACAAAGATAAAAAAATGTCAATAACCACCAACTGGCAAGTCCATTTTGCTATCTTTATAAATTATGAGAATAATACACACAAATATTCAGTGCATCATTGATGAAGGTATGAGCTAGGAATAATTAGACTTTCATAAATGCCTTTCTAAAGAAGACTTTATCTTTAATTACAAAACAATGTAAGATCCCACCATGCTTATTGCTTGATGAGCATAAAAAATGATTAACTTAGATTTAAAATATATATATGTATATATATATACACACACACACACACACACACACACAAACTATGAAAGAATGAAGGATAATTAATGGAAGAAGAATATAAAAGACACATTATGATCTATAACACTAGTTTCAAGATTACTGAAGATTCAAATGAACTAAGATTGTAAAGGAAATATAAAGACAACAGCAAAAAAGGGTTATTTGAGATATATTGTGAAAGGAGGAGGGAAGAAAGGAAAAAGCACAGGAAGGAAAGAAGGAAAAAAAGAAGAAAGAAAAGAGGGAAGGAAGGAGACAAGTATTTATCAAGTGTCTACTATATTTCAGGTACAAGGTTAAGTATTTTATAAATGTTATCTGATTTGATCCTTACAAAAACCCCAAGAGATAAATTCTAGAAGAAAGCTGAAGCTGGTAAAGTAATGGCTAGAACTCTGTATCTGGAATCAGGAAAATTTGAGTTCCAAGTCCTACCTCAGACAGTCATCTATAAATAGATACTCCATTAAAATTTTTCCTTTTAGACTATTATTGAATCGTTAACTTTTGAGCTACAATCACTTACTTCAATTGAAACCTTGATCTCCCTGTAGGATTCCACATCTTGTTCCATTAGAGGCCATTCTTTCTCCCATTTCTCCTGTCTTTTAAGCCAAAAGGCATTGCATATTATCTGCTTTCCAATGCCAAGTCCAATCTGTACTACCATCTCATCATTATCCAATTAAATTTCATTCAACAAATTTTAAGGAGTTTATATGTGAAGCGCATATAATTTTTCAGTTTTCAAATTCTTGCCATCTGTTATCCTTTTTACTTTTCTTTTTTGTAATCTATTGACCTTCAGGTTACTCTTCTAAATTCTTAAATCACCAATACTTGGTTCATCATTTTTTCTTCCAACTATCTTCTGTTATACTTCATTATATTCATTTCATTGACCCCTCTAACAGTCTGACCACACATTTGAAATTCCTCAGCCTTCTCCGTTTCCTTTTTCACTTTTATTCTAAATGGCATTTATTATCACTTGTATAGACCATTGGAATATACTCCTAATGGGTCATCTTGCTTTTGTACTTTCTCCTTTCTTCAATGCATCTTTCATTTAAGGCAAGTATAATCATCCATATGTATCTGAGTATATCATCCCTTTGCAGAAAAATTACCAGTGCTTATGTATTGTAAAATTAGTAGATTTAAAATATTTTTTGCTTTTCATATAAAAATATAAACAGTATATTTTGGATCTTAATTTTTACTGTTCTGAATCAAAGCTCAAAGAAACTAGTGACTTTATCTGATTTAAGGTGAACAATGCCCGCTGCACAAAGAAATAATTGAAATCTGGTCTCACATTATTTTTTATTGTTCTTCTTGTGTTACAGACATATACCATTGAGCCTTTAAAATCTGTGGAGACAGTAATGGCGAAAGACTATTTGGGAGATTGAAATCTGGTAAAGCTTCATAGCTATGGAACCAGATGCCATAGTTACATAAATTTGTCAAGGACCTGTGATTTCATCAATGTAGGAACTCCTTTTATCCACACATATTGTAACCTGTCTATGACTTTTGATCTTAGAAAATAACACACTCAGAGAGTTAAGTGAATTGTTTATAGTTACAAACCTTAGTAAATAGCAGATAGGATTTAAATCTAGATCTTTTTATGATAGTGATAAAATCCAGTACCTTATTCATTGCATAGTTCATTGATAACCATAAAAAATTTGAAGTATTTTGTTTTTGTCCTTAAAATCTTTTCTGTGTGTTAAATTCATTGAAAAAATTTATTCTAGACATGATTTTCCAAATTGTACCAGAATTGTTTTGGGAACAATCCTTAGTGTTCCATGGAAGCTTTTTCTCTGGTATTCATTTGTCTTCTCTCTTGTTAATCTAGCAAATTGCTGTCAAGAGGTGTCAAAATGCCATAGCAACAGATCTATGCAGCTTCAGTTCAGCTGAGGCTCCATTAATCACCCTTTCCCTTGAAATCTAGTATGTTTCTTAGCCAGAATCTGCTGCTAAACATGTGCTCTCATTATATGCCTTTTTGTTTGGGAAGGTAAACACAAATGCCAACAGAACATATTACATATTAAAAATCTTTGAAGTCTTTGAAAGAAGGTTATGTTACAAATCAAGGCAATTATTATTATGCCACTAGTTCTTTAGGAATTTATGGTTTATACTTTTTTTTCCTCTTCACTGGAAATGAAGTATTTTTGGAGATAGGAATACCAATAAAAGACCATCTCTTTAGTAAAAGAATTCTTTTTTTAAAAAAGTGGCATATGGCATCTTTTAAATTAATTTTGTTAAATCTAAAAAAAAATTTTTTTTGTTAAATCTTTCCAAATTGTATTTTAATTTGGCTTAGGTCATACTAGGGATCCATTTTGACACCTCTACTATAGCATATTATTAAGCATTATTTGCATATAAGAATTATTATAATAGATATCCAGAATATATATGATTAGAAATGAGTTTCACATTTATAAATATACACAGAATAAACATAAAAATCACAATAGTTAAATGTAATGTAGTTTGAGAAGAAGGACACTAGCTGTTGGTAGTGATGAGGATCAAGGAACATACATGTATGTGTGTGTGTGTGTGTGTGTGTGTGTGTTTGTCTTTCAAGCAGTTTGGAAAAACTTAAAGCTATTGTGGTTTGCTGCCTATTCCCATAAATGAAAGAAAAGCTAACTTTTAATTATAAGTTAATAAAAATAAAGATGTATTTTTTCCTCCAGCCAACTTCAGAGGCTCCTTGACAGCTATCCATAGACCACTGGGTCTCAACAGTTTTAATCTCAGAACTAATTTATACTTTTAAAAATTATCAAGGACCCCCCCCCCCAAAGAGCTTTTGTTTATTTTGAAATATATCTATCAATATATTAAAATTTAAAATATCTTATGAAAATTATGTTGAATATTTGTTTTTATTTAGGAGGGATATTTGTATCAATATATTAGCAATTAAAATATGAACATTTTGCTAAAACTTTCATGAAAATAGTTTTGGCCTCAAGTTTCCTTAAAGGGATTTTGGGGACTCCAAAATATTTCCCAGAACATACTTTAGAAGTGTAGTTCTAGATGTTTTAACTCTAGGAGTATTGGAATAATTTGGAGTACTGGGGAGAATTCAGGATTTGGGGTCCAGGAGACTTGAGTGTAAATCCTATCCCACATACTGATGCGATTCGAACAACAAAAGTTGGGGTTCAGTCATGTGAAGAATTTTCAATGGCCATTCTCTTTGGCAAAAGGTAGATTTATTTAGGGGAATGGGTTACAGACAAAATGAAGGGATACATAGATATCAGAAGTGGTAAATATGAAACTGTTAGGAGAGCACATAAAAGACAACTTCCTCATGGAATTCACAATTACCCAGTAGAAAGGGAGCACCCCATGAGGTTGGGGCATGTTCTTAGCTAGCAGGCTAAATCCTGAAAGGGACTTAGTACCCTAAAAGATTAATTAGCTGTAAGGAGGAGAAGTGGAGTTGGGAAGTATAGTAGAATTAGAAGAGATACCATGCAGCATGGGGGAACAAGAAGGGGAAAGACACCACAAAGGTAGAGAGCTGTGGCAGATTGACCCAAAGGAAGGCAGAAGCCATGGGATGGCCCATAAGAAGATTGTATAGGGAAAATTTAATGTTAAGGACATGATTAGGATTTCTGACCGGACATGGCAAGGTAAGACTGCTTGAGACCTCTACAGAGGGTGGGTCTCAGGGGTTCGATATAGAATTGGATTTCAGATTGGATGACCTCTCCAGCTAAAATGATCTCTATCAGAGTCTTCTTCCTGCCTGCCTCAGGGATTATCATTTCCTCTTCTAATCTTACCTAACACTGAAGACCTCATCAATACTAATAGAATGACCTTGGACAAGTCATTTAATCTCTCCAAGCTTCAATTTCTTCTTTATAAAATAGAAATGATACTTGTATTACCTGAAGCATGAGGTTATTGTGAGGAAAGTATTTTATAGACTTAAAGTATTAATAAAAATGTGAGCTATTATTTTCTTGATTTAACTGTATTTATTTGTGTAGTCTTGAGACCCTCAGATCACATTGCTTAGTTGGAGAAGATCTGTCTCTCTCTCTCCTTCCCTCTCTTACACACACACACACACACACACACACACACACACTTTTCCAAATACATGCAAAGACAGTTTTCAACATTCACCTTTGCAAAACTATGTGTTGCAAATGCTTTTCCCTCCCTCCCTTACTTACCCCCCCCTCCCCAAGATAGCAAGCAATCTGACATAGATTAAACACACGCAATTCTTCTATATGTATTTTCATATTTGTCATGCTGTACAAAAAAATCAGACCAAAAGGGAAAAAACACAAGAAAAGACGGAAAAAACGAGCAATCAAAGGACAAAAAGGTGAAAATATCATGCTTCGAACCACATTCAGTCTTTCTAGTTCTCTCTCTGGATGTTGATGGCATTTTCCATCACAAGTTTATTGGAATTGCCTTGAATCACCCTACTGTTGAAGAAAGCCAAATGACTATATTTCTTGAATCTCTGTGTTGGGAAAGGTATTCTGTTGCTCTAGCAACTGAATCAAGCAGAAAATGTCCCTAAATTCAGTCCATTTTCATATTAATGAAACAAAAAAACAAAAAGCTGAACAAGACAATGGAAAATTCATTTTCAGATTCATTAACACAAAGAGCTTTTTATTTTTTAACCCCAACATTGTTGTTGCTTGTTGTCCTTTGTTTACTAAGAGGACAATGACATCACAGTTGATGTCTTGTTTTTATACAACTCTGCTTCATTTAAATCCAATAAATGAGCCCTAACATTAAACTTTGTTGCCAAATATTACCTTGTTTTTGCTTAAGCTTGGAGTAATTTGTCAGCCAATATCACCTTTGTACCTTTACCTATGCTGTCCCTCTCATATTACTTCCTCATCTCTCCTTTTCTTTTAGTCTTAATTCAAGTATCATTTCCTAGAAAAAACTGATCCTAATCTCCCTTCATTCCCACACCCATTCCTAGTTGCCCTTCTCTGGAAATTATATGATATATATTTTTGTATCTGAGGGGATTCTCTCTCTCACCTTAGTTAATTTAGTCACACCTAATGAGATTTTAATGTATAAACAAGGGGTATTTATGTCCCTTTATAATATGTGAACATCTTTCTCTGTTGAGCCAACAAATTAGCCACACATCTGGTGCCTTTAAAGCGCTAAACCCTGGAGAAGGGAAAACAGTTAAAGCTCAATGTAGTTTACATTTGAGAGCTGAGACAGTTGTGGAAGAGATGCTTTTCCCTGATTCATTTGATCATGTAATCAGAGTTACAAGACAGTAAGAGGCACTCTATTTACTGGAGAATAGAATCAGAGAAATCCAGACACTGATTCAAAGAAGCAGATTTAAAGAGCTTGACTGCTTGGTAATCAAGAGTCAGGCTGTGGAGAACAGTAGGCCTTGGAAACTCATTAGTTAAAACTTTATGAAAAGACAAATACTTCTAAACTCTAATGCAGCTGTAGTTGTAAGTTGCCTTTACTACATATGTATTTTAAATGTTATGTTCCACTACCATTTTCTTCTTAAATTTGAGTCCACATTTCCCATGGGCACTATGTGGGAAAGCATGATTCAGGTTTATTAGGCCAGGAAATGTTTTGTGGTAACTGTTCTTATCCACACCATCTTAGAAAAGTCTTTGCCAAGAGTTTATTGTGTCTTCCTTGACTTTTTGTGGGAAACATACTAGTGAAGGTTCATGAACTAATGGGTTAAGAGCGTAGTCCCAAAAGATTATTCCTATAATCAAATGTAACAGTTGTCCCTTTGGGTATATATATATATATATATATATATATATATATATATATATTAAGTACCAAATTGGGAGAATAGATAGTTTTCTCCAGTATAAGCACATACACACACACACACACACACACACACACACACAAACACACACACATTTTCAATAATATTTCATCTTTCCAATTACATGTAAAGATAGTTTTAAACATTATTTTTTGTAAGATCTTGAGTTATAAATCTACACCCTCTTCCTTATTTCTCCCCTCCCCAGGAAAGCAAGCAATTTGACATAGGTTTATGTTGAGGTTGGAAAGGGACTCCAAAAAGTTGGGGTCACAGATGGGTGTCACAAGGTATCACAAAAGAATTTGCAGGCTTGAACCCATTTCCAAGTCAAGGGGGCAAAGTTCATTGTAATTGTAATGCCAATTGAAATGGTCTGAATTCCAAGAGAATTTAGCAAAGAAATACAAGCAAAGAGACACATTTATCTAGTTCTTTATGTTATAGAAATGCTACTTTTATGACCCAAAGATAAAACCAAAGAGTGGTCTCAAGAATTGACTGTCTATCTGACAGTCAGAAATGAAGTGAGGAGTGGTCTATTCACTATTGTCTTAGGAGTTTGATTTGTGGGACTATCCTGAGGTCAGAAGACTTCAAAATCAGACAGATTGTTTTTCTTAGATTGGGTGTGGGAGGCCTCAAGGTCAGATTCCAAAGCCACAGGACTTAGAATCACTGACTTATTGTTAGAATAGAAGCCCCCTAAGGTCAGGGGACCATAAAATTATTGCTGTCCCCCCTAGAAGCTATATTACATTAAGTTATACATATGCAATCATTTAACACATTTCCATATTAGTGATATAGTGAAAGAAAATCAGAAAAAAAGGGAAAAAAACATGAGAAAGAGAAAAGCAAAAAAACCAAAAAAACCAAAAAAAAAACCAAAGAAAAAAGGTGAAAATGCTATGCTTCTAACTACATTCATTCTATCTCTAGATGCATTGGCATTTTCCATCCCAAGTCTATTGGAATTGTCTATTCAAGACACACATTGTTGAAAAGAGCCAAGTCTAACACAGTTAATCATCACATAATCTCGTTTCTGTGAACAATGTTCTCTAGGTTCTGCTCACTTCATTCAACATCAATTCCTGTAAAGCTTTCCAGACCTTTCTGAAATCAGCCTGCTCATCATTTTTTATAGAACAACAATATTTCATTATATATATTCATATACCATAAATTCTTTAGCCATTGCCCAACTGAGAGGCATTCACTCAATTTCCAGTTTCTTGCCACTACAAAAAGAGCTGTTACAAACATTTTTACACCTTGGTCTCTTTTATGACTTTTTGGGGGGATACAGATCCAATAGAGATACTGTTGGATCAAAGGGTATGCACATTTTTATAGCCCTTTGGGCATAGTTCCAAATTTCTTACCAGTATGGTTGGATCATTTCACAACTCCACCAACAATGCATTAGTGTCTCAGTTTAACATCATTTATCAATATCTTTTCCTGTCGTTTTGGCCAACCTGAGAAGTGTAAAGTAGCACCTCAGAGTTGTCTTAATTTGCATTTATTTAGTCAATAGTGATTTAGAGCATTTTTTTTATGTGCCTAGAAATGGTTTTAATTTGTCTGAAAATTGTCTGGTCATATCCTTTGACCATTTGTCAACTGGGGGAATGATTTGTCTTTTTTATAAATTTGACTGAATTCTCTGCATATTTTAAAAATGAGGTCTTTATCAGAAACACTGGATATTATTGGGGGGAGGGGGAAAGGGGTGTGTGTGTGTGTGTGTGTGTGTGTGTGGTTGTAACTGTGTAATTTTTCCAGTTATATGTAAAATAATTTTTTTTACATTTTTTAAAAACTTTAATTCCGGATTCTCTCCCTTCTTTCTCTCCAATTAAGGAAGGCATATGTGAAGTTAGGAAAAACATTTCTGCAAAACTCATGTTGTAAAAGGAAACATAGATTTCCTTCCTCCCTCCCCCTAAAAAAAAACTTTAAGAAAAATAAAGTTTAAAAAAGTATGCTTCAATCTGTTTTCAGACATAATCAGTTCTTTCTCTGGGTATAGATAGCATTTTTCATCATAAATCCTTCAGAGTAGTCTTGGATCATTGTTACTGAGAATAGTAAAGTCATCAGCTGATCCTCCCACAACACTGTTATTATTTTATACAGAGTACATTTTATTATGCATGAGCTTTTGGAGGACTTTCCAGGTTTTACTGAGAGCATCCAGCTCATCATTTCTTTTAGAAAATATAATATTCCTTCATAATCACATACCGCAATTTATGGGTATTCCCTTAATTTCCAATTCTTTGGCTTGAAAAAAGAGCTGTTATAAAAATATTTGTACATATAGGTCCTTTTCCTTTAAAAAAAAAATCTTTTGGGGGATTCATGCCTAGTAGTGGTATTTTTAGGTCAAAGGATAGGCAAGATTTTATAGCCTTTGGGCATAGTTCATAGCTTTTGGTCATTTATCAGTTGGGAAGGGATTTCTTACAAATGTTTTTATAAAATTGATTCACTACACATTTGAGAAAAGAGATCCTTCATCAGAGAAACTTGATTCAAAATTCTTTTCACAATTACTATTGCTAACTGTATTCACCTGCCCATTTATTCTATTCTCTTTTTTTTTTCCTTTCTCTTCTTAAAAGTATTTTGCTTCTGGCCACCCCATCACAGTGTTGAGGAGTGAGAAATGTTAAGGAGTGAGAGGTACCCTAATAGCTATGGGAGTCCCTAGGCCAGTGTCACAGGTTTTGCAAAAGAATTTACAGTCCCAGTCTACAAATAGGGTTTGTTTGTTTGTTTTTTGGCAAAAATGGATTTATTTCAGTGAGAAACCCTTTCTCTCAGCCACCTGCTTCCTGATTAGGAAGATAACAAAGGTTTGCATACAGTCTTGGTTTTTATTTAGCCCTCTGTGGTTTGGGGCTAGGGAGTGATTAGGGGCTCATTTCCAAATCAATAAGGGTGGTGATTATTTCCCAGACCAAAGTGATTCCCAGATCTCCTGGGAAATGGAAGTTTTCCTTGGGAACCAGGTAGCTTTCCCAAGGGTGATTCAGGTGGGTGGGGATCATTTTTAGGAATATCCCCAGGCCAGGTGGCCCACCCTCCACAAAGATTAGGGAAACACAAGAGTCCTAGTACATCATTCCCCCTCAAGCAGTCACCCATTTGGGGCAAAGGGATGGAGGTCTCATCTTCTGGAGCTGTTTCAAGCTGACAAGGCTGTAGAGCTGTCTCTATGTTCAATGGGGTTCAAGCCAGGAGGGACTACTACTCCTTCCCATGTCCCATGATCTTCAGACTGAATGAGTAGCTGGAAGTTCGTAGCTTGGAGACTGGAGGAAACAAATCTCACAAGCAGGTTAAAAGTTGGGTGGCATCCAGGGTGCAGATGATGACATTTGGGAATGGGGCCTTTGCCCATCTGTGGGGTGCCTTGAGGATGCTGATGTCCCCTTCCTCCCCCCCAATAGTCCTGAATCCTCTCACTGCCCACAGAGTTCCCTAGCTGAAAGGCTAAGCAGTAGCCATAGAATGATAAAGAAAGTCGGAGAGAAAATGCTAGGAGCAAAGTTCTCAACCTTGGAGTAGGAAAAAGCAAGGAAGAAGACTAGAGTGAGAGAAAGGACACAGATAATTTCATCCTTCTTTCTCCAAAATGTTTTCAGGGGTCCTGTGGAAGAGTAGCTTCAGATACTCTATGGTTCACAGGCATATTCTGAAATATCTGAAGGAGAGGTAACAGAAGTAGCATTTTTAATTTTTAATCCTAGAAATATGAGTCCAGCTGGGGGACCCTTCCAGTTTAAATGATGTTGGTGTAGTCAGAATGCCTTATGTGGTCCTTTCCATTTTATACCTAGAGAGTCAGCACCCTGAGGTTTCCAAGATTTCAAGTATATAATATCCTCTGGATTTACAGAGGTGGCAGATTGAGTATCTGTAAGTTTAGGGAGATGCCCCTTTGCGTATTCATTCCTTTCTGGACTGCACCAAGCTTTGTGACAAATTGAGTGACCAGATGCTGTTCTGGATCTACAAGAATGTCAAGTGATTAAAAAGGGCCTCCCATACAGAAATTCAAAGGGGCCCAGCTTAATGTTCTCCCTAAGTGAAATTAGGACTCTAAGAAGCCCTAAGGGAGATTCTTCACCCATCCTCTGCAGGGGTCCTCAAACTAGGGCCCTGTAGGCCAGATGCAGCAGCTGAGGACGATTATCCCCCTCACCCAAGGCTATAAAGTTTCTTTATTTAAAGGCCCACAAAATAAAGTTTTGTTTTTACTATAGTCCGGCTCTCTGAGGGACAATGAACTGGCCCCCTATTTAAAAAGTTTGAGGACCTCTGCCTTGAGTCTCTAAGCACAGGAAGGACTCACTTGAGGGTGTGATTCATTTTCACCATCTTCCCAGAAGCCTGAGGAGACCAAGCAGAGTGGAGGTGGTAAGTGATTTTGACTTGGCCACATTTTGAGTTACTAGAGAAGTGAAGGCCGGGCCATTATCACTGCAAGGAGCTACGCAGGCCAAAGCGAGGTATGATCTCTTTTAGCAAGCATTTTGATATCTCCTGAGCTTTCTCAGTCCTGCAGGGAAAAGCTTCTACCCAATTAGTAAAGTTGTCAGCAAATACCAAAAGCAACTTGAAACCTCTGCAAGGGGGCATATGCGTAAAGTCTATTTGCCAGTCTTCCCCTGGGTATGTGCCCTTTCTCTGAACAGGCTTCAGGAGAGGGGGAGGTTTAACAGTTCCTTCAGGCCTGGCAGACCTGCCTGATCGTTTCTCCCAGCTTGTGACCAGTAAAAATATGTTTCACAAGGGATTGAAGAGCATTTCTTCCCAAGTGGGTAGCTTGGTGAAGATCAAAAATAATTTCTACTGATTTACCTCTGGGATTAAAAGTTGGCATGAGAGTGTTTGAAACTAGAAGGAGAAAGGATGTATCCCCTTTCTTCTGCAAGGGCTTGTTCCTGTGAGCTATATTAAAGAGTGTAAGAATTAGGGAGCTGGGAATTAAGATGCCATAGCCAGGGGTAAATGGGTGACAGCTTGAGCAGCTGAACCTGCAAACCTATTCCCCTTGGCCTAAAGTGAATCTCCTTTCTAGTGTCCTTTATAAAATATGACTGAAACTTCTCGGGGTTCGTAGACAGCTTGCAATAATTGTACAATTTCTCCTGCATATTTAATAGGAGAATTCTTTGCTGTCAAAAGTCCCCTTTATTTCCATATAGCCCCATGAGCATGCAAAATATGAAAAACATATTTGGAGTTTGTATAGATGTTCACTCTCATTCCCTTCTCTATTTCCAAAGCTCTGGTTAGGGCAATAAATACAGCTTTCTGGGCAGAAGTTCCAGGAGGCAATGGCTTAGCTTCCAGGGTGCTACTGAGGGTCACCACAGAATAACCTGCCTTTCTTTTCCCATTTTCAAGAAAACTAAACCCATCTGTAAACCATTCACTATCTGGGTTGTCAAGAGGAATGTCACTCAAGTTGGCTCAACTGGAGTATACAGAATCTAAAGCTTAAAGCTTCCTCATAATTATGAATGATGTCCCCTGACTGAGTGTTGTCAGGGAGCAGAGTGTCAAGGTTAAGAGTGTGACACACCTGGAAAGCCAGGCCAGGGGTGTCTAATAGGAGAGCCTGATATCTAGTAAGCCATCCACTACCAAGCCACTGATGCCCTTTGGTTTCTAAAATGCTCTGAACCTGGTGGGGGATTAAAATCTACAATGGCTGCCCTAGGGTGGTTTTGAGGCTTCTTCAATTCGAAGGGCTGTAGCTGCTCTAAGGCATAAGGGCAAGCCTAGGGAAACTGAGTCAACTTCCTTTGAGAAGTAGGCCACCAGTCTGGAATCAGGTCCAAGAGCCTGAGTTAAGACCTCCAGGGCCTAGCTTTGCTTTTTGTCTACATACAGAGTGAAAGGTTTTTTTAAATTAGGTAGAGTCAGGGCAGGGGCAGAGCTCAGTTTGGCTTTCAGGGTCTTAAAAGCCTTGGCCTGATTGGGGCTCCAGTCAAGGGGAAGGTTATCAGGGACTTGAATAGAATCATAGAGAGGGTTGGCTATAATCCCAAAATTAAGTATCCAAATTCTGCAGAAACCAGCCATGCCCAGCAAAGTACATAGTTTTTTTCTTTGAAGCAGGGTCTGGAAAGCATAAAATGATCTGTTTCAGAGAGTGAGAGGTAGGATTAAGGTGGGAGGAAGATTATGGCCCAAATATTTGACAGACTGGTAGGTGATGTGGGCTTTGGTTAAGGAGACCCTGTGGCCTTTAGAGGCAAAAAAAAAACCTAAGAATTTTTATGGATGCATCTAGGGAAACCTCTCTAGTGGGGCTGCTGATCAAGATATCATCCATATACTGGATGAGACTGCTGTTAAACAGCTCCAAATCCCTTAAATCTTTAGCCAATGCTAAAAGTTTGTGTTTAAGAGATTTCTCAATTAGGGATTACAATCCCTCCCTAGCCTCTGCCTTTATTGGGTATTGGCGTTTATGGGGGAATACACTGGGGTCCGCCTGACTTAGGCTGGGCTGGTATGAGTGGTTCACCCAGGGATTCCTTGGTCCCAGACAGAGGAATCTTATTTTCACCCAGATTTCAGAGGGAATTATGGCTTTGAAAGGAGCACAAAAAGATCACCTGGAGTTCTTAGAAGAGAAAACTGGATGTTTTTAACATATTTCTATATAAGTCATGTTGAAAAAGAAAAATCAAAACAAAAGGGGAAAAACATGAGAAAACAACAATAACAACAAAAAGGTGAAAATATTATGCTTATAGATCTTTCTATGGATGCAGATGGCATTTTTCCATCTAATGTCTATTGGAATTTACTTGGATCACTGTGTTGCTGAGAAGAGTTACGTCTAAGGTGATCATCACACAATATTGCTGACACTGTGTTCAATTTTTTTTTTTTTTTTGATTCTGCTCACTTCACTCAGCATCAGTTCATCCTACAGTTATTTTAAATGGAATTTCTTTATCTTTTGCTGCTGTTCTTTGTTAGCAATATATAAAAATATATTGAATATAGAAATGCCAATTATTTTTGTGGGTCTATTTTATACTCTTCAACTTTACTAAAGTTATTACTTGTTTCGAGTAGTGTTTAAGTTCATTTTCTAAATATACCATGATATCATCTGCAAAGAATGATAGTTTTGTTTCCTCATTGCCTACTTTAATTCCTTTGATTTCTTTTTCTTCTCTTATTGCTAAAAGCTAACATTTCTAGAACAATATTGAAGAATAGTGGTGATAATGGGCATGCTTGTTTGTACAGTTTGTATTTTAAAATAAGTGTAAGCTTTCTGAGGTCAGGTTCTCATTTATTTTCATCTTTATAGCCTCAATTAGTGTAATATCTGGTGCATAATAGGTGCTTAATAATGGCTTATTGAATTGATGTTCACAAATTTTCTGTGTTACTGGTTCTTTTTATCCTTATTTGTGTGAAGATATAAGTATTAGGAGAGCAGAATACAGGTCTTTTCTGGTTCTTCTCATTTCTCATCTTTTCACTCAGATTTCCTTCCATTTATATTCTATCCATCTTATATGTATATAGTTATTTCCATGTTGTCTTCATTAAAATGTGAGATCTTTGAAAGGAGGAGCTGTAGTTTTGCTTTTTAAAAAATTGTATCTCCCAATAATTAGCACAATGCCTGACTGATTGACCAAAGTCAATAAATCTGTCTTTAACACTTAGAAGCTAGATGACCATGGACAAGTCACTGAACTTTTCAGTCTTGGTTTCCTTATCTACAAAACTGGAATAATAATACCTGTAATAGCCTATTTCATAGGATTGTGGTGAGCCTCCAATGAAATAAAGGCCTTTAAATAACATCAAATTTTCTATAGAGTATAAAAATGCTATATAATATTATGAATAAAAGAAAATATTGAACAGTTGATGAAAATAATTTTCACTTTTTCCAATGTGAATTTTCAATATCAGGAATTATGTCAATATGCACAAGTGCATTCCACTTATTTTTAGGGTGGCTGATGACAACCTTTTTTAAAAAGGTAATATTACCTGAGTCTATGTAGCATTAGTCTGACCTCCTGAATTGAGGATAGATTGTTTTCTGTATTTGCTGCAAGTATTTCAAAATACCATGTTTGGACAGTGAAAAATCTTGCTCTTTGCCATAACCAATGAAAATTTTCCTACCCTGAATTTTAGAAGACTTTTTCCCGTAATCTCACATCACATCTTTTGGGCAGTCTTCTAAGGTAACTCTTTTAATCATCTTTGCAAAATTTCAAAAAGGACAATCATTCAAACTAGACTATATACTTTTTGACTTATCTCCATAAAGTTTTACATTCCTTTGCTTTCTCCTGACCAAAAAGAGATTTATTTATTTATTTATTTTTAAATTAAATAACTTTTTATTGACAGAACCCATGCCAGGGTAATTTTTTACAACATTATCCCTTTCACTCACTTCTGTTCCGATTTTTCCCCTCCCTCCCTCCACCCTCTCCCCAAGATGGCAAGCAGTCCTATACATGTTAGATAGGTTACAGTAGATCTCGGATACAATATATGTGTGCAGAACCGAATAGTTTTCTTGTTGCTCAGGGAGAATTGTATTTAAAAGGTATAAATAACCCGGGAAGAAGAACAAAAATGCAAGCAGTTTACATTCATTTCCTAGTGTTCTTTCTTTGGGTGTAGCTGCTTCTGTCCATCCTTGATCAATTGAAACTAAGTTAGATCTTGTCTTTGTTGAAGAAATCCACTTCCATCAGAATATATCCTCATACAGTATCGTTGATTGAGGTATATAATGATTTTCTAGTTCTACTCATTTCACTCAGCATCAGTTCATGCATGTAAGTCTCAAATCCTCTCTGTATTCGTCCTGCTGAGTCATTTCTTACAGAATAATAATATTCCATAACATTCATATACCACAATTTACTCAACCATTCTCAATTGATGGACATCCATTCATTTTCAGATTCTGCTACAAACAGGGCTGCCACAAACATTTTGGCACATACAGGTCCCTTTCCCTTTTTAATATCTCTTTGAGGTATAAGCCAGTAAAGACACTGCTGGATCAAAGGGTATGCACAGTTTGATAACTTTTGGGCATAGTTCCAAATTCTCTCCAGAATGGCTGGATGTATTCACAATTTCACCAACAATGTATCAGTGTCCCTGTTTTCCCACATCCCCTCCAACATTCTGCATTATCTTTCTTCATTCTGTCCAATCGACAGGTGTATAGTGAGTATCTCAGAGTTGTCTTAATTTGCATTTCTCTGATCAATAGTGATTTGGAACACTCTTTCATATGAGTAATAATAGTTTTAATTTCATCATCTGAAAATTGTCTGTTCATATCCTTTGACCATTTATCAATTGGAGAATGGCTTGATTTCTTATAAATTAGAGTCAATTCTCTATATATTTTGGAAATGAGTCCTTTATCAGAACCTTTGACTGTAAAAATGTTTTCCCATTTTATTGTTTCCCTTCTAATCTTGCCTGCATTCGTTTTGTTTGTACAAAAACTTTGCAATTTGATATAATCAAAATTTTCAGTTTTGTAGTCAATAGTGATCTCTAGTTCTTCTTTGGTCATAAATTCCTTCCTCTTCCACAGGTCTGAGAGGTAAACTATCCTATGCTCTTCCAATTTATTTATGATCTCAGTCTTTATGCCTAGATCATGAACCCATTTTGACCTTGTCTTGGTGTACGGTGTTAAGTGTGGGTCAATGCCTAGTTTCTGCCATACTAATTTCCAATTTTCCCAGCAATTTTTGTCAAATAATGCATTCTTATCCCCAAAACTGGGGTCTTTCGGTTTGTCAAACACTAGATAATTAAAGTTATTGTCTGTTTTGTCCTTTGAACCTAATCTATTCTATTGATCAACTAGTCTATTTCTTAGCCAATACCAGATAGTTTTAGTAACAGCTGCTTTATAATATAATTTTAGATCTGGTACAGCTAGGCCACCTTCATTTGATTTTTTTTTTTCATTAATTCCCTTGAAATTCTTGACCTTTTGTTTTTCCATATGAACTTTGTTGTTTTTTTTTTAGGTCATCAAAATAGTTTTGGGAAGTCTGATTGGTATAGCACTAAATAAATAGATTAGTTTAGGTAGTATTGTCATCTTTATTATATTTGCTCGCCCAATCCAAGAGAATTTAATATTTTTCCAGTTAGTTAGATCAGACTTAATTTGTGTGGAAAGTGTTTTGTAGTTTTGCTCATAAAGTTTCTGATTTTCCCTTGGCAGATAGATTCCTAAATATTTTATACTATCAGTAGTTACTTTAAATGAGATTTTCCTTTGTAACTCTGACTGTTGGATTTTGTTAGTGATATATAAGAATGCTGATGACTTATGTGGGTTTATTTTATAACCAGAAACTTTGCTAAAGTTGTGGATTATTTCTAATAACTTTTTAGTAGAATCTCTGGGGTTCTCTAAGTATACCATCATATCATCAGCAAAGAGTGATAATTTGGTTTCCTCATTGCCTATTCTTATTCCTTTAATATCTTTCTCAGCTCTTATTGCCATAGCTAGCATCTCTAATATAATATTAAATACTAACAGTGATAGTGGGCAACCTTGTTTCACTCCTGTTCTTATTGGGAATGGTTGTAGTTTGTCCCCATTACATATGATGCTTACTGCTGGTTTTAAATAGATGCTACTGATTATTTTAAGGAAAAGTCCATTTATTCCTATACTCTCAAGTGTTTTTAATAGGAATGGATGTTGGATTTTATCAAATGCTTTTTCTGCATCTATTGAGATGATCATATGGTTTTTATTAGTTTGGTTATTAATATGGCCAATTATGCTGATAGTTTTCCTAATATTGAACCAGCCCTGCATTCCTGGTATAAATCCTACTTGATCATGGTGAATTATCCTGGGGATGATTTTCTGTAGTCTTTTTGCTAATATTTTATTTAAGATTTTAGCATTCAATATTCATTAGGGAGATTGGTCTATAGTTTTCTTTCTCTGTTTTCAACCTACCTGGTTTAGGTATCAGTACCATGTCTGTGTCATAGAAGGAATTTGGTAGGACTCCTTCATTCCCTATTTTATCAAGTAATTTATATAGCATTGGGGCCAATTGTTCTTTAAATGTTTGGTAGAATTCACATGTAAATCCATCTGGTCCTGGAGATTTTTTCTTAGGGAGTTGTTTAATTGCCTGTTCTATTTCTTTTTCTGAAATGGGACTATTCAAGCAATTTACTTCCTCCTCTGTTAGTCTGGGAAGTCTATATTTTTGGAGGTAGTCATCCATTTCACTTAGGTTATCAAATTTATTGGCATAAAGTTGAGCAAAATAACTCCTTATTATTTCTCTAATTTCCTCTTCATTGGTGGAAAGTTCTCCTTTTCATTTTAAGACTACTAATTTCATTTTCCTCCTCCTTTTTCTAATCAGATTTTAGCAAGGTTTTATCAATTTTATTGGTTTTCATAAAACCAACTCTTAGTTTTATTTATTAGTTCAATAGTTTTTTTTAGTTTCAATATTATTAATTTCTCCTTTTAATTTTAGAATTTCAAGTTTAGTAATTGATTGAGGGTTTTTAATTTGGTCTTTTTCTAGCTTTTTAAATTGCAAGCCCAATTCATTGACTTTCTCTTTCTCTATTTTGTTCAAGTAAGCCTCTAAGGATATAAAGTTTCCCCTTATTACCGCTTTGGCTGCATCCCACAAATTTTGGTATGATGTCTCACCATTGTCATTATCTTGAGTGAAGTTATTAATTGTGTCTATAATTTGCTGTTTCACCCAATCATTCTTTAAGATGAGATTATTTAATTTCCAATTACTTTTTGATTTATTTACACCTAACTTTTTGTTGAATGTAGTTTTTATTGCATTGTGATCTGAAAAGAAAGCATTTACTATTTCTGCCTTCCTGCATTTAATTTTGAAGTCTTTATGTCCTAATATATGGTCAATTTTTGTGTAGGTTCCATGAGCTGCGAGAAGAAAGTATACTCCTTTCTATCACCATTCAGTTTTCTCCAGAGATCTATCATACCTAGTCTTTCTAATATTCTATTTACCTCTTTAATTTCTTTCTTATTTGTTTCCAAAAAGAAATTTAGAAGCAAAAGAAGAGAGAGTCTTGACCTCTGGGTTGGAGATGAGTGTATAAAATATAAGAACAGGAAATTCAGTAAACCATTCTAGGTTTTTTTTTTTTTTTTTTTTTTTTTTTTTTTTCTATATATCAGCTATTTTAAAGACCAATAAAAGCCAAATATCTGATTGTCACGATTTTTCTGAGATCTTCATTTTTTCAAATGTCCTATTATAAGTAATCTTCACTTCTGGAATGATTATCATCCAAGAGATAAACTAGGAACACAGATTCCATGCATATATGAGGGTTCCATTTCTCCATATGTCTGATCACTTTAGGTTATGGCTGAAATTTTTTTTTTTTGATTTCTTTTTATTGTTGTTCTTTTCATTCTTTTATCTATCATTAATTTAATTTATCTGTTTGCTCATTCTTTCAGTTCTTTGCTTGTTTTGGGTCTGGATCATCTGTTTAAGGAGTAGAGGGAATTGTTATGAAAGCCTTTCCCATTGAAAAAGATAGACTTATCTTTTGTAATGTAGGTAGATTCCTTCTTTCTTAGGATACTGAGGAACAAAGTTGACTTGACCATGGTCACATACCTAGTGTCTATCTGAGACAGGAACTGAATGAAGGTCTTCATTATTCCGTGATGGGCCCTAAGTCAATTCATTTAAATTAATCCAAGATTTAGTAAGTATTTACTTAATGTGTTTGATGTTGGTACACATGAGTTCTTGATTCCATTCTTTGCCGTCTTCTTCAGCAGACTATATCTTTAGTCATTCTACTTCTTCTATATTTAAATCTCTCTCTACCTACTGGTTTCTTCTCTACTGCTTTCAAACATCCCTAAGTCTGCCTCTTCCTTAAAAAACTTTTCAATTTACCATTCAAGACCTTAATTTCAGGAAATGCGCAGGCCATACATTGTTTCAGGCTCTGTACTTTAGTGGACCTTTTCAATTCTTCCTCCACTTCTCCCAGATTTTTTTAAAAATTAAATTGTACTTTTAAAAAAGATCTACCTTTCCTCCCTCCCATTCCTTTCTCCTTATTTTTAAAATAAGAAAAAAACATTCCCTGTTACAAATGTGTAGGCAAACCAAAACAAATTCCTTCATTGGCCATGACCAAACAAACAAACAAACAAAATATGACTCAATTTGAATTCATTATCTTTCTATCAGGAAGCAGGAAGCTTAGATGAATACAGAAAAGGTCACTAGATTTAACTATTTTGCTGTGTGCTATCTCTTGGTGAGCTTGCCATTTCTTATACAACTTTTTCCAATGGTAGTTAAACATATCATTATATTTTTTTTCCCTGAGGAGATGAAAATTCCCTACCAGCTTTCCATCATGCCCTTAAAAGTAGAATACTTTAAGGGAAGTAATGCTTAATAACTACTACATAAACAAATATGATTAAAAATAGTATGCCTGAAATATCTTTCTGGCTGACTGTCACATTAGAGTAAAATGGGAGATAGAAAAATTTTCCTATGCAAAGTGTGTGAGTAGGAAAAAAATGTGCTAAGGATAATAATAAAAATCAAATGAATATTATATCAAATGAGATAGAAGCTTTTGCACCCTTAAATCATAAACATGATAACTTCATGATCCATCTTTTGTTTTTTAAAATTCTCTCATCATGTTTCTCTCTTCAGTTTCTCATTCAGCTGTTTTGCATCTTGTTAGTGACCAGGGAAATCACAGAAGAACTGAAACAAATGGCAAATATCCAGGGACAGAAGTATATTTTTCAGGTTCCATCACAAGTGCAGAACACAATTTCTATAATCTTGCTTTGATTTCATAATTTCTTTTTAGATTATTTCTAAATTAACTATTAGAAAACTCTGTATTATTAAAATATTCATCTTCATTTATGAGCCATCCTTGTTTTGCCCTTGATAGATTCACATCTTTAAACAACTTTTAAAAAAATTTTTTGTTATGCACTAAACTAACAACTGGATTGAATCTTGTAGCCATCCCCCTGTGCTTTTATGTAATCTTGATTCAGGCTTCTCATGTTTAGCATTTCTTGGAATGAGCCTGCCTGAACTATGGTAACCCCCTGTCACTTGGTAAACAATGAGAATTAGATGGATCTTTCTTTCTAATGTTATGTTATGAGGTAATCGGCTTTCTTTACAGGATTTGTTTTAGAGGCAGAGGGGGGAGGGAAATTAGATGCTGAGAGCACTGGATAGGACCTATCTTTTTCTCCTCTCCACCCAGGGAAAAAAAAGGCCAAATTCAAGACCTGTATGAATAGTCCCTCTTATTTTCCCACAGCTATGAGCAGTTTCTCCCCAAGTTTTTTTTTTTAATTTTTTTAATAACCCTCTGTATGCTTGACTTCTTCCCACCTTTCTCATTTTGGCCCCAAGAAAAAAAAATCCCCCCTCCATCCATATTCTGATTCAACAAAGGAGTGATCCAAAGAGAAACTGGAAAACAAATATTTCCCTGAGGAAGAAGAGGTTCTGGCTACTTTTATAAATGACTTTGGTTTTGAAACCTTAAAGTGAGGGGAGGAAATGAAATGTGCAGATAGATAAATCTTTCTTGGGGATAGTGGTAAAATGAGGGTGGTGCTAGTGGTGAGTAGAATGATTTAATTAATATCTTAAATAAAATCAAACCAAAGACTCATTTTCCTGCCTTTGGGCAAGATCTGTCTTTGGAAGTTCACCATAGATTGGATTACAATTTTGCTATCAAACATTTGTAGGCTTCATTGAAAAGCTTTCAGTGTTATTATTTCAAGTAGTTTATATCATATTATCAGGGCTCTAGCATTTTTATCTTCTCTTTGCTGCTACTGCTGTGAAGTCATTATCACTGAACAAAATGTGTCCTTTAACCACAGGAAATATTGTTACACCTGCTTTCCAAAGGCAAGTTAAAAGCCAGACTTACAGGTCCCACTGTGTGTCTTTCAAGGTTCTAGCATGTTTTTCTATGATCTCTTTTTCTTTGATACATCTGGTATGTCAGTTAATTAGTTTTCTTTTACTGAATACAGGTATATTTGGAAGTAGAGATTTTTAAAAAAACAATTTATTTTTGGTTTGCAGACCCAGAACACTCTTCAGTCGTTTTTGCTGACATGTAAATATTATCATCCTCAATTATGTGTGTCCCCCAAATTCTTACTAGGGCCCCTTGTTCTTTCCCCTCTATAATCTACACTCTCTTCTCTTTTGGTAACTCCATCAATGTACTTGGGTTTAACTATCATAATCCTGCAAATGGCTCACAGAATTTAAATGATATAAAAAGTACCAGCAGTGGTAAATAGATTTGGGAGAGCATAATTGTAAGAGAATATTATATAAATATAGTACAATAGAGATTCAGTTACAGTTAAATAGACCTGAAGAATTCAAGTTAGACATCCATCACAGGTTGCAAAGGTTTGCTATTTTACTTTATGTGAAAATGGCTTCACAGGCTTTAGCAGATGCAATGTCATAATAAATGAAAGAGTAATTTGCTCTTGGGTAAACAAGGTAGAATCTACTTGGCTGACCAAGTTCCTGACCAGTCTAAAGATGTGCTAATCAAGGTTTCTAAGATTATTGTGACAGTCTCAGAGATTGGAGTTCTAGGCAACAGAAAACCAAATGGACCAATTAAGAGTTCCTTGAGACTGTGCTAGCTAAATGAGCTAATTAAGTTTTGGGCTTCACATTACTCTATTCAAGTGGGACAGTCTGGGAGAATTAATCTGATTACGATTCTCATTATAACTATTCCCAAGAATAAGCTAGCGAAGTATTCACTTCAGAACTATATATCTGTTTAATACCTAGTTCTAGTCTCTCCTCTGAGATTCAGTCCTACAACCCCAGTTTCCTACTGGATATTTCAAACTGAATGTTGCAAAGACACATTAAAATCAGCATAATCTGAATTGAACTCATTGTCTTTCTCCCCCAGATTGTCTTTGCTTTCAGGTTTTTCTATTTCTTTTCAAGGTGTAGGTCTGAAACTACAAATTATCCTTGCCTCTTGCCTCTTTCTTGCTATTCCTTTAACAATGTACTCTATGTCCAAATTGTATTCATTTTCATTGCCTGCCTTCTATACCTAGATTTCTCTCATCTCATCCTTCTGACTTGCCTGGCTTCCTTCAAATCTTAGTTAAAATCCTACCTTCTCCAATAACAAATTTTCAAGTCCCCCTTGTGTGGGATGGGTGCTAGACCCACTTTCCCAAGTTATCTAATTAGAGAGATCTTCAGGTACTTTAGAGAAAGCATTTATTTAGTCCCTGCAGGGAGAGGCCCAAGCACACAGTGTTGTGCCACAGTTTCCTTTTATTGTCTTGCCTCAGTTTCCCTAAATTGTCTTGCCTCAGTTTCCCTAAAGTGTTCTGCCTCAGTTTCCCTAAATTGCCCTGCTTAAGTTTGATGAAGTCAGGGCAGCAATTCCTAGTATGAAATAAACATGTAACAAATTCACAATGGTCATTCTCTTTGCCAAAAGGTACATTTATTTAGGAGAAGACATTACAGACAAAATGAAGAGATAAAATAGGCACCAGGAGTGGTAAATATGAAATAGATTTGGGAGAGCAATAGGGCTACTAAGTAAAGGAGTTTGGAAGAATCCATTAAAGGAATATGACATGAGGCATGAGAATGCCATTGACTGGCAGATTAAATTCATAGAGAAATTTAGCAGACTAACCAGAATTAACTATAGTTAGGAGAAAGTCACCTTTAAAAGGAAGACACTGAGTAGGAAGAGAAAGAAAGTACCTCATAGGGAGCTTAATCCGGAAAAGGACTTGGGTAAAAATTTTCATCATGAGTACATCTTTTGTAAGGGAAGTTTAATCTTGGGGGTTTCTCTAGGGAAGAGTGGAAGTACCAGGGAAGAATTTGGTAGCTTAGAGGGAGGGATCAAGGGGGATCCAGGTGGAATCCACCTGGATGACAGGTGGCAGACCAGTCTAAAGATATGCTTGAAGAAGGAACACCAAAACTGAAAATCCTTAAAGGAAAAAAACCTCCTTCGACTCTGCTTCAGTGAGGGGACTTCACCCCAAACACAGTTTCATCTTTGTTATCTGGTTGGGGTCGGCTCAGTCCCAAAGCCCATTGAATTCAATTCAAATTCTAGCCCTAGCTGAAACCCATCAAGGAGCCATCCTGGGACTCCACCCACAAGCCCCCTTCAGCTTATAGCCAAAGCTCCCTATTATAAAAGAACCAAACTAAAACCCTCTCTTTGCCATGCTATGCTTGGCACGCCAAGGGCCTCTGCCCACTGGAATACTGTTTTCAGTGCCATCCTCTCTTTATCCTCACCTATTTCCTTAACCAGACTTTAACCTTACTTCCAATGCCCATAATAAACCTCTTTTATCAATCTAGGTTTTGGGGTCTGTAAATTCCTTTACGGAGAACTGCTTGTGCCGCTAGAAGGGAATGCTCAGAACTCCCTACCCTTGTGCCACCACTAGACCTCATTTAATTCCCTGACCACCAGAAACCCTAATTTCATTTGGATACCCCCAATCTAAACCTCATTATGCTGATCAGTATTTCAAAGGTTGTTTAAAGATATCCAGGGGTTGGAGGGTTAAACTAAGAAGGCTAATAAAGTTTCAGTCTTAAAAATACTCTAAAAGAACAGGATAGTCTGGGACTTGGTTATGCTTAATTATAGCCAATTGGGCTTCTTTCTGACAAGGGAAGAGAGTAAACTCAAAGTTTAAATCAGCAACTGTTGGAGGGTGTTTCAGTGACCTAAGGTAGCCTTTATTATTTGCAAGAAGAGTAAAATAGCTTCTAAAGGTGCTGGGTCTTTGTAGTTGTCTGGGAGCTTAGCATTTGTATGGGAAGATTTTGTTGTAGTCATTTTTTCCCCCAGGGAATGAAAGGATTAGAATACCATCTGTTCTTTCCCTGTTCTCTGACCTCTATGAAATCCTGTGATTCAATGGACTAAAGAGATAGTTCAAGATAGAAATATATAGTTGCTTGACCAAACTGTAGAGCCATAAAAGGGAAGATCTTCAACAATTACTTGACATTTTAAAAAGAGTCTTGTGAAAGAGAATCTATTTAATATTTAGAATACAATAGAAGAACTAACCCATTCGTGGATTTATTATACTTAAATTGAAACCTAAGGTGATGGAATGAAGATTTGAAAAGAGGGGGTGACACTGGAGAGCTGCAAATGTGGAAATTCTTTTCACTGTTATAGTTTCAGAATTTACATGTAAATGATAGTCATCATTAGAGACTTGTTTATCATCTTTATCATTCATCATTAGAGAGTTGTTTGGGACACTGAGAAGTGAGTTGTCCAGAATCACATAGCTAGGAAAAGTCTGTGACAGATTCTCTGATTGATAAATAGTCAAAGGGTATGAACAGACAATTTTCAGATGAAGAAATTAAAACCATTTCTAGTCATATGAAAAAATGCTCTAAAGTACTATTGATTAGAGAAATGCAATTTAAGACAACTACGAGGTACCACTACATACCTCTCAGATTGGCTAAAATGACAGGAAAATATAATGATGAATGTTGGAGGGAATATGGGAAAACTGGGACACTAATACATTGTTGGTGGAATTGTAAACTGATTCAACCATTCTGGAGAGCAATTTGGAACTATGCCTAAAGGGCTATCAAACTATGCATACCCTTTGATCCAGCACTGTCTTTACTGGTCTTGTATCCCAAAGAGATCATAAAAAAGGGAAAAATACCCACATGTGCAAAAATGTTTGCGGCAGCCCTTTTTGTAGTGGCAAGGAAATGGAAACTGAGTGGATGCCTGTCAGTTGGAGAATGGCTGAATAATTTATATTATATGAATGTTATGGAATATTATTGTTCTGTAAGAAATGACCAGCTGGATGATTTCAGAGAGGCCTGGAGCCACTTACATGAACTGATGCTAAGTGAAGTGAGTACAACCAAGAGAATATTGTACACAGCAACAAGATTATGTGTGATCAGTTCTGATGGATATGGCTCTTTTCAACAGTGAGGTGATTTAGGCCAATTCCAACAGACTTGTAATAGAGCCATCTGTGTCCAGAAAAAGGATTGTGGGGACTGAATGTGGATCATAACATCGTATTTTAATTTCTGTTGTCATTGTTTGTTTGTTTGTTTTTCCTGTTTTTTTTGGGGGGGGCAGCATAATAAATGTGGAAATTATATAGAGAAGAACTGTACATGTTTAACATATATTGGATTACTAGCTGTCTAGGGGAGGGAGGGGGGAAGAGAGGGAAAAAATTTGGAATACAAAAAATTTGGGAAGGTGAATATTGAAAACTATCTTTGCATATATTTTGAAAATAAAAATTTATTGTTTAAACTAAAATCAGTAGCAGGCCTGAGTTTGGGCCTTCTAGATTCCTTCCCTCCACCCCCATTGAAAGAAGAATTTATATTTGTATTTGCATAATTTGGATTTCCCTCTAGGGAGAAAATTCTCTTTATTGACTTTGCCACTTAGTCATCTTTGAGTATCTTTGAGTAAGAGAAAAGGAAACCTAGCCCCTCCTTAATTCTTCTACACTTTTTGTCACTGGAGTGGTAGGATCTATATAACTAAGCTCTTGGCTACTGATTCCATCACTTTCTGGCTGATAAGGCAAGAAATAAAAGCAGTGTCAGTTTTTCTATTCTTGGACCCAAAGATCACTAATGATGGTGATTGCAGTTATGAAATTAGAAGGTCCTGGATCCTTGGAAGAAATAGCTTTGCCAAATCTGGACAGCTTACTAAAAAGCAGAGATATCATTTTGCCAACAAAGATCCTCAAAGTGAAAGCTATGGTTTTTCCAGTAACAATGATGTGGGTGATTGTAGGCCCCAAAAGTTGGAGTTCAGTCATATGAAGAATTCACAATGGCCATTCTCTTTGTCAAAAGGTGATTTATTTAGGGGAATAGGTTACATATAAAATGAAGTTGATGGAGTATAGCTTCTAGGGGAAACAGCAGAAAGGAGGTTCCCCCTCCCTACCTCCCCCCTTAGAGTGCTTCTGTTCTAACAATCTGTCAATGATTCTAAAGTCTTCTGGCCTTAGAATCAATAATCTTGAGGTCCTCCACTTCCCCTGACCTTAGAGCGCTTTTATTCTAACAATCTATCTATCAATGATTGTAAAAGTCTTTTGGCCTAGGAATATAATAGTATTTCTTCCCTTAGACTTTAAGGAAAATATATTAGTGATCCTGAGACCCTCTGATCTTAGAGTGCTATTGTTCTGACAATCTGTCAATGATTCTAAAGTTTTCTGGCCTTAGAATAGTGCTACAAACATTACTGACTGACAGACAGATAATCTGTTGGTCAGTCATAACCAAGTTCCTGAGATAATAGTGAATATAACACCCTTTACCTATCTAAAAGCTGTAAAATTAACAAATAAGTAACATGAAGCTCTGATCTAACTCTGTCCTATAAATCTATTTCCTTTCTCTTTGTTCCTTGCTAAATTCTTTTGGAACTTAGCCTGCTTCAATTGGTGTCACAATTACAATAAACTTTGCCCCTTAACTTGGAGATGTGTTTGAAACGGGTTGGGTCCCTTTAAGAAATTGTATTTCCTATTGATCTGTGATTCCTTTCAGATTCCCAGCCCCTCCTGGATGAGGCATATATATCCTTCCCAGACAAGCTGTCTTTCCAGGATGCTAGAGCCTTTGATTCAATTACAAATCCTGGTCAAAAAGCATCCCTTTGAATTCCAATAGGAGATTCGGGCTTGTCCTAGCCCCCATTCTGACTTGCTTGGGCTGCCCAGCCCCCACTGGTTCTGATTTCTCAGGCTTCCCAACCCCCACTAAGATACCCAATATAATAAGCTTCCATCAACTAAATCTTTGCAGATGGACCTTGGTAGCTCCCTTTTTACTGCCAGGACCTTCTGTCCACTGAGAACTGCATTTTCAGTGCAAAACTCCATTTTCCATAGATCTGCCACTATAGAAGTCAGTCTCTGGTTAAACTGATTTCTATCTAAAAATAAACTTTCCAGGAATGAATGAATTCCTTCATTCCTAAAACTTGTGGCCGATTTTAAGGGAATTCTTAATAACTCTCTTATTGCCACTGACCTCTAGACCACCAGGAATCTAGACCACTCTAAACCTCATCAGGTTCAAGCCTACAAATTCTTTTGAGACACCTTGCAACACCAGTTTGCAACCCCAAACTTTTGGGGTCCCCTTCTGAACCTCAACAGAGGGATACAACAGATACCGAGAATGCTAAAATGAAACAGAGTGGGAGAACATATGAAAGACAAATTCCTCAGTGGAATTCAATTATCTAGGAGAAAGAGAGCACCCCATGAGGTTGGGCCATGCTCTTAGTTGGCAGGCTAAATCTTGAAACGATTTGACATAACTTATATTTCAGACTGGACAACCTCCCCAGAGAGTGGGACCATGAAGCTAAATTGATCTCTTATCAGTGCCTTCTTCCTTCTTGCCTCAGGGATCAATTCTTTAGTTTCTCTCTGTCCAACATATCGTTCAGGACCTCATCAGCAATGTATTGCTGTAATAGTTGGACTAAAGAAAGCTGAGCCCTTTAGAGTCAATGCTTTTGGAGTTATTAGACTGCCTATATCCCTTGACCCAGCAATACCTCTGAGAGAAATAACTACATTGGACTTGGGAGGGGTGAATTAAAAGTCTATTTTATTATGCAACTGCAGAAGCAGGTTTCCTATAGAATAGGCAAAATTGGAATCAATAGACATGTCTTTTTATACCCATTCACCCAAAACATAAGTCCCTCTCTTGATTCCCCATTGACATTACAGAAGTTACAGCCTATTCTAAGCTCCTAATCCCTCCATGTGAGTGAATCTTCACCTCGATTACATTATCTTGCCTTGACATTCACTTTATTTGGAGGTAGTTCAATTTCCCCTCTAATTCCCTACAATCTATCTGGAGAATCTAATTGTCCCATTTGAGTCTTCACTTTGAATTACAGCATTACACACCCCCTCCCCCCCATGAGTGTGAGTCTTCACCCCAATTACATTTTACAACTTATTTCTTATTAAAGTCTCCACTTCTGATTACATTTTCCCTCCATTAGTTTTGTATTCTTGTTCCACATTAACCTAACCTCCATTTCTTATTTTCAATTTCATTTTTCTGATTTAAATTTCATGACTTTGTAGAAATTAAATCCTCATCTCATTCTCCTAAACACTAATAGGTTTATTTCCAAAGATGATTAGGGAAAAAGAAAAAGAACCTACATATCCTAAAATATTTAAAGCAGCTGTCTGTGGTCACAAAGAACTATGCTGGAGAAGACCTTTGATAGTCTCTCGAACACCATGGAGATCAAATCAGTGAATATTTATTTCTTAAATCTAATTATATTAATTGATTTATTTTTTTGTAAGGCAATTGGGGTTAAACAACTTGCTCAGGGTCACACAGTCAGCAAGTGTTATGTGTCTGAGGCCAAATTTTAACTCATGTCTTCCTGACCATGTGCTCTATCCACTGTACTATTTAACTGCCCCAAATCAGTCAGTATTTAAAGAAATGAATTCGTTATTAATTGCAATTTCAGAGATTGAAACTGAATTTTAAATACTTTGGCCACAAAATGAGAAGACAGGAATCACTGGAAATCACCCTAATGTTGGGAAAGATAGAAGACAAAAAAGAGAAGAGAACATCAGAGAAAGAGATTGATGGTGTCATGGAAACAACAAATATGAACTTGAATAGACTTTGAATTTGGTGTGCTATGGCCCATAGGATTACAAAAAGTTGGACACAACTGACCAACAACAAAGCAGCCCCCCTCACATTTGGGGCAATGAAGAATGAGCTCATTTTGGGTAGTACCTTAAATTTCTCTCCTCTTATTCTTCTAACTTTATCACACCATTGAAACCTGTTTCTCAAATTATCAATGATCTCTTAATTGCCTTAATTGCCAAACAGCCTTTAGACTGTTAGTCATCTTCTTCTCCTTAATACTTTCTCCTCTAATTTTTCTTTTTAAAGATACATCTCTTTCTTGATACTTCTTCTATCTATTAGACCATTCTTTCTCAGTCCTTGATGCGCTCCAGACATTTTTCTTTGACTGTCCCCTATACCTGGAATGTTCTCCTTCTTCAATTCCATGTAATTACTTCTCAAATTTCCTTTAATTTCCAACTCAAATCCCATCTTTTACAGGGAGCTTTTTGCAGCCCCAATTAAGCTTGCTTTATAATATATTTGTTTTCATGTTGTCTTCCGTATTGGATTGTAAGCTTTTTGAATTCAGGGACCCTATTTTACCTCTTTTTTGTATCTTTGGAACTTAGCACAGCTCTGAGAGCAAAGTAGGCATTTAATAAAATGTTTAGTGGGTTGATTGATTTGTGTGGATTTAGAGCAGGAAGGCTGCCTTGGCCCATTATAAGTTCTTTTTTTGTCCTCTTTTAATTCTTAAAAGTTCTTATTTTTTGAATTTATTAGATCACTCAATAAAATTCCTCCTTGTTTTATGTAGAATATATTTACTTAGACTTGTCACTTATTAAGTGAAGCTAGCTTCATTTTGGAATAATCCTTCCCCTTTCTTATTTTAGTTTTATATTTATGGAGTAAAACAAGTTTCTCCATAATATAACAAATAAAAAAGATATTTGCATATGAAACTGCAAATGTACTATGTACAACATGCTATTCTTTTTAAATATAAAGTTTTCATATGAATTTCTTTTTTGTTATTTTATTTTTCCCTCTCTCTGATTGCTACAGGCATCTCCAGAGTTGGCTAGAGTTCGCTGTCAAAGGAGCAGCTCTGAGACTCAGAATTCCTTCTTATTGGCTGGTTGTTGTATAACTCCATTGTCCTGTTCCATTATGAGAAAGGAAAGTTCTAACACATAGTAGAGTCATTACAACACAAATATATATGTATATGTAAAATAATTCTTTACATACTTCAATTTATCAGTTCTCCTTTATATGCCCTTGGTAGTTAATTGGGGTAATAGTGAAAATGATTTAGTCACTCAAAGTTGTTCTTAAAATAATATTGCTATTATTATATACATTGTTCTCTTGGTTTTACTCCTTTTGCTCATTATTTCATGCAAGTCTACCCATGTTTTTCTGTGATCATTGTGCTCATCATTTCTTATATCACAATAATATTCTATCACAATCACATACCACAGCTTGTTCATTAATTCCCCAATTGACAGATTAGAAATAAAATATCTTACCAAGAACTCCGCTAACTCACTGATAAGCAGGAAAGATTTATTTTACATTTTTGTAAGAATGGATGGAGCCCAATTCTATAGAATGGGAATACGCCTACAGAGGCCAAGTCAAAACTTTTTATGGGGTTTAGTAGCCCTATTTCTTCCTTCAGGATCTTGACCAATCAGAATCTTTTTCAGGTTACCATTCTCCCTTATAAAGTATGTAAGATACCCAATTTTAAGCAAAGCATGACCAGTTTTTTGAACTCTACTATCCATCATGTCTTCACTCTTCCAATCCTTCCTTGCCCAAAAGGGAAACTCCCTTTTCTTATCACATAATCAGTGCCTATCCCCAAGGAGCCCACATTCTTCATTCTTATGGAGGAAGATTTCTGGAGGAGAGGAAGGACAAAATCTAGAGGGCTCCCCTTCAAATCTAAACCCTCTATTCCTGACTAGTCTTTGATGTCCTAGTGGGTTGCAATTTTCTAATTTAAGTTTCATTTCTCTATAAAATCCAAACTAGCTCCCTGGAGGCCTCATGATTAGCCAGAGTCAGGTTAAGCAAAAGTCCTTGGTCTTTAGGGGGAAAAGTGAAGGAGATGGACAAACTGCCCCAGTCTCACCACTAACTTCTCCTCATTCTGATGAAAAAGTGAAGTCTGGCTTGTTTTCCCCATCCTCTAATGCTTGCCTATTATCTGTATACACCAAACATTGACTAAACACTGAACAGTGAGAAGGGCCATTTTTCCAAACATATGGTAATAGAGTCATTGTCCAACAGGTAATTAGCCTTAAGTGCTCGGTTATCTGATTCAGGCACACCTTTTAAGAGTTTCAGCCCTTTACATTTCATCAATTTAGTTTTTATAACTGTGGAAACCAATAAATGCTCATCTATTTCTCACAATAGTCATCCCCACAATTTCCAGTTCTTTGTCACCACGAAAAGAATTGCTATAAATATTTTAAAACATATAGTATCTTTTCCCTTTTCCTTAATCATCTTTGGAAATGGTTCTTTGGGCATAATTTTAGACTGCTCTTCAAATGGTTGTCAGTTCACAGTTTTACCAACAATAAATTAATAATGTCCCAGTTTTTCCATATCCCCTCTAACATTTGTTGCTTTCCTCTTCAGTTATTTTAGCCAATCTGATAAATATAAATGATTATCTCAAGGTTTTAAAATTTGCATTTCTTTAATCAATAAGAATTGAGAGCATTTTTTAATATGACTTCTGATCTCTTCATTGGAAAATTGCCTGAACACATCCTTTGTCCAACAAAGTTCTAAGTGTTCAATACATAACAATTATTTCACTCATCACAAGAGTAGCTACCCTAAGTATCTGTTTATTTAAAAAAAAGCTTAGGATTGAAAGGAATAAATTTTATGAATTTACAGTAGTTTTAACAGTCCAAGGTGAGCTTTGAATTAATTTTTCTCCTGTTGGTTTTCATAAATGCTGTCTAAGGAAAGTACTTTTTTTCACCCAAAATGCTGTGAATGTGAGCCACTAGTTTCACCACAATTATACATTTATGATAGAATAAAAAGTACTATTCTCAAAGGGTAGAAGGAGAGTCAAAGGGAATGCTCCTCTGTGGTATGTTCCCTGTGTTCTAAAATAAAAGTCCAGGTATGACAAGTATTATTTGTCTTAGGATAATATGCTTAGATCTGGAAGAGGTCATTTAGTCCAAACCCCTTATTTTATAATTGAAGAAACTGAGTTGTAGATAGGTAGAACAGTTTGCATGAGGTGATAGGCACAGTAAATCGTAAATAGATAGGATTTGAACCCAGATCCTCTGACTTCAAATCTAATGCTGTATTTCTTTTATTCTTCACCTACAAGGATGAATGAATGAATACAAAATATTTGTTAATTATTAATATGTGAGGAGCACTGTGTTGAATGCTGGGGGACACAAATAGAAAGGCAATACAATTTTTGCTCTCTAGGTGGGAACACACTATAACAGGGGAGATGACGCAATAGTCAAGATGAAGAAGTCAATAAAATAATTTGTAATCTTTTTAGTTTTGCATACCAACATACAGCATAGAATATAAGGTGATTTTACTGAGTTTCTTTTGTTGAATATGAACACGTCACTACTAATATGTGATGATAGATGATTTTTTCACAATACCTCCTCATGGATTGCTAATCAGGATTATTTGATTAGAAAACAGTGATAGAATATAAAGTTCATGGATTCAGTTTCTTTGTCGGATAGTTAATCTTGCTCTGTATCTTGATCATAGATTATACACTTAACATTTGTCTTTCATTTTTCTGTAAAGACACAAAGTTGTCTTCAAGGGATACTAACCCAGAAAGTACTCATGAATCAGCACAAATTCATGTTCTTTCTTAGATAAAGGATTGTGCAATACACATGCTCCCTGAAATTGGATCTATAATATTAACTTTGTATAGGAAAGATTGGATGCTTATTAGATACTATGGTTTGTGTGCATTATTGATATGGTATCTAGGATTCTGGAATAGGGATTATGATGAGTCTGACTGCAAGAAACATGTTATTTGATATATAAAAAAGTGCCCTTTTAAGTATATTTTTCATTATTTAGAATGGATCTTTTTCTTCCCTATTAGATTCCAAACTTTTTATGGGTAGGAATCATGTCTTAAATAAAATTACATATGTAAAGCAGAAGTGTCAAATACTTGGCCCACATTATTGCCAATTGCCTGAACCACATTAAAAAGTAATTGGGAAATATTTAACAAAATGGATAAAAATAAAATTAAACAGATAATAATATATTTTAAAATACAATCCCAATGTGCAGGCCACAGAGGTCCTTAGTGGGTTAAGAGGGTGAATTCCTACTGGCGGTCAGCAGCCCCCTAGTTCTAGGGCTGGGGATAGGCTTGAGTGGTAGAAAGCTCAGAAAAAGCCTAAGAAAAAGAAAACTTCTGATGTAATGAAAAGGACTATGCCGTAGCGCAGGCCTTTTTGGACTACAGGGGTATGATGTCCTTGATAGGTTCCTTCTCGTACAATATCCTGTCATCATTGATATATTGTTAGGAGTATTGTTGAAAGCCCTATAAATAAGAGTAGTGGAGTGGAAGTGGAATCATATGATTATTCCTGAGGTAAGGAGGAGCGATGATATTGCTCCTGTCAGTGGTCATGGGCTAGGATTTACTATGTGGTAAGCATGGGTTTGGTGGGTCATTACCTTATCTATGGGTTAATGACTCTTGTTTTTATTTGAGTTTGACACTACAGGCTATAGCACTTAGCATGATGCCTGGCATGCCTGCCTTTTCCATTCTACCACTACCCTGTTAAACATCTATGGAAGAGGCAAAACTTGAGCTGAGTCTTGAAGAAGGATTTCAGTAAGATAGAGATAAAGGACAGCAACCCAAAGGCTAAGAAGGAGAAGAAAAGACAAAACAAAAATAGCAATTGATCTAATTTGTATGAGTTTAATGCAAGTTCCCCCCAGGGATGAATCTATAAAGAAGGGAGGACATTAATTTTGATTGATGGCAATGTTATTAAAATTAAAGAATCACAAAAGAACCCAAGGGAGGGACACATGCACATACACACACACGCACACACACACACACACACACACACACACGATTGCGGGGGAGAGGACAAGGGGTAACAGAAGGAATGAGAATAAAAAAAAAAATAAATTCAATCAAGCTGTATTTAATTTGGCTACCTTTTCTACCCATTAACTCTGGGGTCAACCAGGATTGGGTTCACTGGTGTCTCTGTCCTTTCCTTCTCTCAGAGTCCCTAGATGGAATTCACATTTCTAGTCTAGCTCTGCCTTTGTGGTCTAATTTGATCATCCAGCCTGCAGGCACACAGCTGTTGTTATCATGATCTTGAAAGACGATTTTCCTCTTACACACTGTGTGGCCAAACTGCCCCTTTCACCAAAATTATAGGTGTGGTTCATTTGACCAAAATAGGACAACATTAAATGTAGCTTATGTTGTCAGTTACTGGTTTGACTAATTTGCTTAAGTATTTCCCTTTGTGACAATGGAAACCTCAATGGTAAGAGAACAAGGATGGGACTGAACCTATGGTTTCACTAATGGAGGGAATTCTTGGTTAAGGAAACTCCTTCTACTTGCATAATCAATTACTAAGAACTTATCAAGTGCCTATTATGTGCCAGGATTTTTAAAAACAATGAATGGATAAGTTCTTACTCACAAGCAGCTTATATTCTTTTTTTTTTTTTTAAATTTAATAGCCTTTTATTTACATGATATATACATGGGTAATTTTACAGCATTAACAATTGCCAAACCTCTTGTTCCAATTTTTCACCTCTTACCCCTACCCCCACCCCTCCCTAGATGGCAGGATGACCAGTAGATGTTAAATATATTAAAATATAAATTAGATACACAATAAGTATACCGACCAAAACGTTATTTTGCTGTAGAAAAGAATCAGACTCTGAAATATTGTACAATTAGCTTGTGAAGGAAATCAAAATGCAGGTGGGCATAAATATAGGGATTGGGAATTCAATGTAATGGTTTTTAGTCATCTCCCAGAGTTCTTTTTCTGGGCATAGCTAGTTCAGTTCATTACTGCTCCATTAGAAATGATTTGGTTGATCTCGTTGCTGAGGATGGCCTGATCCATCAGAACTGGTCATCATATAGTATTGTTGTTGAAGTATATAATGATCTCCTGGTCCTGCTCATTTCACTCAGCATCAGTTCATGTAAGTCTCTCCAGGCCTTTCTGAAATTATCCTGTTGGTCATTTCTTACAGAACAGTAATATTCCATAATTTTCATATACCACAATTTATTCAACCATTCTCCAACTGATGGACATCCATTCAGTTTCCAATTTTAGCCACTACAAAAGGGCTGCCACAAACATTCGTGCACATACAGGTCCCTTTCCCTTCTTTATAATCTCTTTGGGATATAATCCCAGTAGTAACACTGCTGGATCAAAGGGTATGCACAGTTTGATCACTTTTTGAGCATAGTTCCAAACTACTCTCCAAAATGGTTGGATTCGTTCACAACTCCACCAACAATGCATCAATGTCCCAGTTTTCCCGCATCCCCTCCAACAATCATCATTATTTTTCCTGTCATCTTAGCCAATCTGACAGGTGTGTAGTGTATATTAGAGTTGTCTTAATTTGCATTTCTCTGATTAATAATGACTTGGAGCATCTTTTCATATGACTAGAAATAGTTTCAATTTCTTCATCTGAGAATTGTCTGTTCATATCCTTTGACCATTTTTCAATTGGAGAATGGCTTGATTTTTATGAATTAGAGTTAATTCTCTATATATTTTGGAAATGAGGCCTTTATCAGAACCTTTGACTGTAAAAATATTTTCCCAGTTTATTGCTTCCCTTCTAATCTTGTCTGCATTAGTTTTGTTTGTACAAAAACTTTTCAGTTTGGTATAATCGAAATTTTCTATTTTGTGATCAGTAATGATCTCTAGTTCTGCTTTGGTCATAAAGACCTTCCCCTTCCACAGGTCTGAGAGGTAAACTATCCTATGTTCCTCTAATTTATTAATAATTTCATTCTTTATGCCTAGGTCATGAACCCATTTTGACCTTATCTTGGTGTACGGCGTTAAGTATGGATCAATGCCTAGTTTCTGCCATATTAGTTTCCAATTTTCCCAGCAATTTTTATCAAACAGTAAGTTCTTATCCCAAAAGCTGGGATCTTTGGGTTTGTCAAAGACTAGGTTGCTATATTTGTTGACTGTTTTATCCCTTGAACCTAATCTATTCCACAAGCAGCTTATATTCTAATGGGAGAAACAGATAAATATACAAAAATACATATAAAGAGAATATGTACAAAACAATTTAATATAAGGTAATTTGAGAGGGAGGGAACGAGCAAATGGGGCAATAAGGAAAGAGTTGAGTTTAATCTTAAGTAAGAAATAGATTCTATATAATGGAGGTAGAGAGAGAATATATTCCAGAGACTTGGGGGGCAAACAGTACAAAGATATGGAGGTGGGAGACCTCTATGGTGTGCAAGAAAAGGAGAAAACCAGTTTAGCTGGTTTTCTGAATGTAGAAAGGGAAGTAATGCCCAAAGAGTCTGGAAAGATAAGTTGGGGCAGGTTGTAAAGGACTTTAAAAGCTAAGCATAGCAATTTATATTTCATTCTAGAGGCAATAGAATATAGGAAGTTGATTGAGTAGGAGAGTGACGTGTTCAAAGATATACTTAAGGAAAATTATTTTGGCAGCTATATGGAGTGGAGCAGAGAGATACTCGAGGCAAGAAGTCAAATTGAGAGACTAATGCAATATCTTAGGTGAGAAGTAATGGGGAACCTGAAATAAGGTGGTGATTATGTGGATAGAGGGGCAGCTAGGTGGTGTAGTGGATAGATTGCCAGTCCTGGAGTCAGGGAAACTAATCTTTCTGAGTTCAAATCTAGCCTCAGGGATCTGTGTGATTCTGGGAAAATCACTTTATCCTGTTTGTCTTAGTTTCCCCATCTGTAAAATGACCTGGAAAAGGAAATGACAAACTATTCCAGTTATTTTTGCTAAGAGAACTCCATGATCATGAAAAGTTGGACATTACTGAAAATGATTGAACAACAAATATGAGTAGAGAGAAGGGGTAGGATGCAAGAGATATTGTGGTGATAGAGATGTTGAGATTTGGGTGAGATTGGGATGAGAAAGAATGAGTGATCAAGGATAATGCCAAAGTTACAAACATTGGAGACTGGAAAGATGGCAGTATTTTTGATAGAAATAGGGAAGTTTGGAAAAGAAGAAGGTTTTGTATGAAAGATGATTTCAGGTTTAGGCATATTTGAATCTCCAGGTATGTCTCTGGTCCAGTTTAAAATATGCAATAGACAATTGGTGATATGGGTCTGAAGCTCAATGGAAATGTGGCTTGGCTATAGATTTATGAATCACCCACAGAGACCATTGTCATATTCATGGAATGATGAGGTCTCTAAAAGAAAGAAGATATGCATTGATGGCTTAGGAAACAGTTTTTGGGGAATGCCTACAGGTAAATTGGCATTTTCCCCTGTAACAGAAGCCAAGAGAGTTGTGTTGAACCCTAAAAATTTAAGTAATTTGTTTAGGGTCACACAGGTGTCAGAGATGTGATTTTAGTCCATTGTCTTCCTGACTTTGAGATGCTATCCATTTTCTCATGCTATCTATCAAGAGTGATGATAATGGTAATAGTAACTTATTTGGAAATGACTGTGCTATTAAAACAATGGGGAGCACAAAGAGATTATAAAGAAGGGAAAGGGACCTGTATGTGCACGAATGTTTGTGGCAACCCTTTTTGTAGTGGCTAGAAACTGGAAACTGAATGGATGTCCATCAGTTGGAGAATGGCTGAATAAATTGTGGTATATGAAAATTATGGAATATTACTGTTCTGTAAGAAATGACCAACAGGATGATTTCAGAAAGGCCTGGAGAGACTTACATGAACTGATGCTGAGTGAAATGAGCAGGACCAGGAGATCATTATATACTTCAACAACAATACTAGATGATGACCAGTTCTGATGGATCAGGCCATCCTCAGCAACGAGATCAACCAAATCATTTCTAATGGAGCAGTAATGAACTGAACTAGCTATGCCCAGAAAAAGAACTCTGGGAGATGACTAAAAACCATTACATTGAATTCCCCAATCCCTATATTTATGCCCACCTGCATTTTTGATTTCCTTCACAAGCTAATTGTACAATATTTCAGAGTCTGATTCTTTTTGTACAGCAAAATAACGGTTTGGTCATATATATTTATTGTGTATCTAATTTATATTTTAATATATTTAACACCTACTGGTCATCCTGCCATCTGGGGGAGGGGGTAGGGGGGTAAGAGGTGAAAAATTGGAACAAGAGGTTTGGCAATTGTTAATGCTGTAAAGTTACCCATGCATATAACCTGTAAATAAAAGGCTATTAAATTAAAAAAAATGGGTAGCAATATAATAAAAAGATTCCCCAAAAAACAAAAGAAAAATTTGACTCTAATAAGCCCAGCCAATTACTTGTTTATCTTATATTCTGTCCCTCCTTCTCCCACTTTGATGCCTTTGTTTAAGCTATTCCCTGTTGGAATCTTTACTAAAGTGTTAAAGTGTTAATTCCCCATCTCTGTCTTATTGGAATCCTTCAAGACCCAACTCAGATCTTGTTTCTTTTATTATGCCTTTTCTGGTGGACCTCAAATCACCCACCTCTATTATCAAATCTCTAAAAACACTCTTACCTTTCCTGTGTATCTCAATTTTAGGAGTTCTCTCCAAGATGTCTCCTATCCTCATCTCATCTCTTTTACATTTGCTGCAGGTACTAGTTTGGTTAGCCATGACTTCATACTCACTACTATTCTGGGTTTCAATATTTGTTTTGGTTCTAGAAGACAGCATAATGTGGAACATCTTGGGCAACTAGAATTAATTCAGAAGTCTGATGGCCTGGGGAAGTTGGGTGTGAGCTAGCCAAAGGGATCTGGGTCATTTTACAAGTACAGTAATTCAGTTTAAGGAGATACTGATCACTTTTGCATAGATTATTCCATATTAGGGCAGATCAGAATAGACATAGAATTGGTAGAATTCTTTTTGGGTCAGTGCCTTTATTTTAAAAGGCTCCTCAGTAATTCTAACTATTCCTTCTTCTTTTTCTGAGGGAAAGAATCCTGATTAAAATTGCACCGAATAATTTTTTTCTTCTAGATCCTAAACTGCTTAAGGACAAAGATAAGTGGCCTTAAATTACAGACATTTAATAAATATTTGCTAAATTGAATTAAAATCTTTTCCTGTTTTTTTGATGTCTCCAATGTTTAAACTGGGTTTGGGAATTTAAAATTCTGTTTGTCAAGTTAAAATGCTCATGGATCTATCTATGTTTTGAAGTTAGTTTGGAACAGAGGCATCTGTTCTGTAACAGACTAACTTTGTCAAATTGGCTGTACTTTGTTATGCTTCTCAATTTAAGACAGGAATTTAAGTATAAATGACCCTAGCAATTTAGTCAGTGGTCTCAACCTGAATTTGGATGTTTTGTAGTATGTGAGGCAAAGAATACATAGGCTGGGGGGATGTTAGATGCTGATTGTGGATCTCTAGACTAATCACTCAAAAGGATTTGACCAAATTATCCACATGGGAAAAGAAAGAAAAATCAAATAGTTGAAGAATTTATACCATATATATTTTACAGAATATATAATTGGATGGACAAAAAATAAATAGCTGATTCAATCATATATATATCTTGACAAGATATTGCAGATGGATCATGAACTGAATCCAGAATTGAATAAGAAGAGTGCTTTTGGGAATTTGCCTATGTTCTTATTGACCCCCAACCTTTTCCCTGGAACAAAGACTTATTTATATCATCAGTATTCTTCCAGGGAAACTATATAGCTAGGAATCCTGGAATACAATAATCCTGGAGAATTACAATTATAGTTTACCAAAACAACATTGGCAAAAAGTAAATAGAGCACTAGGCTTGTAATCATTTTCATGAGTTCAGATCCAGCTCAAATACTAAACTATTAGTATGATCAGGGACAAATCAGTTAACCCTGTTTGTCCCAATTCTTCATTTATAAAATAAGCTGGAGGTGGAAATGGCAAAGTACTTTAATATCACTGCCAAGAAAACTCAAATGGGGTCATGAAAAGTCTAACATAGCTGAAATAACTGAACAGAAGAACATTGGTGAGGTGGATTATGGGTGTGAGTAGGCTGTAATATATGACCAATGAAGAACTTCATGGGAATATGAACATATCATCAGAGAAGATCAGTGGTTAGAAACGAACTGACCATCATGCTGCCCCTCATATATAACACTATTTCTCCTGTCTGCCATTGCACAGGTTGTTTCCTATATCAGGAATACACTTCTTTCCTCTTCTTAGAATCCCAAGTTTTCTTGAATGCTCAGCTTAAGTGTGACCTCCTATATGAGTGCTTTCCTGATTCTATGGGGCTAATTAAATGACCAGTTATATCTTAAGGACCAATTCTGTTTTAAGATTACATTGTTAGTGATTTCCTCCCTCTCTATTTTGTGATAAATTTGGCAGTGCTTTATACAAAAGGGTACTGGGTTTGCTTGTTAGGAAATTTGGCTTTAAATTTTAGATTCACAACTCACTAGGTATTTGACTTTGGACAATTTACACAATCAATAAATCAGTCAACAAGTATTTATTAAATGTCCATTATGTACCAATCAACGTGACAAGGACTAGAGAAACAAGAAAAAAGAATGAAACAACCCAAACTCATGAGGATTTAAGAGATGATAACATAATACACACACACACACACAGACATATATATGCATACATATATATCTATATGTGCCTGTATAGAAACATTACAGTTATATAAATATAAATTATGTAGAAATTTCTGTTTATAATATATAAAATTATATGCATTATAAATAAAAGTGAATGGGGGAAAGAAAGAAAATGAACATTTTAAAGCACCTATTATATTCCAGGCACTGTGCTAAGTGTTTTATAGATATTGTCTCTTTGTGTTTATAGATATATACAAAGTAGTTAAATTGAAGCATGAGAGGAAGAGCATAACAGATATCACCAGAGAATGTTAATGGTCCAAACAAATTGACCTTCTTGTTACATTATTCCATCTCTTTGTGTACATTGGCTGTCCCCATGTATATAATTCAATCCTCCTTTTATCTATCTATCTATCTATGTCTATCTATCTATCTATCTATTCATCCAGCCAATATAAACAAATGAATAAATGAAAATATGTAGAAAGTAGTTTAAAAAAATGTAGTTTTGGAAGGAGAACACTGAAAGGGGGATGAGGAAAGGCTTCATGCAGATGCTTGAAATACATTAAAACTAACTTTTCTGAGCCTCAGTTTTGTCATCTGAAAATATCTATATTGTGAGGATAAAATATAATTGTATATATGGGAATGCTTTGTAAAATGTAAAGTATTATTATTTTTTGAAAGAGGGCAGGAGTAGAAGAAGGAAGCTGTGAGATCTGTAATTTCACTAGTATAGGGAATTCCTGTTAAGGAAATTCTGTAAATTAATGCTTATCAGTAAGCACTCAGCAACTTACAGACTTAGAAAACTGCCTGCATCACAAAATAGTTAAATAATTGGCCCAGTATCACATAGTGTCTATATGCTAGTCTTAAAACTTGAACGTTTCCATAAATGTAACATATAAATTTAAAAATATTATATATGAATGGGTAAATGACTTATATTGGTTTGAAATTTGTGGAGGGTTTAAATATAATTGCCAGGTTGCAGGTTGACCATTATTCAACCTTTCATAGACTGAAATAGACATGGACTCAGTCTGATAGTCAATTCATAATGCAAAGTCTTCTGAAACTTAGTGCTTGCTTGCTTATATTAAGTTGGATTGGATATATTATAACACCTATGTAGAAATATATTTATTTCTATATTAGCATGAAAATCTGTGATTTGTCAGACCCTGACAATCGTTCAGAGAATATTTATGACCAAAATCAAGGTGTCAAACACCTTGAAAAAGAATCAATGGTAATGCAAATGTGAAGTTGTTTTTAATCTGGTCTAGGCTGAAGAAAAAAGGAATAAAATTTATGTCATTTTGTATCATCTTATATAACATAGTATATCAGATCATATTATGTATTATATCATATCACATGTCATATCAACATCATGTCATATGCCTCCTAGACACAATTAAACAAATGCTCAAGCATGTTCTAGTCTTTTACCTTTATTTTCTGTTTAAACAGAAGTTCTTAAGCTGGCACCTCCTTATTCCCCAAAAAGTCTATTAACTTGTATAGAAAAAAAAATTACCTCTTTATTTTCACTAATCTTAAACTGAAATTCAGCATTTCCTTAAATTGTGAATTAAAAAAAATCTTCTGAAAGTATTCTTATTTGTTTACAGGTTTTATGAAAGTAGTAAAGGGTTCAATAACAAACACACACAAGTTTAAGAACTCTTGATTTCAATTAACAGTTTGGAAACCTGTATAGTACAAATACACTTTCTATTATATATTTTTTTGTTTTGTTTTCTGCTTAGCTTAAGACAAAGGTTATTCAACTTTTGCATGATTATCAGGTTGGAAATAGATAAGTTTTTACATATGGACTTTCATAATGATCTCTTTGAAGGAATTAACATAAAATGAAGTAACCTTAGTATGGTGGAAGTCTTCAAGAGAAGTGAGGAAAGAGTAATTTCACCCTTATGACTGATTTGCAGTAGAGAATATTCAGTAGGTTGAAGTATAGATAGCTAGATTCATGTGGTATCCTTTAATATGAAGTGGCCTGAGATTTAATAAAGCCTCTTCTCTTGGGAATGACTGCCAAGGTCAGGCTGAAGCATTGTGAAAGCTTTGCATTTCTTCCATGGTAACCTATTTATAAAAGAGTACTAGTGGGATTCTAAATAATTGATAAAGTAATAACTGAAAAATTCCTTCCCAGGAAAGGACTGAGTCAGTGAAAAGGTAAATTTTAAGCCAGATTTCTAGATATGAACACTTATGAAATATTTTAGATAGCATTTTATAAAGACTGAATAATTGCTGCAATTTTAAATGCTTGTAAACATGACACAGCTGTAGTTTAAAAGAGGGGCTTTGATTTTTCCAAGATAACAGCTTCTTTGTTTTTCCTTTCCTTGTATCAAGTCTTTGAAAGTATTTAGATCACAGATATAGAGATTTTGTTAGAAAAGAAAGATACCTAAAGTAGTCTGCATCTCACAACTAAAATACTCTATATGGATATTTATATGGATATTTAACTGTTGACTTGACAACCTGAGATATATAATTGATAAGATAACTTTTGGAGGCTACTGAAATGAAATTCATGTCTTGTCCTGTTTATTCTATTACCTACTGTCACTTCTTATCCCATTCTAGACCCTGGAATTCCCTTTCTTGTCCTCTTTTTCAAAATAAATATTTAATGCCTTCAAAATGCAAAGTTGGGTAATCCATGGAGATATTGCTATATAGTCTACAAAATTCCCCCCTAAGCAGCCTTGAGTGTAGATATTGGAAACTTGTTTCCCTCAGCAGGCAGAGGTTCTCCCCTAGTTTCATGCTTCACTGATGCTTTGTTAGACTATGAATACTCCCCCTTTAGTTGTCTTTGTGAGGTCAGCTTGTGCTCAGATGTGATTTACTTGTAAGCCGATTGCTGTTCCATGTGTGAACAGAGCATGATCAGTTTGGAGGCAGCCAGTCACTGAGCACTGGTCCATTACATCACCATCGTATGATGGCAAAGGCAGACAGCACCACACAGTCTCTTGTTGTTGCTCCCCTCCACCCTTTTCCCCCTTTCCTTTCAGTGGCTGGGAAGAAAGCCTGGGAAAAGAGCAAAGATCTCTGGGTTTTCCTTGAGAACAGCTGAATACCATCTATATGGTAGTAAAAAGAAAAAACAAAACAAAACAAAAAACACAAATAAAAAGAAAGAAAAAAGAAAAGGGGAAATAAAACCTTATTCAGATTTCATAATAGAGTATAGAATATTGTGGGGAGAAAGGAAACAAGGAACAGAAGAACACACAACTCATTAAGTCTTGGATAGAGCAATTAGTGTTTATTAGTCTAAACTGCCCTAGTTGTTAATGAATTATTATTTTTGAAAATGAAGATATACACATTTATAAAAATACCAACATTTGATTTAATAAAACTGAACTGTTCCATTATTCAATTCAATTTCAAATTACATAGCTAAATTTGAGCTAATCTTTATCAAAAGGGCATACTGGGTGCAGATAGTATCTGAGATGAATTTTGAAAGGAAAAACTTGCTACATAAAATTCTCCTATTTATGAGGGAGCAGGTTTCAATTTCTAGATCTTTTACTAGCTATGTGAACATCAGTAATCTGTGACAAGGATCCCTCCCAAAGATGAAACTCTCATGGAGAGATAGACAGGCTGATTTCAAGATGGGTATCATCTCTCTTTGCTTATTGTTTTCACTTGAAATGCTAAAAGAATATCTCTGAATATACTTAGGCTAACACTCATGTCTTCTCCAAATGTGGGTTATAAGTTCCCCAAGTCCTGAATGAAAAATGAATATATCAAGCAAAGTTTAATACTTATTTCATACCTACAGAAAATGCAAAAGATTCAAGGAGTCCCCGGGAGCATGAGAGCCAATATAGAAACACAGTGAGTCTTCAAATAGTTCACCATTTTCCCTCAAAAAATAAAATGACTTTATACTTGCTACTGGGGCAAATCCCAGAGATAATAATGAAATTCCCTTCTCCCACAGTACTGCAGATAATCCTTTCCGGACTACAGTGCCACCCTGTGGTTTACACTTCCTCTAGAAGACAAACATATTTTAAGAGATATTGAATAAACAATTTCCTTTGCTCTTGAGCTGTACCTTCTGAGTAATTGGTTTCTATTTCCAAGGAGGATTTTAGAAAGCAACCATATGGATTATATTTCTTCTCTAAAGAATACACTGTATCACGAAATCTCTAGAAGACCTAAGACATGAACTCTTGAACTTAAGTTATCTACAAGGTAACTCCTAAAAATGGGAGTTTCCTCTTAGGCTGAGCATTCTGCCAAATGCTTCTGCATAAAATCTTCCAGGGTGCCTGTTACTATTATAGCTCAAGGAGAAAAGTTACCCATCAGTACCTACCTTTGCAGACCTCATGAAAGCCTTTCTAGTATTGCCATGTGTTTCTGAAGCACTGACATAAACACTCTTCGAGGTGGGGTGGGTGGAGTGGGTAGAAAGAAAAATTGTTTCCCTCCAACCTTCTTTATGCTTTCTTTGGAAGAAGGCACAAGTACCATAGGCAAAGGAGTCCTTGGAAGGGAGAGAAAGACCAATTAGCTAAGTCTTTATAGACCATGGTGAGGGAGTGAGTAGGGGATAATGATCAGGAAATAGTGAACTAGAGGAGCAAGCTTTTGTAGATCATGAAATGATCAGAAAGTCTCCCAATCAAATGAATATGACACTTAGTGAGTCCCGTGCCCTTCTATAAGACTCTAGCCCTAAAGGAGCACCCAGTTTACATTCTAATTGAGGAGACAGAAGTGTGAGTTGCTATTATTGTTATTTTCATTATTATTCACCTTTATGTACCAATGAATGGTGGTTATTAGACCCTGCTCATTAGATGAAAGAATAATTGTTTCTTTATTAAATGGGGACAATAATACTTATATTGTCTATTTTAAAGTATTATTACTAGAAATGTTCTTTGTAAGTGTTAAAGTGCTATCAAAATGTGATATTATCACTATTGTTATTGTTCAAAACTATTTTGATCTGATTTTCTTTTTTGAGCATTCTCTCAAGTTTACATTAGTCTCCTTTCTACTAATAAGATATGGGAACATGAAGAGTATTGAAATCTCCCTTTACTATGCTTTTCAAGATTGCAGACTGATCCAAGTGGATCCTAAACAATTACACATTTACATTGTTCTTTAATCATAATGCTAGTACCCTTTACAAATGAATTTAAATCTATGATTCTTATTAATGTAACAGAAGCACTCATTACATATGTAACATAATCCAGCCAAATTCTTACATTGGCCAGATTCAAAAATCTATTTTATTATGTATTTTGAGGGTATCACTATAATTTGTCATTGTATTCATCAGAATTATAAAATCTTTTACAGAGTTTTTTCTTTATAATCTTACCTTTGTAAAAGTTGTTCTAGTTTTACTTTATTCTGCATAAGTTCATAGAAGTTCTCCCAGTTTCCTTTCAAACTGTCTATTTCTTATAGTATAATAATATTCTATTACATTAATACAGTATAATTTGTTCAGCAATTTCCCAATAGATGGACATTCCCTTCATTACTAGTTTCATTTTGTTTTGCTATTATTAGAAGAATTGCTATAAATAAAATTTGTACTTATGGATCACTTTTCTTTCATTGTTTTAGTGGCAGTAGTCTATCTTTATTATCTGAAGACAAGACATATTTATTCTTAGAATACCAGAATCTTTCCAAATATAGACCAATTACATGTTTACATAATTTAAACAAAACATTCACAGCTTTTGTTACTATAAACATCTATTAGCACCTAGAAGAAATCATTATATTACCTGACAAAAAAGTGCATAATAATGTTAAAGGGTGTATAAATGAATTTATTATCAATCCATAATTTAACAATTTGTTCAAAAGAACCATGATATTTATAGTTTTTCTTGATTGTCACAAAGATTTTGACTCATTTACATTCTCCTGTATTTTATGTCTAAGAAAATGACCCTTGACAATTCACTTGTTTGGAAAATAATTCTGCTTCTGAGAAAAGCAGTTGATGAGTTAAGTTCCTCTTGACAATTTATTTGTCTGGGGAAATAGATCTGCTCAGAGATATAAGAAAGCTGTTACTCTAAGAACTGAGATGGCAGCTGCTCATTTTGAATATGGATAAGCTATAAAATACTAGATTGATTAGAAAATACAGTATGCTTCAGTGATGTACATATGAAGAATTTTTATGTTGATAACTGAGGAAAGAGAATAAAAAGATAAAATTTTTTTTTTACTATGGGACAAATGTTGTTTATTTGATTAATGAAAAAAGATGAAATTTTAGTTACTATTCATAAACTAAGGTGAGGTTTGTTTGATCTTTCTTCTCTTCCTCTTTTTTTTTTTTTTTTTTTTTGGTGCTGAGGCAATTGGGGTTAAGTGACTTGTGACAAGAATCACACAGCTAGGAAGTGTTAAGTGTCTGAGGCCACATTCGAACCCAGGTCCTCCTGACTTCAGGATTGGAGGATTATATCCATTATATATCCACTGCGCCACCTCGCTGCCACCTCGCTGCCCCCTCCTCCTTCTTCTTAAAGGTAATTTTTTAGAACTACATGAGATAAACTTGAAGCTGGAAGTGACAGATACTACAGTTGTTGAAGGATAAGTTCACTTGATCAGAGGAAAAGCTAGGAAACAGAGAATCAGAGAGTTCATCCAAGGGATCTAGTAACTTGGATTAATCATTGTAGCAAATAAGATATCAGTTAAGCAGAGTGGATGAATTAAGTTTAACAGTAGAAGCATCTGTTCAATATAGAAGCTACATTTGTTAAGAAACTTTATGGATAATTTCTGGAACAAGTTTTTTTTAAATTTCAGAACTGGGGGATTATTCAAAGCATGTGGGTTTTCTTCACTCATGTGCCTCTTTAACAAGTTTCCATAAGTGAATGTTCACTTCCCTGCCCTCATATATTGTGTACATTGGTATATGAATGCTGACATATTTCTTATGCTGTATTTGTTTTACTCTGATTTACTAAAATTTCTTTTGCCTTGTTAAGTAAATCATTATATTAAGATCTAAATATGCAAATGTGCAATGGAAACACATTAGTGAAAGCTCTAGAGATAAAATGGTTAGTAGGAGTATATTTTCTTATAACATGATTATCATGAGACAGCATCTTCAAAAGGAATAGGGGTGCCCCATGTATGGGGTACAGAAAGTTGAACACTTTTACTACAGTGTAGAGTGAGTCTGAATGGGAATATGAAGGGGAATGCAATTAACCTATATGAATATCAGATTCCAAAGGGCTTTAAGTGCCAAAAAGAAATTTGTACTTTCTCAAAATTTGTATTTTGTAAAAAAAAAATCTTGAGCAGTGGAATGACATAATTAGATCTATATGACAGCTATGTCAGAGGTGGAGAAAGGGTTTGACTGGTGGCAGGGAAGTGATGACAGTTTGGACTAAGGTTTTCATGGTGTGTATATAGAGAGAAGGGAACAAATGTAAAAGATATTGATGAGATGGAATTGACAAGATTGCAAGTGATTGGATGTAACTGGTGAAAGTAAAGAGTTGAGAATGATTCTTGGTTGCAAACCTGAGAAATTAGAATTTTTGCTCAATTACTTATTTAATATCAAACAGGAATATCCAGTGTATTAGAAATCTATTACATCTGTTTGTTCCTTAATTACTTAAGAAACTATGAGAAGATACAGCCTTGGTTTAGACATTCTTAGACAAACCTCAATGAGGAATAATACATTTGGTTGATCAGAGGAAATAGAAAACATAGTGCTTAATTCTGCTAATAAGAGAGACAAATAAAAATATTTTTGAAAGCAGTTCCATATTGAGTTCTTTGGGGAACACTATTATATATGATAATACATGTTATAGTGAATATTCAAACATTTATTTTCAAATTATGAGAGAAATAAATCTTAAAGTCTAAAGAGTTTCTACATGTTGGTGATTGCATATAACCAACATGTGAATCACTATGATAATCTTTTGTCTCATATAACTTCAGAAAATTGGCCTTTTATGCAGTGGTGGGTTTATAGTTGTTTGATTAAGAATTTAATTTAAAAAACTCTTATTAAGGCATTAATATGTGCAAAGCACATGGTCTTGGAGGAAATACAATGCTTGGTTAAGACATGGTTCCTGCCTTCATGGAGCAAACCATATAGTAGGCAAATACAAGACTTTCAAACTAAAATGCACAAATTTGGATTTTCTTTTCAATGCTATAGGTTAGAAGTCATTGATAACTACAGCCCATGGTAATAACTCATCCTGTGTGACTCTAGTTCATGTCTTCCTGTTTATTGATCATAGGAGATCTGCCAAATATTTTTCATGTTATATCTGTTGTCATCTGACATGGCCAAAATACTAGTTGTAAAGTTGGGATTTAGATATGTCATTTCTTGCCCTTTCTTTTCATTATATACTTCCTTGATAACATGTTTTATTCTTACTCTTCAGTTACTTTTTGGTTATATGTTGCAATTGTTTCACACCTATTATGTGCATTTCCACTGCCCTCTAAATGATATTAATTTTCAGTGTCTCAAAGAATGTTGTGTTTCATATTTTGTGGACATAAAATACACCAATGGAATACTGGGATTAAGAAGATGTATATGTGTGTGTGTGTGTGTGTGTGTGTGTGTGTGTGTGTGTATTTTTTCCCATTTTGCCAAATTTATTTTTTGAGAAGTTGCTTTCTGTAGGCAATTTCTGTGCTTCTTTTTCTAAGATGTTGGCTTCCCCCAAAAAACTTAAATAATTCTCCTGAATAGCTCACATTTCTTTTCCTGATATTTCTTCTCTCTCTCTTTTAAGATCCTTTTTGAGCTCTTCCAGGAAAAACTTTTGAGCATGACACCAGTTTATATCCCCTTTTGAAGCTTCACATTTAGTAATTTTGTCTTTGCTATCTTCTTCTGGGTTTGTATTTTGATCTTTCCTATCACCATAGGAGCTTTCTATGGTTGGGGCTCTTTTTGCTTTTTTTGCTCATTTTAAAAAGTTGAGCTATGTTCCTAGAGTATAGAGGAAATTGTCTCAAGGTTTCCTCCTCCTCCTCCTTCTCTTCCTCTTCTTTTTTTTTTTTTTTTTTTTTTTTTTTTTGTAGAGAGATGGAGTCCTCTCCTGACTTTTTATTGTGCTGGGACTGGTGATGCTGCAGGCTTTCCTATTGCATTGAGATGACCTGGCCTATTCCCACCTGTTGTGCTGGGGTTTGGGAGTCCCAGTTTATCTTCTGTGGTTGCATTGGAGGTCTGTGCTGAGCCACTGGCCCTCTGAACCAGGAAAGAATAGTCAATGCTGCTGTACTTTGTCTAAGAGTCTTCTGCTAGATTCCTGATGCTGAATCTCTTAGCACTAACTGTGCTGAGTCCCATTCCCCCATACCCACTTCAGCCTACCTTTCCTGAAGTCATTTCAAGATATCTTAAGCTGGAAAATTATTATACACTGAATATTTGTGGATTATTTCACTCTAAAATCTGATCAGTGGCTTGATCTATCATTGATTCTGAAGGAAGCTGGGGAGAATCAGGCAATATCTTGACTTCTCTCTACCATCTTGGCTCTACCTCCTTCACTTTAAAAATATCTTACATTGTAGACTATCACCAATCATAATTCTCACTTAGTAAAATCATTCTGGTACATTCAGCCTAAGCACTGTGAATAATATCTGGAAGAATGACTGGACTTTGAACTTTTTATGTCAATAGTATAGCATAGTAGCTCCCCTCCTCCCCCCAAATCCTTAACACAGTGTTAAGCTGCAATAAGAGAGGAAGAATTTCCAGAAAGAGGGAGGTGATAGTATATCTGTGTTCTACATTGTTCAGGTCACATCTAGATTATCATGTTCATTTCTGGGTGTCACATTTTAAGGGAAAAAAATATTGATAAGATGGGGTATGTTCAGAAGAAGATGACCAGTTTGATGAGAGGCTGAAAGGCCATGCAATATGAAGATTGATTGATTAATGAGGATATAAAAACTGTTTTTAAGAATTTTTAGTGCTAAAATCCAGAGGTAGGATTAAACTTGTTCTGCTTGGGATTTGAGCATATAAGTTGCATCCCAGGATGGCACACTTAGGCTAAATACAAAAAGATATTCACTAACTTGTCCAAAAATGCATTGGGATTCCAATGCATTCATAGTCTGGAGCACATGTGGTGTGCAGTCTCTAGACTTCAAAGGGAAAACACTTTTGAGATGAGAATATCTCCTTTTCTAAGTAAGGATGAAAAGAATTGTCACCCCACCTCTCATATACCAAAAGCAAGATCTGAAACACAATCAGGAAAAATACCATAAGGTTTAAGTCTCTGGCAGAGACTCATGCCAGGTGGCAAAGATGATCAAAAATTAAAATAAATTGTTTATAAATATTTGCTAATATAAATATATTTTAGATAGTTATTCACTCTCTCTATGCCATATGTCACATATGTTGCTAAGGGGATTCTTTTTCAGATATAGGTTTGCTTGCATAGACCTCTTCTATATCCAAGATTCTGGGTGAAAAGTTATGTAATTATATATATATATATATATATATATATATATATAAATAATCTATATTATAATTGAGATGGAAGTAACACAAAGATTTGCCCAGAATCATATATAAGATAAGTGTTGGAACAGGTCTTCTAACACCCAGAACTTTTGATTCCTGGTAGCATTTCTACTGTTCTGGGTGGATAAAAGAAAGAATTGTATCATAGATAGGGTATTGGATTTTAAGATAAGAAGAAATGAGTTCAAATACCACTTTTTGACTCATAACTGATTGTGTGAGCCTATATCACTTTACATCTATGAGCCTCAGTTTCCTGACCTGTAAAACAGTGATCTTGATGATAATGATGATACTGGAATTATTCACTTCACAGACTTGTTGCAAGGCTCACATGAATTAATATTAATAAAGAATTTTGCAAACTTTAAAAAGCTATGTAAATGTAAGCTATTATTTCTATTATTGAATACAGAAGTGACATCATTAGGTCTGTTCCCATGGAAGATTAATCTGATATCCGTGTAAATTATGGATTATGAAGGGGACATGGTCTACAAATAAAAGACCCCATTAGAAATATTTTTACTGCAATAATTCAATAGGTAGTAATGAAAGTCTGAAAGAGATCTTACAGATTATCAAATGAGAATAGAAAGGAATGAATAAAAACAAAAGATATTTGAATACTTTATTAAAAGGAATTGTAAAAGAATTGAATATGAAAGGTAAGAATTATAAACCAGTCAAAATTATTCCCAGGTTTTGAATACTGATTATTGGACCATTGGTGGGCTTATTCACAGAGATAAGGAAATCACAAAGAGGAATGGGTTTTGGTAGGAAGATAATTCAATTTTGGAAGAGCTTAGTTTGAGGTAGAGTTGGGACATCCAGACAGAGATCTCTAGTAGGCCTCCTTATGACTATGTACAATAATCATGGCTAAAGATACACATTTTGAGACCTTTATATAAAAATGATGGAGCTATAAGAGTGGATCAAAAAGACCAGAGAGAGAAGGGAAGTGGGCCAAAGACTGAATCTTGGAAAGAACTAACATTAAGAATCTAGATCAAGAGACAAAGAAAGAATGATCAGAGATAGGGGAGAAACCAGAAGGATATAGTTCTGTGGAAGCCAAAGATTGTAGAGGATATTTAAAAAGAAGCCATTATTAACAATGTCATGCTATAGAGAGGGCAAAGAAGATAAAGGTTGAAAGAAGACCATTGAATTTAGCAATTAGGAAATGCTGAGAGAACACATGAGTATCATTGAGAGAGAAGCCATTTTACCTGTTTATGGAAAGAATGAATAGGCAGGGAGAAAATGGAGGAATTATATCATAATTCATAGATATCAGACTTGAAGAAATCTTGGAAGTCATCTAGGCCAACTACATTCTTTTAAATGAGGAAATTAAGGGCCAGGGAAGTTTAGTGACCTGACAAATTATGTATTGAATATTTCTCAAGAAGTTTGTTGATTAAGTGAAAGTGAAAGACTGGGTATTCTTGCAAGGATGTAGAAAATTGAGAAAAACTTTAAAATATGAGTACTCACGTTCATATAATGTTTTTAAATTAAATAATTTGTCAAGGTTTCTTGTAAAGTGGCTGATGATAATTAAGTGAAGCTCCTCTTGTCTTCAGGTTTAAAGTGTACATCAGTATTTTTTTTTTTTTTTTTTTATGATAGGTAAGGACTGAATACATTTGTAGGGAAGGCATTAAGTGGGTGTGAAGAGATAGAAAGTGCATGAAAGAGAACAATGTCCTTGAGAAAGCATGAGAGGATAGACTGAGGTGTATATAAATAAGTGGAAGGACTAGTATTGTTAAGGAGTTGGGGACAGTTCTTTTTATGAAATAAGTTGTATGGAAGATAGAATAAACAAATGAAAAATCATGGAGATATGAAGGCATGAGATTCAAGAAACTCACTTCAGATCTCAGTGAACTAAGATATTTAGAGATTTCAATGAGCTAAGATATTTAGAGTACAGAGGGGAAGCATGAGCTTGGGCCTTAAGGAAAAAAGAAAAGATTTTGAATTGTTGCAAGGAAAACAATAGATTCATTGAATCTTAATCTCAATTCACACAGGAAACAAGAAGAAATCAAATGACAGGGAGGTTGCCCAAAGTTGAAGATTAGCTGAGGTCAAGGGTATGAGGGTTTCTAACATAGAGGCAAGAATTTGCTAAATAATAATAATAATTGTTAACATTTGTATAGTATTTTAAGGTCTGCAAAGTTCTTTAAAATATATAGTCCCACACCTTGACAAATTTTCTTTAGTATGGAAATCAAAACATTACAGTGAATATATTAGACTTTCTGAAAGGACATGTATATTGTATTTGCCTTAAGTACTTTTATATAAAAATAAATGCTTTGCTGTTTTTTCTCTGACCTGAAGTTATTGTTAATATCCATAGGTGACATTGTCCAAGTTTGATGTAGCCATTTGTCATTTTCTGCCTGCAGAATCGTGGGATCCTGATTATGTAGAATTTTGGTTTAGGGGTTACTTTAGCCCCTATCCTGGATTAACCTTCACAAGGCCCACTTTTAAAACTTAATTTCTTCAGATGATGAAAATAATAAGAGAATTTTATTAGGGGACTAGAGAAGTTAAAAACCTACACACAACATCTTAGTTCAACTGATAACTCTTCTAGATTGTTGTGAGAATATTTTATTAAATTCATGAAGCAAAATGCAACTCTTTAGTGCCCTCCCCTGTTTTATTTTAGAACTGCAGTTTCCTTTTGAGGAAATTAAACTCATTAAGAAAATAAAATGAGGTCTTTCCTTGGCCATAGAATATTGAAAGGTCCTCCCTTTTTTAAAAAGTAGGCAGTATCTTTTATTCCTCCCTTTAGCTTCTCTCTAAGAATAATAATCATCATTATAATAAGGAAAACATGACCTATGACAGGGGAATTAAAAAACCTCAAAGCAACTTATTGCCAAGCTTAGTCACAATAACCCTTCCTTTTCTTTTGGTTTCAGTCTCATTAGTTCTTCTTATTCAGGCCGGAACGATGGAAATAAAGTAAATTGTGAAATAAGACAAATCTATTCTTCTATACTAATTAGGAAAAAGAATTTCAATTGAACTCATAGATGGTGGGGTTTTTTTTTTTTTTTTTTTTGTTATTGTTGTTTTGTTTTTTGCTTAAGATAATCAACAAGTATTTATTAAGAACTTAGTGTGTTCCAGACACTGTATTATCATTAAGGATACAACGAAACTCAAAAATATGGTCTCTGCCCTTAAGGGGCTCACATTATAATAGGGGAGACAGCAGAGAGATAGCAGTTGTATACAAAACAGAGATCTCAGGCCCAAATTTCAGAGAAGAATAAAAAGAAGGGAGGGCAGGAGAAAGAAGTTCTGCCCTCTCAACTAGTTTAGTTTACAACATCTGAGAAGATGAAGACCTTGTAGAGGTAAGGAGCACCCTGGAAGAGAGTAATGGTCTTAGTCTAGCCAATTTTAAAGACATCTCCTGTTCTGACTAATTCACCCAATCAAAGGAGGCTGTGTCCACTCACATGGTAAGAGTGCCTTGCCTCCATATTAAGATCTCAGGATGTCTAGGACAAGCCTTAGGAAACTTCCATATTAGGTAAACTGGGTATGTTTCAAATGTCCATTACATAATGATAACCGAGGAAACATGAGATATTAACCTAAAGAAAACAACACAAAAAACAGTTTTAAACAATTTGAAGAATGAAAGAGTAATTGGGCTTGTTTTGCCTAACAGTAAATATATGCTCTAGGCCACAGGGGTCCTCAAACCATGGCCTGCGGGCCAGATGCAGCAGCTGAGGATGATTATCCCCTCACTCAGGGCTATGAAGTTTCTTTATTTAAAGGCCTACAAAACAAAGTTTTTATTTTTACTATAGTCCGGCCCTCCAACAGTCTGAGGGACAATGAACTGGCTCCCTATTTAAAAAGTTTGAGGACCCTTGAGACTTCTTGGAAGAATATTTCAGAACAGATTAAGACTTGGGATAAGGAAACATTTCCTCTTAGTGATAACTAGTTATCTAGTAGAGGAACAGGCTTCCTCAGGAGGCAGTGGATCCTCCTCATCGGAGATCTTTAAGCAGAGGCAACTTTCCCATTAAGTCAGGATACCAACTTGTTGGGTTGGGGCTGGGAGAAGAACATTATAATGATTGTTCTTCACCTACAGCTTGAACTCTGAGGTCCCTTCCAACTTGGAAATTCTGATTCTTCAATATGTTCATTTCTTTTAATTAATTTCTTCTGTTTCACTTTTAAGTCAGCTTATATTTACTGAAAGGATCAGAGTACCTAGATTCTTGTCACATGACAAGTTAGATGATCCCAGCATGTTCAGGACTAGTACCTTAGGAATTCTACATATTAGATTTTGAATATTTTGATTCCTTGAAATTCTGGCCTTGAATCTTTTTTGTTCATAATTCTAAACCTAGTGAGGGAATAGAAAGAAGCATTCCATGTTTAGTAGGAACACAATGGTTTCATAGGTTAACAGGATTTATGGTGAAAGTGATCTTATAGACTATTTCATTTAATTCTTTCACTTTTCAAATGAAAAGTCACTTCACCAAAAAGGGTAAGTGACTTATCCAGAGTCAGATAGGTAGTAAATGACAGAACTGGACACTCTAGTCTCTGATTCAAAATTTAGGGCTCTTTCTAATATGCTCTAGCTCAACATTATTATCATCATCAGTTTTTACTGCATTGCAAGCAAACTGATCACTCTAACCTCAAAGAGGAGGAGTAGGAATATGGGGATAGAGGAAGAGGTAGAAAGATAGGGTTATTTCTGTATCAGACTTGGAAAAGTACACTTTCTCTCACAATCATGGATAGAGGGGACAAACAAGTTATTGTCCCTGACTAAAATTGAGTGGCCTTAATAGAGTGTCTGGCACATAGAGGATGCTTAATAAACATTTATTGATTGATTGAGTAATATAGGGGAAAATTTTGTGTTTCATTCCTTACTGAGTTTACATTCCTTCCTTGAGATCCATACATTGATTGGCTCAGAAAGATGTGTTCTGATTATATGTTCCTGAAAGTGGAGAACCTTGGCTGGAATTTTTCTAGTCATGTTTTGTCTGTGGTCAGCTAGGAGGACTCTGCTTAGCTCACAGTGGATAGTCATTAGGAAAAGTAGTTATTGATGAAAGTTATTTTCAGATTTTTTATCCTAATGAGATTTGTATCTGAGAATGTCTTTGAGATTTCTTATCTTCTGTATCATGTTACAATACTCAAGAAGGTCATATTTCCCAATATGCATCCCAGTTTGTTGTATATGAGAATAACTATGGAATGAAATACCTCTATACTGGATAAATATTTTTCACATATTATTTCATAAGGGAAATAAATGCTATCATTCTATATCTCTGTGTTTTAAAAGTTCCAAAATAAATATTAAGCCAATTGTTTAATTCTTATATATGCAAATTTTATTAGTTCTTTTATTGCTGTCATTTTAAATTGGGTAGTTTGAAAGAAAGTCTTGGATTGAGCTGAGTATGCTGGGGGTAATTCTAAAATACATACATATATATGCATATATATGTGTGTCTATATCTACATATCAGTATAAGTAGAGATAAAAAGGAGCAAATTTATCATACAAGTGAAGCAAAAAAGGAAAAGAAAATAGATACCAAAAATGCTTATAAGGGAAGAACAGATTTTAGTAAAACCTTACTCACATTGGGAATGGAATCAAAAAGGAATAAGACTTAAAAGTTAAAATAGATTTAATCAAAAGAAAAAGATAGGGAAACTATACTATATGTCAGTCATATTAATCAATATTTTTTAATTGAACTAAATACAAAATAAAACAAAACAGATTAGAAAGAGAAAGATAGGAAAGAAAAACAAAACAAAACAAAAATTGTTATGTACCCAGCAGATCATCAGGGAGGATTCAAAATACACAACAATAAATTTCCATTTCAAGAAAGCATATATAATAAGAAATTATATTCATGAGTGCCTAACTTTGCTTCCTTATAAATTATTCTTTTGTTCTCTACTGTGCACTTTTTGCTTTATTCTTTTTCCACCCTTTCATTTCCCTCACTTTCTCCAAGCAGGTTATAGTTAAGCACATATAAAAGTATATTTACATATACTTTTATATGCATACATGCATTTATATTCATACACATCCATATATCCATGCATATGCATATATTTACATATACATACACATACATAGCCACATATAATCAGACACACAAATACATACATACACATTTACCCTTATGTAAACATTTATCTAAAACAATATTAATATGGCTGACAAAAGTTTTCTCTTTTGATTGAATCTTTTACTTTGATTTTGTCTAATATCAATGATGACTAGCCTTACTTTTTTTGTTTTCTTTCTTTTTTATTAAACATTTTTAAACCTTTTGTTTCAAACTTTTTTCTCCCTTTCCCCCCACCTCAGACCAAAGAGGAAAAAAATGAAAAAGAAAACAAAATGCAAGCAAACAACAACAAAAAGAGTGAAAATACTATGTTTTGATTCACTCTCAGTTCCTATAGTACTCTCCATCACAAGATTGGCCTCAATCATCTCCTTGTTGAAAAGAGCCAAGTCCATCAGAATTGATTATCGTACAGTTTTGCTGTTATTGTGTACAATAGTCTCCTGGTTCTCCTCACGTCACTCAGCATCAGTTCATGCAAGTTTCTCCAGACCTCTCTGAAATCATCCTGCTGATCATCTCTTAGAGATCAATAATATTCCATAACATTCATATACCATAACTTATTCAGCTGTTCTCCAACTGATGGGCATCCACTTAGTTTCTAGTTTCTTGCCACTACAAAAAGTAGCCCTACTTTAAAAAAAATTCTGAGTTTGTAATGTTTGTATATATCTCTTATTTCATATCCCTACTAACTCTTCTACTTTAATTCTGCTTCTTAACTTGCCTTGCTATTATTTAACCTTCTCTCACTCGCGCATCCCTCTCTTGTCATCCTCTCCCCCCATTCTTCCCTTCTCTCCTATTTCCTCTCTACTTCTTTATAGTTTTTGGAGGATATTATACCCTTTCATGGTATACATGCATACACACATATATTTGTAATGTTCCTTATTTAATCTATTCCTGATGCGAGAAGGTTTTCAGCATTACAAGTTGTCTTCCCTTCTCTATTGCCTCTATGTCAATTCTTCCTGTGCACCTCATTTGTAAAACATAATTACTATTTTTATGCTTTTCTAGACAGTTTTGCTTTTTAGAATCAGATTGTACTCAATTCTGCCCCAATCTTTCTTTTGAACTCTCCTATTACTGATGTCAGTCTTAAATATATGGTTTACATTTCCATATAAAAAACAAACGATTTGTCCATATTGAGTTCCTTGAAATTAATCTTTGATATTGGCTCTTACATCTTAAATTTTCTATTAAGTTTGGGTTTAGTTGAAACAAAGTCCTGAAAATCTTCAAGTTTGTTAAATATTCATT